>NC_134090.1:73647035-74272035 GCF_000715075.1 Nicotiana tabacum
AAAATTGCGGGACCATTTAATAAGTTACCTGTTGCAATTGTTCAGCCCTTTTCTTAAGAGCTTCTAAAGATGCTTCCTTGTGAATAAGTTTTAAAATGTAGACCAAGTGAGACTGGAGATTCTCTTGACGATGCTCGCCTGCTTTGCATTGGGGAATGGTAGAAAGGCAACCAACTGGGTAAAAGGAACAGTTGACGAGTTTCATCGGACAAACAGTTATACAGTGCCGGTCCATTTCACGCTGCATGAGCATTTCTGGGCACTTCTGCTCGCACTGAAGTATTTTGAAAGGACAAGTAGAATCATGCTGTTCCAGTTGAGCTGCACTAAATCTGGCATTACAGCCCTCATTTGCACAGTTTATTTCCCTGAAACCACACGAGGAGACATGTTGCACAAGCTCTTCTTGGGACTTAAACTTCATATTGCAGTGAAAGGTGTTCTTGAAGTCAACATTTCTAATCACTGTTTGTGCTACGGTTTCCCTCCTCCCCATCAACCAAAAGCCATTTATTTCCATTTCTTGTACGAAATCATCTATTCTGTCCTCTCTCCTTTCACTTAGTACCCATCCCGAAACCTTGCTAAAGAAATTCCTCTTTGACTGTCCAAAATCATCAATAAAATCTGAAATGATATCGTAAGGGTTGTCAGAGACGACTGTTTCTGTTCCACCATCTAAAACAACAGACTCGGCAACAAATGTCTCGCTTCTCTGGATAAGATAATCCACCATTTCTCTTCTGACATCAACAGCGACAGAAGCAGGGCTCTTGAATAGACCACCAGTCGTGTTGTCAACACAGGCCGAGGCTAATCCTGTAAGGAATTCCTGTGCAACCTTGCGAACCATTTCTGCATCGAATAGATTACAAGAAAAGAGAGGACCTTCCTCTTTTACTTCTTCAAGTGTCGAATCCCCTTCATTTGTAGGGGGGTCCATGTTTGAAGATGCTTCCAACATTATGTATGAACTGCACTACACAGCAAATGAATACATGAAAACAATACTGGTGAAAGAAATAACTTTCAGCAAGAAAAATGTGCACTAGTAATGAGCTTTAACCGCAAATAAACAGATACAGTGGAACAAGAGGATTGAAAAAATTCACCAAGCTTTAGGTTTCATATTAGGTATGCTACATTATTTGATCACAGGATTTATGATGAAGAAACAGAAGCAGTAAAAGATTAAGAAATAACACCCAATCCGAAAGACAAAAGGGAAACTTTAGACTAAATTCAAATTAGTGAATTGCTTTTACCCAAATTTCCAACCAAAGAGAAATCAGAGGAATGCATTTGCAAAATGGCCATTACAGAATCAGACATAAAACCCAAAAGAGAACACAGTCTAACTGTAAGATTGGATCAAATGTAAAAAATTTGAAATCCATAAAAATGGGTATAAACACATACCTAATTAAATACCAAGCCTCGAATTCAAAATCAGCTCAAATCACCTTTCTGCTATATAAACATTTTTCAAGGAAGTCAAGAGCTACAAAATGCAGATAGAAAAAACATAAAGACAAGAACCAAACAAAAAGGTGAAAGAAAAGAAGACAAATTTCAGAAAGAAAGAAAAAAAAGAACCTCAGTACCTTCAGTTTTGCGACTTTGTCTCCGCAAATGAAGCTAAATAATTTTCTACAAAATTATTCTGACCGACAAAACCGTCCCTCCACGATCGCCTTTCTCCTTCTTTTTTTAAGCATGCGCGATGAGCCTAAGCTGCTAAGCGTATATTTTTTTTTTCCATTCTGTAATCTGTATGCTGAAGCCGTTAATGTGAAAATAAGAAACCAATATTTTTATTACGACCCCTCAAGTTTTGCAGGAGGTCCCAATTACCCCAACGGAAACAAAATTCGTACATACTTGCTGTCAAACTAATTCAAGAGAAGCATACAGCTCCGAATACGGTTTAACGGCTCAAAGATCCAAGCTTTTAGACTTCTCTTTCACTACTAGCTAGTCCCTAACTTTTGATCTGGCACATAGTTTAAAAAAGAGTTTTTTTAATTATCTTAAGTATGCATTTAAAATAAATGAAGATTTTAAATTAAATTGTTTTTTTAAATATAAAAGGGTATTGTTCTTTGTTAAAGGAAAAAAATGAAACATTATGTAACACATAAAATGGAACATAACCTATATAGTGAGAAAATAATATTCTTTTCAAATTCTCATCTTACTCACAATTGGGTAAAAGTTATTTACACCTTCCAACTTTGCCCTAAAAATCAAACTCTCCCCTTAATTTTGAACGATAGTCATTCTCCCCCTCTTATCCTATGCAATATTAATTTTGCCTTTGACATTTTTAATTCTCTGTCTATATAATACCTTTTAATATTATTTAGAATAATATTTTATTTTTTAACCTAGACATTTTACTCAGTTTAAATAATTTTCTATCTTAGTATAGATTTTTACTTAATTTTATTAACATTAAAAGCAAAATATTCTTTTAAAAAATTTATTACAAAATCTAACGCTATTTTTTTTATAATTGTTATTTAAATATAACATACATTAAGTATGTATATCTGAGTGTGTGCATACATATATATTTAAATTTTGCTCTCTCTTATTTTCTAGCATCTATATGGATAAATGAGTTTTGATTGTCACAAATGAAACAATATTTAAATTATAATTTAGAATGCATTTACGTTATAAATAGATAATCTTTTAGAATTCTGTTATAAAATTTATTTCTATTTTTATTTCTTTAGTGGCGACTAAAACTCATTTATCTATATAGAATTCTATTATAAATTAATCTCTAATTTTATTCATTATTGTGAGCACCTAATTTTTGCCCCGCATGAAAATAACTCTTAAAAATAGACCAAAAATAATTTTTGAAGGATTTTAGAAGTTTTTCTTTATTAAGTTGCATTTCATGCATTTTTAATATTTTAAATCATAAAAAATCATTAAAAAAATTGTCACATTTAATTTCATGTCATCTTAGGTTTAATTTGTATTTAAGAATTTAATTGCATCATTAAACAAAAAATCACAAAAATTACTAGAATAATAATGTCCACATTTTAGCTTTTAGTTTTAAATTAATTAGTTCTAAATTAGTAAAAATAAGTAAGATTAAATTTACAAAATAATTTAAGGTAGAGCCTAATTTAGGATTTTATTTAGCTTGTTTAGTTAATTTAATTGGATTTTTGAAATCAAAAGAAAAACAAAGAAAAAGAAGTAGATTTGGTCTTTCAATTTCGTCTGGCCCAGATTAATTTGAAGGCCAAAAATCCCAAATTACTCAAGCCCATACAATCTCAGCCCACTACACAAATACCCATTCCCTTTTTTTAAACTCTACCTCCTACACTCTAATATATATACACATTAGGAAACTTAGAGAAGAGATCAGATTCTTAATTTCCTTCACCAAAACGGTGCATCCCCCGCGGTCTGCATCTTCAACCTAAGAACAATTAGAAGAGAACCATTTCCTTCCAAAAGAGAAAATCAGACTCGGACCTTTGCAAAAACCAGAGCAAACAGCGCAACCCCAGCTCCCTTTCTTCTGTTTGCTTCATCATTTTCTCAAAACACACACAGAGAAACACCCAATTCTCATATCTGACTCCCTACATTTCCTTACTTCTCTGATAAACACCCAAACACACTAGGAAATCAAAATTGGAAGAAAAATCCGAAAAAATCGTTTCAAACAAAAATCAAAATGAAGCTGGAATTTGGGCATCAATTTTCCTAAATACTGCTGTTGTTGTTGTGTCATTCTTTTGCTTTCATCTCCTTGCAACTTCAGAGATTTATTCTTTTTGGTGGCTAAATCAGGTATGTAATTTAAGTTCTTAAGTTGAAAATGTTGAGGCATTTTTGTTGAAACAGAAGCAAATCGATTTAGCTCTTTTGATAAAGTTTCTTTCATGTTGGATCTTTTATTCGAGCATGTCTTGGAGTTATCATATTAATCCTGGATTCGTCTTGCTTTTCTGAGTTTCACATGACTACATTATATTGATCTCTATTTTAATGTCTTGTGTATCTAGCAGTATCTAACTTTTTGTTTCACAAGCCAAAGAGGTAAAAATATATATTCCAGCATTATCCAGTTCTTATTCTTCTCAAAACCAAATATCAAAACTGCTTAATCTGGTAACCTAATATATGCTAATATATTTTTTGCCTGGCGTGTGGACATGCTTGGTTCTCAATCTACAGTGCTTATTTCTAAAGAAGTAGTGTGCAAGGAATTTGTACTGATACTAGAAGTCAGTAGATGTTTCAAGAACAGTACAAGTTTGTGTTAATTCTTCTTTGTCCCCAGCACTTGCTGACCAAGAACGGACAGTCCTGATGCCTATGATTGTATTAATTTGATTACTAACAGCTTGAATGATTGTAAGTAACGAAGTGATTATTGTGAAAATATTGTTTAGTAAAAGTGTCTTCATTTGTGATTGATCCAACAAAAAAAACAAATATCTAGGATATTAAAAGAATTGTTTGTGGGGTTCATAAAAATATATTATAATTAATGTTTATCCAAGGAATAGCCACTTATCATATATGTCCTCACGTATTGATAAAATAATAAAAACGTCAGTATCAAGTCATGAGTTTGTTTAAGGCTTGAACAGATTTAAAATCTAAAGGAAGCTAAGCGTGTCCATTCGTATATTGATTGGCTTCAATTGAGCTAAACCTTTAGTTTTGAATTTGTTGGAGTCAAGCTTATAATAGTGTTCCCATGTTTGTGGTAGATGTATAAAGTCAGTTGGTAATTTTATGTTCTCAAAGTCTCCTTTGGTTCAACTGGTATGAGTTTAGGCTAGAGGTGTCAAATTTAACCCATAATTGTGTAACCCGCCCAACCCGTCCAAACTTTAACGGGTTGGTTCAATGATTTTTTCTTATCGGGTCAATTTGGGTTGTAACCCAAACTGACCTATCTCTAAAACGGGTCAAATTGGGTCACTCAACGGGTCAGTTTATCAACCTGGGACTTTCCTGACTTTCATCTAGTTGTGTCTTCTAAGACAAAACCCAACTTCTCCTAAATCCCTATATTTTATTATAACAGATTTAATTGCATTTGAAAATTTCCCATTTGTAACAGAACCTTGTCCTAAATGCCTTTAGAGATGATGTTTTCTTTCATAAAATTTCTTTTAGGTAAATGATTGCAGTATATATTAAAATCATACAACTTGTAATTTCTTAGGCGTCTTTAAATTTTTGTGAAATTGATTTAGAGAATTCTTTATAGATTAATGCATGATTCATGAAGATATGAAGAAAAAAACATATACATTCTGCAAGCTAGCCGATATATTTATGTAAGGTAACAATTATAATATTGGTTTTTACTAAATTATTATTCACTAGTTTACATTTTTTTAAAGTTGTAGACCTTGTTTTAGAGGAAGATTTTTTGTCAGGAAAAAGTTAAAGCCGAAATTAAATGCTGCCCTTTTTACTAAATTTAGATCTTTTTGATTGTTATTAAAAGATAACATAACCCAACTATTAAATTTTTTAAATGGTTTCAACCAAGTTTTGAATTACGTTAGAAGACAAGATACGATCCTAAAACTAATATTTGACAAAAATAGATGATGAATAATTGTAACTTGCAGCACACATAATACAATTTTATTTAAGTAATAGTTGCGCGGGTTGGGTTATGACCCGTTATTTGACCCATCTTAACCCAACCCATTTTGTCCCAAGCAAACTTTTGGGTGGGTTGGGTCATGACCCAGATATCAACACAACTCGTTTTGACCCGCCCAAATTTGACCCAACCCGCCCATTTGTCACTCCTAGTTTAGGCTAATGGTTGATGAATGTTGAGTTATCAGCATCTCCTCCAACCCAATACATGGTTCTGTAGCTCTCAACTTTAACACAGGATCTTGAATATAGAAAAGTAATTGATTCTATGAACATCTGTAGATTGCTTTAATTGAGTACAAATCTTTTAAAACAAATTGGGGCGTGCCATACACATATAAAATCCATAACCCATGGCCCTCACATTAATACTAACTAGTGTAGAAAATACTATGAACATTTGTAGCTTGCTTTAGGCGCGACTTGATCTATCATCGTGATTGTGTACACGTTCGCGTGACATAATTATGATCCTAATAACAAAATCGAGGTATGCGTTTGCGCAACTTCGACCGAACTTTCTTGATAATAATAAAGCGTGATTAATTGTGGACACGTACGCGTGAAATGATTTTTGACGCGCCAAACGAAATGAGTACACGTACGTGTGACCCATTTTTTTAGATTATTCCTTAATTAAGAGTAATTAAGCAAATAAAAGCGGTAAAAGGGGTAGATGCACATAGGTTCTAAAATAAGTAATTAGACAATTTAATTGAGCCAGATATGTTAAAGCGGTCGTGCTAAAATTACAAAATCCGTGAATACCTAACACCTTCTCCTGGGTTAACAGAATTCCTTACGTAGATTTCTGGTTTAGCAGACTTTTAAATAAAGTATATTTCACTCGATTTGGGATTTAAAATAAACTGGTGACTTGGGACACCATAATAAATATCCCAAGTGGTGACTCTGAAAAATTAAATAAAATAATCTCATTTCGATTTATGTCACTTTAATTGAAAAAATTCCCTTATATCCCTCTCGGGTAGTAAAAGTGAAAGGTTGAGTTCCACGTGCCCAACCGTCATGGCAAAGTTTGGAAAAGCTAGAGGTTCTCCAGGGTCAGAAATGAAATCGGTCCTCAGGGAACAAGCAGTTGCAGTTGAAATCTTCATCAACGAAGCCGGGCCGAGATCAAGTGACTAAAACGCTCAAGGCCACAAAATCAACCACCGTTTCAAACTAACAAACTGTTCTTTGTTTGAAAGAAAATAGGAAATAAATGCAATCCAAAGCAACCTTGCAAGAAGCAGGTGCAACCAAAAAGAAATGGCGCAAGGGCTAAAAACAACTTCGCAACAACTCCAAAAGGGAAGTCTTCTCCAAAATTCTTTCCCGCCTTTACTCATTCTCTGAAATTAAAAAAAAATGAAATGAAATGAAGAAGAAGAAGAAGAAAAATTAAAAATCATGGTAGCATAGGGTTTCCAGTCTCTAGCTACGTCTTTTCCAATATAGGGTCTCATTCCCTAGTCGATGCCAGCATAACCTGTTAATCTTTCCAACATAGGGTCTCACCCCCTAGTTGATCCCGGCATAACCCGAGGACCTTTCTGGCATAACCCGATGACTTCCCCAGCATAACCCGAGGACCTTTCCGGCATAACCCGATGACTTCTCCGGCATAATCCGAGGACCTTTCCGGCATAACCCGATGATTTCCCCGGCATTACCCGAGGACCTTTCCGGCATAACCCGATGACTTCCCCGGCATAACCCGAGGACCTTTCTGGCATAACCCAATGACTTCCCTGGCATAACCCGAGGACTTTTCCGGCATAATCCGATGACTTCCCCGGCATAACTCGAGGACCTTTTCAGCATAACCCGATGACTTCCCCCGCATAACCCGAGGACCTTTCCGGCATAAGCCGATGAATTCCCCGGCATAACCCGAGGACCTTTCCGGCATAACCCGATGACCTTCCCCGGCATAACCCAAGGACCTTTCCGGCATAACCCGATGACCTTCCCCGGCATAACCCGAGGACCTTTTTGGCATAACCCGAGGACCTTTCTGGCATAACTCGATGACATTGCCTGGCATAATCCGAGGACCTTTCCGGCATAACCCGATGACCTTTTCCGGCATAACCCGATGACCTTTCCCGGCATAACCCGAGGATCTTTCGGCATAACTCGAGGACCTTTCCGGAATAACTCGATGATTAACATAACCTGGTAATTTTTTTCAACATAGGGTCCCATTCCCTAGCTGATGCCAACATAACCTGGTAATCTTTTCCAATATAGGGTCTCACTCCCTAGCTCTGCTAGCATAACCTAGTAATCTTTTCCGGCATAGTGTCCCATTCCTTAGTTGATGCCAGCATAACCTGGTAACCTTTCCAACTTAGGATCTCCGATCCCCATTTGATTTCATTTTAGATATAGGGCTCCACTCCCTAATTTCTTTTCTACCAAGGATACACAATCCTGATTTTATTGCTTTCAATAAAGAAGTAGTTTAGATTTTTGTTACAATAACTCACGAAATTTTTCTAGTGAAAACTAGGGCAGAAAATTTCGTTCGTTTATTTGTTTTAGTACCTGATCAGGTTTTTACCTTGAGGCACAAGTTTCAAGGCGGCCAAAAGAAGAAGTCTCGATTCAAATAAAAGAAAAGAAAAAACAAGAAAAAAAGTGAGCTCTAAGTGTAGAAGCGGAAGAAAGATGTGGACTGCTCAAGATATGATTGAATCACAAGCTTTGCATGTCCCTCCTTGATCCGAAAAGCTGAAGAAGAATGAACCAACGGTTGCAGTTAACGAGCATCAAGATTCAGATCAGAGTCTGTAGGAAGAACCAGCCAAGACTCAAGATCAAGCTTTAGAAGGTTTATAGATAGAAATCTTGTAACTCGTAGCTGATAGTCTTAACTAGTTTAACTTTTCATTTTTCATTATGGTATAATAAGGAGCTCAGCAAGCATAAACAACAAGCAACAACAGTGAAATCACAGTTTTTCGGTAGTCCTAGCTACCAAAATTTCCAGAACTATACCGACTTGATTCCTTTATAGCCAAGGATACGTAGGCAACCTCTGAAGTAAGGTTCAGTCAAACTCTTTCAAAATGCTGCCAAATGGAGTTTCAAACGGGCAAAAATTGCTCGTAGTTTCTCACTTTATTTTTTGCCTAAAAACTCTTCATGTTTTCGAGCAAAGAGGGGCAGCTGTGAGCACCTAATTTTTGCCCCTCATGGAAATAACTCCTAAAAATAGACCAAAAATAATTTTTTAGGGATTTTAGAAGTTTTTCTTTATTTAGTTGCATTTCATGCATTTTTAATATTTTTAAATCATAAGAAAATCATTAAAACAATTGTCACATTTTAATTTCATGCCATCTTAGATTTAGTTTCATAGTTTAATTGCATTCATTAAACAAAAAATCACAAATATTACTACAATAGTCATGTCCACATTTTAGCTTTTAGTTTTAAATTAATTAGTTTTAAATTAGTAAAAATAAGTAAAATTAACTTTACAAAATAATTTAAGGTAGAGCCTAATTTAGGATTTTATTTAGCTTGTTTAGTTAATTCAATTAGTTTTTGAAATCAAAAGAAAAACAAAGAAAAAAAAAGTAGATTTGGTCTTTCAATTTCATCTGGCCCAGTTTAATTTGAAGCCCAAAAATTCCAAATTACCCAAGCCCATGCAATCTCAGCCCACTACCCAAATACTCATTCCCCTTTATTAAAACCCTACCTCCTACACTCTAATATATATACACATTAGGAAACCTAGAGAAGGGATCAGATTCCTAATTTTCCTTCACCAAAACGGCGCATCCCCCACGGTCTGCATCTTCAACCTAAGAACAATCAGAAGAGAACCCTTTCCTTCCAAAAGAGAAAATCGGACTCGGACCTTTGCAAAAACCAGAGCAAACGGCGCAACCCCAGCTCCCTTTCTTCTGTTTGCTTAATCATTTTCTCAAAACACATATAGAGAAACACCCAATTCTCACATCTGACTCCACATTTCCTCATTTCTCTGATAAACACACTAGGAAATCGAAATTTGAAGAAAAATTCGGAAAAAATATTTCAAACAAAAATCAAAAGGAAGCAGGAATTTTGGCATCAATTTTCCTAAACACTGCTACTGTTGTTGTGTCGTTCTTTTGCTTTCATCTCCTTGCAATTTCAGAGATTTATTCTTTTTGGTGTATTTTGGCTAAATCAGGTATGTAATTTAAGTTCTTAAGTTGAAAATGTAGAGGCATCTTTGTTGAAACAGAATCAAATCGATTTAGCTCTTTTGATAAAGTTTCTTTCGTGTTGGGTCTGTTTTTTTTATTCGAGTATGTCTTGGAGTTATCATATTAATCCTAGATTCGTCTTACTTTTCTAAGTTTCACGAGACTACGTTATACAGATCTCTATTTTAATGTCTTGTGTATCTAGTAGTATCTAACTATTTGTTTCACAAGCCAAAGAGGTAAAAAAAATATATTCCAGCATTATCCAGTTCTTATTCTTCTCAAAACCAAATATCAACACTGCTTAATCTAGCAACCTAGTATATGCTGATATATTTTTTGCCTGGCGTATGGACATGCTTGGTTCTCAATCTGTAGTGGTTATTGCTATAAAAGTAGTGTGCAAGGAATTTGTACTGATACTAGAAGTTAGTAGATGTTTCGAGAACAGTAAAAGTTTGTGTTAATTCTTCTTTGTCCCCAGCACTTGCTGACCAAGAACGGACAGTCCTGATGCCTATGATTGTATTAATTTGATTACTAACAACTTGAATGATTGTAAGTAATGAAGTGATTATTGTGAAAATATTGTTTAGTAAAAGTGTCTTCATTTGTGATTGATCCAAAAAAAAAACAAATATCTAGGATATTGAAAGAATTGCTTGTGGGGTTCATAAAAATATATTATAATTAATGTTTATCCAAGGAATAGCCACTTATCATATATGTTCTCATTTATTGATAAAATAATAAAAACGTCAGTATCAAGTCATGAGTTTGTTTAAGGCTTGAACAGATTTAAAATCTAAAGGAAGCTAAGCGTGTCCATTCGTATATTGATTGGCTTCAATTGAGCTAAACCTTTAGTTTTGAATTTGTTGGAGTCAAGCTTATAATAGTGTTCCCATATTTATGGTAGATGTATAAAGTCAGTTGGTAATTTTATGTTCTCAAAGTCTCCTTTGGTTCAACTGGTATGAGTTTAGGCTAATGGTTGATGAATTTCGAGTTATCAACATCTCCTCCAACCCAATACATGGTTCTGTAGCTCTCAACTTTAACACATGATCTTGAATATAGAAAAGTAATTGATTCTATGAATATCCGTAGATTGCTTTAATTGAGTACAAATCTTTTAGAATAAATTGAGGCGTGCTATACACAAATAAAATCCATAACACATGGCCCTCACATTAATACTAACTAGTGTAGAAAATACTATGAACATTTGTAGCTTGCTTAAGGCGCGATTTAATCTATCATCGTGATTGTGTATACGTTTGCGTGACATAATTATGATCCTAATAACAAATCGAGGTATGCATTCGCGCAACTTCGATCAAACTTTCTTGATAATAATAAAGCGTGATTAATTGTAGATACGTACGCGTGACATGATTTTTGACGCGCCAAATGAAATGAGTATACGTACGCGTGACTCATTTTTTTTTATAGATAATTCCTTAATTAAGAGTAATAAAGCAAATAAAACCGGTAAAGGGGTAGATGCACATAGGTTCTAAAATAAGTAATTAGGCAATTTAATTGAGCTAGGTATGATTAAAGCGACCGTACTAAAACCATGGAACTCGGAAATGCCTAACACCTTCTCCCGGGTTAACAGAATTCCTTATCTAGATTTCTGATTTTGCAGACTTTCGATTTTCCTCGATTTGGGATTTAAAATAAACCGGTGACTTGAGACACCATAATAAATATCCCAAGTTGCGACTTTGAAAAATTAAATAAAATAATCTCATTTCTATTTATGCCACTTTAATTGGAAAAACTCCCTTATATACTCCTTACGGGTAAAAAAAAAAGGAGGTGTGACAATTATCTTTGTTTTACTTGCATTCAAATATTTATAATTTTTTACTCCCTTTTATTGTCACTTTATAAATATATATTAGAGCTTTGATTGCTATATATAAAATTAAATTATTTTTATTCTGCCCATTTATTTCACTATTGAACATATTACTTAATTACTATTTCTCACTCTTCTTTTTTCGTCTCAGGAATATTTTTCTTTTGTTATATAAATTTTAAAAAATGAAATAAATATCATAATTCTAAAAGAGAGAGAGAGGTTGATATGTAAGGGTAAAATAGGTATTAAAAAAGTCAATAGACATGATAGGGGGGAGAATGCCTATTATTTAATGTTGAGGGGGAGTTTGATTTTTAAAGCAAGATGAGGTGTGTAAATGATTTTCACCGCTCACAATTAGTAATACTCATTTTGGCTTGGGCAAAGAGCTGACATGGCTCGGGGTTCGGGCTTGATTCAGTTGCATTTAATTCAACTTGGGCGTATGTTTGAATACTTTAGATGTTGATCAATCGATAAATATGATTATGAAGTGAAGTTCACCGTATTATCGAATACGTACATGTTATTGACATGCCTATGATATGAACTTTTGTTCATATTTTGTTATAAATTGAACATAGTATCTTATGTCTTAATTGTAAATGCTTGTCGAGGACTTGTTCCAATATTAGTGGGTCGTCTAAAGTGCATTATATATTCAGGTCTCCCTTGTTGTATATTTTACTTTTCAGATATAGGTTTAGTGCGGCGACGCTACGAGCTAGGTGCCATTTTTAACCCAAAATTTAGTATTTGAAGTTAAAAGCAAATAAATAAAATAATTTGGGTTTCTAACAGCTAAATTACTTCACTATTTCAAATATGATTGATATGAAAAGGAATAACGATATTAAAGAATTAAACTGAGAATAAGGAAATAGAAATCTTATCAATGATTGCCACTTTCTTCCAGTAGGAAAGAGTAGTTCTCCCAATAATAGAAAACAATAAGAATATTAATAACTGACAGTATTACTTAGCAGATTTTTCAATGAGGATATAAGTTATGAAAATTGGGGTTTAAATAGTACTACTTCTTATAACAATTTGTCTTGTTTAGCTCTTGTCCCTTACTGCAATTTATTATATTAATTGTCTGTTATGTGAGTGATTTGTAACAGTTGAGAAAATAATAACAAATTACATGTAATTAGTGATTTTACTGATTCTGTTCATAATCATAAGTATTAATGACATTTTCATATTCATGGATGTTAATGAACTTAATTATAAGTCTCGTTACTATTTTTTTTTTTATATTTAACGTAGTGACTAACATGTACGGTATCTACACAAGTGATCCTGTAGGTGTTGCTCACATCTCATGTACACATCATTTTTCTTTGTCGTTTTAACTCCTTTGAAGCATGTCACCGTACTATTAGTCTACGTGGCAGGTTTATTTTTTACTAATGCAAATAGTCCCCCTACTTTCAAAATATTCTCAACTGAATATTCAGTAAGGGGAGAGTTTATTTATGGAGAGAATATTTGTCACCTCTTCCCAATATCATTATGATGAGTTATAGAAGTAAAGAGACATGTGTCTCTTCCATTTAATGCCACGTGTCTTACTATAATTGGCTCTGAAGTTTGCAGCATTTTCCTAGGCACAAACGGCTGTGACAGTTTCATGACGACAGTTCATGATGAGTTATTTACCTTATAAATACAGAACCATTAACCTTTAAAAATTAATTCTATTCTCTTGTCTTTTTCTTATTCTTCAAACTCTCTTAACAATTCTTCACTCCTGCGTTCAACTTTTCTTTTTTATTGACAATGGCTTCCAAATCTTCAACTCCTACTGCATATACTGCTCCCCCTCACCGTGCCATCATAGTTGATGACTTTCATTCTACAGTAGCTCTAGATAGGAGTAGGAGGAGTGATAGACTCCGTAGACTCAACCGTTGTGATGGCGCCTATCGTGAAACTAGGCCAGCCTCAACTCAACATAATCCAAACCACAATACTAGAATTTAGAATATTTGCGAAAAACCGCATTCATCATTTAAGTAAACTATTTTAAAAATATAAGGCATAATTCATAATACGAAAACAATCAGCCCAAAACTAGGGTGTCACGGAGTACATGAGCGTCTGGAGAAATAACGTAGTCTACTACAGTGTTTACTGAGGAACAACTGAAATACAACTGGAATAAAGAAGGAAGATCAAGATCTGCGAATGCCATGCAAATACCTCAACAACCTTCCAAGCCTGCAACCTCGATCAGTGATTGCTACCAGGACCGAACGCACCTGGATCTGCACACAAGGTACAAGGGGTAACGTGAGTACACTAACTCAGTAAGTAACAAGTCCAACCTTTAGACTGATAGGTAGTGATGAACGTAACCTCAACAAAAAATAGAAATAAACTGTGCAAAAAAGTAGGCATGTTATTCTTTCAGGAATACAACTCAACAGTGAAATATATACAGAGCTGAACAATGTAAAATACAAAGCTTAGCTAACTCTACATGCCAATGCACAGAATGTATGAAATGCACCATGTGCTCCCACTCTCAAGCTCAACCACTTGGTACTGCATATGACCATCCGGCCCAGTAAAATCCATCCCGGAATATATACAACACTGACTGCAAGTCATCCAGTACCGAGGAACAAGGGTAATCCAACCCTGAGGAGAAATCCATCTCTAGGTATATATATATATATACGTATCGCATATGGCCATCCGACCCAGGAAAATCCATCCCAGAACATACTCAACCATGACTAGATGTCACTCGGTACCGAGGAAAAAGGGAAGTCCATCCCTATGGAGAAATCCAGCTCCATATATCAATACTTCGGACAAATCCATGTCCAGGGAAATCCATCCCTCAATAATATCATCCCCGCTCACTGAGGGTGTGTTACAGACCCCGGAGGGGCTCCTACAACCCAAGCATTATCATAATCATCAACATAACCGCTACGGCGTGCAGCCCGATCCCATAACTGTCACCTATAATCAGGCTCTCGGCCTCACTCAGTCATCACTCTCCAGTCTCACACACATGGGCTCACAATGCTATGAAACTAGCCTGAAACAATGATATGATGTGCCAAATAACAACAACAGATACTGAGACATGATATGATATGCATGAGTGTGATTGAGTAAAGAATATTAATGAACCTGCTAAAATGACATCAAGAAACGGCACTCGGGTCTCAACAGTGTCGGCGTAAAACCCTAGCATGATAATTAGTCCATTTGTAACGACCCGACCGGTCATTTTACGTTTTAGAACCTCGTCCTCCCAAATAAAACTTTTCGCGCTCGTTTTAACTATTTTACGACCTGCGGGGATGGTTGGTTCAGGATTAGAAAGAGTTTGTGTTGAAATAGGCTCATTTGATTCCTTAAGATTTTCTTAAAAGGCTAAGTTTGACTTTGGTCAACATTTTTAGCAAATGAACCTGAATTTGTGTTTTGACAATCATGGAGGGTCCGTAGGAAAAAATATGGGACTTGGGCGTATACCCAGAATCGAATTCCGAGGTCCCTAGCCCGCGTAATAAATTTTTATTAGAAATTGTTAAACTAAAATTGTAAGGATTTAAAGAAATCAAATAATGATTGATCATATTGGTATCGGGCTCGTATGTTGGCTCTGAAGCCCGGTACAGGTCTAATATAACATTTAAGACTTGCCCGCAAAATTTGGTGTCAATCCGAGTAGTAACACGTTTGCGTGAGAAGTGAATTGAAGAACTTGAAGTTCATAAGTTTGATTCAATTGGTTTTAGGGGGTGATTCTTAGATTTAGCATTGTTTTGGGCGTTCTGAAGGTTCGAGCGAGTCCGTTTCATAATTTCAAACTTGTTGGTATGTTCGGGCGGGGCCCGGGAGCCCCGAGCGTCAATCGGACGAGGCTCGAGTGATGTTGGAAAATTTGGGAAGAGCAGAAGCTTCAGGTTGCTGTCATAAACGCATTTGTGGTTGGTCAGCCGTAGGTGCGAGACCGCAAAAGCGGTCGTCCTCTCGCAGATGCGGCCAAGGCAGGCCAAGCCAAAGCCGCAGAAGCGGCTTCAAGACCGCAGAAGCGGCTTCAAGACCGCAGAAGCGGTCCCAGCTCGCTTGGCCAATTATGCAGATGTGGCCTTCCTCTCGTAGAAGCGGGACCGCAGATGCGGTCCCTTGACCACAGATACGGTCCCTTGACCGCAGATGCGGAAATCACTAAAGCAGTAGCTTCATTTAATACGGGCTCTAAGCTATTTTGGCTATTTTTCACTCACCCATTAGGTGATTTTGGAGCTCTTGAGAGAGGACTTCCACCTAGCATCTTGAGGTAAGTTTATCCTACCTAATTCTAGTTTAATACTTGACCCTTGGGTAGATTAACACACAAAGATTAAAGGTAAAATCATGGGGTTAGAGCAAAACCTAGGGCTTTGGTAAAAGTTAAATTTAACCACGAAATTTGTTATGAAATGCATTAGAAATCATATATTATTGATCCTTAGGTTATAATGAACAACCTTTTTCAAAAAAATTCGGAATCCAGGCACGTGAGCCTGGGGTCGGATTTTAGGAAACTTGTGTTTAAGGTTGAGAAATTACTATAGTAATTAAAACGCGAACTCTTGAGCTTGTATTGACTAGTTCCTACCTCGTTTAATTAGTTTCGGATCGTCGACTCCAAATTGAGGGTTTTGAGCACATTCTTGGTATTGGAAGTACACTTTGGAGCGAGGTGAGTCTCATATCTAACCTTGTAAGAGAGAATTGTGCCCATAGCTGTGCGGGGGCTACGTACGGACTAGGTGACGAGAGTCTGTGCGTAGCTACTATTATGCTAAGTCTGGGTAGTCTAGGACCCAAAAGCATGCTTTATGTGATATTATTGTAATTTATGTTTAATTTGGATTGTTTAAAACCTGATGATTATGGTAAATGAGACTAATAAGAGGAACATTATCTTCTTGTTTCTTTTAAAGAGAAGTTGATATTTCTGTGAGTAATTGCTCCCCAGATATATATTCTTGTCTGCCTGTTGTTGTGTTTAATTACATTTGACCGCATCGCATGTCTGATTCGCGAGCGAGGTAATAGATGCATCTATCGTTCGCACCGTTCGACCCTCGGCAATGCACAATTTACTTTTATGTTAGATCGGGTCGTACGACCTTGGCACTACTTGCGCACGCTTTTACTCAGTATTTTTCTGTGGATTGAGCTTTGTTATATGCCCTGAAATGTAAGTGGCCAACTATGATATTATCTAGGAAAGGACCTGTTATTTCCTGCTATAAACTGTTAATTATTTGTACTATCCATGCTCACTATGATTCATTTCTCATATTATTTGACCCTAGTAAGTGTCAAGTCGACTTCTCGTCTCTACTTCTTCGAGATCAGACATGATACTTACTGGGTACATATTGTTTATGTACTCATACTACACTTCTGTACTTAATTGTACCGGATCTGAGGCAGGTATATCTGGTTACCTGTCTGGTGCACATTCTTGATCAGTGTCCGAGACTTTCACGATGAGCTGCTCCCTTCCTGTGCCGTTCAGCAGCACGATGGAGTCTCTTTTTATTTTGGCTGTCTATTCTATTTCAGACAGTATGATAGATTTATTCTTTTGTATATTCTATTTGCCCATAAACTTGTGACACCAGGTCTTGGTACATACATTGGTAGACTATTCTTTTAGGGATTGTATATCTATTTTTGTACGTTACTAATTATCACATGCTTTTAACTTCAAATTTAGAAATTTCTGTACTTGTTTTAGTAAAGTGAAAATGAGAACTTATTAATACTTCCGCGTTGTCTTGCCTGACAAGGGTGTTGGGCGCCATCATGATCTATAATGGAATTGGGTCGTGACAACATGGTATCAGAGCTCTAGGTTCACGTAGGTCTCACAAGTCATGGGAAAACCTAATAGAGTCTTGCAGATCGGTACAAAGACGTCTGTATTTATCTTCGAGAGGCTATAGGGTATTAGGAAAACTACTCTTTATTCATTTCCTATCGTGCAATGGTTGGTATACTAAATTTCCCTCTGCTATTCTCTCACAGATGGTGAGGATACGCACAGCTGATGTTCCAGACGCGGGAGGGGCTGCTCCCCCTGTTTCTAGAGGCCGAGGTAGAGGCCGGAGGAGGGAACCGACCCAAGGTAGGGGACGAGGGCATCCTAGAGCTGTCCTAGTAGCACCACCAGCAGATCCTGCGAGAGATCTTATCATTGAGGAGCAGGGCGAGGTACCCGTAGCTGAGCCTACCCCGACCGGACTTTATGACAACACTAGGTTTCCAGGAGATCATGGGCTATATGTTGTGGTTCATGGACACCATGACTCAGGCTGGTTTATTTCCAGCGGATACAGCTACATCACAAGCAGGAAGGGGAGAATAGACCCCTACTGCTTAGGCTCCTGGTCATGCAACTGCAGTGTATCAGACTCTGGGTGCACTACCCGTAGATGGGGCTCAGCCAGTTACTGCAGTGGTGCCCGAGCCCAGACTAGCTGCAGATGGTGACCCACAGAAGTTATTGGATAGATGGACTAGACTTCACCCTCCTGTCTTCGGGGGTGAGCGTCATGAGGATGCCCAAGACTTCATAGATAGATGCAGGGACATACTGCACAACATGAGGATATTGGAGTCACATGGGGTTGACTTTACTACTTTTCAGCTGGAGGGCAGGGCCTGTAGATGGTGGTAGTCTTATGTTCTTGGCAGGCCAGCAGGTTCTCCTCCCATCACTTGGGGTCAATTCACATAGTTATTCTGGGACAGATATATTCCACCCTCTGAGAGGGAAGAGCTACGGTATCAGTTTGAGCATCTTGAGCAAGGTCAGATGTTCGTGATCGATTATGAGGCGAGGTTTTCTGAGTTGTTTCGCCATGCACTCATGATACTTCCCATAGATTCAAAGACAGTACGGAGATTTATTGCGGGGTTGCACCCCGATATTCGAGTTAGCATGGCTCGAGAGGTGGAGATGGGTACTGAGTATCAGCTAGTGGTTGAGATTGCTCGTAGGATAGAGGGTTATCGTCAGAGGGGTAGAGAGCAGATTCAGCAGGACAAGAGGGCCCGATTTTTTGGAGAGTTCAAAGGTGCCCCAGCTAGGGGTAGAGGGCACTCCGGGAGGGGTCAGCCCAGCAGGCTCCCGTATTCAGTACCACCACCACCTCCCCGAGGTACTCTAGTGAGGCCTTATTTCAGTGTGATGCTGGAGAGTTCTTACCGTCTACCAGCTATTCAAGGTTCCTCCGGCGGGTATTCTGGTCATCAGGGTTCTTCCAGTACTTACTTCAGTGCCATGCCAGAGAGTTCATATCGCCCATCAGCCATTCAGGGTTCTTTTAATGGATATTCGGGTCAGCAGGCTCAGACTTCAGGGCAGCAGGCTATGGTGCCAAGAGGTTGCTACGAGTGTGGAGATCCGAGTCACATGAAGAGGACCTACCCCAGGCTTCGGGGCAAGGTAGTACAACAGGGTTGCCTATGATTTCAGCACCAGTTGCCCAGTCGTCTAGAGGTGGGGGAGGGGGTAGACTGGTAGAGGTCGTCCTAGAGGTGGAGGCCAAACAGGGAGAGGTCAGCCAGCTACTACTCAGTCAGGTGGAGGCAAGCCAGCCGGCGCTCCAGCCAGATTCTATGCTCTTCCGGCTAGGCCAGATGCATTGGCCTCAAATGCCGTCATCACAGGTATTATTTCTGTCTGCGGTAGAGATGCTTCGGTATTATTTGATCCAGGGTCCACCTATTCATATGTATCATCTCTGTTTGCTTGTTTCCTGGTTATTTCTCCTAAGCCTTTGGGCACTCTGATTCATGTGTCCACTCCTATGGGTGATTTTGTGGTTGTGGATCGGATCTACTAGTCCTGCATGCTCATATTCTGTGGTCTCGAGACTAGTGCAGATCTCCTGTTGCTTAATATGATTGACTTTGAGATCATCCTAGGCATGGATTGGTTATCTCCATATCACACCGTCCTAGATTGCTATGCCAAGACTATTACATTAGCAATGTCAGGGTTGCTGAGGTTGGAGTGGAAGGGTTCCACTATTGATACATCTAGTCGGGTTATCTCTTTCCTGAAGGCTCAGCATATGGTCGAGAAGAGATGTTTGGCATATCTGGCTTATGCTCGGGACACCACAATAGAATCTCCAACGATTGATTCAGTTCCAGTAGTCTGAGATTTCACCGATGTGTTTCCTTCTGATCTTCCTGGCATGACACTGGATCGTGATATTGATTTCTGTATTGATTTGGCTCCAGGCACCCACCCTATATCTATCCCACCATACCGTATGGCTCCTAAAGAGTTGAAGGAGTTGAAGGAGCAGCTTGAGGAGTTGTTAGCAAAGGGGTTTGTTAGACCCAGTCTATCACCTTGGGGTGCACCAGTGTTAATTGTGAAGAAAAAGGATGGGACTATGCGGATGTGCATTGATTACCGCTAGTTGAACAAAGTCACCATAAAAAACAATTACCCATTACCTCATATCAATGATTTGTTTGATAGTTGTAGGGTGCTAGGGTGTTCTCTAAGATCGACTTGAGGTCAGGGTATTATCAGTTGAAGATTCGGTACTCGGATGTTCTGAAGACTGCATTCCGGACTAGATATGGCCATTATGAGTTTTTGGTGATCTCCTTTGGCTTGTCTAATGCCCCATCATCATTTATGGACTTGATGAACATGGCATTTAGGCCTTATATTGATTCCTTTGTCATCGTCTTCATTGACGACATCTTGATATACTCGCGTAGCCTGGGGGAGTACGAGCAGCATTTGAGAGTAGTGCTTCAGACCTTGCGAGAGTAGAAGCTATATGCTAAGTTGTCTAAGTGTGAGTTTTGGCTAGAGTTAGTAGCATTCTTGGGGCATGTTGTGTTAGGAGAAGGTATTAAGGTGGATCTCAAAAAGATTGAGGTAGTTCAGAGTTGGCCACGTCCTACTTCAGTGATCAATATAAGGAGTTTCCTGGGGTTAGCAGGTTATTACAGATGATTCGTGCAGGGCTTTTCATCTATTGCATCACCCCTAACTAGATTGACCCAGAAGGGTGCTCCTTTCCGTTGGTCCGATGATTTTGAGGCGAGCTTTCAGAAGCTCAAGACAGCTCTAACTATAACGCCACTTCTTGTGTTGCCTTCCGGTTCAAGGATGTATACGGTATATTGTGACACTTCGCGCATTGGATTGGAATGTGTATTGATGTAGGAGGGGCGAGTTATTGCATATGCTTCGCGTCAGCTGAAGATTCATGAGAAGAATTATCTTGTGCACGATTTGGAGTTGGCCGCGATTGTTCATGCTCTTAAGATATGGAGGCATTATCTGTACGGGGTGTCATGTGAGGTTTTTACTGATCATCGCAGCTTACAACATTTGTTCAAGCAGAGGGATCTCAATTTAAGGCAGTGTAGATGGCTTGAGTTACTGAAAGATTATGACATCACCATTCTTTATCATCCAGGCAAGGCAAATGTGGTCGCGATACCTTAAGCAGGAAAGCAGAGAGTATGGGTAGCTTGTCATTCATTCCAGCAGAGGAGAGGTCACTAACTTTGGACATTCAATCGTTGGCTAACAGACTTGTGAGGTTGGATATTTCAGAGCCCAACCGAGTTCTTGTGTGTGTAGTTGCTTAGTCTTCATTATTGGGGCAGATCAAGGCCCGACAGTTCGATGATCCATATTTGGCAGTTCTCAGAGAGACAGTGATGCAAGGAGGTGCCAAAGAGGTTTCTATTGGTGAGGATGGTGTTTTGCAACTCCAGGGTTGCCTATGTGTTCCTAATGTTGATGGTCTGAGGGAGAAGGATACTAGAGGAGGCACACAGTTCGTGGTATTCCATTTATCCGAGTGCGACAAAGATGTATCATGACTTGAGATAGCATTATTGGTGGCGGAGGATGAAGAAGGACATAGTAGAGTATGTGGCTAGGTGTTTGAATTGCCAGCAAGTTAAGTATGAGCACCAGAGGCTGGGTGGCCTACTTCAGCAGATGCCTATACCATAGTGGAAGTGGGAGCGCATTACTATGGACTTCGTAGTTGGGTTGCCCCGGACTTTGCGGAAGTTTGATGCAGTATGGATCATAGTTGACAGGTTGACCAAATCAACACACTTTATTCCGGTTGTGACTACTTACACTTCAGAGAGATTGGCTCAGATTTACATTCGGGAGATAGTCCGGTTGCATGGTGTGCCTGTTTCCATCATATCAAATAGAGGCGCTCAGATCACTTCCCATTTCTGGAGAGCCGTTCAGAGTGAGTTGGGGACCCGTGTAGAGATTAGCACAACATTTCATCCTCAGACCGACGGGTAGTCGGAGCAGACAGTTCAGATCTTGGAGGACATGCTTAGAGCATGCGTGATTGATTTTGGAGGATGGTGGGATCAGTTCTTGCCCTTGGCAGAGTTTGCTTACAACAACATCTATCAGTCCAGCATAGAGATGGCTTTATTTGAGGCTTTGTATTGTCGGCGGTGTCATTTCCTATCGGGTGGTTTGATCCTGGTGAGGCTAAGTTATACGGTACAGACTTGGTGCAAGATGCCTTGGACAAGGTAAAGTTGATTCAGGAGAGGCTTCGCATAGCTCAGTCCAGACAGAAGAGTTACGCAGATCAGAAGGCACGCGATGTATCATTCATGGTTGGCGAGAAGGTCCTCTTGAAAGTCTCGCCAATGAAGGGTGTTATGAGTTTCGGGAAGAGGGGCAAGCTGAGCCCAAGGTTTATTGGCCCATTTGAGGTGTTGAAGCGAGTTGGGGAGATTTCTTATGAGGTGTTACGAGTCGGGCTCTAAGCTATTTTGGCTATTTTTCACTCACCCATTAGGTGATTTTGGAGCTCTTGAGAGAGGACTTCCACCTAGCATCTTGAGGTAAGTTTATCCTACCTAATTCTAGTTTAATACTTGACCCTTGGGTAGATTAACACACAAAGATTAAGGTAAAATCATGGGGTTAGAGCAAAACCTAGGGTTTTGATAAAAGTTAGATTTAACCACGAAATTTGTTATGAAATGCATTAGAAATCATATATTATTGATCCTTAGGTTATAAAGAACAACTTTCTTCGTAAAATTTTGGAATCCGGGCACGTGGGCTCGGGGTCGGATTTTAGAAAACTTGTGTTTAAGGTTGGAAAATTACTTTAATAATTAAAATATGAACTCTTGAGCTTGTATTGACTAGTTCCTACCTCGTTTAATTAGTTTTAGATCGTTCGGCTCCAAATTGAGGGGTTTGAGCACGTTCTTGGTATTTGAAGTACACTTTGGAGTGATGTGAGTCTCCTATATAACCTTGTAAAAGGGAATTGTCCCTATAGGTGATATAATCAAATATTTTGCCATTGAATGCGGGGGCTACATATGCACTAGGTGACGAGAGTCCGTGCGTAGGTTCTATTAGGCTAAGTCCGGGTAGTCTAGGACCCAAAAGCATGCTTTATGTGATATTCTTGTAATTTTATGTTTAATTTGGATTGTTTAAAACATGATGATTATGGTAAATGAGACTAATAAGAGGAACATTATCTTCTTGCCCCTTTTAAAGAGAAATTGATATTTCTGTGAGTAATTGCTCCCCAGATATATATTCTTGTCTGCCTGTTGTTGTGTTTAATTATATTTGACCGTGTCGCATGTCTGATTTGCGAGCAGAGTAATAGATACATCTATGGTTCACGTCGTTCGACCCTCGACAATTTACTTTTATGTTGGATCGGGTCGTACGATCTCTGCACTACTTGCGCATGCTTTTACTCAGTATTTTTTATGTGGATTGAGATTTGTTATATTCCCTAAAATGTAAGTGGCCAACTGTGATATTATCTAGGAAAGGATCTGTTATTTCCTGATATAAACTGTTAATTATTTGTACTATCCATGCTCAATATGATTCATTTCTCATATTATTTGACCCTAGTAAGTGTCAAGTCGACCTCTCGTCTCTACTTCTTCGAGATTAGACAGGATACTTACTGGGTACATATTTTTTATGTACTCATACTACACTTCTATACTTAACTGTACAGTATCTGAGGCAGGTACATCTGGTTACTCGTCTGGTGCGCATTCTTGATCAGTGTTCGAGACTTTCACGATGAGCTGCTCCCTTTCTGTGCCGTTCAGCAGCATGATGGAGTCTCTCATTATTTTGGCTGTCTATTCTATTTCAGACAGTAGGATAGATTTATTCTTTTGTATATTCTACTAGTTGCCCATAAACTTGTGACACCAGGTCTTGGCACACACATTAGTAGACTATTCTTTTGGGGATTGTATAACTATTTTCTTATGTTACTAATTATCACATGCTTTTAACATTAAATTTAGAAATTTCTATACTTGTTTTAGTAAAGTGAAAATGAGAACTTATTAATACTTCCGCGTTGGCTTTCCTGACAAGGGTGTTGGGTGCCATCATGACCTATAATGGAATTGGATCGTGACACCATTTACTTCATCACATGAAGAAACACAGATATCAACATGATAGAATTACTAATCGGTGCCATGGAATGAACCAGATCACAACTCACATGGTGCATGCCCGCACGCCGGTCACTTGGCATGTGCGTCACCTCAATAACGTTATATAGCACATAGCTCGGGGTTTCGAACCCTTTGAACCTAGTTTGAAAGCGTTACTTAACTCAACCATGCCAAAATCCTACTCCGCGATGCCTTTGCCCCTCAAATCGACTTCTAAACGCTCCGAATCTAACCATAAACAATTTGATACAATCAATACGAGCTAAAGGAATCAATCCTATAAGAAAATGCTAAGCTTAAGATCAAAAGTCAAAAAGCTAACTCAAAAGACGGGCCTCGGGCCCACGTCTCGAAATCTGACCAACGTCACAAAATCCATCAATCCATTCAATTACGAGACTAACCATACTTGTTTTAGTCAATTCTAACTTTGAATCGACTTTCAAATCTCAAT
This sequence comes from Nicotiana tabacum, assembly GCF_000715075.1. Classification (NCBI taxonomy): domain Eukaryota; kingdom Viridiplantae; phylum Streptophyta; class Magnoliopsida; order Solanales; family Solanaceae; genus Nicotiana; species Nicotiana tabacum. The sequence continues at coordinate 73,671,769 of NC_134090.1, forward strand.
TGTTCATTTTATGAAGTTCCACAAATTTTCCCCAATTTTCATCACAAATCTCTACCCAAATGATGAATCCAACGTTATAATCATGTAGTTTAGACAAAATTGAGTTAGAATCACTTACCCTGATAGTTTTCTTGAAAACCCCTCGAAAAGTCGCCAAAGCCGAAGCTCTCTAGGTTAAAATATAAAACTAAAACCCTGAATCTCGTATTTATAGTGCACTCCCGGATACCAAATTCGCTGACCGCCAAAAATCTACCGCCGCCGCGTCCTTCACCGCTAGCCGCGGAATTACAGCCGCCCGCATCCTTCACCGCTGTCCACGCCAACCTCCTCTGTTGAGCGCACAATTCTGCCACTTCCGGGAAAATACACCGCTGACCGCGAATTTCTGGCACGGTCCGCATTCTCAACTTCAGATTATCCCACTGAAACTCTAACAACTCCCTTCAGCAACCAACACCTATTTCAACACATCCGAGGCCCTTGGGACCTCAACCAAATATACCAACACATCCCATAACATCATTCAAACTTAGTCGAATCTGCGAATCACTCAAAACAACACCAAACATCGAATCAAACCTCGGATTCAAGCCTAAGAACTCTAAACTCATAAATTCCACAAATGACTCCGAAACCAATCAAACCTCATACGAATATTCTCAAATTTTGCACACACGTCACAAATGACCCTACAAAGCTACTCCAACTCTCGAAATTCCATTCCGAGACTGTCTACACATAAGTCAACATCTAGTTGACTTTACCCAACTTAAGATTCTAAATAGGAGGCTAAGTGCCTCATTTCACTCCAAAACTATTTCGGAACCAAATCAACCAACATGATACAATAAAACACAACTGAAAAACACATACGAAAGCAGAAACAAGGAAAACAGAGTTGTAACTCATGAGACGACTGGTCGGGTCGTTACATCCTCCCCCTCTTGTGTCGACGCCCCCTTTTTCTACGGGTCGAAATCGGGTATATGACATTTGGGAGGACAACTCTATTCCCTTTCGAGAATTGGGTTTAGAAGTTGAAGAGTCGCCACCTAATGATTATAGTACATTAGGACACTTTAAGAAAGGTTTGAGTTGGAAAAACCAGAGTTCGGGTAAGGGCTAGAAATTATCTCGAGGGGAAGATGTTAGGCACCCCTCAAGATCCACTAGTGTGGTCCCGACCATGTTACAATTGTGACTTTACAAGTAAACAATCAAGGCTCAAATAAGGATTTGCATACAACATTGCAATTAGGTTGAAAACTTTTGAAGGTAAGTAGAGAGGACAGAAATTTATGGAAAAAAAGATTTGAATGGTCTCACGAGAAGAGATGAAAGCAAATAAGGGGAGGGGGGTCCTAGGTTTACGATTAATATGGATCACTTCAATGCAATACCCAGCAATCACTCCTCAAAAAAGAGGGGTCGCACGTGATATTAGCGCATCGGTCATCATCTCCATATTCTACCCATCCCACCCCGTTAAGGTATTAAAGCGCGGAAAGTTTCGTTACTTATTGCATGCTAGTACCCGTCCCAATCCTATCAGTCTCGGAGGCATTTAGGACTACTAATCCTAAAGGGAAAGGGATTTGGGACCTTTTGAGAGCTTTCAAAGGACAAAACACTAGGCGTCAATCAAAACACATAATGCAAGTAAAAGGGGAAGCAGATAAGCAAGTAAGGATCAAGTAAACCTTTTTAATTCAGATAAGCCGTAGAGTTTAGCATGTCTTGCATGTACTGGTTTGGTCTTTAAAATTAAAGCGATAAGCAGACTGGTTCAACACATACTTTTAGACAGGAAGTCCGCATTAGGCTCGCTCGAATGCAGTTCTTAAGGACTAGTCTACTTTCAGCTATGTGTTGGATAGAACTAACGATTTCGAAAAGCGAACTGGTAATGAAGAGTTACCAGTTTTTTTATCAGAGTGAAACGAGTTTCAGAAAAAGAATGTACTGTTTTGAAAAAGATTTAAAAGAAAAGAAAGGAGCTTCAGAAGACATGCAGACTAGTTGAAAAAAAGAGTTTCACGAACCTTATCAGAAAAAGTGAGTATCAGAAAATGCCAGTTTGGTTTAGAAAATGTTTGTTAACTTACGAGGTTCAGAAAATCATAAAAGACTGCCAGTTTTACCAAAGTATATATTAATTTAAACGGTTGGTGCTGTTTTAAACAAATGAGACAGTTCCGACTCGAAGTTCCTATAGGCATGCTTTCTATACGTAACTGATTTTAACACTTGTTTAACAGGAGTCTTACAAACATGGTATCTATATGCAACTTTATAATTAAGCCTGCAGTTTGCCTAATGGTATCATTATGTGCAGAAATGTAAACCCCTATGAGCACGGTATCTATATGCATAGTTGCAGAAAGTTTAGAAGTTAAATCCTATAGGCATGGTCTCTACGTGTGAAATTGCGCAGTGTAGAAATTAAACCTATAGACATGATTTCTACCCTTTTGTGCATGAAAAGTAACCCCCTCCCCTTTTCACTAAAATCCCATGAGTTTATACAAATTATTACAGACCAGTAAACAAATAAGACAGAAATTAAAAATACATCAGAAATTATAGCTTCATCCGAGCAGCCTAATTCAGACTTAGTATCTAACAATATGAGATTGAACCCTTCCGAGATCCAGATTTCCAAAGCCTTCTCTTATCTAGGGTGTTTCAGAGATCCAAGGAGTTTCAGGAACTCCAGGCAGTGATTTTACCCAAGATGTTAATTAGAAAGAGTTACAGTGTAGTGTGGGAAAGCCAGCCCTCAGGTGTCCAAGTTCAGAGGGAGCTCATGGATCCCAAAGCAAGGCTCACAAGAGAGGGGCAGAACTTAGGTTCTAAGAATGAGTGTAAGTGTAAGAGAGGGGGTTGGGGAATGCCATGGCAGGCTGGTGGTCATGCCTAGCCACAAGGTAGGCTGGCACACCCCTGACCAAGCCTGGTCAGTCAACAAATAAGAGCACAGACCTATTGAAGGTCAAACTATGGTCTGGGCAGTGATTAGGACACTCCTAGACCAAGGTCTCAAGCGCAGAATACATATAAGGGGGAAAAGAAAAGGGAATTGAAAGAGTTTAGGACTCAGGGAGTCCAGTCCATATACATGAACAATAATGTCAAGGGTTGTCATGTTTTCTGAACCATAACTCAGCAAACAAAGGGTTCAGGGATGGAGATTCATATAGGAGCAGGAATAACAAGCTTGCAGAAAGCAGTAAAATAAACAAAGAAAAGACTGAAGAATAAACACATAAGAGAAGGGGCAGAATTTAAACAAGAAGAGACATACCAGTTGCAGAAAAGTAAGCACAAAGAAAAGCAGGATACTTGCAGCCAAAACACAATCAGAGAAGAGAGCTTATGAGTTCAGAGAAAACTCGAATGCTTTTTTTAGAAAACCTAAGTGTATTTGAGAGAAGAAGTGGTGACTTATGCTGTGTGTTCGAACTTGTTTTTTGAAAGAGAAGAGGTACAAGTATTTATAGTTTTGAAAGCGAGTATAGAATAAGGTAACAAATAAGGTGTCAACACAAACATGGAAATAAACACAGTCAGAATCAATTAACACAGGTATTCCCCTTTAATCAAGGGATTACTGCTCAAACGGTCACTAATAGGATTAATATAAGGAAAGAAGATCAATTTGTTAGCAGAATGATTGTTACCATAAAAGGAGCAGTAAAACCATATAGTAAGGGATTAAGTCTAAATACAGGAATGTACTTATTTTGGAAAGGATCTGGTAAGGCCAAACAAAGAGAGAGAATCAATTAACCCTTAACGGGCGAGTAAAAAATCAGAATTTCATCACGAGTTTGAAAATCAATCACAGAAGGGACTCAGTATATAAAGGAAGTGCACAAGTAGTAAGCATGTGAGGCCAAGCTATGGCGAGAAGGAACAGTATACAGTAATAGCATAGAGCAAACATTCATAGCATGATAGTCACGTAGGTCAGATTTCAGTGATTTAGTAGTAGAGGAAAAGATCAGAAGCATGCGAAGAATCAAGTAAAAACCCTTCTGAAAACACAGTAGAGTTTGACAGATAGTCGGAACTCAGAACAAAAAGGAATCACATAAGGAAGAGAGATGCTGAAACAAAAAGAATCAGGTTGAGCAACTTCAGACAGACGAATTGCACGAATAAACTCAAGGGACTCGAATAGGCCCCAAAGAACTAGGGTTTTCGAAAATTAGTCGAGTTTAGAGGCGATAAACAAGTGAAACAAACAAGCGAATTCAGAATCTCAAATAAACCCCAAAAATTAGGGTTTTCAACGCTAATCAGATGTAAACAAGGTAAATCAAACTAATACAAACAAACAAACTAAGAAACTCAAACAAAATTTCAAAAATTAGGGTTTTCAACAAGCTAACTCAAATAGAAAAACAACACAAGAAAAACACAGCAACACATGTCGAGAATCAGAGAAGAGATTCGAAATAACTTAACATGAAACCCTAGTTGAAGAATAAAGAGTTTTGAAAGCAAAATTAAAGAAACTTCGAGAAAAAATGCTTAGCAAGTTCAAAACACACATAGATCCGGAGCAGATCTGAAATAAAATCAGAGGAACCTTAGAGATTAGGGTTTCGTAAGAAACCCAGGTAATGAGGAAGGCTTTGAAACCATCGATCTAAGAAGGAGAGTCGAAGGTCGAACTCGGATAGCTATGGTTGGCTGGACAAAGGTTGAAGACGACCGGAGAACAGTTATCAAGCAAAGGCTTGGTCGAAACCTTTTCAAGATCTGGTCATAGGACCTTAGAAATGAGCACGTAGAAGCCATGCGAGGCTGATATAGGCCTCCAATAAGCCTGGGAAGCCATGGATTAGGGTTTCAGTGAGAGACGGCGGCTAGGGTTTGAGGTGAGCTGAGAGAAAGAAGGGATTCAAAGGCAGCGTCTCTGAAAGAATGAGGTAGGGTTTAGGGTCGTTTGGATTAAAAAAAGTAAGAAGCAACGGTGGTCGTTGATCTAAATGATCAACAGCCGGGATTAAAAGGTTATGGGCTGGGTTGGTTGAATAGGTGTTGGGTCGGGTTAGAGTGGTAATTGGGCTGGTCCAAATTTGAGTTTGAAATTGGGTCAATTTTAGGCTAAAATCGAAATGTAATGGGGCTACAATTGAAACGAACTGAGGCCAAAATTTAAATAGCCAGTTTTCCCTTTTCATTTTATAAAAATAGTAAAAAATGATTTTGAAAGCAAATTAAAAGCACTAGATTCGTTAATAGTATATAAATATTAATTAAAAAATATTAGAACCAGTTTCATAATTATAAAATGCTATTAAATCTTAAAGCAGGCTAAAATTGCAATTATATGCAATTTAGCTTTTAAAATACCAAATTAATTTGTAAAAATATATGAAAAGTAACCTACCTATATTTTGGTATAAATATGAGAATAAAATAAGTTATTCACCAAAGTGATAATTTTGGATATAATTATTGAGCAATAAATCAATTTAAAAATCTTTTAAAAAATTTGAAAAATACTAAAACACTTGGGCATACTTATATATGTATGTATATGATATTTGAAAGTACTTGTATGTAAAAGAAATACATAGGGAAAAATTGGGTATCAACAGCTGCCCCTCTTTACCTGGGAAGGATGAAAGAGTTGTCGGGTAAAGATATGATGGCCAATTTTGACCGAAAGAGATGATTTGCAAAGAATTCTGATCGAGCTCTGGCTCTTGAGCTGCCAACATATCCCTAGTCTTACAGGAATCAGGTCATATGTAGTTCAGGATCCATCAACGAAATATGCCGATAGAGTTATTGAAAGGAACGGACGCGATGCCTAAGTTGAGAAGGACAGTCGAAGTCTGATAGGCTGCGAGAACCGGAGCGGGATCGCTACTACCGAGACGACCCTTTGCTCGTCGGTGTACCTGCAAGTGGGCAATACAACATAGATTGTACATAAATTTAAACGTGATGCAAGTTCCCATTGGACCATGAATGCTGTCTTTGGACGGTTAGGATGACGTCCTCGGACCATGACGTCCCGGGCTATGAAGAGCGTAAATAAAAATTCGCAGGACATGAAATGATGTTCTCGGGCCATGTAGATGGTGCCTCCAAACTATGATGCCTTTGAATAGGTTGGCGATCTTTCAGCCCATGAAATGCAAAAGGTGGCGATCTTTCAGCCGGTACAGAATTTAAATGAAGGTGGCGATGTTGCAGCCGTGCGAGAAAAGTAAAGAGGAGATATTTCAGCCATGCAGGATGGAGACAATTCTTAGCCTCGAAAGGCAGATAAAGTAGCCTTATGCAGATGGAGACAATGCTTAGTCTCGAAAGGCAGATAAGTAGCCTTATGCAGTGCAAGAATGTAAAAGGGCAATTAGTAGTAAGATCTCTTAGCTGATAGCCGATTACAACAATATGACTGCTGGGGAGATTGTGTACGGATAGCAATTGCGGGAAAGTGATGATTCTGAGAAGTTTCATTCTTGGGAAAGTATGCGTACATAAATATACTTAACGATACTGCAAGTCGAGTGCCTGTATCCAAAGAAAAATTGTGAGTTCTGTAAGGGGAAAAGGTTAGTTCGTCTTCCCCGGGCTCTTGACGTTGTGTGTCATTGGGGTAGCATCGCTAAACAACAGCAATCCGGATAATAGTTATGCATGATTTAGTAAATATAACATAAGTATATAATCGAAAATAGTTTTCTTTAGATGAACCAACGATTGCGACGTGGTTCCAGACATTGCAACCTCTTTCGCTCCGAAATTTTAAGGGTCCTCCTCAAAATTCTGCCCCAGTTTGCTGAGCGAACATTTCTGACGACTGTGCTGAATGACTAAAAAAATCGTCTTCAAAATTTTGAGGGTCCTCCTCAAAATTCTGCCCCAGTTCCAATAGCGGGGAAAAATGAATTTTTTATTAAATTGTGATCGAACCCATAGGGCTGCCTACATATCCCCTCTTAAATGGGAATCAGGTCAGGCGTAGTTCAAATTACATCATAGAGGGAATCATAAGTGATTACATATAATATCGTTTTACTGCATCTGAATTGATCCGCTTTGGCCAGACTTCTTCGTCCATTTCTGCAAGAATAAGGGCTCTTCCAGTTAGAACCCGGTGAACCATGTACGGACCCTGCCAATTGGGAGAGAACTTCCCCTTGGCTTCATCTTGATGTGGGAATATTTTCTTCAACACCAGCTGCCCCGGTGTAAACTTCCTTGGCTTAACTCTTTTGTTGAAGGCTCTGGACATTTTGTTCTGATATAACTGACCGTGGCAAACTGCATTCATCCTTTTTCTACCTATAAGGGCTAACTGCTCGTAGCATACTTTTACCCATTCTGCATCATCCAACTCTGCTTCTTGTGTGATCCTTAAGGAGGTAATTTCTACCTCGGCGGGGATGACCGCCTCTATACCATAAACCAACATGTAGGGAGTTGCTCCGATCGATGTGCGTTTTGAACTTGCTAAACTTCTTTAGGCTTTTACCACTGCATGCCATTGGAGGTATAAACATATTTACTTCATCGCCCTTGGAGGGCTGAATCTGCACAATAATTGGGTTAAGCGTGACCGCTGGTTTCTTTGGCTTATCGCCCTCAGCAATCAATCCTATCGACCCCTTGGGGTCCCAGTCATCTTCGATCTCGATCATGTGAATGTCTCCACCGTTGTGGTCAGGTAGAGGGTTGTTGCGGACATTAGGAGCAGGCTCCTTTGCTACGATGACCTTATTGTCGATCAGGGTTTGAATCTTGTCCTTCAATGAGCGGCATTTGTCAATGGTGTGACCTTTCATGCCGGAGTGGTACACACATGTCTTATTAGGGTTGACCCACAGGGAAGGATTTTCTGGAGTTATGGCAGGGATAGGGAAGACGTAACCAGTAGCTTTGAGTCTCTCATATAGCTGGTCAATTGGTTCGGCGATGGCTGTGTATTGTTTGGGAGGTCTGCGGTCAAAATTTGGTCTAGGTCTAGGGAAATTTTGGCAAGTGGGAGGTGATTGGTAGTGAGAGGGTTGGGCATTATAAGCTTGGTAAACAGGTGCAGGTTGAGAGTAGCTGGGTGAAGTGTGTTGATATGTGGGGGTGTAGATGATTGGTAAACGGGCGGTGGATTTTGGTAAGAGGGTGCGGGTGCTTGGTAATTCGGGATAGGCTGCTATGTAAGTGGAGGTGACAGGTAAGTGTGGTATTTTAGTGGTGATTTGGCTCCCTGTGCGACCATCATGGCACTGACATCCTTCTTCTTGGACGTGCCCCCAGAGTGTAAAGCCTTGTTGGTGGCCTGCAATGCTTCAAGATTAGTAAACATACCATTCTTAATGCCTTCCTCAATTCTTTCTCCCATCTTGATGATATCGGAGAATTTCTGGCCCTCGATCAACATCAACCTCTCATAATATTATGGATCCTGAGCCGGGACGAAGAATCTGTTCATCTGTTCCTCTTCTAAGGCTGGCCTGACCTTAGCAGCCTCTGATCTCCAACGAGTAGCATACTCGTGAAATGTCTCGGTAGGCTTCTTCTTCAAATTCTGGATGTAGAATGCATCCGGTGCATTTTCTGTATTGAATCGGAACCTATCCATGAAATTCGATGCCATACCTACCCAGCTTGTCCATTTCTTGGGGTCCTGGCTGATGTACCAGGATAAAGCATCCCCTTTCAGACTTCTCATGAAGAGTTTCATACGGATTTTCTCATCCCTTTCGACTCCAGCCAGCTTATCACAATATGTCCTCAAATGGACTCTGGAATCTCCCGTGCCATCGAACATTTCGAACTTGGGAGGTTTGTACCCTTCCGGAAGTTCAACATCTGGCTGAATGCAGAGGTCCTCATAATTCAGCCCCTCTATACCTTTGTTTCCTTCCATGCCCTGGACTCGGCTGGTCAACTTCTTGAGTTCTGCTGCCAAGTTTCTGATAAGAGAGTCCTTGTCATCAGACTCAGGTGCACTTGAGATTGGTTGAGTGTAGTGGGGTACAGTATCTACGTAGATGGGAGTGTTGTGGAGGTGGTCATTTGTGGTGTTTAGTGGTTCAGGAATGAGTAGTGGAGTGTTGTTTGGAGTGTGGCATGTGTTGCAGTGTTGAGCATGAGTGGGTTGCATCTGTGGTTGTGGGGTGTTTTGTGGAGGTGCGGGATTTTGAGCATTTGGAAAGTTGACATCAGGAGCGGTGAGAGAGAATGATAAATTTGTCAAGTTCTGAACTTGATCCAGTTCTTCTCGGAACTTCAATAATTTCTGCTCAAGTTGGGCAGTAGTTTCCTTAGCAATCGGGGTACCCTGAAGAATCTCAGTTCTTTCCTTTCCGGCGCTTGAATCTTCCATTCTACTTTTGTTCTTGTTTCGGATAGGACTCGGAGGAGGAGGAGGTGGAGGGCCCTTGGATCTCGTACTATATGATGATGGTGCCAGAATGCACGAACTAACCTTTGGAGAGGGGAATAAAAATAAAAGAAAAACAAAAAGGTAACAAGTTAGCGCGAATTATGAGGAAAAATGTTGCAGTATTTAAACACATTGTGCAAGAATATAAATCGCGTCCTAATTTGGGTGCCTCGTTGTGCCCGAGGTAGGCCTAGAGACAAGTTAATTTGGAGAACTTATAATGCTAAATGCCTCATTTTATTGACAAAAATAAGACGAATCCCAAAACGACACTAAAATAGCGGAAAGTAAAAATGTCACTAATTGCCACTGGCCTTATTACATTAAAAGCGAAAAGAAAGACTCCTAACTACTTGGTCCCAGAAGGACCTTCTTCAGGTTGAATGTTCTCGTTGATCAAGTCCTCCAGCTCGCGCAGATTTTCTAGTAAAAATGCTATCGCCAGACGTTCTCCTTTGCCTTCCTCAGCATTTTGACAGTCGATAACTCTTTTCCTCACTTTCCCTTCCAATTCCAGCAAGCTGTACTCCAGGTATTCTAGCTTCTCACTAGCCTTGGTGACTCTCTCTTTCCATTCGTTGATTTGGTTGCTCGATGGGAGGTTTCTCCACCAAGTCTGCAAAAGTGAAGGTATGTTTACCATACCGAAGTCAGGAACTTTGTCATTCATTTTCTGCAAAACAAAAGGGTTAAGATCTCACCCCATCGGACTCGACTATTTAATACCAATAATCAGCATAAAAAGCATTTAGTTCTCCAAATAAATGTACAGAATATGGTGGTGTCTGTTTGGGTTTCAAGGAAACCCAGTGGACTTTGGACAAGGCTATCTTAATAAGTCATTATGTGGACAACATAACTGACTCAGCTAGGTTTGACCATGATGCATGCATAGTTAAATAGAGTAAGGTTTCTATTGGGGTATTAGACAGGTACCCTTGAGCGGACAACTCAAGAGGGATGGCGTAGAACCGTCGACTGCACTGTTGATCGACTGGTTTTACCGCAAATACGCCTTTGCCGAATTTAAAGGGTGATAATATTGGAAGAGCGCAACCACTCATTATAAGCGTTGCTATGGTATTTGTTTGGCACGAGTGGAATATGATGTTGAAGATGCAGTTTACAAGAATGAAACAAATTGACATGTATTTCCACGTTCATAAGATAAATGATTACAATAATTGCAGTAATTACAACAGTATTGAAATAAAGTAGTAAATGAAAGCAGTTAAAGGAAAGAAAAGACATGAAGAGCCAAGTCAGTTTCGCAGTGAAAGAATAAAAGACAATAAATAAAGCAATTAATGAGATAATAGAGTCTGCAGCATGCAGTGGTAAAAGCCTAAATAATCCCCAGCAGAGTCGGCATGCTGTCGATGCCCCCTTTTTCTACGGGTCAAAATTGGATATACAACATTTGGGAGGACAACTGTATTCCCTTTCGAGAATTGGGTTTAGAAGTTGAAGAGTCGCCACCTAATGATTATAGTGCATTAGGACACTTTATGAAAGGTTTGAGTTGGAAAAACCAGAGTTCGGGTAAGGGCTAGAAATTATCTCGAGGGGAAGGTGTTAGGCACCCCTCAAGATCCACTAGTATGGTCCTGGCCATGTTACAATTGTGACTTTACAAGTAAACAATCAAGGCTCAAATAAGGACTTGCATACAACATTGCAATTAGGTTGAAAACTTTTGAAGGTAAGTAGAGGGGACAGAAATTTATGAAAAAAAAGATTTGAATGGTCTCACGAGAAGAGATGAAAGCAAATAAGGGCAGGGGGGTCCTAAGTTTACGATTAATATGGATCACTTCAATGCAATACCCAGCAATCACTCCTCAAAAAAGAGGGGTCGCACGTGATATTAGCGCATCGGTCATCATTTCTATATTCTACCCATCCCACCCCGTTAAGGTATTAAAACGCGGAAAGTTTCGTTACTTATTGCATGCTAGTACCCGTCCCAATCCTATCAGTCCCGGAGGCATTTAGGACTACTAATCCTAAAGGGAAAGGGATTTGGGGCCTTTTGAGAGCTTTCAAAGGACAAAACACTAGGCGTCAATCAAAACACATAATGTAAGTAAAAGGGGAAGCAGATAAGCAAGTAAGGCTCAAGTAAACCTCCTTAATTTAGATAAGCCATAGAGTTTAGCATGTCTTGTATGTACTGGTTTGGTATTTAAAATTAAAGCGATAAGCGGACTGGTTCAACACATATTTTTAGACAGGAAGTCCGTATTAGGCTCGCTCGAATGCAGTTCTTAAGGACTAGTCTACTTTCAGCTATGTGTTGGATAGAACTAACGATTTCAAAAAACGAACTGGTTATGAAGAGTTACCAGTTTTTTTATCAGAGTGAAACGAGTTTCAGAAAAAGAATGTACTGTTTTGAAAAAGATTTAAAAGAAAAGAAAGGAGCTTCAGAAGACATGCAGACTAGTTGAAAAAAAAGAGTTTCACGAACCTTATCAGAAAAAGTGAGTTTCAGAAAATGCCAGTTTGGTTTAGAAAATGTTTGTTAACTTACGAGGTTTAGAAAATCACAGAAGACTGCCAGTTTTACCAAAGTATATATTAATTTAAACGGTTGGTGCTGTTTTAAACAAATGATACAATTCCAACTCGAAGTTCCTATAGGCATGCTTTCTATACGTTAACTGATTTTAACACTTTTTTAACAAGAGTCTTACAAACATGGTATCTATATGCAACTTTATAATTAAGCCTGTAGTTTGCCTAATGGTATCATTATGTGCAGAAATGTAAACCCCTATGAGCATGGTATCTATATGCATAGTTGCGGAAGGTTTAGAAGTTAAATCCTATAGGCATGGTCTCTACGTGTGAAATTGCGCAGTGTAGAAATTAAACCTATAGATATGATTTCTACCCTTTTGTGCATGAAAAGTAACCCCCTCCCCTTTTTCACTAAAATCCCATGAGTTTATACAAATTATTACAGACCAGTAAAAAAATAAGACAGAAATTAAAAATACATCAGAAATTACAGCTTCATCCGAGTAGACTAATTCACACTTAGTATCTAACAATATGAGATTGAACCACTTCCGAGATCCAGATTTCCAAAGCCTTCTCTTATCTAGGGTGTTTCAAAGATCCAAGGAGTTTCAGGAACTCCAGGCAGTGCTTACACCCAAGATGTTAATTAGAAAGAGTTACAGTGTAGTGTGGGAAAGCCAGCCCTCAGGTGTCCAAGTTCAGAGGGAGCTCATGGATCCCAAAGCAAGGCTCACAAGAGAGGGGCAGCACTTAGGTTCTAAGAATGAGTGTAAGTGCAAGAGAGGGGGTTGGGGAATGCCATGGCAGGCTGGTGGTCATGCCTAGCCACAAGGTAGGCTGGCACACCCCTGACCAAGCCTGTTCAGCCAACAAATTAGAGCACAGACCTATTGAAGGTCAGACTATGGTCTGGGCAGTGATTAGGACACTGCCAGACCAAGGTCTCAAGCACAGAATACATATAAGGGGGAAAAGGAATGGGAATTGAAAGAGTTTAGGACTCAGGGAGTCCAGTCCATATACATGAACAACAATGTCAAGGGTTGTCATGTTTTCTGAACCATAACTCAGCAGACAAAGGGTTCAGGGATGGGGGTTCATATAGGAGCAGGAATAACAAGCTTGCAGAAAGCAGTAAAATAAACAAAGAAAACACTTAAGCATAAACACATAAGAGAGGGGGAAGAATTTAAACAAGAAGAGACATACCAGTTGCAGAAAAGTAAGCAGAAAGAAAAGCAGGATACTTGCAGCCAAAACACAATCAGAGAAGAGAGCTTATGAGTTCAGAGAAAACTCGAATGCTTTTTTTAGAAAACCTAAGTGTATTTGAGAGAAGAAGTGGTGACTTATACTGTGTGTTCGAACTTATTTTTTGAAAGAGAAGAGGTACAGGTATTTATAGTTTTGAAAACGAGTAGAGAATAAGGTAACAAATAAGGTGTCAGCACAAACATGGAAATAAACACAGTTAGAATCAATTAACACAGGTATTCCCCTTTAATCAAGGGATTACTGCTCAAACGGACACTAACAGGATTAATATAAGGAAAGAAGATCAATTTGTAAGCAGAATGATTGTTACCATAAAAGGAGCAGTAAAACCATATAGTAAGGGATTAAGTCTAAATACAGGAATGTACTTATTTTGGAAAGGATCTGGTAAGGCCAAACAAAGAGAGAGAATCAATTAACCCTTAACGGGCGAGTAAAAAATCAGAATTTCATCACAAGTTTGAAAATCAATCACAGAAGGGACTCAGTATATAAATGAAGTGCACAAGTAATAAGCATGTGATTAGGGTTTCGTAAGAAACCCAAGTGATGAGGAAGGCTTTGAAAACCATCGATCTAAGCAGGAAAGTCGAAGGTCGAACTCGGATAGCCATGGCTGGCCGGACAAAGGTTGAAGACAACCAGAGAACAGTCATCAAGCAAAGGCTTGGTCGAAACCTTTTCAAGATCTGGTCATAGGACCTCAGAAACGAGCACGTAGAAGCCATGAGAGGCTGGTATAGGCCTCCGATGAGCCTGGGAAGCCATGGATTAGGGTTTCAGTGAGAGGCGGCGGCTAGGGTTTGAGGTGAGTTGAGAGAAAGAAGGGATTCAAAGGCAGCGTCTCTGAAAGAATGAGGTAGGGTTTAGGGTCGTTTGGATTAAAAAAAGTAGCAAGCAACGGTGGCCGTTGATCTAAATGATCAACGGCCGGGATTAAAAGGTGTTATGGGCTGGGTCGGTTGAATAGGTGCTGGGTCGGGTTAGAGTGGTAATTGGGCTGGTCCGAATTTGAGTTTGAAATTGGGTCAATTTTAGGCTAAAATCGAAATGTAATGGGGCTACAATTGAAACGAACTGAGGCCAAAATTTAAATAGCCAGCTTTCCCTTTTCATTTTATAAAAATAGTAAAAAATAATTTTGAAAGCAAATTAAAAGCACTGGATCCGTTAATAGTATATAAATATTAATTAAAAAATATTGGAACCAGTTTCATAATTATAAAATGCTATTAAATCTTAAAGCAGGCTAAAATTGCAATTATATGCAATTTAGCTCTTAAAATACCAAATTAATTTTTAAAAATATATGAAAAGTAACCTACCTATATTTTGGTATAAATATGAGAATAAAATAAGTTATTCACCAAAGCGATATTTTGGGAATAATTATTGAGCAATAAATCAATTTAAAAATCTTTTAAAAAATTGAAAAAAATACTAAAACACTTGGGCATACTTATATATGTATGTATACGATATTTGAAAGTATTTGCATGTAAACGAAATACATAGGGAAAAATTGGGTATCAACATCTTGAACAAACGTTCGTCCTCGAACGAGTCTAGGAACATACCTGGGGCCTTAAATAGGTGTGAATATCTGCTCCGCATATCCCGCTCGGTCTCCCAAGTAGCCTCCTCCATGGGCCGACCTCTCCACTGCACTTTCACTGAAGCTATATCCTTTGATCTCTACTTACGGACTTGCCGCTCCAAAATAGCCAATGGCTCCACATCATAAGTCAAATCGCCGTCTAACTGAACCGTACTGATATCCAAAACATGAGACGGATCGCCGATATACTTCCAGAGCAAAGAAACATGAAATACCGGATGTACCTCCGACAAGCTAGACCGTAGAGCAATCTCATAAGCCACATCCCCAATCCTACAAAATACCTCAGAAGGTCCGATGAACCGAGGGCTCAACTTGCCCCCTTACCAAATCTCATAACACCCTTCATGGGTGAGACCTTCAATAGAACCTTCTCCCCAAGCATATAAGACACATCACGAACCTTTTTGTGAGCATAACTCTTTTGTCTTGACTGTGCTGTATGAAGTCGCTGTTGAATCACTTTCACCTTGTCCAAAGCACCTGCACTAAGTCTGTACCCAAAAGTCTAGCCTCGCCCGGCTCAAACCAACCTACTGGGGATCTACACCGTCTCCCATATAAAGCCTCATATGGAGACATCTGAATACTCGACTGATAGCTGTTATTGTAAGCAAACTCCGCGAGTGGTAAAAACTGGTCCTATGAACCCCCAAAATCAATGACACAAGCACGTAACATGTCCTCCGAACTCCAAATAGTGCGCTCAGACTGCCTGTCCGTCTGAGGGTGGAAGGTTGTACTCAACTCCATTTGAGTACCCAACTCTCACTGCATGGCCCTCCAAAACTACGATATAAACTGAGTACCTCTATCTAAAATGATGGAAACTAGGATACCATGCAGGCGAACAATCTCTTGGATATAAATCTTAGCTAACCGCTCTAAAGAATAGGCAGTACACATAGGAATGAAGTGCACTTAATTAGTCAGTCGATCCACAATCACCCAAATAGCATCGAACTTCCTCAAAGTCCGTGGGAGTCCAACCACGAAGTCCATGGTGATCCGCTCCCACTTCCACTCTGGAATATCTATCTGCTGAAGAAAGTCACCCAGTCTATGATGCTCAAATTTTACCTGTTGATAATTGAGGCACCGAGCTACAAACCCCACTATATCCTTCTTCATTCTCCTCCACCAATAGTGTTGTCTCAAGTCCTGATACATCTTCGCAGCACCCGGATGAATGGAATACTGCGAGCTGTGGACCTCCTCAAGAATCAACTCCCGTAAGTCTATATACATTGGGCACACATATCCGGTCCTGCATCCTCAATACCCCTTCATCACCAATAGTCACATCTCTGGCATCATCAGAACCTTGTCCTTGAGGACTAACAAGTGAGGATCATCATACTAGCGCTCTCTAATACGATCTAACAATAAAGACCGAGAAACCACGCAAGCTAGGATCCGACTGGGATCCGAAATATCCAACCTCACCAACCAATTGGCCAAAGCCTGAACATCAATTGCAAGAGGTCTCTCCCCAACAGGAACGAATGCAAGACTGCCCATACTCACTGCCTTCCTACTCAAGGCATCGGCCACTACATTGGCCTTCCCTAGATGGTACAAAATAGTAATATCATAGTCCTTTAATAGCTCCAACCATCTCTATTGACTCAAATTGAGATCCTTCTATTTAAACAAGTGATGGAGGCTATCAGTAAACACCTCATAGGACACACCATAGAGATAATGCCTCCAAATCTTCAACGTATGAATAATGGCAGCCAACTCCAAATCATGGACATGGTAGTTCTTCTCATGGGGATTCAACTGATGAGAAGCATAAACAATCACTCTACCCTCCTACATCAACACAAACCCAATGCCCACTTGAGAAGCATCACAATATACTGCATAAGAACCTGAAGCTGACGGCAGAACTAACACTGGAGCTATGGTCAAAGCTGTCTTGAGCTTCTGAAAGCTCGTCTCACACTCATCCGACCACCTGAAAGGAGCACCCTTTTGGGTCAACTTGGTCACGAGTGATGCAATAGATGAAAATCCCTGAACGAAATGACGGTAATAATCCGCCAAACCAAGAAATCTACGAATCTTTTTGGCTGAGGACGGTCTGGGCCAACTCTGGACCGCCTCTATCTTTTTGGATCAACCTGAATACCCTCACTGGACACCATGTGTTCCAAGAACGCCACTGAACAGAGCCAAAACACACACTTGGAGAACTTATCATAAAGTTTCTCCTCCCTCAACCGCTGCAATACAACTCTCAAATGCTCAGCGTGCTCCTCCTGACTACACGAGTACACCAGAATATCATTAATGAATACAATAACAAACGAGTCAAGATAAGGCCGAAACACGCTATGCATCAGATGCATGAACATTGTTGGGGCATTGGTCAGCCTAAAAGACATAACAAGAAACTCATAATGACTGTATCGGGTTCTGAAAGATGTCTTAAGAATGTCCGAGTCCCTAATCTTCAACTGGTGATACCTTGACTGAAGATCAATCTTAGAGAACACTCTCGCTCCTTGTAGCTGGTCAAATAAATCATCAATACGAGGCAAAGGATACTTGTTCTTGATTGTAACTTTCTTCAGTTGCCTGTAGTCAATGCACATCCTCATAGTGCCATCCTTCTTCTTTACAAATAGAACAGGTGCACCCCAAGGTGACACACTAGGCCGAATAAACCCCTTATTAAGGAGTTCCTAAAGGTGCTCCTTCAATTTCTTTAGCTTCACCGGTGCCATACGATACGGTGGAATAGAAATGGGCTACGTGTCCAGTACCAGATCAATACCGAAGTCAATATCCCTGTCTGGTGGCATGGCCGACAGGTTTGTAGGAAATACATCTAGAAAATCTCTCACCACCGGAACCGAAGGCCAAATAAGAAAGGCTTCCCTTCCCAACCATCCGTTGGGCCTTCAAGAATGAAATCGCCCTACTGGGAACATAATCCTTCGAACCTTGCCACTCAATCTATGGCACCCCCAGCATAGCCAAAGTCATCGTCTTAGCGTGATAGTCCAAAATAGCATGACACGGAGACAACCAATCCATGCCCAATATCATATCAAAGTCCACCATACTAAGCAACAAAAGGTCTACTCGAGTCTCCAAACCCTCAATAGTTACCACACAAGACCGATACATGCGGTCCACTACAATAGTATCACCCATAAGAGTAGATACATGAACAGGTGAAACAAGAGACTCACGGGGTGTATCCAGATAATGGGCAAAATATGATGAAACATATGAAAAAGTGGAACCAGGATCAAATAATACAGAGGCATCCCTATGGCAAACTGAGATAGTACTTGTGATCACAACATCTGAAGCAATAACATCGGGTCTGGAAGGGAGTGCATAGAAATGGGCCTGACCGCCACTTGATCGACCTCCCCCTCTAGGGCGACCCCTAGTTGACTAACCTCTACCCCAAGTTGGCTGGGAAGGTAAGGAAGTAACTGGTGTTAAAGCCGAAGGCTGACTCCTCTGCTGGGATAAACCTCTCGTAAGGCGGGGACAGAACCTCTTGATATGACCCAAATCTCTATACTCAAAGCAACCTCTACCGGTCACTGACAATGGGGACTGAAGGAAGCCCCCAACACTAGGATATCTACTGGATGAACCAGGCATAGATGACCCCTGAACTAATGGTGCATGAGTCGAACTCTAAGCTGGAAGGGCACTAAGAGAAGAGTGGCCCTGATGTAAACTGTGAGAACCATGGCCAGATGATCCACCACGGTGACCTGAGCGAGTTGACTGAGCATGTCTGAATGGACGACCTCTGCCGTGCTGGAACTGCCCTCCAGAAGGAACACCACCAAAACTACCAGATCCCCGAGGCCTCTTGGCCTCCCTCTCAACTCGCTCCTGGCGGTGAACTGACTCTATCTCTCGGGCAATGTCAACCACCTCCTCAAAAGAAGCACCATATATCCCCTCTTTAGTCATAAGAATCCGTAGCTGATATACGAGGCCATCCACGAACCTCCTAATCCTCTCCCTGTCGGTAGAGACCAACCAAACAGCATGATGGTCTAACTAAGAAAACCTCATCTCATACTGTGTCACAGTCATATCATCTTGACGCAACTGCTCGAACTCCCTGCGCAGCTCCTCTCTGCGGAACTGCGGTACATACTTCTCCAGAAAGAGAATGGAGAACTGCTGCCAGGTAAGGGGCACTGCATCAACAAGCCTATGCCTCTCATAAGCCTCCCACCAAGTAAAGGCAGCTCTCGAGAACTGAAAGGTAGTGAATGAGACCCTACTGGTCTCCAAAATACCTGTTGTACAAAGAATCCTCTGACACTTGTCCAAGAAACCCTAGACATCCTCGCCCTCTCTACCACTAAAAGTCGGAGGCTGAAGTCTACCAAACCTTTCCAATCTACGTTGCTCGTCATCAAGCATGGTTGGAACTACATAGTCCTGAGCATGTGCAACCGGCTAAGCTAGTGGTGCCCCCGATGTCTGAAGTCCCTGAATAACTTGCTCGGGTGTGCAGGCGGTGGGAGTCTTAGTGCCTCCCCGGGCATGGGAAGTAGCTACTGTAATGGAAACAATGACCGCTTGAGCAATACTGGTGCACACGTTCAGAATCTGAGCTAAGGTTTCCTGAAGACCTGGGATAACCATAAGCACAACTGGTGCCTGAGATGGTCCCGCTGGGGAATCTACACCCGAAACCTGATCCTGAATTGGGGCAGCTGGTGGATTTGATGGTGCTGCCCTAGCTATGGTGCGAGCTGCCACGGCCTCTACCGCGACCTCGGCCACTCACAACCCCAACTGGTGGTACTGGTTATTTTCACCCTGACCGGTAGTACGTGTCCTCACCATCTTTGAGAGAATAAAATAACAGAAGTTTAGTTGCCAGTATCAACAGATTCGCACAAAAAAAATTCAAGAATGTGAAGTTTTCCTAAAGGTTCTGCAGCCTCTCGAATATAAGTACATACGTCTTCGTACCGATCTGCAAGACTCTACTAAACCTGCTCATGACTTGTAAGACCTATGAAACCTAGGCTCTGATACTAACTTGTCACGACCCAAACTCAACCCATCGTGATGGCGCCTATCATAGAACTAGGCCAGCCTCAACTTAACGTAATCCAAACCACAATACTAGAATTTAGAACACTTGCGGAAAAACGCATTCATCATTTAAGTAAATTGTTTTATAAACATAAGGCATAATTCATAATACGAAAACAACCAGCCCAAAACCAAGGTGTCATAGAGTACATGAGTGTCTAGAGAAATAATTTAGTCTACTATAGTGTTTACTGAGGAACAACTGAAATACAACTAGAATAAAGAAGGAAGATCAAGATCTGTGAACGCCATGCAGATACCTCAAAAACCGTTCAAGCCTACAACCTCGATCAGTGACTGCTACCAGGATCGAACGCACCTGGATCTGCACACAAGGTGCAGGGGGTAACGTGAGTACACCAACTCAGTAAGTAACAAGTCCAACCTTTGGACTGATAGGTAGTGACGAACGTGACCTCAACATAAAATAGAAATAAGCTGTGCAGAAAAGTAGGCATCCTATTCTTTCAGGAATACAACTCAATAGTGAAACATATACAGATCTGAACAATGTAAGATATAAAGCTCAGCTAACTCTACATGCCAATGCACAGAATATATGAAATGCACCATGTTCTCCCACTTTCAAGTGCTCAACCACTCGGTACTGCATATGGCCATCCAACCCAATGAAATCTATCCCGGAACATATACAACGCTGACTGCAAGTCATCTAGTACCGAGGAACAAGGGTAATCCAACCTTGAGGAGAAATCCATCTCCAAGTATATATACACACACTCAACCACTCGGTACCGCATATGGCCATCCGGCCCAGGGAAATCCATCTCGGAACATACTCATCACTGACTATAAGTCACTCGGTACCGAGGAGAAAGGGTAATCCAACCCTGTGGAGAAATCCATCTCCAGAGATAAATGCTTCGGACAAATCCATGTCCAGACGTCACTCGGTACCGAGGAAAAAGGGAAGTCCATCCCTGTGGAGAAATCCATCTGCATATATCAATACTTCGGACAAATCCATATATAAGGAAATCTATCCCTCAGTAATATCATCCACGCTCTCTGGGGGTGTGTTACAGACTCTAGAGGGGCTCCTACAACCCAAGCGCTATCATAATCATCAACATAATTGCTGCAGCGTGCAGCTCGATCCAATAACTGTCACTCATAATCAGGCTCTTAGCCTCAGTCAGTCATCACTCTCCAGTCTCACATACGCGGGCTCACAATGTTATGAAACTAGCCCAAAACAATGATATGATGTGCCAAATAACAACAATGGAGACTGAGACATGATATGATATGCATGAATGAGACTGAGTAAAGAATACCAATGAATTTGATGAAATGACATCAAGAAACGACCACTCGGGTCTCAACAGTGTCGGCGTAAAGCCCTAGCATGATAACTAGCATGATTTATAGTCCATTTACTTCATCACATGAAGAAACACAGATATCAACAAGATAGAATTACTAATCGGTGTCATGAAATTAACCAGGTCACAACTCTCACGGTGCACGCCCGTCACTTAGCTTGTGTGTCACCTCAATACCGTCATATAGCACATAGATCGGGGTTTCAAACCCTCAGAACCAATTTTGGAAGTGCTACTTAACTCAACCAAGCCAAACTCCTACTCCGCGATGCGTTTGCCCCTCAAATCGATCTTCGGATGCTCCGAATCTAGACATAAACAATTCGATACAATAAACACGAGCTAAAGGAATCAATCTCATAAGAAAATGCTAAGCTTAAGACCAAAAGTCAAAAAGTTAACTTAAAAGATGGGCCCCGGGCCCAAACTAACCATACTAGTTTCAGTCAATTCCAACTTTGAATCGACTTTCAAATCTCAAAAGTTCATTTTATGAAGTTTCACAGATTTTCCCTATTTTTCATCCCAAATCTCTACCCAAATGATGAATCCAACGTTATAATCATGTAGTTTAGCCAAAATTAAATTAGAATCATTTATCCCGATGGTTTTCTTGAAAATGCCTCGAAAACTCGCCAAAGCCCGAGCTCTCTAGATCAAAATATGAAAATAAAACCCTGAATCTCATATTTATTGTGCACTCTCGAATCCCAAATTCGCTGACCGCCAAAAATCCACCGCCGCCGCGTCCTTCACCGCTGACCGCGGAATTACAGCCGCCCCCGCGTCCTTCACCACTATCCGCGCCAGTTTCCTCCGCTGAGTGCGGAATTTTTCTGCTTCCGCGAAAACATACCGCTGACCGCAAATTTCTGGCGCGGTCCGCATTCTCAACTTCAGAGAATCCCCCTGAAACTCTAGCGACTCCCTTCAGCAACCTAGCACCTGTTTCAACAGCTAATCTCCTCCGATAACTATCCAAAAAAAATCCCAGGCCCTCGGGGCCTCAACCCAACATACCAACACATCCCATAACATCATTCAAACTTAGTCGAATCTGCGAATCACTTAAAACAAGACCAAACATCGAATCAAACCTCAGATTCTAGCCTACGAACTCCAAACTCATAAATTCCACAAATGACTCTAAAACCAATCAAACCTCGTCTGAATATTCTCAAAGCTCATAGGTTATTACTTTGTTTACAGCTACTCCTTAGCTCTCGAATTAGAGCTAGCTATTGACCCGATAATCATTGAATTTTGCCGATACTTCAATGTGTGCCTTGGACAAATAGGTCCGATAGTTTGGAGGGCGCATGTCTACGTTACTTGTCAGGTTTTATTTCTACCCCTTTTACTTTTCAACACCTTCTTGAAGAGCGCAAAATACAATATAAAATTATTGCTCGCTAGCCAAAGATAGAATAGTTAAATTATTGTCTCCATTGGGATTAGATTTAAATGGTGTTCGAATAATCTTTAGTTAATTACTATCCAGGAAAATTAATACTTGATTGAATGATTATCACGTATGATTAACTACTAAAATTAAGAAACTATCAATTGATCATGAAAGACAACAGTTGAGCAACAAAGAGATATCAGTGAGCGAAATAAGGGTAATTGACTAGACAGGTGCAAGACAATTGACTCGGGATCCAATTCTTGAATTAGTTCACTCTATAATACTGTTGATTCTCACGAATTCAACAAATAAGCATACTATACATGAAGTTAATGTTCCTCTTTTGATTATACGTTAATTTCAGTAATTAATCCACTTGAAGCACGGTGAACAATTGCAACAAATAAAATAATGGTTATAGTCCAAAGGATAACTTCTCATGGATGTTTCCCTATTTTCTAGTTCGATTTATAATTCAAAAGGCTCTTTAAATTAACTAGTTAAATCACGAATTAAAACTAGAGCATAAGATGTAAAGAAATTCAATATAAGCTCCTCTTTTGATTAAGCAAAATAATAAATAACTTCACAATACGAATTAAAACTCCATCAATTAATTCAAATAATTGTCAAGAATCGAATCCCTATCAAATTATCAGTAACCATATCCATCAGCACCCTAAGAAAAATTACTCCATAGCAATTGAAAAATTCATCTCAAGAAGGTTTAATACATAGAAAATATCAATGCTAGTATTTGATACAAACTCCCTTATTGCACCGATTGTTGGTTGAAAATGTTGATGAATTCTTGTGTCTTCTTGCCTTAGTTGCTTCTCAAATATTTCGTAGGTCAAAAATTTCTTCAAAAATGTATTTTTGGTATATTTATACCGTGTAGAAGTTAGCCCGGACGAAACACCCTTTCCAAGCTGAACTAGGACAACACTCTGGGGAAAATGCACAGGCACGCCCGCACCATGCACACCATGCAGTGCGCGCCTGTGGGGATTTAAAAAGACATGTTTCTTACAGACTTATCCCAGTTGCACTGCCGCACCGTGCCTAGCGGTGCCCCATGTAGTGCGGTAGTGCTTTATTCTCAGAGTAACTTTTTTGATATCCAAACTTGGTCCTCAACCCCCGAATGCGATCCCGGTTTAATTTCTTGGGCTTTACTCAGACTTCAAAGCTTCAAATTGTTCGATTTAGCTTCAAATTATCATTTTAACTCAGAATCACTTCATGCAAGACATAAAATATGTAACACCTGCAATTCACTATCATTTAAGCTCAAACACATGTAAAATGCAGTAATTATAGTGCAAATTACGGCTAAAACACGGGTTTCTAGCCTACCATCAATACCCCACACTTAAACCATTTTCGTCCTCGAGCAATCAAACTACACTTCACATGGGGATGACCTTTTCATCAAACAACTTCCCTAATGCATCATGCCAAGAATATTTAAAGCAGACTAAGCACCTTATCATAATACATAGCCTCAAACTCGACTCAAAAGCACCACGCATTTTTCACAACCTACTCACTTACTCTAACACAGAGGCCAAAGTCATTGCCTTTCCTTCGCAAGTTATGTTCTCTCACACCAAAAATTGAGAGTTGTTCCACACATAATAAAATTTAAGAACAAATAGGAACTCAAGATAGAATGAATTCACTCACTCTCGGAAATAAAATTCATATTCTACAAAAGAAATACAATAGGCTTTCTTGTAGTGTAATACTCTACTAGTTGAGCTCATTCAGATAAAGATCAAGTAGGACTTTATTTTAGTTCTAACGTAGGTTGCGGGAGGGGTATGATACATTTTGGATAATAGTGATTACATCTCCCTGAGCACATTAATACATATACTTCACAATCTAACCCCACACTTATGTTGAACCAAACCCCAACCTTCACATTATATTAATGCCAGCTCCCAATTCTTTAAGTACAAATCAAGAACTACCACTAGCAAGGAATATTTTTTCCACAAAATACATGTACACACTTTTTTTTCTTTCTTTTTATCTTCTGATTTTTTTTCTTTTTCCTTTTAACCATTCTTACTTCTTTTTTTCAATTCCCTACAAGTGGAACTCACTTTTTTTTCCAAAGCGGTGCACCTTTCTCTTATTGTTCTCAATTCCACTCTAAATCTCAACTTAGATTTTAACAAGCTCATAACAACTTCAAGTGCTTAAGAGAGGTAAAGGTTCAAACATATAGTCAATTCAACAAGCGGGTCGGGCTTGTGGTGTGGTTGCCAAGGAAAATAGGATTACAGGCTCAAAATGCTAACTAGGACACACAACAATTAGGCAGGTCATAGCCATATAATTGGCTCAACAAAGAAATGCCTATATCACTTCCTAGACTGAACAAGACTATTATTTCGCTTTGCAAACACACGGGGCAAGTTCTAGACATCAACTGACATACATAGAATATCACAAAACCTCACACACACCATGGCACATAACTCACTTAAGATCGGATCTATCCCGACTCTCTAGTCAAAATAGTTAAGCATAATCGAGATCAAACAAATTAAGGTACTTATCCATGAGTCAAGAACTGAGCCTAGGTGTCACACTCACCACTCTCAAGACACAACACAGTCACAAAAATTGCCTCCTATTAGCACTATGACTCAAAATTCTTTATTTCTACAAAAAGAAAAAGCTAACTACACCTGGTTTAAATAAAAACCCTTGAAAAAGAACCTCGACACAAAGAAAAATCAAGGAAAAATTATTACACTATCTAAGAACTAAAATAGAAATAAAAGACATATTTTTGGATTTTCACATTTTTTTTGTATTTTTCTCGTTCGACTTCAAATCCCTCAAGAAGCCAGTCAACGAAATCCATCATCGGAAAGAGTTGAAACTAAAAAGTAATTACTAACTATTACAGGCCGAATATAATTCAGAGTTATAATTACACGCCACATTATCTAATAAAGCAAGAAACAAATCAAACAAAGCCAATTGGAAAATAGAAAATAAACAAATACAAGCAAATAGGAGCATCCCCAGCCCACACTTAAAAGATTGCATTATCCCTAATGAAAATAGTAAAATTAAGAGTGAAAAGGTGACTCCATGAGGACCTTGGCCTAATCCTCATCAAAACCCTCAAAGGTGCGCAAGTACTCCTCATCATCAGAGGGAACAGAGTTCACGTCCTTATCCAGTGGTAGTTATCCTCCCTCGGCCAAGCCCAACCACTGTTGAGTGACAGCAGAGAGGGGATGATCCTGCTTCAGCTCCTCCAATCAGTCTCCCCTATAGCAGTGAAGGCACATATCAACAAGCAATAGCTTTAGTGTCTCCTCAACACGAACCAATCTCTGATCCACAAGGACAACAACAACAAGGGTTCTATCATAGTTGTGACATTAAAGGACTTAATAGGCCGGGGTACCAGGATCATTTGATCAAAATGATACTCTTTCTCCACATGGTTCGTCCACAGAACCGGAGTGATCATACTCAGGTAATATAGGTGGCGGGCCCCAAATGGTCGCACCCGAGCCGTATGCTCCAGTATGATCTTGCCAATATCAAACTTCATCCTGTTCAGGAAGCCGTCAAACAAAAACACCTTCGGCCGGGAGACATTAGTATTGCTCTAGCAAATCTTGGCATTGATTAGTCGTAGTAGAACCCTGGCTGGCCGCTGGAACGTGCTCTTCTTCATATATTTGTGGTACTCATTGGGGTAACGATCCGACCGGTTGTTTTAAATTTTAAGATTTTGTTTAGTGGTTCGAGGTCTTGAGTGGCTTCATGTTGTGTATTATGACTTGCGTGCATGTTCAGATTTAATTTTCAGACGATTCGGAATGGATTTGGATGAGTGATTCTCACTTTAGAAGCTTAAGTTAAAAATATTGACCAGGGTTTGACTTTTACAAAAATGATCTCGTAATGGTATTTTGATGTCTTTGATAGATTCGTATCATGATTTTTGACTTGTTCATATGTCCATAATCGATATCGGAGGTCCCTATGTTGATTTGTGTTGTTTTACCGGAAGTTGGCAATTTAAAGGCTTATAATTTTGATAAGTTTGATCGTAGGTTGACTTTATAACTATTGTGTTGGTATTTCTGTTTCGGGACTTGTAATAAGTCCATTTTGTTATTTGGAACTTGTCCGTAAAGTTTGACGTCATTCTAAGTTGATTTGATAGTAATCGGACGTGGGGTTGTGTTTTTAGAAGTTCTTGAGTTTCATGTTGAATTCATGTGTTTTGAGGTCTGATTCATGATTTTGGATGTTATTTTGATGATTTGATCGTTCGAGCGAATTTGTGTTATATTTCTAGACTTGTATTGATGTTTGGTTTGCAGCCTTGAGGGCTCGGGTGAGTTTCCGACGCGTTCCAGAGTGTTTGGAAAAGTTTTAATATTACTGGTATGATCTGGTACTATAGGCCTCGCAACAATAAGGTGGGAGGTCACATTTGCGATGTATAGCTAAGTCTTCTAGGTTCACATTTGCAAATACAGAGTTCGCATTTGCGAAGGTGGGGCTGGGTAAGCTTTCTCGCATTTGCGATCAGTCTAGTCGCATTTGCGATATGTCTAATGTTCGCATTTGCGAATATTATGTCACATTTGCGACTGTAGCACGGATGTGTGTTCTTCACTTTTGCGATTGATTTCTCACATTTTTGGAGTTCGCATTTGCGACATCTGCGCATGGACAAAAAGCCGAGGGACAGGATTTTTGTCCTCATTTTTATATTTTGGAATCCTAGACTCAGTATGAGGCGATTTTGAAGAGGTATTTTTATCTACAAACTTTGGATAAGTGATTTTAATCTATATCTAATCATATTCCATCATATGTATCTTAGATTTAACATCAAAATCATGTCAATCAAAGTGAAAATTTGTGCAACTTTGTCAAGTTTTTGAAAAATAAGAATTTGAGTTTTGAGAGTCGGTTTGGACTCAAAATATTGAAACTAATCACATATATGAACTTGTGGGGGTCATGGGTAGTCGGAATCTACTATTGGACCTGGGTTCTGACCGGACGAGCCCCAAATTGACTTTTGTTAACTTTTGAGGAATCGTGTAAAGATCATAGCTTTATTCATTGGAATTAATTTCTCTTGCATTATTTGATGTTATTAAGTAGATTTTGGTTAGATTTGTGCCGAGCATAGGTGAATTATAAAGGAAAAGTTATTTTTGAGAATTTATTGAAGGCTTTTGAAGTAAGTTTCTTACCTAACGTTGTGTGTGGAATACCTTGTAAGGATTGGTTTGTTTGCATTATTTGAACTATGTGAAAGGCGTGTACACGAGGTGACGAATGTGTACACGGCTTATTTGTGGAAATTTGACTGGTTTAGACTCTTAGGTTCTTATGTACATTCAAAATGAAGTTGTCTAATCATATTAAATCCTCCATTGCTAAATTTACCCTTACGTGTCTTATTTAAAGTTGATTGATTCATGTTCTACCCTTGTTTCCAAATATACTCTTATATGTCTTAATTGAAGTTGTTTCCTCTTTTATTGTCATGTTATCTCTTCCGTAATTTCTTAACCTTAATTGAAGTTATTGTTATACATTCTATTGTTGACTTATCCTTATTTGGAATCATTGTTACATATTATCTCTCTTATCGTTGAGTTGTACCTTATTAGAATCATTTTTACGTGTTCTCTCTCTTATCGTTGAGTTGTACCTAATTGGAATCATTGTTACGTGTTATCTCTCTTATCGTTGAGTTGTACCTATTTGGGATCATTGTTACATATTATCTCTCTTATCACTGAGTTGTATGTATTTGTGATTATTGTTACATGCTATCCCTTACATTATTGAGTTAATCTTATTTCTCTTATCACTAAGTTGTATATATTTGTGATTATTATTACATGTTATCCCTTACATTATTGAGTTACTCTAATTTGATATCGTTGTTACACACTATCTCCTCCATTTTTGAGTTATTCTTGTTTGAAACCCTTATTATTTTTTATGTCTTTCATTGTGAGCTTGTTCTTCAATTATTTGTGTCTGGAGATTCTTGTGTTGATTTACTTGACGTACTCCCGTGTTGTTGTTGTTGTTGATGTACTTAGTGTCGTTGAGCCGATGGATATGTGTGGTTGTGATATTGGAAATGTTTTGAGGAAATATTATGGCTTATGGGCATACGTGTGCGAGTTATTATATTGTGTTGTTATGTTTTTGGCATACTTGATATTGCTGAGATTATTGTAGGGGTGTTTGCATGTGAGTTGTTTGTGCTATTGTTATTATTAATATTTGCACATGCGGTGTGACAAGGTGGTATATATATATGTGTGTGTGTGTGTATGGGGGAGGGGTTGCTCATGTGGCGAGCATTCAATTTATTATTGCGCACGTGGCAAGACAAGGGGAACTATGTCAGGGATGATTTGTGATGGCCTGGGGGCATTGGTATTGATGATATTTGTGTAGTGGTGTGCCTACCTTATGTAAGTTATGCATTTTACATTTTGTTGTTCCTATGTGCCATTCGTTTTCTCTGCTCTTACTTGTTGACTCGAGTTGTGATAGAACACTTGCACAAGCATACACGTAATTAATCACTCATATCCGCTTAAGAAGATGAATCCTGATGTTATTGATCATTTACATGTATTCTCGTTACTTGTCATCTATGTGAGAGTTGTACTATTGGCACATGAGTTGTCCATGCGGTTATAAGTTATTGTTATTGCTGGCACATGAGTTGTCCATACATATATGAGATATTGTCACTCCCTTAGCATGTGAGTTGTCCATGCAGATATGAGATATTTAATGGTATTGGCACGTGAGTTGTTCATGCATATATGAGGTATTAATGGTATTGGCACATGAGTTGTCCATGTGATTGTGATTATAATGTAGGCACAAGATGCCAACTGATTAGGGTTATGAGTTGGAATCCATGGTTTGTGATTATGAGGTGTGGTAACTCGTAAAAATTCTTGAATAAATCTTGTGTGAAAGATATTGTTCTTATTGAGTTGTTACTTCTTTTCCATACTTGGTTTCACCTGACTTAAACTATATTCATATTTCTCTATGATGTTATTACCTGTTATGCCTTGTTGCTAATTATTGTTTCTAGTTTTCTACTGCAAGTATTATTTTGTTATTTTTACCATGCTTAGGTTTATATTGATATTGTTCCCTGTTAGTTTCACATTCATACTTGTACATGTTATTAAGACTTGTAGGTGTCTTGACTGTCCCTCGTCACTACTCCTCTGAGGTTAGTCTTGATACTTACTAGGTACCGCCGTGGTGTACTCATGCTACGCTTTCTGCATATTTTTGTGCAGATCCAGGTACTTCGGAGTTGGTTGATCATTAACTAGCTAATCGGGCATTTGCTGTGGAGACTCAAGGTATACCTACCGTCGCGTTTGTAGACCTCAGAGTCACCTTCTGATATTTTACTTTGTACTGTTTATTTCTATTTCAGAATAGTTGTACTTAGTGATTTTCTAGTAAACTCGGTAGAGCTTATGACTTGTACTAACGGTCTTTAGATGTTTTATA
Source organism: Nicotiana tabacum (assembly GCF_000715075.1). Lineage (NCBI taxonomy): Eukaryota > Viridiplantae > Streptophyta > Magnoliopsida > Solanales > Solanaceae > Nicotiana > Nicotiana tabacum. The sequence goes on from NC_134090.1 coordinate 73,702,035, forward strand.
TCATGTTGGGATTATTTGCTTTATATACCAATACATGGTTCATGTTTAATAGTTGTTTTGGTTAAAAATTTGTTGATCAGTAAGTATTAGGCTTACCTAGTCTTAGAGACTAGGTGCCACCACGACATCCTACAAAGAAAAATTGGGGTCATGACAATTGGCATCTTGCATCCATGTGGCAAGAGAGTCATCTCCACACAGCTTTTGCCGGATATCAGGATAGTTCGGGCGACGAAAAAGCCTCATAAACAGCTTATGAGTGTGCTCCGGGAATCCTATAATCTGATTAATCACCCGAGAAGAAAATGGGATCACCTTTCCTCGAACCTGCACCTCGTACACAACATCTAAACTGGCCTTAGGCTACCAATTGGCATAAAATTCCTCCACTAAGTTCACATTCACTGCATCACCAGGATGGAACACACTTTCAAAACCCAGGGCTCGAATGTTGTTGTATATCCCCGAGTACTTCCGGGCTAGCTTCCCATCAGCTATACCAACCTCTGGGTCAGGGTTTACCCCAGGAACAAAGGTCCTGTACCAATTCCTAGAATAATATACGTGCAACCTAGGACCACGTCAACATTCGAATCAATGTGCTCCATTTCTTCCTCCACTGGGGCGGGGGTGGTACCCACCTACCCCCTCTCCTACTACTATATGCAACCTCAAAAGAACCGGTGTTAGCAAGCTTACTGGGACGACAAGATATTGTACCTGCACAAGATGAACACAATTAGCCTCAACACGTAAAACAAAAGGTAAGACCAAACAGGGTAACCACCCCACACTTATGTCATTGGCATGTTCACAAGTACAATATAAATCGTGGACTCAAACTATCCACTAAACACTTCACAAGTCATCACCAACTCTCCTAACCACCAACATAACATTACAACAATGCAACCAGTGATTACACTACACTATTGTAAAGCACAAAATCAAAAAGCTAAACTAGTAACTAAGAAAACAAAACTAAGAAGTTATACTAATTTACTACCAACAAAACTAAAAAGTTACACTACAACACTACACAAGTACTTAGAATGAATCGGACCTCCCAATTAACAACTGGTAACACAATAGTATGGGGTGGTCAATCGATTAGCACCCATGGCTCACACGTTACAATATCACAAAATTAGCACATGACCGCCCACCCCATGCTCATCATTTGTCACCACCTCATTACCAAGCAATTACCCTCCATATTTGCAACCAAATATACACTTTATGTCATTAGAGCATTTTATCAAGCACATCGTAGGAACTAGCTTTAACTCATCACTTCAATTCACAATAGGTGAAAACCACCACACATATCAATCAATTGCACCACTCAACACAATCACAACACTGCCACAACTTCATAATAGCACCAAGTGCACAAAATTTACACAAAACTTCACCAATATTTGGCCATATAGGCACCCCCACCAAGCTTCAACATAAAATAATTCCAACACCATCAAGACACACCAAAAATCATCCATAAGCAAAATAACAACGAAAATTTCAACAAATCCAAGCATAATTTCGGCCATATTAAATGAAATAACTAAGAAAATTATCAAAACTACAATTATCTAGGCATTTTTGTTTTTAAATTATTATTATTATTAAATTTTAGCCAAAAAAAATGAACAGTCGCATCGCGGGGTGCGGCGCGATAGTGAGGATTTCATGTGGACTTACTTTTCTGATAGAGGGTCCTGTTTGGCCTAGCACGGCACGAGGCAAGATGCCCCACGCGGCGCTATAAACATTTTTCTCAGAGTTCGACTCATTTTCGATTTAGCTCACGGGTTGCATCCATACACTATTATGTACTTATTTTATGCCTAATTCATACTCATACATGTCCAAACAAATATCAAAACTCCTAAACTTAAATATTCATAATCTACCATTATCTAAACTACTCTACAAAAGCAAGAAAAAATGGTTAGAAGTAGTTCTGAGTTATAGTCGTCAATTTGACTCCATCACTTATGCTCATTTGATCATGATGCTAGAGGATTCCTTGTCAAATCCTCCAACATTGTACGGTTTCAACCTATGCTCGTTCACCTTAAAGCTTTCATTCCCTTCCTCATCTTGGATCTCAATTACACCATACGGAGAGATATGTTTCACCACATACGGACCAGTCCATCTTGACTTGAATTTTTTGAGGAACAACCTAAGTCTACTATTGTATAGTAAAACTTTGTCCCCTACATGAAACTCCTTTGGCTTAATCAGATGATCATGCCATCTCTCTGTCTTTTCCTTAAAAATTCACACATTTCCATACGCCGTCTAGTTTAAACTCCTCCAACTCATTCATCTCCTCTAACCTATGTTCACCTGCAAGACTAAGATCAAGATTAAGCAATTTAATTGCCCAATACACTTTATGTTCTATCTCAACAGGTAGGTGACATGATTTTTCATACACTAATTTGAACGATGAAGTCCCTATGATTGTTTTGAACGTAGTTCTATACACCCATAAAGCTTCATCCAATGTTATAGACCAATCCTTACGAGAAGCACTAACCATTTTTTCAAGAATTCGTTTAAGCTCACGGTTAGCTACTTCAACTTGCCCACTAGTTTGGGAATGGTATGGGGTTCTTGTTTTGTGTGTAACCTCATACTTGGACAATAGCGCAGCAAACTGCTTGTTCACAAAGTGCGACCTATTATCATTGATAATCACTCGAGGTGTCCCAAAGCGGGTAAGATGTTCTTCCGTAAAAACTCACACACCACCCGAGCATCATTGGTCCTAGTAGGGATTGCTTTAACTTATTTAAAGACGTAGTCAACAGCTACTAGGATATACACATAAGAGGGAGACAATGGGAACAACCTCCTGGAGTCAATGCCCCAAATATCAAAATTTTCACATACCAGGATGAATTTTAGTGGCATCTCATCCCTCTTGCTAATGTTACCTGCCCTTTGACACTTGTCACATACAGCCACATACGTATGTACGTCTTTGTACAAAGTAGGCCAATAGAAATTGATTTACATGACCTTTGCTGCAGTGCAGTTTCCACCATAGGGTCCTCCAGGGTCTCCATCATGATAATGAGACATAATGCTTGCCATCTCTCATTTAGGTACACATCTTCGAAGCACACCATATGCACATTGTTTAACCAAGAAAGGGTCATTCCAAAAATAACTTTTTTACCTCACCTTGAAGCTTCTTTCTTTGATCACAAGAGAGGTCACACGCAAGAATCCACTAGCCAAAAGGCTGGCTACATCAGCATACCAGGGCGGTCTTTCAAGGACTACAACAACAGAGAAAATATGCTCATAAGGAACTCTCCTTTTATTTCCACTATCTCAACCGAAGGTCTCTCAAGTCAAGATAGATGATCTGCAACTTGATTTTCTGTGCCCTTCCTATCCTTGATCTCTAAGTCAAACTCTTGAGCAACAACACCCACCGCATCAGACGCGGCTTGGACTCCTTATTACTCAGCAAATATTTCAAGGCTGAGTGACAATGTGCACAATCACTTTACTCCCCACAAGATAAGATCTAAACTTTTCAAAAGCAAAGATCATAGCAAAGAACTCTTTCTCAATAGTGGCATAGTTAACTTGAGCATCATTTAACGTCTTACTTGCATAGTTGATGGGCCTAAACATCTTATCTTTTCTTTGCCCTAGAACTATCCCCACAGCTATATCACTAGCATAACACATTATTTTAAATGGCTGGCTCCAATCAGGTGTCAACATAATAGGAGCACTAACAAGTTTTTCCTTTATCAATACAAATGTCCTTAGGCACTCCACAGTAAACACAAACTTGACATCCTTCGCTAGCAATGCAGTCAACAATTTTGTAATGCTGGAAAAGTTTTTGATAAACTTTCTATACAACCCAACATGTCCCAATAAACTCCTTATTATCTTCACATAAGTCAGTGGAGGAAGTCTTGCAATTACATCAACCCTTGCTCTGTCAACTTCAATACCATGTGCAGTCACTTTGTGGCCTAGAACAATTCCCTCTTTACCATAAAATGGCACTTCTCCCAATTAAGAACCAGGTGAATGGATTCACAACATTCAAGCACAAGCTCCAAAATTTTCAAACTGTCATTAAAATTGTCACCAGATAGAGTGAAATCATCCTTGAATACCTATACACACTTCCCTTAGATCGGAGAATATAGTCATCATGCACCTCTAGAAATTGGTCGGTGCATTACACAACCCAAATGGCATCCTCTTGTAAGAAAAAATATCTGACGGGCAAGTGAACATAATCTTCTCAACATCTTCTGGGGAAATGGGTATCTGATTGTAGCCTGAGTACCCATCCAAAAAATAATAACAACCATGTCCAACCACTTTCTCGAGCATCTGATCAACGAAGAAAAGCGGGAAGTGATCTTTCTTTGTTGTATTATTCAACCTTCTATTATAAATGAACATTTTCCACCCAGTGACTGTTCTTGTTGGGATCAATTCATATTTTTCATTCTTCACCACTGGTATGCCCCCTTATTGGTACTACTTGCACTGGACTAATCAATAAGCTATCAGAGATAGAAAATCACTCTCGCATCTAGAACCTTGATAATCTCCTTGCGCACTACCACCTCCAGATTTTTATTCAGCTTGCGTTAGGGCCGCATCATTGGCTTGTTATTTTCTTCCAGTAGAATTTTGTTCATGCATATGGCTGGACTGATTCCTTGAATATCAACTATGGTCCAGCCAATGGCCTTCTTGTACTTTCTCAGTAGCTCCATGATGTTTAGCTTAAAGTATATATATTTTTATGTATATCGCCTCATATTTTAATCTTGTTTCGTGAATTTGGGATGTTAAATGCTATGAATTATATTAATTTGAAGTTTTTTTACTTGTAGGAATGATTCGGGAGCAAGTGGGGGCAAAAACGTGCAAGATTTGAAGCTAAAACAAACAAAATCGGAAAAGGAAGCCAGTTGGGCACCACAGGCAGTGCCTGGCGCCACCTATGATGCTGAAAATAGTATGCACAAATATGGGGGCACTATGGAGGGCGCCTGGCACCGGGCTGGGCACCGGTGACGCGAATTGTGTCCTATTTCGCCCGGGACACGGTTTATTCGACCCTAGACTTATCCAACACGTATAAAAGGAATATTAAGCCGAATTTTGGAGCGAGAGATGCACTTTGGAGGAACAATACATGCAAAAAACATTGAGGAGCGAGAACATCTCGGAATTCTTCATCTTTTCTAGTATTTTTTAATTAATCAAACTTATGCAATTGTTTGATTACATCATGAATGGCTAAACACCCATTGTTCTGGGGTTGTGATTTAGCCATGAATATTGTTGTTTGACATTAACTTAACCTTGATTATAATTCACCAATATATGGTTGTTTCTTCAATTCTGTGTTTGATTGCTTAATTGTCTTGCCAACAGTTAGGTTCTATTTACTATCTATGCTATGCTTGGGAAAGTCGTGTTTAGATTAGAGAAGAATTGAAGAGAGCATGATCTTAACCCTTAGGGGGAGCGAATTTGTGGTTAGGATAGAAATATACCTAGTCACCATGCTTAATTAAATATCGTGATCTTAATGCATTCTTAATAGATTGATTTCATAGGAATATAGGCGTTAGTCTAGTGAGAATAGGTGAGTAGTACTTCGGGAGAAGGCTATGAGTGCATTTATCGATTAATTAGCAACCATGAGTGAATTATATGAAAGGAAGAGTTAATTAGAACACAACATGAATGGTGAATAAATCGCAACCCTGGAATATATGTCTTTACTGAATACACAACAATCAACTCGTTACTTGATAATTTAGTTATTGTTTAGAATCGTAGTATAATATAATCATATTATTGGATGTTGATTTTAGCTGGATTGAATAACAATTTTAGCAATTTAGTAAGTAGTTTACACAAGTCTCTGTGGGTTCGACCCTCAACTTATCATTATATTACTTGTCGACCACATATACTTGCGTGTGCGTTTGGGAGCAACAAGTTTTTGACGCCGTTGTCGGGGAATTGAATATAAACTACTTTATAGTTTTTGCTTTAATTGTTTATTTCGTCTAGTCTAACGTTACTTGATTGTTGCTCTAATCTCAGAAACTTTGATTGAATGTGTAGGGTCAGAAGCTAGGACAAACTAAATGGCTTTGACCTGAGAACCTGAGAAAACATTTCACATGAGGTTGAGGGAAGCAAGGGATACAAACAATATTCAAGCACTCATTCAATTTCCTGTGAACATGGCATAGGAGCAACATATGGCTGTTCAGGAGGTAGCAATGCCCAGTATTGCTAATGTTACCTCCAGCATAGTGAAGCCTAGAATCACTGGGCACTTTGAGCTGAAACAGAGCATGATCCAGCTACTTCATGCAAACGGGCAGTTTATGGGTCTTCCACACGAGGATCCACAGCAGCATATTCTGAACTTCTTGGAGATTGGTGATACTTATATCACTAACAGGGTCACTCCAGATTATGTGAGGCTCACACTTTTTCCATTCTCTCTATTGGGCGAAGCTAAGCGATGGATAAAGGTAGAACCAGCTAATTCCATTACATCATGGAATGATTTGGCAAGAAAATTTCTAGCAAGGTTCTTCCCTTCAGGAAAAACTGCAAAGATCAGAAGTGAGATAGTTGCCTTCAAACAGAAAGTAGGAGAATCTTTATACTCAGCTTGGGAAAGGTTCAAGGGGCTACTCAGAGACTGTCATCATCACAATCAGACGAATGAAGTGTTAGTTCACACTTTCATAGAAGGGCTCCATCCCCAAACAAAAATTGTAGTCGATGCTACAGCTGGAGGTCAAGTATTGGAGAAAAGCTTCGATGAAATTTATGCGTTATTGAACAAATTCTCCAAAAGTAATCCGGATTGGCAAGGAGATATGGGTAGGAACATGGTACAAAAATCACCAAGGGTTCTTGAATTAGATGTTGTCTCAGCATTATCAGCACAGGTCTTTACGCTGACCAACCAAGTCAATCAGATGACCATGATCATTAACAAGCAACAAGCCAAGCCTGTGCAACAAGTTCAAATATTTTGTGAAGTATGTGAAGAGGGTCACATGAGCAATCTATGCCCAGAAAATCCAGAATCTGTATATTTTGTGGGTAATCACCCAAACTTCTCTTGGGGTGGAAATCAAGGCAATCAGAATCAATACCGGCCTCAAGCACCTTAACAATAATCCAGACCACCTCAGGCTGAACAACAAGCTAGCCTTGAGGAGATGATGAAGAAATTGATGGCCGACCAGCAAGCCCTCAATCAGAAATTAATAGCAGATCAACAAACTTTCAATCAGAAATTAATAGCAGATCAACAAACTTTCAATCAGAAAATAATGACTGATCAGCAGGCTCAAGCCACATCACTGAGAAATTTGGAGCACCACGTGGGCCAACTTGCCATAGCCCAAAATACCAGACCAGTAGGGGCTTTTCCTAGTGATACTGAGCCCAATCCTAAAGATCAAGTCAAAGCGGTTACCTTGAGAAATGGAAGAGCATTGGAAGAAGTTCCAAAGAAAAAGAAGAATATAGCTCATACCGAGGGAGAATTAGTTCCCAAGCCATTTGAGGGGAATGAGAAAGATGATAAAGGACCCGAGCCAGTAATTGAGACTAGGCCACCACCTCCGTTTCCACAAAGACTGCAGAAGCAAAAAGATGATGCTAAGTACAAGAAATTCCTAGATATTTTGAGCCAAGTGATTGTGAATTTGCCTTTGGTGGAAATTTTACAGGAAGTGCCTAAGTATGCAAGGTATCTCAGAGATATTGTGACAAACAAACGAAGACATGCAGAGTTCGAAACAGTTGCACTTACTGAAGAGTGCAGTGCCAGAGTTCAGAGTAAACTTCTTCCTAAGTTGAAGGATCCTGGGAGTTTCACAATTCCTTTGTCTCTTGGAAAACAAGAAGTTGGTAGAGCCCTGTGTGATTTAGGGGCTAGTATAAATTTGATGTCATCCTCTTTGTTCAAGCAACTCGGATTGGGGGTGCTTAGACCTACTACAATCACTTTACAGTTAGCAGATAGGTCACTAGTCATGCCAGAAGGAATTATTAAGGATGTTTTAGTTCGAGTGGGAAAGTTTATTCTTCCTGCTGATTTTATTGTTCTTGATTACGAGGCAGATGATGAAGTGCCCATTATTTTGGGGTGACCATTCTTAGCTACTGGTGGAGCAATTATTGATATGAGGGAAGGGAAGTTAAAAATGAGAGTTGACAATGAGGAGGTCACTTTTAATGTGTACAAGGCACTTATGCTCCCTAAGCATTATGAGGACTTGTGCATGATTACTGTGGTCGAATTGAAGGGAATAGAGCAGAGTCAGCATGTGAATTATAGTTTTCCAGATGGGACAACTGAGTTAGAGGAGGTGGTGTTTCCAGCTGAGCGTGTAAAGATGATTGAGAAAAGAGCCAGAGATGAAAGAGGAGACCTTCCGAGAGCGTGCAAAAAGGCTAGACTTCATGGGAGAAAGAAGAAGAGAAAGCGCCCAGCCTGAGCAGAGTAGTAGAGTCGTGCCACGACTATAAATAAGGCGCTTGTTGGGAGGCAACCCAACCTATGTATCTTTTATGTATTGATCATTTTTTTAGTGTCAAGTTTTTGTGTTGCTTTTATTTTGCAGAGTAGGGGAAGTCTGAGTACCCAAAGTTGAAGCTGAGGAGCATGTTTGAGTTTAAGTGTGGAGTCGTCCCGACCCTTAATATTGAGGATCATGTCCTAGCTAGGCCTAAGAGGGCCTCAGGAAGTATTTATCACCCTTGTTTTAATATTTTTCTCTATGATCATGCATCGAGGACTATGCATAATATAAGTGTGGGGTGGGAAAACTACTTTCTGAAGCGTAATTGTATAAAACTATTTTTATATTTAGTTTTTCTTTTAGAACTCATAGTAGACATAGTCTAGGTTATAAAAAATAAAAATGAAAATCGAAAAAAAAAATAGAAAAAGTTCAGATTTTTCCCGACGATGGATCTTTTGGACAATGTTCTTGAGGGATAAAGTCCGATTAAAAACACCAAAAAGTTTTTTTCTTTTTTTAGGATAGTTAGGTAGTATCCCTTGGTTTTTCTTTGGGCGACGGTTCTTTTCCAAGGGTGTAGCTCAAACCGGGTACTTTATTTTTATTTTTTGGAGTAGTTTAGGAAGAAACTGAGTCGCTCTGAGATATTCATTGACATGGTTGATGCTGGCACATTAGGATATGACATACATTCTGTTTTCCCGTGTATTTGGTTTGAATTGTGAAGCCTAAGTAAAGTAAATAGCCTATTTTGTGATGCCCTTTTTTCAGTTGTTTGACTCGTATGCCACATAGTGCAATATTACTTAAATTCCTCAATTATGTGTGCTTGCTTGACTTGAGAGTTGAACAGAACCGTCTTGATTGAGTTATGTGCAACGTGTGTGTGAGGATTTGTGATTTTTTTTGTTATCTTGTGTAGTCTAGAACTTGCCCCGTGTGTTAATTGAAGCGAAATTGTAAGTTGTGCTAATCTAGGAGATGACGTAGGCATTTTCTTGCTTGATCATGGGTGTGCTTGTCACATAAAAATAAAAAATTTCGTTGCTAGCCCTTTGAGCCTATAGACCTTTCTTTTGGCACTCACATTACAAGTCATACCCCATTTTGTTCTTAATTTGATATTGATTGAACCTTCACCTCCTAAGGCACTTAGTCGCTAAAAGAAGTAAGGTTAGAGATTGGGGAGTAGCTTTTGAGTGGAACCATGGAAGGGCCCGTTGGTGCACTAAAGTTGAAATCAAAAGACACTAGCCAATGAACCTTAATGTATGGAGTGTGTGAAGAAAAGAAAAAAAAAAGATGAGAAAAGGAAAAGAAAAACTGAAAGAAAAGAAAAATGATAGTGAAAGTATGTAGAAAAATAAACACCTCCAATTCTTATTGATTTGTGCTAGTGAAAATATAGAAGTGCTTAATTGAAAAGAGGGCTATGTTGTATATGGCAAGTGATTTGGTTGAGGAGAATATGTGCTTGAATTGTAAATGTAGTGTATTAAAGTGCGTAGGAGGATTAGCCACTATTCCTAAATGTATCCTACCCATCCCTTAGCCTACATTACAACCTAAAAGTCCTAATTGATCCTAGATTTGGCTAGCTTAAAATAGTAGAGATATACACTAAGGGCAAGCTTATGGTACGACCAAGGGATGCATATGAATTCTTTGTGAGAGGGAGTGAATTTTGTTCGATTGTGTGATGTCCTTAATCTATATTCAAAAGTATATTTGAATGTATGGACTAGTCAATACTCACTCTTTTGTTTGTTGGTGAGGGCACATGATCTCATGAATGATTGGTAATGTTGTAAACTTTCTTGTTGGGTAAGTGCATGAATTGAGGGTGCTTAGTGGTTGCAAGTCGATTGTTGAGATTGGGTGGTGACGAATAGGTTGTTGGAATTTATTGAATTGAAATATTCTACTTGGGTATGCTTAAACGGGAAGAATGTGAAATTTTGTATGTTCATGCTTGTGTGCCGGTATTGATTGTAGTCAAAGGGTATAATGTGTGGTTAAAAGTTAAGGTGCTCCTCTAGGATTGAACTTTGCACGTAGTTGGGGGTTTATTAGATTGTCCCATTGCTCGAGGACGAGCAAGAGTCTAAGTGTGGGGTGTTGATGTTTAGCTTAAAGTATATATATTTTTATGTATATCGCCTTATATTTTAATCTTGTTTCGTGAATTTGGAATGTCAAACTATGAATTATATTAATTTGAAGTGTTTTTACTTGTAGGAATGATTTGGGAGCAAGTAGGGGCAAAACGTGCAAGATTTGAAGCTAAAACAAACAAAATCGGAAAAGGAAGCCAGTTGGGCGCCACAAGCAGCGCCTGGCGCCACCTGTGGCGCTAAAAACATTATGCACAAATTTGGGGGCGCTATGGAAGGCGCCTAGCACCAGGCTGGGCGCCGGTGACGCGAATTGTGTCCTATTTCGCCCGGGACACGGTTTATTCGACCCTAGACTTATCCAACACGTATAAAAGGAAGACTAAGCCTAATTTTGGAGGGAGGGACGCACTTTGGAGCAAAAATACACGCAAGAAACATTGAGGAGCAAGAATATCTCGGAATTATTCATCTTTTTTAGTATTTTTCAATTAATCAAACTTATGCAATTGTTTGATTACATCATGAGTGGCTAAACACCCATTGCTCTGGGGTTGTGATTTAGCCATGAATATTGTTGTTTGACATTAACTTAACCTTGATTAAAATTCACCAATATATGGTTGTTTCTTCAATTTTGTGTTTAATTGCTTAATTGTCTGGCCAGCAGTTAGGTTCTATTTACTATCTATGTTATGCTTGGGAAAGCCGTGTTTAGATTAGAGAAGAATTGAAGAGAGCATGATCGTAACCCTTAGGGGGAGCGGATTTGTGGTTAGGATAGGAATATACCTAGTCACCGTGCTTAATTAAATATCGTGATCTTAATGCGTTCTTAATAGATTGATTTTATAGGAATATAGGCGTTAATCTATTGAGAATAGGTGAGTAGTACTTCAGGAGAAGGCTATGAGAGCATTTATCGATTAATTAGCAACCATGAGTGAATTATATGAAAGGGAGAGTTAATTAGAACACAATATGAATGATAAATCGATCACATCCCTGGAATATTTGTCTTTACTAAATACACAACAATCAACTCGTTACTTGATAATTTAGTTATTGTTTAGAATCGTAGTATAACATAATCATATTATTGGATGTTGATTTTAGCTGGATTGAATAATAATTTTAGCAATTTAGTGAGTAGTTTACACAAGTCTCTGTGGGTTCGACACTCAACTTATCATTATATTACTTGTCGACCACGTATACTTGTGTGTGCATTTGGGAGCAACACTCCACCAGCTTGTGTTCCTGTGTACCTGTCAAGTAAGCAAAAATAATCACAGGAAAATTGTTAGTTTCAAGAAAAGCATATTTTAAGTGAGTAATGAGGACTTTCAATTCCACACTAGGCTTAGAAACCTCCTTTCTTTCGTTTCTCCTCGTCAACCACTTGATCATTAGTCTCAAGAGCTTTAGCCTCTTTGTTTATTTTAGGATCTTCATCATCCACTGTGTTGGACTGAGTAATACACCTCTCTAGAGTATCCCTCACAAGCTTGTCAAACTTATATTTTTCAGCTAACTACCCAACAACATCAAGCTTGAAACACGAGTATGCAGATGCCTCCTCCCTGGGATATTTTATCATTCTTTTTATCCGGAATATTACATTCTTGTTACCCACTCTGAGCATAAGTTTTCCCTCGTAGATATCAAGAATTGCTTTGCCTGTACATAAAAGGCCTCCCTAGAATTAGAGGCACATCCTTGTTCACCTCTATGTCCACCACAATAAAGTCTACGAGGAACACAAACTTGTCCACCCGTGCTAGAATATCCTTGATAATTCCCTCAGGTAAGATGGTGGTCAGGTCAGCTGGTTGTAAGGACACTGTATAGATTTGATCACTCCAAGCTCACCTTCAAGTTTTATGAACATAGAAAAAGGCATTATATTTATAGAAGCACCAGAATCACAAATGGCTTTGTCAAATTTCTCACTCCTCGCGAGCATGGTATGGTGAAGCTTCCTAGGTCCATACACTTTTGAGGAATTTTATTTTGTAATATGGCACTGCAGTGGACATTCAACTTGACCACTTGTATCTCCTCTAATTTCCTCTTACTCGACAAGATTTTCTTCAAGAATTTAGCATATGCAGGCATCTGAGTGAGAACCTCTATAAAGGGGATGTTCACATAAAGTTGCTTGAGCATCTCCAAGAACCGCCCAAAGCACTTGTCTAATTTTTCTCGCTTCATCATTTGAGGGAATAGCAAAGCAGGCATGTGTCTGCTTTCCTCAACCTCTTTTTGTATCCCACTACTCTGGCATTTCTATCTTCACTCTTGTTCTCTTCCATTGTCTCAGTCTGCTTGTTCACCACCTCAGGTCTATCTTTCACAACTGGGTTAACCAATGTTTTGCCACTTCTCAGAGATACAACTTTGATTGTTTCCTTTGGGTTCTTTTTCGGTGTTAGAGGGTATAGTCCTAGGAGCCCTCTCAGATGACAAGTTTGCAATATGTCCTATCTGTCTTTCTAAATTCTGGATGGTTGTGCTCTATTCCCAGATGGCTGCACCCTGAGGCTCAAATTTCTCATCTGATTTGTTGATAAAAGCCTTCATGAGATCTTCCATAAGGTATTGATTTGACTGTTGTGGCTCGTATTGCTGGTACTGCTGCCTCGGCTGGTTTTGAAAACATGGTGGTCCTTGACCCTAGGGTCTAGGATTATTTTGCTGCCACGAGTTCAAACTCCCACTAGGTGAACTCCAAGAAAACCCTGGATGTATTTGTCTTATAGCATTGTAGCTACTCCCACCTTGGTAGTTTTCTCTATTATACTTTCACACAATGTTAACTTCCTTAACTAAAGCTCAACACTCATGTGTAGGGTGTCCCATTCTATAAAAGTCACATGCTGCTTGTGGCTCACTCTGTATCTTCGCTAAGGTCACCTTTCTTATCCCTTTGGCTATGGTGTCTATTTGGGTTTGCACTGATATGTTAGAGTCTACATGGTGAACCCTAACATATTTTTTTTGTCATTACTCTCAGCAAGCCGCTGGTTAGCATCCTTAGATAGTTCATCAAGGATTGAGACACCCTCCTCCGAAGTTTTCTTCATTAATGGACCTCCACATGCAGTACTCAGAGTTCATCCCGAGGAGGGTGTTAGTCCATCCCAAAAGTCCTGGAGTTGCATCCACAATTTGATTCCATTATGCTGACACCTTCTCACTATCTCCTTGAATCTTTCCCAAGCTTCAAAAAATGTTTTAGTGTCCTATTGGCAGAAGTTGTGGATTTCTCTTCTAAATTTTCCTGTTTTTGTAGCTGATAAGTATTGTCAAGAAACGTTTTCGTCATATCTTCCCATATCCTGATCGATCCAATTGGTAAGCTTTGAAGCCAGTGCTTCACGTCATCCTTCAGTAGAAAAGGGGAATGCATTTAAGTAGATAGTGTCTTTGGACACTCTATTATATTGAAAGGCATTCATGATTTACTCAAAGTCCATCAAGTGAATGTTCGGATCTTCATTCACCTTCCCTCTAAAGGAACAATTGTTCTGGATGATTTGAAGCAAGCCTTGATTCAACTCGAAATTGTTTGCTGCTATGGGTGGAGGTCTGGAACTTGACAGTCCCTGATTATAGACTAGTTTGGCATAGTCAACTAATGATCTCTCATGCTTGGAGCTGTATTTCCAAACTGGTCTTCAACCAGGGGTCAATTTAGATTGAATCTTCGACCCCCATCCTTTTTGACAGTCTCATCAGCAACTCTAAGGGTTGTTTCAACCGCTACCCGTGCAGCTTGTTCTCTATATTGTGCTGCCTCTCTTGCAGCTAAGTCTAATCTATCATCATTATTCTTTGCCATGTGTTCTTGAGTTGAAGGTTGCCCCAAGAAATTTTTGGTGAATCCTCTTTTTTTTCTTAGTTGTCGTAGGTGTTTCTCCTACTCTGGTTCATAAGGTATCACTTCCTTTAAAGAAGATCGAGTCATACACCAAAGAGGTTAGACATGTATCCTGTACACAAATGAGAAAACATGAAGGATACCAAGTGAGAAAATTATGTCTTCTTGCCTTAGTTGCTTCTTAAATCTTTCGTAGGTCAGAAGTCCCTTAAAAACGTGTTATTAGTATATTTATATCGTGTAGAAGTAGGCGCGTACAAACCTACCCTTTCCAAGACGAACTAGGATAATACTCTAGGAAAAATGCACTGGCACGCCTCCCCCAGGTTGCACTATGCAGCGCGCCAGTAGGGATTTACAGAGACAAGTTTTTTGACAGACTTATCCCAATTGCACAGCCGCGCGTGCCTAGCGACGCCCCATGTGGCTCAGTAGTGCTTTATTCTTAAAGTAACTTTTTTCTTCTACTTTTTGATATCCAGACTTAGTCCTCGACCCTCGAACGCGATCCCGATTTAATTTCTTGGGCTTTTACTAATACTTCAAATCTCCAATTATTTAATTTAGCTCAAAATTATTTTTAAACTCGGAATCACTTGCTGCAAGGCATAAAATACGTAATAAGTGTAATTTACTAGTAGTTAAGCTCAAACACAAGTAAAATGCAGTAATTAGAGTGCAAGTTAAGGCTAAAACACGAGTTTCTAGCCAACCATCACTTCTTCACCTTTATTCGCCCAAACTCTTTCGTGCTAGTATATTTGTTCTTGCTGCAAGAAGTAAGAGAGTAGTTGTCAGTCTTGAGGATGAACATGACAGATGATGGTGCAACTGGTATGTGGTCGTTTTAACTCATGAGTTGGTAGGGGAGGAGATTATGTCTTTCCCTAAGAAATGAAACTTTAAACGTAAGTACATGCCGATGTTCCTCCATTTTGTTTCGTTTTAGTTAGAGCTTTACTTTTTCCCTCACACATATTTTTTGTAGCTATCATGAAAGTCATTGGTGAGATTTCAGACTTTCGTGAATAGGTTGCACTAATGCTATCTTCTGCTCCCATGGATCTAAGAACTTGAAAGTTTCTTTCCAAGAAATTTAGATGGGAGGTATAAAATCACGATAAATTTCTTTTTCACCATATGTATTCTTTGTATTTGCCTTCATCATTTTATATTAAAAAAATTCTAGCCATTTGAGCAGTGGAGTTGGGATCGGGTATGAAGATTTCTTTATTCTCGAGGTTTAGAGACGAGATGTTCTTGCTGGCGGACTATTCCTTGGTTAGGACTGTAAGGATATGTAAGGAATTGGTTAGCAAATGGTATATGTAATGGGTAGGTTGCTATAGACTTTTGGAAGGTTGTATACCTGTTTGGGAATGATCGGAATTGGTTTGGGAGATATTTGTAAGCCTAATGAGAATGTGTATTCTATATCAGATCGGGTTTTCTTATTCTTACGTAATTGCTACCATGGGTATATCATCGAACAAAATAGATGTTATTTATGCCCTGGTTTATGTTATATGTTTCTCTCTTATTTTATAATGGGTTATGAGGTTGCATGATTATTCGCATGCATGTTGTAATCCTGTTTAGGCCTTATGGTGATGTGGGCGAGATGACCCTCGTGATGTTGATTCGCTTATTTCACCCTATCTGTGCTAGCCTCCTCTTAATATTGTGTTATATCTATTCACCTTTCCACAATTATATTTGTGCACTCTATTGTGTTTGATGTTGATGCACATGTGTTTAGTGAGCATGAGCACCATGGCTCGAAGGGTATCTCTATGTGGATTGATATATTTTGGATCGGGTTGCGTGCTATAATGGAGCTATGTGGGATATCCTTCCTTGTGTTTATTTCGTGTTTTATTTTTCCTTGTGGGATGAGCTCATGAAATTATGTTTTGGTTGTTATATAAGTTGTACTTGTTGGATAGTCCTCGTACCTTGCTTTCTTTCCATATTTGGATATATTTAAGTTATTGCTTGTTTGGTGTACAGACCGTGTTGTGTGAGGACCTATGTAATTTTTGGTGTAACTTGTCGGCTAGGCTGCTTGAATTGGATGAGATGAGGTTTTTGGACCTGAGATTTGCACTATCGTATTGGGATAAGAAATGTTTGGAATAATGATACCATATTTTCGCTCAGAATTTGTCAATTGTCCTTGTCGGACGAGAGAGCTTCTTGACTGATTTATTTCATGAGTAGTTACAAGTTTTTACATGTTTCTTTTATCATTGGTAGCATTGTGAAGGTCCGTAACAAGATTTTATTTGATCTGAAGCATATTATCAGTATCGGATTTGGAGATGAGCAGCTATTGTGTCAGAAGTTATTGGTGTGAGTATATGGGTTATGTGTCACATCATGTCATTTATCTTAGCAGTGTATTGACGACTTGATGCATCTTGTTGTGATTGATACAATGTGTACATACAAGGATAAGAACTTATAATGGATTCCGGTTGTTGGAAACGAGATTCTAAGATTTTTAGATTGAGGTTGAATTAATGATCTTCAATTAGGTTATTTCGTTAGGCTTATATGGATTAGAGTGATGTGGAATCACTCATGGATATGTGTATGGTGAGTTCATGCAGTGATTTGATAGCCTTGGAATGACTCTTGTCACGTTCTAAGACGAACGTATGTTTAAGTGGGGGAGAATGTAACGACCCGACCAGTCATTTTGAATATTTGCATTCAATCTGGCAGTTTGAGGTTATGAGTATCTTTGTATAGTTTATTATACTTATTGTATCGCCGGCTTCAGTTTTCAAGTGGTTCGGGATTGATTTAGACGGATGATTCCCACTAGAGAAGCTTGAAGTTGAAAGAGTTAACCAAATTAACTTTTGCATATTTGACATCAGATCGGAGTTTTTATTGTTCTAGTGGATCTGGATTGTGGTTTTGGATTTGAACGTATGCCCCAATTTATATTTGGATGTTTCTAGAAGGTTTTGGCTCTAATTGGCAAAAATTAGCAATTTGAAGGTTTGGGAAGTTCATAAGTTTGACCGGGAGTTGACTTCGATGTTATTGGTTTCGGATTATTGTTCCGAAAGTTGAAATATGTTTGTTATGTCATTTGGAACTTGTGTTAAAATTCGAGGACATTTCGAGTTGATTTGAGATGGTTCAGCACGCGATTTGGAAGTTAAAAGTTCAATAGTTCATTGATTTGATTTGGGGTGCGATTCGTAATTTTAATATTGTTATGCGTGACTTAAGGACTTGAGTAGATCCGTATTATATTTAGGGACTTGTTAATATATTGAGGTGGGGTCTCGAGGAGCTCAGGTAGGTTTCGAATGGGTTTCGGCCCATTTTGGACCATGTTAGTTCTTCTGGTTTCTGCTGATTTCTGGTGCTTCATTTCTTCTTTGCATTCGCGTCCCTGTCTTCGTGTTTGCGAAGTGTTAGTGGTTATCTCCTTCGCATTCGCGTAGTGTTGAGCTGGGCAGGTCATGATGGATTCCTCTTCGCGTTCATGCTGGTGTCTCCGCATTCGCGATTGTCTGGTAGTTGTGCTCTTCGCGTTTGCGAGGGTTATTTTGCGAACACGTAGCATTATTTTGTGGCAGAGTAATTTGTTCATCGCAAACGCGAGGTTTATTCCGCGTTCGCGAAAGGTATCCCTGTTCAGTGATTATAAAGTACTCTATTTTAAAGGTTTTGGTCATTTTATTACATTTTGAGTTATGAAGCTCGGATTTGGGCGGTTTTAAGAGGATTTTCACCACGTGGATTGGGGTAAGTATTTTGACTCAGTTTTGATTATATTACACGATTCCATCTTCGATTTTGAACTTTAATTTGATGAATATAAAAGAGAAATTGGAAGGGGGGAGAGGTTTGTCAAAATCTTTCTAAATTGAATATTTGAGATATGAACATTGATTTGGAGTCGTATTTGAGGGAAATTAGTATGGTTGGACTCGTATTCGAATGGATTGTCGGAATTTGTGAGTTTGGTTGGATTTTTGGGTGCGGGCCCGAGTTGACTTTGAGTATTTGATTAAAGATTCGATCTTTATCGTTTGGGTTTGCTTCCTATGGCATTATTTGATGATTTTGAGTTGCTTTTGGCTAGTTTCGAGCCGTTTGGTGGTCGACTTGTGTGGGATGACGCTTCTAGTGTATCAATTTGGCTTGTTTAAGGTAAGTGTCTTTCCTAGATTTGTTGAGAGAATTTTTCCTACTAAATGATATTGTTTGCTACATGCGGGAGTGATACATATACGAGGCGATGAGTGTATATGCATGTTCCAGGATTTCCTATGCTCGAAAAGGGGAAATTATATGCTTTCTTTGTGCTTTGATGAATCAGGTGATTCTTTGACTTATACTTTATTTAATTCCATGACTAGGGTTGTATTGTGGTCCGGGCCAAACGGGCCTAAACGGTCCTGGGCTTGAAGCGGGTTGGGCTGAGGCGGTCCCGGGCCAAACGGTCCCAATGTGTGGAACCGGCCCACGGTGGTCCAAAGCCCACATGGTCCCGGGCTAAATGGGCCGAGCCCGCGGTATATATGTATTATATATATATATATATATATATATATATATATATATATATATATAGTTTATATGTATTAGATATATAATATATATACTATATCAAATTTAAACACAAAATAAATTGCAAAGAAATATTCAAGGGAATGTCTTATATATTTTACTATTACGACATTAACAAAGAATGACAATATCTTTCTTAGTCTTCCTCCCCCAATGGAATGAGCACAACAAGGTACTAATACCACCATTAAAAGGAAAAAAAAACTAAGGAAGATGTGCCAAAATACAAGTTACATGTTAGTCTATGTATTATCTCTAACAAATCTCATAAATCCTTCAAGGTCCGGAGGAATTTCCGTTGGTGGTGGTGGAAAAGAAGCTTGTTCATCACCGCTTCCGGGCAAAGGAGCATCCTGCGCAAGTTCCGCTAGCATTTCTTTATAAGTTTCATCTATGTCCGGTTGTGATTCTGCAAGTCCAAAATTGCTTCTTTCCGAGCGGATCCAATCTCTGAAGAGTACTAATTTTTCCAAGCTCTCCCTCATAGAAGTTCTATGATCACCGATTTGAAGTCTCGCTTGACTGAATGCGCTCTCCGATGCCACTGTTGAAGCTTGAACACTTAAAATATCTCGAGCCATCTTTGAAAGAACCAGGTAGTGTTTTTCTTTGTCCTTCCACATTTCCAAAACATCGAAGGAGCCGTCAGGATTCTCTAATTCAAGTCCCTGCGACAAATAAACTTGAAGCTCATTTAGTTGTGAACTATCACCAAAATTATCACCTTGAGAACCCCTGAACTCCGTCCAAGAACTAAGGGCTTTTAGGCCCGCAGTTCTTTTAGATGCTTGCGAACTAGACGAAGTAGGAGTTGGAACATTTGGTCTAGCTTAATCTAAGGCAAGTTGATAAGCATTATAAATTGTTTGAGCATTTATTTTAATTGAGGCTTTTGCATCTCCAAGTGTAGCAAATTCCTCAGTTGAAAGTGATAAAGCGTTATAAATTTTTGAATACCGAAAGTGAGGACCTCCTAATTTTATTGTAGGATTTAACAATGCAGCAACACCAAAAATAGGGGGGATAGGGAAAAAATATTTTTTAAACTTAGCTTTCATAGAATTAATAGTTTCTTGATAAATTACTCCACCCTCTGAAAATTGAGTAAATAAATCTACAAGTGCTGCAATATAAACTAAATAGTTAGAAATAGTAGGATAATATTGGCCAGATAATTCATTTGTAGCAATATGAAATTGTTCTAAAAAGTCTACAAGCATTTTAACATTACTCCAATCTTGATTTGTAAGGTGCTCATCATCATCATCATCACCATCACCTACACGAGCATTATACGTTGCGCTTATTGGGTTCCTATATTCATATGCAACAACTAAACTTTCATACATGTAATTCCATCTAGTCGGACAAGGTTTAGGAACCTTTCTTTCTCTAAGGCCAAATTCATCACAATTTTTAAAATAGTCTCTAAGTCTACTTCTACGGTTTGAATAAAAAAGCCAATTAAGAGCCATTTTAACCTTTTCAATTTCTACATTTAAAACTTTCATACCAGCACCGATGATTAAATGGTAAATATGACAAATACATCTAACATGAAAAATATTACTAAATGCAGGATTTAGTGTAGTTGTAAGCAACCCTATAGCGTTAGTATTACTAGAAGCATTATCCATTGAAACCGACATAATTTTATCTCTAATGCAAAAATATCTACAAATATTTGCAACTGTATTCGCAATAAACTTACCTATGTGGCGTGAATTTATTATTCTATAAGCAATAATGCGCTTTTGCATTATCCACTCCTCATCTATCCAATGACTTGTAATAGTTAGATAATCACAGTCATTACCACTTCTACCAATATCAGTAGTAATAGCAATGCGACAATCTATATGAGTAAATAAATAGCGCAAATATTGTTCATATTCATGTTTATATTTATAAATATCGCTCTTTACGGTTGTGCGAGGCCATCCTTTATAAGTAGGATTAAAAATTCTTCTAATATAATGCACAAAATGAGGGTTAGAAGGAAAACTATAGGGTAAGCACATAACAGTAACCATTTTTGCCAATTCTTCACGATCTTTATTTGGATCATAATATAAAATGTCACCGGTAACAGTGTTAATTCCCGGTTGAACTAGATTTGACCCTTGTACTAGGGTTAACCATACTATCTACACTTGTCCCCTCTTGCGCAGCTTTCATTCGTAAAAATCTAGCTTTATCTCTAGGGTGCTTCAATATGTGTCTAGTCAAACTACCCGTGCCGCTACGGTCTCCAGTAAATTTATGAACTAGTTGAGACCCACAAGTTTTACACTTAGCCTTATTTTGTTCTCTTAGTTGAGTAAAAAAGTGCCAAACAAGAGATGTTTCAGGCCGTTTAGCAGGTTGTCTATTAAAAGTAGGGGTTACTACAGGAGGGTCAGGCGGGGCATCATTTGGGTTATTAACAGGACTAGTAGGTGTATCATCTAAATCCGGTTGCGTTTCATCTAAATCATCATTTTCCTCATCATTTTCAAAGATAGTTTCATTAGGATAAAGAGCATTCATAACTTCTTCATTTAATTGTTGACCCGGTGCAACATCATGGCAAAATTGACTATCGAAAAATTAAAAATAAGGGTTATCACTATCAAGAATAACAGGTGGAGGAGGACGGGTAACAGGTCTGGGTTGGGGAGCCGGGGGAAGAGTAGTAGCTTGGCTACTAGATTCCCCAATTTTAGATTTTCCCTTACCTTTACCACCAAAAAAAATTTCAAAGAAAATGTCATATTAATTATAATTATACTAAATAAAACTAACAAAACTATAATATTAAAACTTAAGAGTTGGAACGAGTTTACCGAATTGACGAACAACTTCTTGAAAATTGAATATCGTTGAAGACTTGAATACTTCAATTCACCAACTTCACAATTTTTCACGAAATTGCA
This sequence comes from Nicotiana tabacum, assembly GCF_000715075.1. Classification (NCBI taxonomy): domain Eukaryota; kingdom Viridiplantae; phylum Streptophyta; class Magnoliopsida; order Solanales; family Solanaceae; genus Nicotiana; species Nicotiana tabacum. The sequence goes on from NC_134090.1 coordinate 73,724,122, forward strand.
ATAATAAAGTAAGCAATTATAGAAGAAAATTAGAGAGATATTGATGAATTTGTGAGTAAAAATGAAAGAATGGGCAGGTATTTATAGTTGAGAATTGGAAAAAAATGTAATTATAAAAAGTTTGGGGTTAAAGCAAAGTTTGGAGGCCAAATAGCTATTTTTTAAAGTGCATAACGGACCAATTTTGAAGCCCAACGGTCAGATTTCAAAATCTAGCCGTTGGGCATTTTTGAAAAAAAGAATTTTTAAAAAAAAAAAAATAGCCGTTGGGCCCGATTGAACCGGCCCAGGCCCGCCTGCCGGTCCCGAGTTTAACGGTCCCGGGCTCATGGGCTATTTGTGTTGAACCGGTCTGCCGCGGTCTTTTGCACCACTTAAGCCCAGGCCTACTTGAACCGACCCATTAGGCTCGTTTGGCCCGCGGTCCTAGGCCGGTCCCGGGCCCAGACCGGCCCACAGTACAACCTTATCCATGACTAATAAACTCAATTAACTATGTTATAAATCATGTTAGAACATGTAACATCGTAAAAATAATTTAATGTATTGTTTTCAGACTGTTTACTTTCTTAATTGATCGTAGTATCATGAACACCCATTTATACATGTTATTGTCTTGCTACCTGATATTCTTTATCCGTAATATATGTAAGGATTGGGGATTAGGGCTATGTTTGGCATGATGATTATTTCCGTGCGGTTGATATGATGCTGGCACGATGAATATTTTCATGCGGTTTGAAATGAGATTGGTTTGTTGGTTATTACCGTGCAAAAAGAAAGGAAGTTGGATTTTTGTTATGATTACTCATTCATTAAGCACTTACATGTCCTTTACTTTGGTTTCTATTAGTGTTTGCTCTTTCGTAGGATACCTTCCATTTGGGTTCCTTATGTAGTTATCACTATATTTTCTCTTTGGTCCCTACTGTATAGCTATGTCTTTACCTTGTCTGTTACTGTTGCACTTGCAATTTCACTTAATTTACTTCTATTACATGTCCTCTTCGAATTCATAATTTTGCTTGTTGTTAGCCTATACTAGTTACATGCTCCTAATTGTCACGTGATTTACTTGTTAAATGCCTTAACTTGCTACATGTTTTCACTCACTACATGTTTTAGCTTACTATATATCTCCAGTTACTATATACTCTTCTTACCATATGCCTTCACCGATTAAATTCATTTTCTTGCTACATGATTTCATATATTGAATGCCTTAATTTAATCCTTGTTCTTACTTACCATACGCCTTCACTGATTAAATGTTTTTACTTGCTACGTGCTTCTACCTGCTACATGCTTTCATATATTGAATGCCTTCATTTGATCCATGTTCTTACTTGATAAACATCTTTGCTCGTTTCATGTATTATTACTCTCAATTGCTTAACCGGATTGGGTGACTTGTGGATTGGTTGTATGATATACCTTGTGGAAGCCTTGTCGTCATATATGGTGGATTAGTTTTTGATATTGGACTGCTCATTCTATCTTTTTGAGTTGTATTACCTAGTCGGATACTGTATATTTGTTTTCTTAGTGTTACGTTGTGAACTTTTCCCGTGTTTGGTTGTTGTTGTGGTTTCATATGATATTGTTGATATTGTGAATCGGGTTGCATAACGCAACGATATTGAAATAAATTGGTATTTTTAATCAGGTTGTACGCTACAACGATATTGAAATGAATTGATATTGTGAATTAGGTTGCACGCCGCAACGGAACTGAAAAATGATATTATGGTAATTCTAGTCTTTGAATCTTACTATCGTGTGGTGTTATGAGACTAAGGAGTGATGATATTCTGGGGCCCTCTATCATTTGTATTCTTTTTTCATTCATTGCGTGATTATGTGTGTATCTTTTCTCGTATTTGCTCTTTCTGCGTATCATCTGCACATGTACAAATATAAGTAGGTATCTTTTAACTAAAATTCTCGTCACTATTTCACCGAGGTTAGTTAAGATACTTACTGAGTACATGGGGTCGGGTGTACTCATGCTACATTTCTGCATCTTGTGTGCAGATCTTGAAGTGATGTAGTTGTGGAAGACGAAGTTGTGCATTGAAGACGTACCCGCGTTCCAGATTCGAGTTGCTTTTTATTCATGGTAGCTTAAGATATAAGTTCTGTCTATGTAAACTTCAAACAATTATTGTATTTATTCTTCCAAATTATAGTGGCTACTTGTGCCACCGGTTCTTGGGGTAATTGTATTATATTGGGTTATAGTTTCTATTATATACATTGTTGATTTCTCAATTTAGTTGTAATTTATATTATTTGACTTAACTTGCGAGTTGTGTTAGGTGCGATCACGACTAGATAGATTTTGGATAGTACATCTATCTTTTCTTTTAATTCCCTTTTACTGTTTATTGCTTTTCTTAATCAGAAATATCCAACAAATATCAAAGAGAGTAACAAGAATCTAATTCTCCTTTGACTACTGCTTTATCGAAATCCAGTTATTCCAAAATTCAGGAACTCCGTCACCTTCTCCATCGCCGGCTAAGCCGCCGTTAATGCCACCTCAATTTCCTCCACAGAGTTCCTCTGATCCCGCAGGCGGCTCTGCTTCTTATAAAAGAAAATCACCTGCTCAATGTGCACTGGCAAGAACAGCTAGCTTGTCACCAAATAATGTTCAAGAATTAAGTGACGCTTTTAATAACAATGGAGAATCTCCTAATGCCTTGAGGTTAAAGAAAATGAAGGATGGAATGAGAGAAATGATGCAATGGTGTGATGTTATGATTCAAGAAGAGAGACAGAGAGAGAAGCAGAAGCAGCACCGTGTGAGGAAGCCGTGTGGGTGGAGAGAAAAAGAAATTGTCTGATTCTGCATTTCAAAGTGTCCATCTGGTAAAGGCTATCAGTTTCTTATGTGGAAATAAGTGCTACTACATATTGTCAACTTTCTGAAAACCTTTCTACTCAATTGCCTTGGTGGTTTAGATGATGATTGCGTCAAAAAAGCACAAACAGTATCAGAATCACTTATCATTAGTAAGAACTAGTTAGGCGCCATTCAATTCAGAAATATTTTAGAGGTGTCAATTGACCTATGTGATAAAAGATATTCTACAGTTTTTTTGGTCAATGTATGAACTTGTTTCATTCCTTTTTACATTTGTGATTTCAGGATTTGTGGATATGCTTGCATAAAGAAAAACTGCTGTTGTAGTAAGAAAAATGTAACAGAGTTCTTAAGGAAGTACCATACACTTAAACATAGTACCAAACTAGTTTAAGTGATTTGGTATAAACACCACGTGTGCCAAACTAGTGCAGAACTTGGTTCAAGAAATTAAAGGAAGAGGGAAAAGAACAAAAGGCAGATCAATTTTTGCAAGAAGAATCTAGAGAGGCTAGAGGTTTGGAGACAGGCCCTTGAGTCTAAAGGCTTCAGGTTGAGCAGGACGAAGACGGAATACCTCGAGTGCAAATTTGGGGCCGAGCCGACGGAAGCTGGAGTGGAAGTGAGGCTTGACTCTCAAGGCATTCCTACGAGGAGTAGTTTCAAGTACCTTGAGTCAGTTATTCAGGGGAGCGGGGAGATCGACGAGGATGTCACACACCGTATAGGGGTGGGGTGGATGAAGTGGAGGTTAGCGTCGGGAGTCCTGTGTGACAAAAAGTGTCAACGTTACTAAAAGGTAAGTTTCATAGAGCAGTGGTTAGGCCTGCCATGTTGTATGAGACCGAGTGTTGGCCGGTTAAGAACTCACACATCCAGAAGATGAAAGTAGCAGAGATGAGGATGTTGAAGTGGATGTGCGGGCATACAAGGATGGATAAGATTAAGAATGGAGGACAAGATGCGGGAAGCAAGACTCAGATGATTCGGGCACATTCAGAGGAGGAGCACTGAGGCACCGGTGAGGAGGTGTGAACGACTGGCTGTGGTGGGCACGAGGAGAGGTAGAGGGAGACCTAAGGAGTATTGAGGAGAGGTGATCAGGCAGGACATGGCGCGACTTAGGATTACTAAGGACATGGCCCTTGACAGGGAAGTGTGGAGGTCGAGCATTAGGGTTGTAGGCTAGGGGGAAGTTGTGAGTATTTCTACAGCGCACTAGGGTGAGACTAGCCAGTTAGGAATTAGTCTTAGGATGCTACTGGTTAGCTACTGATGCAGGGCTTTATCTGCTGGATATTATTATATCTTCCATCTTTTTCGTACTTTCTATATTTCTTATATTGCTTGTTATTTTATTATGAGTCTATTGACAGTACTAATATATCGTCTCTTGTTGCTTTCTTGAGCCGAGGGTCTCCTGGAAACCACCTCTCTGCCCCTCGGGGTAGGGTAAAGGCCTGCGTACATATTACCCTCCCCAGACCTCACTTGTGGGATTATACTGGGTTGTTGTTGTTGTTGTTGTAATCTTTTTTTTGACAAGTAATTTGCAAGAAGAATCTATTAGAAGAAACATCCCTTGTCTGACTTTCAATGCACCATAAAAGAAAACAGACAAACAAAAACAAAAACAAAAAAAAAAAAAAAAAAAAAAAAAAAAAAAACAAGAATATGAAACCATTAAACAAAAAAACAAAAAAACAAAAACAAAAAAAGAGCCCGGGCGTCTCATTCTACTTTCTATTCCTACCTACATCTTTCAATGCAAATGTTGCTATCACTTTCTCACGTTCCACTCCCACCCTTTAAAGCGCGCTAAGTAAGGCATGCTTGGAGTTCCTTTCTAAAGTCAAGCTTTGACCAATATGCTAGAACCTAGCTACAGAATTTCACAGTTCATCCTTAACATCATCAATGGTGCTCTCTGGGCTTGAACTGGCGTCAGACTCTGTAGGTTTCTGTGTTGAGGCCGGCTTTTGAATCTTGAAGGGGATAGATGCGTTCTTTTTCAGGAATTTGTAGAAGGCCACCACTGTACGGTCTGTGTCAACAGTAATCTGTAGAACAGGATGATCATTTAAAGATGAATCATCCATCGTTTTTAAGAAGCGAAATGGAATGGAACATATACTAAACAATTTTGGAAGCACTTTAATTTATACTCACTGGATCAAAGCTCTTGTTGCCAGCTGGGAAAAACAGAAGTGTTGGGAATCCATCAGACTGCAATAAATCAAATAATCATTAACCCAATGTTCGAACAACCACAATAACCCCCTCCCATCGCACCTTTCAAAGGATAATTGAAAAGAATAAACAATTGACACTCTTTTCCTCCAATAGCTTGACTCTTTTCGAAGACCAAACATGTGAAGTTTTTATGCATGGTGGTGAAACTTAAACTTAGGACCTATGCATAATATTAAATAATGTGACCATATTATCTAAGTGTTTAAGTTGTTAGCGACTTAGCGGCCACACTTTTAGTTACTTACGTCATCAACGAACCCTTAGTTTTGTAGAAATTTTCTTTCTTACAGATAAATGTTGGTATACACACGAAAGGATGCAGTATAACTTGAGCATGCTCGCAAACATATCCATTCAACAAACCAACTATGTACTGGGATATAGAATCTGGCACATTCCGTGCGGGACACGAGTACATAACTGAAGTCAAAACATGAAGTCGCAAAATGTACCTTGGCTCGGGGGTGCTCATTTGTGGTACCATCCATCTTGGCAATAACAAGGGAGTCGATGCCTCTTAAATGCTTGCCAAGCTTGTTGTATATGGGTTCTAGTGATTGACAATGCCCACACCAAGGAGCATATATCTGTTTTGAATCACAAATCAAAATTCTCCATTAGACATCCAGAACAACCTCAAAAGTTTTGGATGTTGCACATCCAGTTATTTGCATCATTGAATAATACATGCACTCATTCAAAACAAGACGACTAGTACCTCAAGAAGAACATCTTTTGACTCATCCAGAACAATTTCGTCAAAGTTATTGCCAACCACAACTTTGACATCCCCGTCATTCTGCATGAATGATCAAAGGGTTTGAGAAAACAAAGCTCAATCTGAAGCTTAATGTTGGAAAGTAGTGAAAAGAACTAGAAGACTTACGGTCTCAGGGATTGGGTCAGATTTATAAAAGGGCTTTAGGTTGTCTTCCAAAAACTTCTCCCCGAATGACTGCAAAACAAATAACAAAAGAATACATACAGGATTAGATAGAAAGTCGAGGATTAGCTGAGAAAAACCTTGCTAACCTAAGGTGATCTCTCAAAAAGGAGCAAAATCCAAAGCTCCAAAAATGAATTCCACTGCACCCCTCCCTCCCATCAATGCCAAGCTTTACCATTCACCAACAAAGATTTCAACGGCCAAAAAATTTAATTGTTTCAAGAGTATTATTTTCAAGAGTATTATCCAACTCGTCGAGGCTAACATCATAAAATCAAATTTTCAAGTTGATGAACTGTTTTACTCTATGTAACTTTGAGAAGGAAAGGCCTATCACTCCAACTTTCTGATTTATTCAATCTACTTTCTCCCCTCCGAACCCCTCATTTATAGTTTTATTTCAAAAGAAAACAATATGTATAACTGATTCATAAACACATTTGATCTAATTTGACACATGGGGAAGTAACATCCAGAATTTGTCACACGGTTTATCCAAAAGTTTGGTTCTAAAGTTAGCAGTGAACAAACCCTGACACTGTCCAAGGTTATTTCACCTTCCAGTACAAACTTCCTCCCATCCTCATTTCCTGTATATGCAAGAACCTGCACCAATTCTCGAGTTAGATGCTAGGAAGTTTATGGAAGTTCGAAAACAAAATCTTCTGCAAAATGAGTAAACTAAAAACATCTTACTCTTGGGGCATCACCGCTAACACCAAAGTACTCTGAAACGGGTTTTCCAACATCTTCATTGTCGATTTCAACATACACAGAGATAAGCTGCAAGGTTTTTGGAAAAAAAAAAAAAACAGGAAAGACTTTTGAGTCAGAGAATTGGCAAAAGCACACTATGCAGACAGCTTCTTTATAAAGTGACTGGCTGCCCTAAATAAAGGCTTTTCTTTCTTCTGAGCATGTTTCCAAGTATCAGAAATCCCTTTTTCTCTTTCTTTGTATACATGAGACATTCATAAATGCCCATAATAGTGCATATCTGAAAGAGGTGGTAAGATTCTCACCTTTCCTTTAAAAGCTTTCACAGCCTCTTGAAATATTGGCAGAAACTTGTCTGAATCTTTGGAAGTGGCAAAAAGTATCAACTGTGAATAAGAAAGAGAACATGTAAAACAAAAGAAAGAAAAACCATCCAAGATCAGCCTTCTATTGTTAGCTTAATGATCACCTGCTTCTTAATGGGATTTTCGAATATCTCTGAGGCACTTTCCCGAGTAAAATAGGTGACAAGAGGAAGTTTATTCTGAAAAACAAACTCAGCTATTGCTGACTTTGTGAACTCACCGCCTGCAAGAAAGCATGACATTGGTAAATACTTCTCTATTGAAATGATTAATGCTACATAACTGCATTAGCCAGACTAACCGAAGTGGTTGATATTTTCGGCTTCCTTCTTAAGTATGACAAGAGCTGGACGTTTGGCTTGAGAATCAATGTGGAAGAGCTTTGCCACATCTGGACTGGTAGTCTGATAGAAGTTGACATCATCTTCTAGTGCAGCAGCTGCAGCAAGCTCTTCACTTTTATCACCCTGCAAACATGTAAAATGATTTTTTTAAAGAAATTACCACACATATATGCTACAACAGTATGCTAAGAAATGCTGCCAATTACGAAAAAATAGAACTCAACTGCCATACATTTCTTTTTATTTTGCTGGTGTTCCATTTTTATCCTTACGAATTATAATTCATGTTTTTCCCTCTAGCTGGGTTTTCCCCATAAAATTAAAATTGAGAAAGTGGTATTATAATCTTCACTTGCATTATCACAGTATCACCTATATAACTGGAAAAGACATCCCAACTTTTTATATCACTGTATTACATGCCAAAAGTCGCTAAATTCGGCTTCCACATATGTTCTTTTTACTCTTTGGTATAAATCTTCTTTTGGTCCCTTTAGCTAGGTTTTGAATCCCCAACAAATCAAAATTAAGAAACCCACATCCACCTTTGTTACCAGTGATATATCTAGTAGAGTATATAGCAGGTGGATATGATGAGATATCAGCAAATTCCTCCAAAAAAACCTAAAGTCGAGGAATTCAATCAATTCTAAAGTTAGTTCGCAAGCTACAGCTACTACTCTCTCCATCTATAAGATTTTGATGATTGAATCTAAAAGCAACTTTAGATTGGGTAAGAGAAGTAATACTGTACTAATTAATCACCATAATCTGAATTGCGTTTAGGTCCCATCATGCTCAATAACGAAAAGAAAACCAGCCTGGATAGAGGAATTACCACTAAATCATTCAAATAAGCCAACACTACTTTTTTCTCATCTTTCAAGATACGTTCTGCCTCCTCTGCCGTCGTTATATTTGATAGAGCAGGTCCAGTCTTCTTTTTTATCCATGAAACAATAGCATCCCTGCAATGAAAAACAAATGAAAATCCACTTCGGAGTACAACAAAGTAGAAAGAATGTTAAGATAACAATACTGACCGTATGGAAGGAAAGAATTTTACTTTTATATGTTGTCAAAATTTATTTACACAATTAGGTCACTTAAAAGTAATTACAACTAACTGTTTATATCAAGTTAAAGTAAGTACAACTAACTGTTTATATGAAGCACCAATTTGTAACTTGGAAATTATGGTAAACAACATGATACAACGAGTCAAATTACATGTATGTTGTAAAAATCTTCAAAATTCTAAGCAAAGCCAATGCTTAGAATACGTATTAAATGAGATTAATCAACACTTTCGACCATATAGTAATTTAATAGGTTTCCAAGTTCTTTCAACGAGTTCAGGACCACCAGTCAAGAGCACATCAGCAGTTCATTTCAGCACTCACCAATACTTCCAATGAATTTACAAATGAAACTAGACATTGTACAAATTTAAGATCCACTCTCACAATAAGTTACATTGTAAGAAAAATTTAAAGAATATAAATAGAAGTACAAGTCACTAGCAAGAGTAATAGATAGCAAAGAGGAACATGTTAATTCACCAAGCAAGCCGAAAATTGAGAAGCCACACACACAAACACGCAAATTCAAACACGACAGAATCAAGTGAAAAACCAACTTACTTGTTTCTTTCACCATTGTAAGGCTTGTGAAGGCCATCAGTGAAGAAGAAAACAGCGGGATAGCCTTGAACATCATACTTCTGAGCCAGCTCAGCTTCCTCAGTGGCATCCACTTTAGCAAGCATCACATTCTCTCCTTTCAGCTCCGTCGCGGCCGCAGCATACTCCGGCGCGAGTGCCTGGCAGTGACCACACCACGGCGCGTAGAACTCAACCATAACATGTTTATTCCTCGCAATAAACTCACTGAAATTCCCTTCCTTCAGTACTGCAACATCCTTCTCATCCACTGCCGGCGGCTCGTACGCGTCGTATCCTTGATCCGAAGCATCAGAATCATCCTCAAGATCGTCGTAGTTCTCAAAATCGTGGCGGTCGCCGTACGGATTGGAATCTGAATGAGCATCAGCAGCAGAATCCTCTTCTTCGAGGAAACTGAGATCTTCTTCTTCTTCAATTTTTTCGCTGTCTAAAGACGACGCCGTTTTGAGGAAAATGAGATTGAGTAGAAGAATCGAGAGAATTAGATATTTCTTCATCGCCATTTTGGTGAAGAAAGTTGAAACTGAACAAGAAGAGAAGTAAAGAGGGAAAGTCTTCAGTTGTGTACTTGTATAAGACTGGTAAACTATACGAGTTGTACGTTATTCTTATGTCATTGTACGTTGATCAAGAATTGCCGATCCCACATTATTACACCGAGATTTTTGCGCTGATGAGGTCACACCGAACGTAGGCACGTGTCACAATTGGGTTGGGTCTTGTGAAATAATTGACTAATAGGGATTTGACACATCAGAAAAATGAGGTGGTGAATTAAATTGTTGACTTTTGACTCTTTGGATATAGTACAAGTGAGATGCGATCGACGAGTAAAATATTGACACTATGACTAGGAGAGATCTATATGCCATATCATGTTTGACATTTTAATGTGCCAGTTCTTTTTTCTTTTCTTTTTTATGTCTTTATTCAATATAATTTTAGGGAAAAAATTGTGTTAATTTTCCATTTAAAGATCAATGGAAAAGGAATATTCCAAGAAAAAAAATACAAGAATTGATTAGTCAAGCATCAAGGATTAAGGAGTCCGGAACCAAAATGTTATTTTTTTGGACTCAAACTACATAAATAGGTGGTAAAAAAAATGACTTTTTTATATATAGCGTCATAATACCTGGCGCTATATACTAACAGTAACGGAACCGTTAAGGTATAGCGCCAGGTATTGTGGCGCTATACTGTAAAAGCTGACATGGCCAGGTATAGCGCCACAATACCTGGCGCTATATGTCACACCTCCTTTTTGCGCGCCCGCCCCGAGGGGTAAGATGCGCGAGTGGAGTTTTTCCAATTTAAGTGACAATATTCGAAATTGGATTATTTATTTAATTCAGAGTCGCCACTTGGGAAAGGTTTGGTTTTTGGTGTCCCAAGTCACCGGTTTATCTTGAATCCCAAATCGAGGAAATTTTCGACTTTTCCAAATGAAGTCTGCGAACCAGAAATTCTAAGTAAGGAATTCTGTTGACCCGAGGGAAGGTGTTAGGCACCCTCGAATCCCGTGGTTCTAGCACGGTCGCTTAAATTGTTATAATGGCTAAATGTCTGATTTAAATACATGTTGTGGCTTATGTGCTTTTATTAAGATTTAAACCGCTTTTATTATTATCATTTATTTTTATGGAATTGCAACGTCATGAAAATGCATCTCGAACCACGTCACAATCAATGCACCCGTAGTTGTTAACACATTTCGACTCTGTTGAGACTTGGATTTGGGTCACATCAATGTGCATCCGAATTTAAGAATATAATTTACTTAAACCGTGCCTAAAGAGTCTAACGCGTTATTATATTGTAGAAAGCCATGAAATTTATTAAATGGCCTATCTTGAGTTCTAAATAATTATCATGGTTATTTATGGAGGGCCCCACAATTTTTGCATTTTTTATTTGGCGAGGCTCAACTCTATTTTTAGAAAGGATATCCTAAAGTGGCTACATTTCTAATGCATTTGTCTCTAAAACTAGAAGAAAAGGTACGTGTTAATTCAACTATAGGCTTTTGCCTAATTCGGATTCTTATCAATTTCTGATTGATTATTTACAAAGTGGAGGGATGTCATAACTTATGAAACATACTTTAATTGGACAAAAAAAATTACACTCGAGATTGACCCAACATTATACTTGTGTCCACACGTTTCTTGAATTGAAATTTACTAGACTGATTGGGGCTGAATTAAAGGAATTAACTACTAGGCATTGTCACTAATGGGATTTGAATATAATATTATGTACTGCCTAACGAGTTATGATAAAAGAAAACTAAAATGAACAAAGAACATTTGTGTAAGGTGGAAATATTCTATTCTATGCATGTCGTTCAGTTGAACGGGAATCCAGTCAAAATCTATACTAATTCTCCATGCCCTCTCTGTATTGTATCGTTACATTTTTGTACCAGCAAACAACTACAAACTAAGAAGCTAGAGGCTAAACTTGATTGAGTATTATCTAACTAATCTTTCATTACTGAATCACACTAATCAATTTATACAATCTGAAGTCAGTATATCACAAGCATTACAAAACAGATATCTAAATCTTCTTCAGGAAACTCCTTTCATTTCATGCTTTTGAATTGTTACAGTTAACACCAAAGTTGGGTTTGAAATGTGTACCTGGAAATACTGAAAATGCAAAGGAGAAGAAGAAAAAGATGGGGAAATCAGCAGCAGCAAGAAACAAAATAGCAGCAGCAGCAGGGCAAGATAGCAGCAGACAAAGCAATACAGCAAGAAACAAGCTCGAGTGCAGAAATGCAACTATGGCCAATAAAAAGCAGTAGCCAAATGACAGCAACACCCAGTGGAGTAGACTCAGGACTCCAGACAGACCAAGCCAGTAGTGAACCAAAAATACTCGACTAGTAGACACAACTGGAATTTCAAAGAATCAGAATTGATTTTGAACAAATTGAACAGCTGAAACCCGAACAATAATAGGAGGAAACAGTTTCTGATTGTTGATTGTACAACTTCTATCCTTTCCCCTCTCTCTATCTGTGTTTGTGTTTTTCTTTTTCAGCTCTTAAGGTTCAATGTGTATCTCCCCCTCATTTTGTATATCTCCCTCCCTTTATAAACCTCAAAACTATCTCTTTTAACAGCCTGTTTTCAGAATACCCCAGTACCCCTCCCATGTGCCTTCCATTTTCAATTCCAACTTTAGCTAATTAAGTATTAAACCCCATCAACATTCCCTGGCAGATTTAACTTTTAAAAGGTTTAAATACTTCTTTAAACTAAAGCCAAGTATGGGCAGTAGGATGTATCTGACAGCATATGCTGTCAAATTGTTTAGAGCTTAGCAAAGACCTTTATGCAGGCCACAGGCTGTGCACAAAGCACATGAGGTGCACCAGTGCACATGCTGTGCACGAGTGCACATGCCTCCCAATTCAGAATTTAAACCAAACATCCCTTTTTACATTACTGATCAATTCAACAGCTATAAGTAACAAAATTGGTTCTTAATTGATTCAACAAATGTTTAACAGAAGCAAATCGATTTACTATGCTCAGACAGTTGAAACTAATTGACGACTCATGTCGACTCGACTATATTAGCATTAACATACACAATCGTAGCCAAAAATCAGACATTCAGAAGTATGGGACACATGACTCGACTTATACTGATTAAAACAGAATTGTACTTTGAGGAATCAGTTAGTCAGTACAAATTTGGAATACAACCAATACACATGCCTTATCAGAATAGGAGGGGAGGGATTCAGACAAACACAGAGGTTCAAACAAAGTGGAAAACAAAAGTTGATAAAATTAAAACAAATATGAACAGTCTTTTAAAACAAATCACACGGACTAAAAACAAATAAAGGAAAGAAAGCAGACTCACCTTAAACTTGAAAAGTTAAAAAGTTTGAACCCGGATTTGGACAGACCTTTCTTAAGGCTGAACGGACTTTAATCGAAGTGTTTCTCAGATGAGAAACACTTCGATTAAGGTCCATTAGACCTTAATCTCTTTGGCTCGGACTGGCATGGGCCAGTGATGAAGGAACACAAAACTTTCAAAACTTAGATCTGGGATTCAGGCTTCCCTGATCAGATTCGGACCAAACCAAGTATGGTTTGGTCACGAGGAGGGTCTGGGGAGTGTCTGGTGTGAAGCTTGGGTTGGTTGGTGTAGATTAGGTTCCGACTCGAATCTTCAAATGAAGATTCGAGAAGGTGGGGTAGGATTCGAAGTGTGTGGTTGGTAGATTTAGGTTCAGGATGGCATGGGGGTTCTATGGTGTTCAGGTGGAGGTCACCGGCGTTCAGGCCGCCGGGTTTCTGGTGAAGGTGTGCAGGGGCGGCTAGGGTTTGAAGGGGATGGGTTTGGTGAAGACGAAGGCGGGGGTGTTGGCTAGGGGGGGCAGGGTATGGTGAAGGGTTTATATAGTTAGTGGGTGGGTGAACCTCGACCGTTAGATCAATCTGGATCTACGGTCTGGATCTGAAGGCTTAAATGGAACGGTGTCATTTTGAGGGTTTGGGTTGGGGTCGGTCCGGGTGAGCCGGGTCGGGTTTATTGGTGGGTTATGGGGAATTGATCTTGGCCGTTGATCAATTTGAGATCAACGGCCCAGATCAACCTGTACCAAAACGACGTCGTTTGGATTCTCTGGGCATCAGGTGGTCTGGACCGGGCAGGCCTTGGTTTTGGGCTGTTTGTTTGGGCCAATTTGTTAAAATTGGCCCAAGTCCGGAAGGGAAGGGGTCCTTTCAATATATATTTTTTATTTATTTCCTTTTCCTTATTTATTTTAAAACAAAACTAAGCCAAAAAATCAAATTAAAATTAAACACACACTCAATACAATTATTTGCACACACACTAAAATATTTCAAAACAGGTAAAGTCAAACAAAATAAAATCACGGACGAAGATGCCTATTCGTGATTTTCTATTTAACGACCGGATTACGGTTCGAATTATGCAGGACACATATATTTTTTTTGAATTTTATTTTAATAAAGTAAATAAATAAAAATGGGCCGAAGTCACAAATAAATCAACAAGGTGCCGCACAGAAATCCAAAAATTGTACAGCAGGGCCAATTATTATTTTTTATTTCTTTTTGGAGCGATTGTCGTGCGAAACAAAAATCACGTGCTCACAGCTGCCCCTCTTTGTTCGGAAACACGAAGGGTTTTCGTGCAAAGATAAAGTGAGCGTGTATGAGCGATTTTTGCCTATAGACCACTCCGTATGAAGCATGTTTTTTTGAAAGATCTGACCGAATCTTGCTTCAAAGATTTCCTACATATCCTGGGCTAAACAGGAATCAGGTCAATGTAGTTCGGGAAGTTTTGGTAGCTGGGACTACCATGGGATTGCAATGCTTGCTGCTACTGCTGCTGCTGTTGTCACTGCTACGTTACTGACCGCCTTATTACAACCAAATGGAAATTGGAAACTGAGCTAACTACTTATGTGTATGTCAACTGCTAGTTACAAGATTCCTATCTATGATTCTTTTACGACTTGATCTTGGGTCTTAGCTGATTCTGCTTGTAGACTCCGATCTGAATCTTGATGCTTGCGAGTTGTGGTGACCTGTTTAATCTCTGTGATACTGAGTGAGGCGCGACTGGCAGGGTTCAGGACCTTAATTAAATGCTGGAGTCAATCCGCCTTCCATTTACTCCGAATCTTGGGACATCTCTTTTTCTTCTTTGATTTTGAGTTGAGACTCATCTCGTGGGTCATTTCGATCCGTGTGGCTCGAGGTTAGACCTGCGGGGAAAAAAAACAAACGAACGAACGAAATTTTCTGCCCCAGTTTCACTAGGAAAATTTCGTTAACTATTCACCAGGAAGTTCATAAAATTGATGAAAGAGGATATGCATGCTCAGTTCAGGGTTGGAGCCCTAACACCGGCTAGCTGGGGAGAGGTTCGGTTTGGGGTTTAAAACCCTAACGCCGAACAAAGGAAGAATTCAGTTTAGGGTTTAAAACCCTAATGCTGATTGCATGGAAAAGCTCAGTTTAGGGTTTAAAACCCTAATGCTGGCTGGAAGGAAAAGTTCAGATTAGGGTTTTAAAACCCTAATGCTGACTAAAAGGAAAATTCAGTTTAGGGTTTAAAACCCTAATGCTGATTGCATGGAAAAGCTCAGTTTAGAGTTTAAAACTCTAATGCTGGCTGAAAGGAAAAAGTTCAGTTTAGGGTTTAAAACCCTAATGCTGACTAAAAGGAAAATTCAGTTTAGGGTTTAAAACCCTAATGCTGATTGCATGGAAAAGCTCAGTTTAGAGTTTAAAACTCTAATGCTGGCTGAAAGGAAAAAGTTCAGTTTAGGGTTTAAAACCCTAATGCTGACTAAAAGGAAAATTCAGTTTAGGGTTTAAAACCCTAATGCTGATTGCATGGAAGAGCTCAGTTTAGAGTTTAAAACTCTAATGCTGGCTGAAAGGAAAAAGTTCAGTTTAGGGTTTAAAACCCTAATGCTGACTAAAAGGAAAATTCAGTTTAGGGTTTAAAACCCTAATGCTGATTGGCTGGAGAAGCTCAGTTTAGGGTTTAAAACTCTAATGCTGGCTGAAAGGAAAAAGTTCAGTTTAGGGTTTAAAACCCTAATGCTGACTAAAAGGAAAATTCAGTTTAGGGTTTAAAACCCTAATGCTGATTGCATGGAAAAGCTCAGTTTAGAGTTTAAAACTCTAATGCTGGCTGAAAGGAAAAAGTTCAGTTTAGGGTTTAAAACCCTAATGCTGACTAAAAGGAAAATTCAGTTTAGGGTTTAAAACCCTAATGCTGATTGCATGGAAGAGCTCAGTTTAGAGTTTAAAACTCTAATGCTGGCTGAAAGGAAAAAGTTCAGTTTAGGGTTTAAAACCCTAATGCTGACTAAAAGGAAAATTCAGTTTAGGGTTTAAAACCCTAATGCTGATTGGCTGGAGAAACTCAGTTTAGGGTTTAAAACTCTAATGCTGGCTGAAAGGAAAAAGCTCAGTTTAGGGTTTAAAACCCTAATGCTGACTAAAAGGAAAATTCAGTTTAGGGTTTAAAACCCTAATGCTGATTAGCTGGAGGAGCTCAGTTTAGAGTTTAAAACTCTAATGCTGGCTGAAAGGAAAAAGTTCAGTTTAGGGTTTAAAACCCTAATGCTGACTAAAAGGAAAATTCAGTTTAGGGTTTAAAACCCTAATGCTGATTGGCTGGAGAAGCTCAGTTTAGGGTTTAAAACTCTAATGCTGGCTGAAAGGAAAAAGTTCAGTTTAGGGTTTAAAACCCTAATGCTGACTAAAAGGAAAATTCAGTTTAGGGTTTAAAACCCTAATGCTGATTGGCTAGAGATAAAGCTCGAGAATACTACACGATCTATTTTTGAGTTTTCTTGTTTCAATAGAAGATAAAAGGGAGTTTTGCGGGAACTTACCTTTTGAGTGAATTCCTTATTGCCAAAATGTTTCTTGTACCCGTGTACCTTCTTCTTTGGGCGACACCCGCTTCTTGCATGGTTGTCTTGGATCATTCCTATTTCAACTTTTCAGACAAAGAAAAATTGTTAGTTCGGAAACGACGGTTGGTTCGGTGACCTTGATCGTTCCCAATTGCTTTGTTGCGTCTCTATTTCTGTTGCGAAGTCCCGCCATTGATTTGATTCGAATGGCGAAACCTTTAGACTGCTCAGGCTTGTATTTCCGGATTCTGTGATGATTTGCCTCGTAAGGCCTCTTTTTTTTCTTTTTGTCCCGTTTTGATTGAAGGTTCTCAACGGGGATTTCATTGGAGGTGTTCTGTGGGAACTTGTACAAAAGGAAGCTATGTGGGGGGATATTTACAAAATGGATTCTTTGTGCGGATTCTGTACAATGGGGTATGCTGGGTTTTTGTTTCAAAACGGGTTTCCCAGGGTTTGTAAGCTTGTTGGGGAATATCTACAAAAGGACTTGCTGGGGATGTGCTGATGAAATTCCAACGGGAATTTTTTTTTTTTTTTATACTGGGGAGACTTTGTGGGAGATTGTACAAAAAGAGAAAGTCTCTGGGGTTTTGTACAGGGGGAGACTCTGTGGGGATTTGTCCGAAGGTGGACTTGCTGGGGAAGATTTCAAGATTCCTCTCTTTCTTCCTTACTCCGGAACACCATCAAACGTCATGATTCATCATGCTTGGGTAATCATATCAACGAGATGAGGTGCTTTCCTTCATGAGACGGGATTCCGTGCAAACAAACCTGCCACCTGTCCTTTCCGGTGTGTCCTGAACTCGGGGTTAAAATGCAAAAGGGATTCGAAAAGAAACAAAGAAAGGGGAAAACAAATCAGAAAAGGAATACCCTTTTCGGGATGAGAAAGACTTATCTGAGGAAGATAACGCTGGCTTTAAATGACATGACATGCTTTTGGACTGGACGTCTGACCTTCTAAGAGCTTGCATTTTCCTGAACCAGAACGGATCTGTGATTCCAAACTGGTGGCACTCTGCCGAAACTTTCTTGGGATGGCGTCATTCTTTTTCGGTCAACAGCGCCCTTTGCGGGTTTTCGCTTGCTGACCTCTCTCATTTCTCTTCCTGTCATCGCTTGATAGCACTCTTTGCGAGTTTTTACTAAACAAGCTCTCTCATTTTGGTTTCTCTACTCCCGTCGCCTCGTGGTGCCCGAAGGTTTTCACCGCCGAGACTCTCTCATTGTATCTTTCTCAATTCAGAGTGTGCTGGTCTTCATTTGTGACGCTTATTGGTTCCCCACCGTATTTGGTAATTGATTTGAAGGCTTGTGCTTGGTAAAGAGAGGTAGTGATACTAACTTCTCAACTGCTCGATGTGCCCCGGTTTCAATTTCAGGGTGGATGGGATTTTATTATTGGTGTGAATGGGATTTTATTGTTGGTGTGACTGAACCTCGGGAGAGGCTGCCTACGTATCCTTTCGGAATCAAGTCAAACGTAGTTCAGGCCTCAATCAAATTTTGTTTTTGTTTTCTTTCTTTGTTTTTTTTTGTTTTTTTTTCTTTTTTTCTTTTTGTAGAGAGGATTGGGTAGTGTTTGGGGAGTAGTGGGGAATAAAACCTTCGCCATTTTCAAATGTGTCAGGACCACTGGAGTATGATTTAGACGTAGTACCTCTTGACTGCATCTGCATTTACTGCTGTGTCGGGGTCATTTCCTTTGATATCACCTAAATACAATGCTCCTCGCGGCAGTATCTTCCTTACAATGTATGGGCCTTTCCAATTTGGGGCAAACTTTCCTTTTGCTTCTTCATGATGCGGCAGAATACGCCTCAGTACTAGCTGACCTACTTCAAAATTCTGGGGTCGGACTTTCTTGTTGTAAGCACGGGCCATCCTTCGTTGGTATAACTGTCCGTGACAAACTGCGGCCATTCGCTTTTCATCAATCAACGTCAATTGCTCCAATCGAGCCTTGACCCACTCGCTGTCTTCGATTTCTGCTTCGACAATAATTCGAAGTGAAGGAATTTCTACCTCTGCCGGTATTACAGCCTCGGTCCCATAAACCAAAAGATAAGGAGTCGCTCCCACCGATGTGCGTACCGTAGTGCGGTACCCCAATAATGCAAAAGGTAACTGCTCATGCCACTGTCGGGAACTTTGGATAGTCTTCCTCAAAATCTTCTTGATGTTTTTGTTTGCTGCTTCCACGACACCATTGGCTTTCGGCCGATAGGGAGTGGAATTCCTGTGCGTTATCTTGAATTGCTCGCATACATCTCCCATCAAGTGACTGTTCAAGTTCGCTGCGTTATCTGTAATGATAGTCGCAGGAATACCGAAGCGACAGATAAGATTTGAGTGTACAAAATCCACCACATCTTTCTTAGTGACCGACTTGAGAGTGACGACTTCTACCCATTTTGTGAAGTAATCGATGGCAACCAGTATAAACCTGTGTCCATTCGAAGCCTTTGGTTCAATTGGTCCAATGACGTCCATGCCCCAAGCGACAAATGGCCAAGGCGCAGACATGGGATGCAGTTCCGTGGGAGGTGCATGAATCAAATCACCGTGCACCTGACACTGATGGCATTTCCGAACGAAGCCAAAGCAATCCTTTTCCATGGTCATCCAGTAATAACCTGCTCTAAGGATTTTCTTTGCTAAGACATACCCGTTCATGTGAGGTCCGCACACACCTGCGTGTACTTCGTGCATGATTTTCCTCGCTTCCTCGATATCGACACATCTTAGGAGATTGAGGTCCGGGGTCCTCCTATATAAAATTCACCGCTCAAAAAGAAACCACTTGCATGTCGCCTAATGGTCCTCTTTTGATCTCCAGTAGCGTGCTCGGGGTATTCTTGTGTCTTCAGGAATTTCTTAATGTCATGGTACCAAGGATACGTATTTGATCCCGCCTCGATTACACTACAGTAACCGTGTCTTTCCTTGATTTGGATTTCTAAAGGATCGACGTGGGCGTTGCCCGGGTAGGGTAATATTGAAGCCAAAGTAGCAAGTGCATCTGCCAGTTCATTGTGACACCTCGGAATATACCTGAACTCTATTGAGGTAAAACGCTTGCTGAGGTCCTCCACATGTTGTCGGTATGGGATAAGTTTGACATCCCGAGTTTCCCACTCGCCTTGAGCTTGCCGGATGATCAGGTCAGAATCTCCCATAATCAGTAAGTTTTTGACATCCTGATCGATTGCCATATGCATGCCCATAATGTAGGCTTCATACTCAGCTGTATTGTTTATCATTAGAAACGCAGTCTAGCTGTGGCGGGATAATGTTGACCGGAAGGCGAGATCAAAATTGCCCCAATCCCTACACCCTTGGCGTTCACGGCTCCGTCAAAGAACATTTTCCAAACATGTGCTTCCTCCGAGATCACTTCTACGGTGTTTACCTCTTCGTCTGGAAAGTAGGTATCCAATGGCTGGTATTCCTCATCAACCGGATTTTCGGCCAGATGATCTGCTAACGCCTGGGCTTTCATCGCCGTGCGGGTGACATAAACTATGTCGAATTCCGTAAGCAAGATTTGCCATTTAGCCAGTCTCCCAGTAGGTATTGGTTTCTGAAATATATACTTCAAAGGATCCAACCTGCTTATGAGGAATGTAGTGTGGGCTTGGAGATAATGCCTCAGCTTTTGTGCAACCCATGTGAGAGCGCAGCATGTCCTTTCCAAGAGAGTGTATTTGGCCTCGTAGCCGGTGAATTTCTTGCTCAAGTAGTAGATTGCTTGCTCATTCTTTCCGGTTACGTCGTGTTGCCCGAGGACGCAGCCGAAAGAGTCCTCCAAGACTGTTAGATACAAGAAAAGTGGCCTTCCCGGTTCTGGAGGGACCAAGACCGGGGGATTCGAAAGGTACTCTTTGACTTTATCAAAGGCTTCTTGACATTCAGTTGTCCACTTAATCGCCGCATCTTTCCTTAACAGCTTAAATATGGGCTCACACGTGCTTGTCAGCTGGGCAATAAACCGACTGATGTAGTTCAACCTGCCCAAAAGACTCATCACGTCTTTCTTTGTTCTTGGAGGAGGCAAATCTCTGATGGATTTTATCTTAGTTGGATCTAGCTCGATACCTCTCCTGCTTACGATGAAACCCAAAAGTTTGCCCGACGGAACTCCGAAAGCGCATTTGGCTGGATTTAGCTTAAAGTCATACTTCCTTAGCCTCTCGAAGAATTTCCTCAAGTCTTGGATGTGGTTATCCTGCGTCCTGGACTTGACTATCACATCGTCCACGTACACCTCTATTTCCTGATGCATCATGTCATGGAAAATGGCGGTCATGGCCCTCATGTAAGTAGCCCCAGCATTCTTTAGACCAAATGGCATGACCCGATAACAGTAGGTGCCCCAAGGCGTGGTGAAAGCAGTTTTCTCGGCGTCCTCTTCATCCATCAGCACCTGATGATATCCAGCGTAACAATCTACGAAAGATTGTATCTCGTGTTTGGCGCAATTATCAACGAGGATGTGGATGTTAGGCAGCGGGAAATTATCTTTAGGACTTGCTCTGTTCAGATCTCGGTAATCTACACATACCCGAGTTTTCCCGTCCTTTTTCGGTACTGGAACCACATTCGCCAGCCATGTTGTATATTGGACTACCCGGATCACTCCCGTTTTCAGCTGCTTGGTGATCTCCTCTTTAATCTTGTCACTGACCTCAGTTTTGAACTTTCGTTGCTTTTGTTGAACTGGAGGACAATCAGGATGAATCGGCAATTTGTGAACCACTAGATCAACACCTAGTCCCGGCATGTCATCATATGACCAAGCAAACACGTCTTTGAATTCAAGAAGAAGTTGAATTATCGCCTCTCGCGTTTTTTTGTCCGTGTGAATGCTTATCTTGGTCTCCCGGACTTCTTCCGGGGTTCCTAAGTTTACCGGTTCAGTGTCATTCAGATTTGGCTTAGGTTTATTCTCGAAATATTCCAACTCTCGGTTTATCTCCCTAAAAGCCTCTTCCGCATCATATTCTGGTTCTGGGTTCATTAATTCGCAGTTAAATAGCTCATTGTGATCTGGGCGTGAAGTCCGCAAGTATGTCATATTTAAAGCCGCATTATTAGGACTGAAAAGGAAGATAAGAGGAAAAGTAATAAAAATCAGAACAAAAGAAAGAATAGGAAAGCAATGATGATTTTTTTGTATTTTTGTATATATTCTTTGGAAAGTTGGAAGACAACAATGTTTACAATCTAGGAATTCAAAACAACAACTGAAAAGAAGAAAACGTTCAAGTTATGTCCCGGAGATAACTTGTGATACAGGAAAGGTGGCAGGGCAGGTCTACCCAGACTTCCGTCTAGTCGGGAATGGCGTGGCCTCCCAGTTTTGAAGTTGGGCGTTCGGTCCCATGTACAGCATCTCTGCAGTGCTTGTGCCTTCACCTGGTTGAACCATGTAGACCTCGTAGAGCATTTCTCTCATCGCCCCACATATTTCCTCGATTTTCTCAGCTGTGAAGACCTCATCATCTTCTTCTTCAGCGTACCTTGGCCTGACGAAAGTTGCATATAAATCCGGCAGTGATTGAGGCAACTTCCAGCCCTCATTTCTCCTTTTCTTTGCCCATTTTTCGTCTGTTGGAGTAGGTTTGAAACCTAGTCCAAAAGGTTTCTTGACGACTGGTAAAGTAATGGGTTCTGTTATTCCCTAAAGGGTTCGTTCAAGTCCCTTCCCTGGCCTAAATCTGTGCCGGATCATCTCTTTGGCCACCATGACCGAAGCTTTAGACAAGAAAGGCTGGGGGCAAGGTACTCCCTCTTCGTGCTACTCCGCCAGTACCACCTCGAAAGCTTGATAGACCGTATGTTCGCTCCCTTCTCTTGGTTCAAGATACGGGATGGATGGGTCCCGATAAATGGCATGTTCGTCTTCCCCATGGACCACGATCTCTTGGTCTTCGTACTCGAACTTCACCATCTGGTGAAGAGTGGAAGGCACGGCTCCTGCCGCATGGATCCAAGGTCTGCCAAGGAGGAAATTGTAGGATGTGTCCATGTCGATCACTTGGAAGGTTACTCGAAATTCGACTGGTCCTATGACCAGCAGCAGGTCTATTTATCCCATGGTATCTGTCTTGATGCCGTCGAAAGCTCTTACGCAGACATTGTTAGGTCGGATTCTTTCGGCCCCAATTTCCATTCTTTGCAGCGTGGAGAGTGGGCAAATGTCAACGCCTGATCCCCCATCCAGCATTACCCTCTTTACATAGTAGTCCTCGCATTTAACTGTTAAGTGCAAGGCCTTGTTGTGTGCTGCTCCTTCCGGGGGTAAATCATTCTTGCTGAAAGAGATTTGGTTGACGGCGAAGAATCTTTCTGTCATCCGCTCTAGTTGCTCCGCCGAGGTTTCGACCGGTACATATGCTTCATTCAGGGTTTTCAGCAGGATCTTTTGATGCTCGGTTGACCTCATTAATAATGAAAGCATGGATACTTGCTCAGGGTGCTTGCGCAGCTGATCTATCACTTCGTAGTCCGGCATCTTCATTTGTTGGAAGAACACTTCCGCTTCTTCAACACTTACGGGCTTCTTTGGAGGGAAGCGCCTTTGTGTGGCGTTGTTCAGTTCTTGGGTATTTGAGTATCCCCCAATGAAAGTATTTTCTGGAATGTCTCCCATGACCTCTTTACCTTTGTACATCACCAAAGTCTTTTGATAATTCCACGGCACTGTGGACGGGTTGGTCATTGGCTTTTGTGGCACGCGTCCGATAACCACTGGCTCATTCAGCCGAGGTGGTTGAATCGTCCCCCGGACCACATAGGCCCCTTTCGGCACGTACGTAGGCTTTGTCTTTTTGATCCCGAAGTTCTGCGTCTTCTCGGCTTGACCTCGTGGTATGTAAAGAACTCCACCCTTTGCTGGTACCACTTTCTTTTCCACCTTCTTTTCAGGCTTGCTTTCTGCAGCCTTGGCCTCATCCCCTTTTTCTGATTTCTGGTCTATTTCAGGCCTCTTCCACGTGTCAACAATGGCAATTATGGCTTTCAAAGCAGGGTCGAACTCTTTGTCCTCACAAATCATGCCGATCAGTGGCCCATTATTGTGAGCGGGCAACGGATTGTTAGTCACATTTGGGATCTCTTCGTCCCTTAGCACTATTTTCCCCTGCTCTATCAAATTTTCGACCACTCTTTTCAATGACCAGCAGTCATTTGTATCATGTCCCTCGGCCCCTGAATGATAGGCGCATCTGACTCCGACTTTGTAAGAAGGAGATGTCGGGTTTTGCCTCGTTTGGGGAATTGGTTGCAAGAAACCCAACTGGACTAGCTTAGGGAACAATGTAGAGTATTGTTCACCGATGGGCGTGAAAGTCCGCCGTCGAGGTGGCTCCTGGGGGCGGTAATTATTCTGTGGGGGTTGTGGGTTATAGTGGTTGCGGTAAGGAGGCTGATTTCTGGGAGGTGGAGCTGGGCCTCGGTTGGCTTGTTGTGGTGGATGGTTATAAGGTTGGGCATTCATGACCATATAAGGTTGATGAGCATATGCCACATTTGAGTGGGGGTAGTAGTGTTGTGGGGCCCTTTCCGGAAAATGGGGCCTGGGATGACGATACTCCCTTGCTTCAGAGGCTGCCATAGCCGTTTCTTCCTTCTTCTTTCCCCTTGTCGTTCCTCCAGACCCGCTTTGGACGGCCTGAGAGGTTGCCCTTATGGCTGCTTGACTCAAAATCCTTCCCGTTTTCAACCCATTTTCCACCATCTCTCCAATCTTGATCGCTTCCGCGAATGGCTTACCCATGGCCGACATCATGTTTTGGAAATAGTCAGACTCTTGAGCCTGGAGAAAAGTAGTGACCATTTCCACTTCATCCATGGGAGGCTTCACTCTCGACGCCTGTTCACGCCACTTGATAGCATATTCTCTGAAGCTTTCCGAAGGTTTCTTCTTTAAATTCGACAGAGAGTTTCGGTCTGGCGCAATGTCTATGTTATACTGGAATTGTTTTACGAAATCTCTGGCGAGATCATCCCATATATGCCATCGGGACATTTCCTGATCCATATACCATTCCGAAGCTATCCCTACTAGACTTTCCCCAAAATACGCCATCAGCAGTTCTTCTTTTCCGCCGGCTCCCCGTAATTGGTTGCAGTATTTCTTAAGATGTGCGATGGGGTCACCGTGCCCATCGTATTTCTCGAACTTGGGGGTCTTGAAACCCGTTGGCAGGTGCACGTGAGGGAACATGCACAGATCGGCGTAAGAGACTCTCTTTTGTCCGCTCAATCCTTGCATATTCTTCAAACTTTGTTCAAGGCTTCTCATTCTCTTGGCAATCTCATTTTGCTCTGCAATTCTGGGGTTCTGATCCTGTCCCGGTGCAAGCTCGCACTGAGGCGGTAGAGTATTAGTACTGGTAGCGAACCTAGTTGGTTCCATTGAGAGCGATGGTGCTTGGAATATAAAAGAGGATGAGTCAAAGCTTGGCTTGTACGTGGTGGGCTGTGCCTTAACCGGGCAAGGCGATGCAGTAAAGATGTTCATGCTTGCATCAGTGGATGACATTCGGGGATGAGGCTCAGAGGGTGATCCAGCAGAGAAGGCTGAGGTGGCTGGGTACCCGAATGGGGTAGCATGATAGTTTATGGGGACATTAGACATTCCACTTGACCTGGAGAATAATTCAGGGAATCCGGGGACGACACTTGGCGGCTCTTTCCCATTATTCCAGTCGTCCAACATTTCCAACATGCGGAGCCGTAGGATTCTATTTTCTTCCGCAATCGCGAATTCAGGTGTGAGGACGGCTGAGATCGAGCTTTCCTCAGAAACAGGGATTGTTTGCAATGGAATTTCTGAAGACATTTCCACACTTCCTTTTGACCTGGTGAAGTAAGTGTGAGTACTGCTTCTGGTCCTAACAACAGGTAGTTGAACACTTCTCCTTGACCTCGTAAAGTATGAGTGCGAGGCCAGACTTTCACCAAACCAACCGTCTTTCCAAAAACCCTGAAAAAATGCTCAATGACAAACGCACGGTTAATTTGCAGCAAATAACAGATAGTTAATCTCACGTTGGGCATGATGCACCTATACAGTTAAGTGGATTACTATATGTTTGCTACGAGAGCATGCGTCATTCCGGCATTTTTTTCTTTTATTAGTTTTTCCTTTCTTTCCTTTTCCCTTTTCTTTTTCTCTTTTGTTTTCCTTTTATTTTATTTATTTTTTTTATTTTTGTAGTAAAAGAAATGCGACCGGATCCGATGAGGATTGCCTACGTATCACGATGCCTACATGAATCAGATCATTACGTAGTTCGAAAAACACAAATGAGCATAAAAGAAACAACCTCTTTATTGTTGAAACGTTCTATTACAAGCTACATTTTGCAAAAGAAAGAGCAAACTTTGAAAATAAACCTAGACTCAAAATAGACTGAAAATCACCTTGATGAATAAAACAGGCAGAAGATGCTAAAATACAGATTTGACCTATGAATGCATTATGGTTTTAAAAATTGGTTTCCGCGGGGCATCGTTCGGCCTCGCCGCGGTCCTAGGCATGAGATCCCTCTCAAGTTTCTCCAGCTCGTGCATAGTCTGCTTGACATAAACCATTACTGCCGAGGGGAAGGTAACACTGGACATGTTCTCACATCGCAGACATCGTCTGGTGATGGCATGGGCAATGGCTTTGATCCTATCTCTGGTTTGCTTCTTTTTATGAGTAGGCGTTTTATCTGATCGCTGCATATCTCGAATACTTGAATATCCTGTATATGCTGATGCTCCAATCGCCGTACTTCCAACTTCATCTGGGCTATTGAGTCATACCAGTATCTGCTCTCAATTTGGAAATCCTTGGCCTGACTAGCTGCTTTGATCTCAAGTGCTGCCATCTCTCTCTTTATCTTAGCAACAGTCTTCTCGTGGTCGCCTTCCAATTGATTCAGGTATCTGCGATGCTTATCTGTTCTTGTATCCCACTGTGCTTTGAGCTCTGCTATGACGTTTTCAGATTTCTCCAAACCATCTCGCCACTCTCTGATCTCGCTTTTTAGCCTTTTTATCAGGTGCTCGTCTGATCGACGCCTTGGCTGTTTATCTGCATCCAACCCTATCTGTTTGATCTGGGCTTTGAGCTTTTCATTTTCTTGAATCAACCTGTTCCGCTCTCCCAGATCGGTAGCAACTTGCACGTTGTGTTCATATTTCAAGTTTTCCACTTGTTGCTTTAACCTGCTGATTTCGGCGCAATAGCCTCTTTCTTTCACTAACCAATCCCACTGCTTTTGTGATGATTCGGTAAAATTCCGGATGTGGGGTCTCTTAGCTGGCCTTTCATGCTCGAGTTCCCTTCTGTACCATGCAAGGTAACCTGGCGCCGTTTCTCCTTTGGCTCGATCCCGCACGCAAGTATCTGATTTCAAAAGTTGACCCTCATTCCAGATTTGGCGAATCTTTGCTTCTGGGAACTGTCCGTTAGGACTTATCTCAACTGTTTGAGCGCTAAGATCTTCCTCATGAGGTACTGTCTGGCATCTTCCGAATTGTCTCAAAACTCGGCCGGGTGCGTAAGGTTGAATGCTCTTAAGTCCCATCAGCAAGAAATGAGTTTTAGCCGCCGACATATATAAGATCTCATCAACAGGCAACCATCCCAACGTCCATTGTATTTGGCTGGCAGTAAGAGCTTGCAAGAACGAGGTCCATGCCAGGACTCCTTTGGGCCAAATGATCTCTTTGGTTCTCGTGTAAGATTCTTCTATGCGGGTCTTTTCCGAGGAACCATGGCTCAAAATCTCGGAATGATGGCAGAGGTGTTCGGTCATCCATATCTGTAGGAGCAAACTACAACCTTCGAAGAAACTTCCCCCAGCTTTACAGGCTGTGAGAGCTCGAAAGATGTCGGATACCACCATAGGCGCGAGAGTACTGTCACTTTGCGTGAGTAAAGTGCTGACGACCCCAGATATCTTCAAATCAATGTTTCCATCTTTCCTCGGAAATACCAGAAGACCCAGGAACATTATCATGAACGCTACCCGTCTGTGCTCGTCCCACTTCTGACAAACTCCTTTGTTGCACAGTTTGTTGATTGGATTATTGAATCCCCCCTCGTGACCGTACCTATCATATATGAAGCATGGAGTACAGAATCCGGCTGCTAGATCCGGGTTGTGGACTGTTCTAGGTATTTTCAATGAATCCAGGAACCGATGTACCGTGACGACTCTTGGGGCGACCAAGTATTTTTCCCTCAAGGGAAACTCAGTATTCCCGATGTATCCGGCCATTTCTTCCAAAGTCGGGGTGAGTTCAAAATCAGAGAAATGGAAAACATTGTGCGCCGGGTCCCAATAGGTAATCAAAGCTCTTATGATATCTCCCCGGGGCTGGACTTCCAACAGACCCACAAGACCTTTCAGTTATTTCTTAACCTCATTTTTTCCTTCCACACCTAGATCATTCCACCATAGCCGTAACTTGACAGGGATTTTGGTCATTATTGAAAAATGTTCATTTTGCATCGTGCTCATCCTGCACATTTATTAAGGTGATTTTAACAAAACGACTTGACTCAAAATATTTTAAACAGAGGGGATCAAGTTTTGAACACGGCCTTTAAACACTTCGGGGATGAAGAGTTTTATGGCTGTGCGGGTCAACTGGACAAAAATGCTAAACAAGACCCAAAGGTGGCTATTTATGCAAAGTCAGCCTTCCGGCGTGCCTTTCGGGAACATTCGGCTATTTATGATAAAACAACGTCACCTGACTTATTTACGACTCTTTTAAAAATTTGACACATCTTTTATTTATTTATTTACTGATTTTTGGCTATTTAGAAAAATGGGGTTGAACCCGACGAGGGTTGCCTACGTATCTCATATCCGGTGAGAATCAAACCGGCGTAGTTCGGGATATCGTAAAATAGGAAAAAAATCGAATAAACCTAGAAATCAGGAATGCGTATTTTTTACATTTTTTTTTGAAGAGAGATAAAGATTAAAGAAACTATTTATTTTTTTATATTATTTTTTTTAGGAAAAATTTGGACTATTAGTCTGAATTCATAAAAGGAGCACTACGAAAGAAACAACACATTTCTTGAATTATGAATTTTCGATTTTTTTTTACTTTTAGAATAAATACCTTTTCTTTCTTTTTTTTTGATTTTGAAAGTGATAAAAGAAAATTTTTATATATATATTTTTTTAATAACTCTCAATAAACAAGACAGTTTTTTTTAGAAAAATTCCGGCGAGGTTTTGACACTACTTGGACATTGGTTTTATTTTCCAAAAATAAGCAATTATCTCCCCTACGCTGCTATTTTCCCCTTTTTTAGGAACCGGTCGACATGCGGAACCGAAGCAAATAAATGCACAACACAGATAGGAATGCAGCATGATGGTCTTTTCCATTTCAGGTTGCCTGTCCTAGACGGACCCAACCCCTGTGTTGAGTCCCCTAAGTCAAATGCAATATGATGCAAATAAGCGTTCCTACTAGGGATCCGGCATGAAGTTTCGTTATACTAGGTTTAAACCTTGGTATTTGTTCTAGACTGTGTACCCGAGCGGACAACTCGAGTCGAGGAGGGGGCTACGTACCGGGGACCCGCGAGATCGTCCGGCTTTGTAACTTGTCTGACCTCTTTCTTATTTCAGGTATTGACACTAACAGAATAGGGAGTCTCGACCAGCGAGCTTCTCCCCGGAGGTAAGAAAAGAAGGGTTTCGGCACAGTTTATATACAGTTCAGATAATATCAAAAGCGGTAAAAGACAACATTTAGCACTTTTATGCAAAACATGTAATAAAGATCAGATAATAAAGCCAAATATAACAATTATTCTAAGCTCGAATTCTTGGACCCTGAACCAGTGGTTCTGGGTCATTATCCCCAGCACAGTCGCCAGAGCTGTCACACCTCCTTTTTGCGCGCCCGCCCCGAGGGGTAAGATGCGCGAGTGGAGTTTTTCCAATTTAAGTGACAATATTCGAAATTGGATTATTTATTTAATTCAGAGTCGCCACTTGGGAAAGGTTTGGTTTTTGGTGTCCCAAGTCACCGGTTTATCTTGAATCCCAAATCGAGGAAATTTTCGACTTTTTCAAATGAAGTCTGCGAACCAAAAATTCTAAGTAAGGAATTCTGTTGACCCGAGGGAAGGTGTTAGGCACCCTCGAATCTCGTGGTTCTAGCACGGTCGCTTAAATTGTTATAATGGCTAAATATTTGATTTAAATACGGCTTATGTGCTTTTATTAAGATTTAAACCGCTTTTATTATTATCATTTATTTTTATGGAATTGCAACGTCATGAAAATGCATCTCGAACCACGTCACAATCAATGCACCCGTAGTTGTTAACACATTTCGACTCCGTTGAGACTTGGATTTGGGTCACATCAATGTGCATCCGAATTTAAGAATATAATTTACTTAAACCGTGCCTAAAGAGTCTAACGCGTTATTATTTTGTAGAAAGCCATGAAATTTATTAAATGGCCTATCTTGAGTTCTAAATAATTATCATGGTTATTTATGGAGGGCCCCGCAATTTTTGCATTTTTTATTTGGCGAGGCTCAACTCTATTTTTAGAAAGGATATCCTAAAGTGGCTACATTTCTAATGCATTTGTCTCTAAAACTAGAAGAAAAGGTACGTGTTAATTCAACTATAGGCTTTTGCCTAATTCGGATTCTTATCAATTTCTGATTGATTATTTACAAAGTGGAGGGATGTCATAACTTATGAAACATACTTTAATTGGACAAAAAAAATTACACTCGAGATTGACCCAACATTATACTTGTGTCCACACGTTTCTTGAATTGAAATTTACTAGACTGATTGGGGCTGAATTAAAGGAATTAACTACTAGGCATTGTCACTAATGGGATTTGAATATAATATTATGTACTGCCTAACGAGTTATGATAAAAGAAAACTAAAATGAACAAAGAACATTTGTGTAAGGTGGAAATATTCTATTCTATGCATGTCGTTCAGTTGAACGGGAATCCAGTCAAAATCTATACTAATTCTCCATGCCCTCTCTGTATTGTATCGTTACATTTTTGTACCAGCAAACAACTACAAACTAAGAAGCTAGAGGCTAAACTTGATTGAGTATTATCTAACTAATCTTTCATTACTGAATCACACTAATCAATTTATACAATCTGAAGTCAGTATATCACAAGCATTACAAAACAGATATCTAAATCTTCTTCAGGAAACTCCTTTCATTTCATGCTTTTGAATTGTTACAGTTAACACCAAAGTTGGGTTTGAAATGTGTACCTGGAAACACTGAAAATGCAAAGGAGAAGAAGAAAAAGATGGGGAAATCAGCAGCAGCAAGAAACAAAATAGCAGCAGCAGCAGGGCAAGATAGCAGCAGACAAAGCAATACAACAAGAAACAAGCTCGAGTGCAGAAATGCAACTATGGCCAATAAAAAGCAGTAGCCAAATGACAGCAACACCCAGTGGAGTAGACTCAGGACTCCAGACAGACCAAGCCAGTAGTGAACCAAAAACACTCGACTAGTAGACACAACTGGAATTTCAAAGAATCAGAATTGATTTTGAACAAATTGAACAGCTGAAACCCGAACAATAATAGGAGGAAACAGTTTCTGATTGTTGATTGTACATCTTCTATCCTTTCCCCTCTCTCTATCTGTGTTTGTGTTTTTCTTTTTCAGCTCTTAAGGTTCAATGTGTATCTCCCCCTCATTTTGTATATCTCCCTCCCTTTATAAACCTCAAAACTATCTCTTTTAACAGCCTGTTTTCAGAATACCCCAGTACCCCTCCCATGTGCCTTCCATTTTCAATTCCAACTTTAGCTAATTAAGTATTAAACCCCATCAACATTCCCTGGCAGATTTAACTTTTAAAAGGTTTAAATACTTCTTTAAACTAAAGCCAAGTATGGGCAGTAGGATGTATCTGACAGCATATGCTGTCAAATTGTTTAGAGCTTAGCAAAGACCTTTATGCAGGCCACAGGCTGTGCACAAAGCACATGAGGTGCACCAGTGCACATGCTGTGCACGAGTGCACATGCCTCCCAATTCAGAATTTAAACCAAACATCCCTTTTTACATTACTGATCAATTCAACAGCTATAAGTAACAAAATTGGTTCTTAATTGATTCAACAAATGTTTAACAGAAGCAAATCGATTTACTATGCTCAGACAGTTGAAACTAATTGACGACTCATGTCGACTCGACTATATTAGCATTAACATACACAATCGTAGCCAAAAATCAGACATTCAGAAGTATGGGACACATGACTCGACTTATACTGATTAAAACAGAATTGTACTTTGAGGAATCAGTTAGTCAGTACAAATTTGGAATACAACCAATACACATGCCTTATCAGAATAGGAGGGGAGGGATTCAGACAAACACAGAGGTTCAAACAAAGTGGACAAACAAAAGTTGATAAAATTAAAACAAATATGAACAGTCTTTTTAAAACAAATCACACGGACTAAAAACAAATAAAGGAAAGAAAGCAGACTCACCTTAAACTTGAAAAGTTAAAAAGTTTGAACCCGGATTTGGATAGACCTTTCTTAAGGCTGAACGGACTTTAATCGAAGTGTTTCTCAGATGAGAAACACTTCGATTAAGGTCCATTAGACCTTAATCTCTTTGGCTCGGACTGGCATGGGCCAGTGATGAAGGAACACAAAACTTTCAAAACTTAGATCTGGGATTCAGGCTTCCCTGATCAGATTCGGACCAAACCAAGTATGGTTTGGTCACGAGGAGGGTCTGGGGAGTGTCTGGTGTGAAGCTTGGGTTGGTTGGTGTAGATTAGGTTCCGACTCGAATCTTCAAATGAAGATTCGAGAAGGTGGGGTAGGATTCGAAGTGTGTGGTTGGTAGATTTAGGTTCAGGATGGCATGGGGGTTCTATGGTGTTCAGGTGGAGGTCACCGGCGTTCAGGCCGCCGGGTTTCTGGTGAAGGTGTGCAGGGGCGGCTAGGGTTTGAAGGGGATGGGTTTGGTGAAGACGAAGGCAGGGGTGTTGGCTAGGGGGGCAGGGTATGGTGAAGGGTTTATATAGTTAGTGGGTGTGTGAACCTCGACCGTTAGATCAATCTGGATCTACGGTCTGGATCTGAAGGCTTAAATGGAACGGTGTCGTTTTGAGGGTTTGGGTTGGGGTCGGTCCGGGTGAGCCGGGTCGGGTTTATTGGTGGGTTATGGGGAATTGATCTTGGCCGTTGATCAATTTGAGATCAACGGCCCAGATCAACCTGTACCAAAACGACGTCGTTTGGATTCTCTGGGCATCAGGTGGTCTGGACCGGGCAGGCCTGGGTTTTGGGCTGTTTGTTTGGGCCAATTTGTTAAAATTGGCCCAAGTCCGGAAGGGAAGGGGTCCTTTCAATATATATTTTTTATTTATTTCCTTTTCCTTATTTATTTTAAAACAAAACTAAGCCAAAAAATCAAATTAAAATTAAACACACACTCAATACAATTATTTGCACACACACTAAAATATTTCAAAACAGGTAAAGTCAAACAAAATAAAATCACGGACGAAGATGCCTATTAGTGATTTTCTATTTAACGACCGGATTACGGTTCGAATTATGCAGGACACATATATTTTTTTTTGAATTTTATTTTAATAAAGTAAATAAATAAAAATGGGCCGAAGTCACAAATAAATCAACAAGGTGCCGCACAGAAATCCAAAAATTGTACAGCAGGGCCAATTATTATTTTTTATTTCTTTTTGGAGCGATTGTCGTGCGAAACAAAAATCACGTGCTCACACTCCACAATATTAGGTAATTACTTTTTACCTTCAACTTAACCTATATTTTTTTTATACCCCTCCGTCTTCTTCTCCGATTCCAACTGCCATTATTTTAAAACCCTTCCCCTCTTCTTGGTCCCCCACCGTTTCTGCCATTTTCTTTAAAAAAAAAATTGGGTCCCCCGACACATAAAACTCGAAGAAAAAGGGTCCCACATTCGAGTAGAGTTTCGTGCTATTGTTGATTCACAATTTCGGAGTCAAAATTTCAATCTTTTTACTTTGCCAAAATTCTAAATCGAGGTATTTCGATTTATTTTAAGTTGAAACATTTATAATAATGTATATTATTTGATTTGTATGTGTTCTATTTCGGTTTGTGTTTTTTTTCGAAACTAGCATGTTAAATTTATCCGGATTTAATATTAGTGTTTTCTAAAAAATATAAATTAGTAAAATAAATTTGTCTGTTAATATCCTGATTTATATATATGTTTTTTCATTCCGTTTTGTATTTTATTTGCAATTAAATTTATTTGTTGTTTATGCTTAGTTTAGGTTATTTTTTAGCGTAGTAAAATCCAGACCTTTTTAGCGTAGTAAAACGGAGACCCTTATAGCGTAGTAAAATTTAGAGCCTTGTAGCGTAGTAATGTGTAGTATTTTAGCTTAGAATTCCTTTTGTTTAAGTATCTTATACTTGTAGTTGAAAATGAAAACTTTGTACAATTAAGTTAATAATTGTATCAACACACATAATTAGTAATTTGTACAATTAAGTTATTAAAAAATATGAATTTAAATTATAATAAAAATACATTATTTTGTACAAATTATATATATAATTTGTACATATATATATATATATATATATATATATATATAATTTGTACAATTAAGTTATTAAAAAATATGAATTTAAATTATAATAAAAAACACATAATTATTAATGATAGTTTACAGTTGACGACATGGACGCGACTATACATCCCGGCCCCCGGACGTTGGATCTATTAGCCCTACAGCCCCAGCATAGATCCGAGTATATATGGGACGGACAGTTGCTTACGCAGACTTTCCGGGCTAGGAGAGTGGATCTATTGTGGGAGTTTTTGAGTCCTCCCCGCGTTCTACATCCCCGCGTGGTCCATTACTTGGAGGAGATGGGATTTTATAGGATTATTAGGATTGACCGGATACAGCTCGACTATGCTTTGATCACGACCTTGATTGAGCGGTGGCGACCGGAGACACACACTTTCCATTTGCCCATCGGCGAGGCCACCATCACACTCCAGGATGCTGAGATTTTATATGGCTTGTCCGCTGATGGCTTGCCAGTTTTACTGCATGCGACCATGAGATATTATTCGCGGCAGGCATATTGGGATATGTTGCACATGCTCACGGGTTTCATGCCGGAGGACGAGGCTGTAGCGTCTGGGTCCAGTCGTATACAGTTGGTCCCCATTAGAGACCACCTGGTGCAGATCTACCATACTATCATCGATGAGTCTGCGGAGGTGGATGTACAGCGATATACGAGGCTGCTGTTGCTCCTTCTATTTGAGGTTGGGGGGGTCTTGTTCCCGAACACTTCGGGGAACCTAGTGAGCCTCCGTTTTCTGCATCATATTGCCCGGTTCGAGGATACATCTTTGTACAGCTGGGGTGGTGCTGTCATCTCATATCTGTACAGGCAGATGTGTCGGGCTTGCATCGGCACACAGAGAGACGTTGGTGGCTTTCTGCCGCTTCTACAGGTGACACCATATTCAAATAATATGTCTATTAGTTACAATTCTACCAAGTTATAGTTAATCTTATACTTTACGTCAACTTTGTATGTTAGGTATGGGTCTGGGAGCAATTTCTGCAGTTTCGGCCACCTCTACCACAGCTACCGGCTAATGTAGAAATTCCGCAACTCCCTCTAGCCTGTAGGTGGGTTATGCGTCGTACTCTTGCATGAGAGTATGATGCCCATCATAATCTCCCCCTCTGCAGGGATGTGTTGGATCTGCTGGAAGATACACAGGTGAATATCTAACCAAACTTACTTGTTATAGATTAACATAGTGATGCGCGCTAACGGTTTGTGTTCTTATTTGATAGTTCATCTGGACGTCGTACACCGATGAGGTGATAAGTACCCTGCCAGCGTATTGCAGGTTTGGCCAACATATTTGGAGGGCTTCTGTCCCGCTCATATGCCTCGATATTGTCGAGCATCATGCCTCCGAGCGGGTATTTCGTCAGTTTGGCCTGCCGCAGCCTATACCGACTCCGCCTGCATGGCATGCTTTACATTATGAGAGGGATGATCGGTCCAGGGCAGACGACACATTTATGGCATGGCTTAACGAGCAGTTGGGTACCTAGAACAGGCGAAGGGACTTGACCCCACCTCCGCAGCACTTTCCTATTCCACGTTATATGGCATGGTACCGCACTGTTTCCCAGCTTTTTATCGGGAACCCAGTTCATCAGGCATACGGTCGGTACGTCCCATACGCCGGGACACACGAGGCCCTGGTATGTTTTCTGTTATTATTAGTTATATAGCTATAATTTAGTGCCATATATGTAGTTTATATTATTTACTTTGTGCAGGCGATTGGATTGCATACCGTCTATCATATGGGGCAGCAAATGCAGAGTTATGTCCACGATCCTGTGGCCATGCAGGAGTATAGTCGTCGATTCATGGATGTGGTTGCGTAGACACTGCAGCGAGCCCGATCGGATCAGCGTTTGGCACACGAGGCTGATTATATGGACCCAATAACGTACCA
Source organism: Nicotiana tabacum (assembly GCF_000715075.1). Taxonomy (NCBI): domain Eukaryota; kingdom Viridiplantae; phylum Streptophyta; class Magnoliopsida; order Solanales; family Solanaceae; genus Nicotiana; species Nicotiana tabacum. The sequence continues at coordinate 73,760,343 of NC_134090.1, forward strand.
GCGAGGTCGTGGTATCCCACGAGCTGGTGGTGTCGGATGACGTGGTCGTGGGCGGAGAGGAGATGGTCCCTAGCAAGGGGGCGTTGAGGCTCCTACTGATGATGTTGTTGCTGATATGGCAGGTGTCATGCATGAGACGGACATGCCGTCTTACAGCCTTGGAATTTATCGCACTCCAGTGCCATCGCAGGTGACCCCATCGGGTCAGTTATTGATCACGGGTTCGGATATTCAAGGGGTAGATACTTCCCAGGCCCGTCTACCACTGTTAAGGATCGACCGACCCGAGATTTTTATAGTGGGCGCCGACTGAGTTATGGCTCCACATCACATGCGCAGGTATGAGTTTATTAGTATTGAATTTGAATTTGTGTTAACTTTAACTTATTTATTTTCTTTAACTTTATTAATTTCCCTTTTAAGGCTTCATGCGATGCAGCGACAGATGACTACATTCAGGATCTAGAGACAATAATGGTAAGACAATATAAATTGTTGTGAATTGTTATGTAGTTTTCTATACTAAGTTTCATATTATTATGTAGCCTTCTATTGGAGCTGACAGCACCACCGATACATATCATCCTGCGTCGCATCCAGCTATAAGGAGACGACTTGATGATGATGATCTTGATAGCGTACCCAGGCGGGAGGGGATGCGCCTCAGGCCAGCGGCTGCATTGAGACACACCGGATGCAGGACACATTGACATGGTGTAAATAATATTTTTGTATACATTAAAAATATTATTTAATCGAATATGCGCATTACTTTTTTTAGTTCTCCATTCGTTTGATAGTTTCATAAAATAAAATTTAGTACAACACAAGCACTTAAACTTAACTTCTACTTCAATTAAAATAAAATTTAGTACAACACACAAGGAAAACATTACTACAGTACAAACACAATCACAAACACAAATATAGCAGGCCAACATAATAAAAATACATGAAATATGAAAAATACACTAAACACATACATGGCAATGTTTAGCCCCGGTTGCTATTTATTCTCCGCTCCAACCACTTAAATCGTTCTTCCAGTTGTTCTTTTTCTTCTTCTACCTCTTTCAGTTTCGCCTTCACCTCCGCAAGTTCCAGTTTATATTTTTTTCGATCCTTTTGTGCTTCACAATTCCATTGTGTTTTCCATTTTTTTTCTCCCACCTCCTTCAGGTTCGCCCTCAAGTCTGCAATAATTCTATTGCTTTCTTTTTCATGTTCCTGTTGTCTTAAACACATATTATGAAGAAATTGGAGTTGTTCTCTGTAACATTCCTGATAACATGGTTTATCAACCCATTCTTAAAAATCACAAATAGGTTCGCCGGGAATCTTGTAAAACTGGTTCATACAGTGCCAGTAGCGGTGTCCAACTTCACCACCTTCCCAACAATTTTGCATCAAGCATGCTTTTCCACAGTTGCACTTTGGTGGACGAAGAGGTTGAGTCATTTGTGTAATATTTGTTTTTAGTAAAAAAAACCTTACCTTTAATAAAATATTTGCTTTTAGTAAATTTTGAGCACACAACATAACAACAATGAGCCCGTTATTTATAGGCGAGACAACACCCACATAACGTACTATCTAATGGCGCTATACTTTGCGTGTTAAATATCATGATGTTGACAAGACAACTTTATGTCAGCTGGTCGGCTTTTTCAGTTCGACAAGACAACACACACATAACGGACTATCTAATGGCGCTATACTTTGCGTGTTAAATATCATGATGTTGACAAGACAACTTTATGTCAGCTGGTCGGCTTTTTCAGTTCGACAAGACAACACACACATAATGGACTATCTAATGGCGCTATACTTTGTGTGTTAAATATCATGATGTTGACAAGACAACTTTATGTCAGTTGGTCAGCTTTTTCAGTTCGACAAGACAACACACACATAACGGACTATCTAATGGCGCTATACTTTGCGTGTTAAATATCATGATGTTGACAAGACAAATTTATGTCAGCTGGTCAGCTTTCTCAGTTCGACAAGACAACACACACATAATAAATATACAGATAATTTTATTAAATTATTATTTAAATAGGTAAAATGGGAAAGTACAAATAATAGTTAACAAGCATAATTTTATTTCATAAATCTTGCAACATAGATATAACAACTAATTATTACAACATCAACTCATGGGTAGTTAGGTACACTAGAAGAACACCCACCACGAGCTTGATTAGTTTTGCCACCCAAACCAGCTGAAGGACATTTACGACGGTCGTGTCCTGTTTGCGAGCATATACCACATTTGCGCGCATAAACGGTGTCACTAACATCCATTTGGTTCCGTATACGTGTTCTCTTCTGCACCTGTCTTTTACGCAAATAGGACTTGTTACACACCATTTTAAATGGTTCCGGAGGCCAATAATGCTCAGCACCCACTGGCTGCAACTGACCACTATATGTGTTTAGGTACTTGGAAACACTATATTGTTGATCAACATAGTTGGTCTCCGCATAACCAACACGTTGAAAACACTTGATGGCATGTGAGCAAGGCATGTGGTAGATGGACCATTTCCCACAGGAGCATAACCTTACAGATTCATTTACAGTATGTACATTATTACCCCGATTATTATGGATAGCGGTGCGAACTTCAAAAACACCTCTTTTGTTATCATACTGCAAAAATAAATGTCAATGTGCTCGTCGTCTGTATTTCTCAAATATCTTCATAGGCACTGGCATAAATTCAACACCTCTCTCCATCAATTCCGTTGCAGCTGCAGACCATTGAACAAACCTCTCCGCCATCTGCTTGAACGACATCCGCACCATGGCTGTGACGGGCAATCCTCTTGCCGACTTCAATAACCCGTTGAAGGACTCTGACACGTTTGTAGTAAGAATTCCCCATCGTCTGCCACCATCCGCATGCAACGTCCACTTTTCAGGGTCATGTCGCATTAACCAACGATAGGCTGCCTCGTCTTCTTGCCTGATAGAATCCATATGCCTCCGGAATTTATGCTGTTGGTTGTCTGTTGCTGCCATCCACATCAAATCATGTAGATCGTTGTTGGGATGTGCTTTCTGGAAATTGGCCTTAAAGTGCCTCACACAGTAACGGTGGTATGCATAAGGTTCTTGCCATGCAGGCAAGTTCTCCACAGAACTTAATATACCACCGTGCCGATCAGATATTAGACAAATACCTGAACGCTATTTGACAACGTGCTCTTTCATGTGGTTCAAAAACAGCGTCCACGTCTCTGTGCTTTCATTGGCACAAACAACAAAAGCTAGAGGAAATATCTGTCCATTAGCATCTACTGCCACAGCTATTAATAGCTTGATATCGTACTTTCCATAGACATGAGTTCCGTCTATGGATATTACTGGCCGGCAATGCGAGAAACCATCAATTGCTGGCTTAAACACCCAAAACACGTAATTGAATATGTATTCTGGTGTTCCCGGACTCTGCTCAAGCTTCCATTCAACAACTGTCCCGGGGTTAAAGTGCTGCAGTGCGGCTATGTACTTTGGCAGAGATGCAAATGACTTATCCCAATTACCGTAGACAATTTCAAACGCTCGTTTGCGCCCGAGAAATGCTTTTCTTTTCGTAATGGTATGGCCATATTCCTGGTGGACCAATGTAATGCACTCTTTGATTGTATACCTTATGGATGCTTCGATATGCGGAATAAGTACAAGAGAAATCAAGTCAATATCCAAGTTGAAGTGATTCCCGTTGAATGTGTCCATTTCGCATGTGTGGGTGGGAATGTATTTACCCACTTTCCACATACCTGTCTTCTTCTTGGTCGCACGCAACATCCAATTACATGGCTAAAACCACCTGGGGCAAACAACCTTGTATACCATCGGACTTGACTCTCATACCTGCATCTCACGACACTCTTTTACGTTGTGCATTTTACAAGCCCTGCTTAAGCGCGTTTTATCAGGAAAAAGCATCCCCTTTGCAAGCACCGTTGGTCTAGACTCATTCCACATTGCTGTCCGAATTTCATCAAAATCCCTTGTTAGAGCTTCCACATCCGGCACAGTTGGCAAGTTATCAATGTAAGGAATCTCCCTTGAATGAAACGACACTTCGGACTCATACACTCTTCGTCTAGGGGGTCTCTCTTCAAATCAGGTCCTTCCTCCTCATCCTGCTCATCACCATCCTCACGAAAAAGGGTGTCTCGTCTCCGGATTCATCGGCATTGTTATCGTAATTACTGTTCTGTTCCTCACTCTGTGCATCTGCTAGATCCCGATGTAATACGTCGTTTTTGGTCAATTGAGTGAGTACGGGTGGTTCAACTTGCTCATTTTCACTGCACAACCAACAAAAATATAAGCTACTAAATTAATAAATGATTTCCATATGGCTATATCACTTCACTTACAAGTCGTAATGTGATGAAATTTCATGATGGGTGTTTTCAATTAAGTGATGACTACCGGATAGGCCACTTGTATAATTCATATCTGGCCGGTACCCCTATTAAATATATGAGCGTTAATACAAATTCAATACGCCAAAAATATACATAATTAACACAAATGAAAATTGAAGTTTACCACTCGTCTTGTGAATTATGGAAAGCATGGTATAAATTATTTTCTCGCTGCTCATTCGCCGGCGGTGATAAGTTTAAATCAAGGAAAACTCTTTCATCCAAAACCTGTCTGGCAAAAACTGCTCCATAATAACCACCCGATGACTGGGGGTTATCTCTGCTACGCACAACCTCGTTTTTTGACTTCGACCTTCACGTACATCTCCAACATTGTGATACAAGAAATTCCCGGCATTTGTCCGGAGTCCTCAGAAAATCACTCAAAGTTTCATCATCGTCGATGTTAAACTCCGAGTAAAAAGCAACCCCTTGCGGAGTGGGAGAATACGAATATCTTCTGGTTACTTTAAGTATCATTTAACGTTTCCTCACACTCAGTTTTTTGCATAACAACGATATCAATTTATCGTACTCTATTGTAAGTGGCAATTTAACATGACACTGAGCAGGTAAACTGTAGCCCACAGAGTTATTCTCCATTACAACCTCATCCCCCCCCCAATATAATGAAACTCTTATTCTACGCTCTCCAGACATAATGAAAAAATGCTGGAGAATTTAAGAACAATAAACGTTTCAACAAGAGGTAACAAAATTTTTGAATGAATTTCTATACAATCCTAACCTCTTTATATAGGAAATGGCTAGCCGGAATTTTTTTTTATATAGGTATGACGCCCAAAAAGTTGGCACTATATGCTTTTGAATTATTGAAGTCACGAATTATTGGTGGGGCCAGGAAATCTATGTATAGCGCCACTATACCTGGCGCTATACATTAATGCTGTATATATAGCGCCAGGTATTGTGGCACTATACCTGACCATGTCAGCTTTTACAGTATAGCGCCATAATACCTGGCGCTATACCTTAACGGTTCCGTTACTATTAGTATATAGCGCCAAGTATTATGGCGCTATATATAAAAAGGTCATTTTTTTACCACCTATTTGTGTAGTTTGAGTCCAAAAGAACCACATTTTGGTTCCGGACTCAGGATTAAGGGTGACAATGGATAAGACAAATTAATTATCCAATTCAATTCAATTCATGACATTACAAAGCGATGGTTAGACCGGCCATGATGTATGGAACGGAGTGTTGGCCTGTTAAGAACTCCCATATTCAGAAGATGAAAGTAACAGAAATGAGGATGTTGAGATGGATGTGCGGACACACTAGGATGGATAAGATTAAGAATGAAGATAGTCGGGAGGAGGTGGGCGTGGCTCCCATCGACAAGATGCGGGAAGCGAGACTCAGATGGTTCGGACACGTACAAAGGAGAAGCTCAGATGCTCCAGTAAGGAGGTGTGAGCGTCTAGTTTTGGAGAGCACGAGAAGAGGTAGAGGACGGCCTAAGAAGAATTGGGGAGAGGTGGTCAGGCAGGATATGGTGAGGCTTCAGATTTCTGAGGACATGGCCCTTGATAGGAAGCTGTGGAGGTCGAGTATTAGTGTTGTAGGTTAGGAGATAGTTGAGTCTTTCCTTACTTCGTCCCTTTGTGAGGCCAGTCTGGTAGTTTTTCTAGTCATCTAGTGATAATGCTATGTCTTACTACTATTTTACTACTATTTCGTTTATCATAGCGCCTGGTCTATACATTATCTATCGTTTTTCCTTTGCATCTACTTTCTCATTTTCATGATGTTATTTTTCCTATGTTTGCTATTGAAGGTACTAATATTGTGTCTTTGTGTTTTCGTCTTCTTGAGCCGAGGGTATTTTGAAAACAGCCTCCCTACTTCTTCGGGGTAGAGGTAAGGCTTGCGTACACACTACCCTCCTCAGACCCCACTAATAAAATTTAACGGGGTCGTTGTTGATGTCGTAATTCAATTCATGACATTTTCAACACACAAGTTCTACCGTCAAAAATCAAGTATAGAACTTGTGTGTTACGTTACTTGTTGCACATAGACATCGTGATTAATTTACGTCACAAGCTGGTTAAATTTGAATGAAACTAAAAATGACTAGTCTGGAGAGAAATATTGGGATCATTCCTGAAGATGGTGAAGTTTTTTATTAGGCCTGTCAACTTTCTGTCAACGTGAAATTTTGTCCAAAACTTAAACTTCAAGTTCTAATAGTCCTTTTTTCTTTAATTTCGACCGAATATTGTTCAAATGCCAACTTAAAATTGACACTAACCCTTACAAATATGACGAAGTTAGGAAGATATATCATAGCCATTCCTCCTTTATTTTTTTCCTTTTCGCAAAGCATAACTTTTTTTCATAGGTACTATCATTTGACAATCACTCGTAATCAGCCCCTCGGGTATAACATGAATCAAGAACCGCCCTTCGGGCAACAATATGAATCAACAATAGCCCTTCGGGCAACAATATGAATCAACAATAGCCCCTCGGGCAACATTATGAATCAACAATAGCCCTTCGGGCTACATCACATCACTCACACTGGGTACTCGCGCTTACTGGGGGTGTACAGACTCCGGGAGGGGCCCCTTACGGCCCAAGCGCAATAACAAGTCATCTCGTGGCATAATCAAACAGGCTCTCGGCCTTATATCAAGCCACCTCGTGGCGTAACAACTCAGGCCATCGGCCCCATAATCATGAATCAGTACAACACCACTGCGGCGCGCAACCCGGTCCTATAATATCCTCGCAACATAGACCCTCGGCCTCATTCAGTCAGAAATCTCTCATGCCACTTGAGCAACAGTAAAACATGATGCTCAGCCCAAAATATCATTTAAAATGTCAAAACGGAGTAATTATGGCTGAGTTATAAAACAGTAGAATATAGCATGACTGAGTACAAATATGAAGTCAAAACAGTGAGGAATAGTAGTAAAAATCCCCTAAGGGTCCAAAATAGTTGGCACGAAGCCCAAATATGGCATTCAGCCCAAAACATGGTAATAATTTCCAAAACACAATGATATCAAACAGTTTTCAATCAAATACGCGACTTAACAGTTATATGGGACGGACTAAGTCATAATCCCCAATAGTACATGACCCCACGCTCGTAATCTAGGGTGTGCGTCACCTCAAAGTAGCACACCGATGTGAAATGCGGGATTTCATACCCTCAGGACAAACATTTACAATCATTACTTACCTCAATCTGGTCCAAACTCTAGCCTGTGATGCCTTTGCCTCTTAACTCGGCCTCCGAATGCTCCAAATCTAGCTAAAAGTAGATTCATACCATCAAAATATGCTAAAGGAACAAAGCCCACTCGAAAATATCTAATTTATACCAAAAAATCCGAAATTGGCCAAACCCGGCCCCCGGGCCCACGTCTCAGAATCCGATAAAAATCACATCAATAGAATCCTTACACTCTCACGAGTACGTAAATACCAAGAAAATTAAAATAGGACCTCAAATGGCCCCTCAAATCCCCAAAAGATATTCTCAAATTTTCTTCCATTTTCCCCCAATTTTCACTCTAATTTCACAAATTAAATGATGAAATTCAAGACTAAATCATGGAATTAAACCAAATATGAATGAAGAATACTTACCTCAATTGCTCCACTGAAAATCACCTCAAATTTCACCTTCTCCCGAGCTCTCTAATGGTTTTTGTGATATTGGACTTAAACCCTCGATTTTGAACTTAAACATTCTACCTAGTTATTTCCTTCATCGTGATCGCGGAAATTGCCTCGCGATCGCGAAGCACAAATGATGACTGATCCCAATAAACCTTACGCGATCGCAGAAACACACGCGCGATCGCGGATAACAAGCTCACTAAACAACACGAACGCGGCCTACACTACGCGATCGCGTAGAGAAATTTCCTTCACCTCACGACTGCCCCAAATCCTTCTTCGCGAACGCGACCTCAGTCATGCGTTCGTGATAGCCAACTCGACAGACCCTCGCGATCGCAGACCCCAGTTGGCGATCGCATAAGACAAATTTCCCAGCTGCCCTCAACAGACCTATGCGATCGCAGACCCTTCTACGCGATCATAGAGATCAAAAGTCTGCAACAGAATTGAAGCCAAATCTGCAATTTCTCAAACATACAATTGGCCCTTTTAACCAACCGAAACTCACCTGAGGCCCTCGGGACCTCAACCAAACATGCCAACATAACCCATAACATCATTCAAACTTGTTCCAACCTTCGGAACACTCAAAACAACATCAAAACACCAAATTTACATCGGATTCAAGCCTAAGAATTCCAAAAACTTCCAAATTCCACTTTCGATCAAAAAGTCTATCAAACCTCGTCCGAATGACTTGAAATTTTTCACACACATCACAAATGAAACAACGGACCTACTTCAACTTCCAGAATTCCATTCTGACCCCTATATCAGAATCTCACCTATCAACCAAAAAATGCCAAAATTTCAATTTCGTCAATTCAAGCCTAAACCTTCCACGGGCCTCCAAAATACATTCCGATCACGCTCCTAAGTCCCAAATCACCTAACGGAGCTAACCAAATCATAAAAATTCCTATCCGAGATCATATACTAACAAGTCAAAACTTGGTCAAACCTTTCAAATTTTAAGCTTCAAACTGAGAACTATTCTTCCCAATTCATTCCGATTACCCTGAAAACCAAAAGCGACGATTTACATAAGTCATAATACATCACACGGGGCTAGTCATGCCCGGGAACTGGCGAGCGAAGTATAAAAGCTCAAAACGACCGGTCGGGTTGTTACATCCTCCCCCACTTAAACATACGTTTGTCCTCGAACGTGCCCAGAGTTGTTCCGAAAGTCATCAAGTCGCTGTGAAACCTTACCATGCACATACCCGGGGGTGATCCCACATCACCCTATCTCATATAGGTCCGATAACACAATGTAACTGAAATTTCACAATCCAACCTAGCCCATAAACTTAGAACCCCATTTCCACTTCTGAAATCATCTACAAGATCAGAATCTCACATCTATACTCTGAATAAGCCCGAACCAGCTGTAATAACCCATACATGTGACCTCAGGTGCAATTACATATACCACATAACTCAAACACTTGTAGAGATAACTTTTAATCACAGTAGTTGCTCAAATCATCCGAATTTCGATAATAAACCTCTTATCAAATAAAGCCTCATTCGACCACTTCCGTATACTGCCAATGATAAATGAAACACGTAGAAAGTCATAACCATTCCTTAGATCAACCATTCTAGAATCCACTTCTCCTTTGGAAAGGACCATAGCAAATTTCTAGGCCGAACATCGATATTATCCTTCCAACATGCTAAAATCGAATCCATTTGTGTTCATTCTAGATCCCAACGATCTCATTTAATCCAACATAGCTACTATGGTGACATGACACATCAATATCATCTAAATCAAAAACTCGTGCAATCCGCACACCAAATAACAACAATCCGAACATACCCAAATCATGAAAAAAATACTCAAATGAAAGAGTTGTACCGCAAGCTCACCAGTACCACCACACACAATGCTGAGAACCCATCACACATTGTAGAACCAGAACATACGAATCTAACCTGAAAGATCATACCTCTACATAACTTGCTACAATATGTGACCCTATCCAAACACTGGTCCACATGAAATACCTCAAGTCACTATGCTCAAAATCGACAACCACGTGCAATTTGATGTCTAGAACCAAAAGCAATTCATCATAACCACAGCGAAGCAATTGACATAACATTACACAAACCCAAAAGGACACAACCGATACGCCCTCCACCGAGTAATACCCAATACTCTTTCTACCCGAATTCCACTAAGAGACCCCAATAAAACTGCACCACATGTGCCTATAACCAATAAATCCCAATGCCTCGCAACACGGAAAGATAACTCATAGATCTCCCCAGATTACTAATAAGCTTAACAACAATCGAATCAACACATCCCTCAACAATACAACTCGGGGTCAACCAAGCCAACTCAAGTTAGATCACACATCCACATTGGCCCACCAATGAACCCCTTATCAAGGAGTTCCTGAAGCTGCTCCTTCAATTCCTTTAAATTCGCCGTAGCCATACGATATGGTGCCCAACACCAAACCACTACCAAAATCAACAACCCTGCCCGGTGACATGCCGAGAGGAGGAAACACATCCGGAAAATCTCTCACCACAGGAACTGAATCAATGGTAGGAGTCTTTGCACTGACATCCATCACGAAGGCCAAATAAGAAAGACAACCCTTCCCGGCCATCCGCTAGGTCTTCAAACCACCCTACTGAGAACATAATTCGTCGAACCTCGCCACTTAATTAGTGGTATTCCCGGCATAGCCAACGTCGCCGTCTTAGCGTAACAGTCCAGAATAACACGACACAAAGATCACCAGTCCATACCCAATATCACACCAAAATCTAGCATATTAAGCAATAAGGTTCCACTCGGGTCTCCAAACCTCCAATAGTTTCCACACAAGATCGATATACGCGGTCCACAACCACGACCTAACCTGTTTATGAGAACTCCAAGTCCATAAAGCACACGAATCACCATATCCGATCCTAATTCCACCGTCCGAATATACAACACACCTTTAATACCCAATCATCCTATAAAAGGTACTCCTATAATTATTCTGTGCCACCAAGCAAACTCGAATATCAGCAGTCGATCCAACAAGAGAGTGCCGCAATACTAATGAAGTATCATCAACTCAATCATATTGCCTTTTTCTAAAATGTATACCCTCATCAGGCCACACCCATTAGTAATATCATTTCCCTAATCATCTGAAGCTTCCCGTGCTGCCTAAGAATTTTATGGCCTTCCTTTTAGAACTGAACCGTGACCTTACACATGCAAATCTCAATCTTACACAACATACTGCATATACCATACCATCCTAGGATAAACATGAGAACTTCATATTCCTTCCGAGCCACAAGCAACTACGTTCTCACTAGCCAAGAACTTTCAATTGATCCCATCCAAAAGAAAATCACTATACATCCCATGCTCCTCACGCTTGTAGAAAATATACACCTCTAACCATGGTAGGAACCATCAAGAACTCTCCGAATTCTATTTGCACAAAACTAAACCGTTAGGACTGAATCCTTCTAAATCAACCAAGCTACACAAGACACTAAAACCCAAGAGCATTGCCGCAAAACACCTGTAGAAGCTCATTACCTCGTAAGCATCCAAAGAACTAATCATATCCTTACCATGCCGATCCGGCCTACTATCAAGCTATCCCATCTATCCAAGTTCCTTCTGATTTACCTTCAACTCGATACTTCTTCTTGATATAACACCACAATTCCTCAACCCACACTCACCACGCGAGACCCAAGCATAAAACCACACCGCCTAAGGCTCATAAGCCGATGAGTGCTCTCTTAAATATTCCCAAATGCACCACATTCAAAATACCTACCCGGAAGTGATTCCCTGCGAACCCAAAGCCATTAACTTCACCTTCTTGATATTGATATATACAGAATCCCATAATGATATAGAAATACCACGAGTCTTAACACCCTCCAATGCAAACCTCAGTTTCTAGCCAAATATACAACTCAAAAATCTCCAATTATTACGTGTAAAATCTTGAAACCACTAGAACCACTCTCGAGAGTCATCCACTCTACTCAAACTGCAATTAGAGCGATCAAACGGACCGGATAACCCGTTATCCATTAGCACTCCGACACCGCAGAATGTAACCTCACCTTAATACAACCATGCAACTTCATGTTCTATGCACCGTATATCCTTTACCAATAACAACTCAAGTCATTCCATGATTCTCATACACTAATAAAGCATAACATAACCTTTATTGAAATTTCCTTTACTCGAGCCATCCCCAGTCTCAACCTTTGTAAGCCATAACTAATTCACCAGTACGCCTCAAACTGGAACAAATATAGAACATAACCGTGCAATTAACTAATCAATAGCAGACTCGCCCACTTGGCTCAATGCTATAGATCAAAACACACAATAACTCACAATGCATATGCTCTATTACTGCCATAATACCATAGTAAGATTAAACTCAATCCTTCATAAGCTCGTGCAATAGAGACCATCTAGTACTTCAAATCTTCTGCAAATCTCGCATTCACCTCGTAACAGTCAAGCCCACTCTCTTAAGCGACCAAAATTCAAATTGCAACACATATTTTTCGCTAGTTAACAAAGATCTTCCAACAAACAGCATAAGGATCGCACAAACTTCAGAACACTCCACAGGAGATAATCCACCTGCTTCGCCTCAAACTAACATCTCCTTATACCCTTCCGTCGTCATAAATATTACAGTCACTTAATCTTCCTGAGTTTGAACTCTCACAACGTGAAATTTACTTCACTTCCCAACTAGGCAACATGAAAAGGTCCTTCAACACGCCCACAACTCGGGCTAAACATCAAATCATGATGGAAATCAAGCACTGGATAGTTCTTACTACCCCCAAGTAGACCTTTCTTGTCTCGTTCAAATCATGTGTACACATCTCGTAGTCACATAATACTCATCACATAGCTACCCAGTCATCACTCCCACTAATAGGGACACTATCGGACATACAAATCCAAAAGCATGTGCTCACACAATGAATGCCTCAGGGCTCAAGATGTAGGCAAAACTCGGCCTCAATTCCTCCAGACTGGCCCAACATCAACACACAGAGATCACATTTCGCCCCTCGATCAGGGAATCATAAGCCATCGATGCACATCTGATACTGAGCGCTCATGCGCGCTTACGAACGCGTGGAAGGAATTCAAAGAGTTACATTTCAAGCTGAATCAAGGACGCATGATAAGAATTCAAGAATGTGAAGTTTTTCCTAAAGGTTCTGTAGGATCAAGGACGCATGATAAGACTCTACTAAATCTGCTCATGACTTGTGAGACCTATGTAACCTAGGCTCTAATACAACCTTATCACGACCCTAAAATCGACACGGTCATGATGGCACCTATCGAAACTAGGCCAGCCGACACAACTCCCGAATTAACCATTTAATCGACAAAAAACATTTTTAAGCCTTTAACTAATCAGATATCTCATAATGTAAGTCTAAATGAACAGTGCTGAATAAATACACAAGCCCGACATCGGGGTGTCACAAGTCACGAGCATCTACTAAGGTTTGAATACAACGAAGAGTCTAAAAATGTACTAAATACAGTCTACGGAAGAAAAGAGGGAGAAAAGCAGTGCTACGAACGTCGGGCAGCTACCTTGCTACCTCCGATGACTCTACCACTGAGCAATCAGCACCCGCTATCGGGTTCAGAAACACATAAATCTGCACACAAGGTACATGGAGTAATGTAAGTACGCCAACTCAGTAAGTAATAAAAGTAAATGAAAGCTGAGCAGTAAGAAAACACGTAAACCACGTCAAATCGCTACAACAAATGCAGGACATTTCCAACACAGTACAGAAATTGTTTACTTCAAAAATCATGCTTAGTTTCGGTAAAACCTTTTAAAACAACTTTCAATAGTTTCAAACAAGTGATAAAATAGTGAGTAAAAAATGATAGCAAACGTAAACAGCCTCTCGGGCAAAACATGTATCATAAACCGCCCCTCGGGCATAATATCAATAGAACCAGCTCCCCAGGCTACCTCACAATCACTCGTAATCAGCTCCTCGGGCATAACATGAATCAAGAACCACCCCTCGGGCAACAATATGAATCAACAATATCCCCTCAGGCAACATTATGAATCAACAACAACCCCTCGGGCTATATCACATCACTCACACTGGGTACCCGCGCTCACTGGGGGTGTACAGACTCTGGGAGGGGCCCCTTACAGAGTAAATATGGCTGAGTTATAAAAATAGTAGAATACAGCATGACTGAGTACAAATTTGAAGTCAAAACAGTGAGGAATAGTAGTAAAAATCCCCTAAGGGTCCAAAACAGTTAGCACGAAGCCCAAATATGACATTCCGCCCAAAACATGGTAATAATTTCCAAAACACAATGATAACAAACAATTTTCAATCAAATACGCGACTTAACAATCATACGGGACAGACTAAGTCACAATCCCAAATGGTGCACGACCCCACGCTCGTCATCTAGCGTGTGCGTCACCTCAAAGTAGCACAACGATGTGAAATTCGGGGTTTCATACCCTTAGGACAAACATTTACAATCATTACTTACCTCAATCCGGTCCAAACTCTAGCCCGCGATGCCTTTGCCTCTCGACTCGGCCTCCGAATGCTCCAAATCTAGCCAAAAGCAGATTCATACCATCAAAATATGCTAAGGGAACAAAGCCCACTCGAAAATATCCAATTTATACCAAAAATTCCGAAATTGGCCAAACCCGACCCCTGGGCCCACATCTAGGAATCCGATAAAAATCACATCAATAGAATCCTTACACTCTCACGAGTACGTACATACCAAGAACTTTAAAATCGGACCTCAAATGGCCCCTCAAATCCCCAGAAGAAATTCTTAAACTTTTCTTCCATTTTTCCCCAATTTTCACTCTAATTTCTCAAATTAAATGATGAAATTCTAGACTAAATCATGGAATTAAACCAAATATGAATGAAGAATACTTACCCCAATTGATCTACTGAAAATCTTCTCAAATTTCACCTTCTCCCGAGCTCTCTAATGGTTTTTGTGATATTGGACTTAAACCCTCGATTTTGAACTTAAACATTCTGCCTAGTTATTTCCTTCATCGCGATCACGGAAATTGCCTCGCGATCGCGAAGCACAAATGATGACTGACCCCAATAAACCTTATGCAATCACAGAAACACACACGCAATAGCAGATAACAAGCTCACTAAACAATGCGAACGCGGCCCACACTACGCGATCGTGTAGAGAAATTTCCTTCACCTTACTACTGCCCCAAATCCTTCTTTGCGAACCCGACCTCAGTCACACGTTCGTGATAGCCAACTCGACAGACCCTCGCGATCGCAGACCCCATTTGGCGATCGCATAAGACAAATTTTCCAGCTACCCTCAACTGACCTACACGATCGCGGACCCTTCTACGCGATCGCAAAGAACAAAAGTCTACAACAGAACTAAAGCCAAATCTACAATTTCTCAAACATGCAATTGGTCCGTTTAACCACCCGAAACTCTCCCGAGGCCCTTGGGACCTCAACCAAACTCCGCCAATGGAAAGAACTGATCCCAAGACCCTCCAAACTCAATCAGACACGCATGGAGCATATCCTCAAGAATCAGAGTAGTGCGCTCGGACTATCCATCCGTCTGAGGGTGAAATGTTGTACTCAACTCCACCCGAGTACCTAACTCATGCTGAACAACCCTCCAGAACTGTGATGCGAACTGAGTTCCCCTATCTGAAATGATGGAAACTGGGATACCATGCATACGAACAATATCCCGGATATAAATCTCCACCAACCGCTTCGAAGAATAAGCAGTACAAACAGGAATGAAGTGCGTGGACTTGGTCAGCCGATCCACAATCACCCAAATAGCATCGAACTTTCTCAATGTCCATGGGAGCCCAACTACAAAGTCCATGGTGATCCACTTCCACTTCCACTTCGGAATCTTTATCTCCTGAAACAACCCACCCGGTCTCTGGTGCTCATATTTTACCTGCTGACAGTTGAGGCACCGAGCTACAAATCCAACTATATCTTTCTTCATCCGCCTCTACCAATAGTGATGTCTCAAATCCTGATACATCTTTGCGGCACCCAGATGAATGGAATACCGCGAACAATGGGCCTCATCTAGAACCAACTCCCAAAGCCCATCAACATTGGGTACACAAATCCGACCCTGCATTCTCAATACCTCGTCATCACCAATAGTCACATCTCTGGCATCACCATGCTAAACCTTGTACTTGAGGACAAGAAAATGAGGGTCATCAAACTGACGCTCCATGATACGATCAATTAATGAAGACCGAGGAACCACGCAATCTAGGACCCGACTGGGATCTGAAAGATCCAATCTCATAAGCTGGCTGGCCAAGGCCTGAACATCCATCGCCATAGGCCTCTCCGATGCTGGTAAATAATCCAAACTCCCCAAACTCTCTGCCCGACAACTCAAAGTATCAGCCACCACATTGGTCTTGCCCGGGTGATACAAAATAGTGATATCATAGTCCTTCAGCAACTCTAACCACCTCCTCTGGTGCAAATTTAGATCCTTTTGCTTGAACAAGTGTTGCAAGCTCCGATGATCAGTATAAATCTCATAAGGGACACCGTACAAATAATGACACTAGATCTTCAGAGTGTGAACAATGGCAGCTATCTCGAGATCATGGACAAGATAATTCTTCTTATGTACCTTAAACTGTCTGGACGCGTAGGCAATCACCCTACCATCCTGCATCAAAACCGCTCTAAGGCCAATCCTCGAAGCATCACAATAGACAGTATAAGACCCCGAACCTGTAAGCAATATCAAAACTGGGGTTATAGTCAAAGCTATCTTGAGCTTCTGAAAGCTCACCTCACACTCTTTCGTCCACTGGAACGGAGCACCCTTCTGGGTCAGCTTGGTCATAGAGGCTGCAATCGATGAAAACCCCTCCACAAAATGATGGTAGTAACCCGCCAAGCCAAGAAAACTACCAATCTCTGTAGCTGAAGATGGTATGGGCCAACTCTGCACTGCCTCTACTTTCTTCGGATCCACCTGAATACCCTCACTCGATACCACATAGCATAAGAATGCCATGGAATCCAACCAAAACTCATATTTCGAGAACTTAACATATAACTTCTTTTCCCTCAGAGTCTAGAGCATTGTCCTCAGGTGCTGCTCATGATCTTCCCAACTCCGGGAATACACCAGAATATCATCAATAAAGACAATGACAAACGAGTCAAGATATGGCCGGAACACACTGTGCATCAAATGCATAAAGGCTGCTGGGGCATTGGTCAGGCCAAATGACATAACAAGGAACTCGTAATGACCATTCCGAGTCCTGAAAGCAGTCTTCGAGATGTCTGGCTCCCAAATCTTCAACTGATGGTAACCTGAGCGCAGGTCAATCTTCGAAAACACTCGTGCGCCCTGAAGCTAGTCAAATAGATCATCAATACGAGGCAAATGATAACAGTTCTTCACTGTAACTTTGTTCAACTAGCGATAATCAATACACATACGCATAGAACCATCCTTTTTCTTCACAAACAAGACAGGAGCACCCCAAGGTGATACAATGGGCCTAATAAAACCCTTATCAAGTAATTCCTGTAACTGATCCTTCAACTCTTTCAACTTAGGAGAAGCCATACAATACGGAGGAATAGAAATGGGCTGAGTGTCCGGCAATAGATCAATGCCAAAATCAATCTCTATCGGGCGGCATGCCAGGAAGATCAGCTGGAAACACATCAGGAAAATCCCCTACTACTGGGACTGAATCAACTGTAGGGGTATCAATACTGACATCTCTCACATAAGCTATGCGTCACACCCCTTCTCAACCATTCGTTGAGCCTTAAGGAAAGAAATAACTCTACTGGGAGTGTGATCTAAAGCACCCCTCCACTCAACATGCGGTACACCTGGCATAACCATCGTCACAGTTTTGGCGTGACAATCAAGAATAGCATAATGGGGCGACAACCAGTCCATGCCCAAGATAATATCAAAATCTACCATGTTGAGCAACAATAAATTGACTTTGGTCTCAAAACCACTAAGAGCAACCAAACACGACCGATAAACGCGGTCCACAACAAGAGAGTCTCTCACAAGAGTAGAAACATAAATAGGGGAATTCAAAGAATCCCGAGGTACACCCAAATGCGGAGCAAAATAAGAAGACACATAAGAGTAAGTGGAGCATGGATCGAATAGAACCGATGCATCTCTGTGACAAACTAGTATAATACCTGTGATGATAGAATTAGAGGCAACAGCCTCGATACGGGAAGGAAGGGCATAGTATCGGGCTTGGACTCCCCCTTTAGGGCGACCTCTACTTCCCTGACCTCCACTTCTAGCCGGCTGAGTAGGTAGGGTAGCAACTGGAGCTATAACTATAGCCTAAGAACTCTGCGGGGCACGCTGTGGCAGAGAAGTTTGTGGAGGTACACCCCTCCTAAGTCTGGGGCAATCCCTCACCATATGGCTTATATCACCACACTCAAAACAAGCTCTGGGGGGATGTGGTGGCTTTGACTGGCTTAGGACAGGTCTGCTGGACTAACCACTGAAAGCACCCCGCGTAGGAGGCGCACTAGATACTAGAGGTGCATAATAAGGCTCCTGAGTCTTATGAGGAGTTGGACTACCACTGGCTACTGGAAGAGCTGAATGAACGGGGCAACCCATATAACCCCTACCATGACGACCTGCAGCTGGGGCACATGCACCAGAATAATGGCCCGACTCTCGAGACCTCTTGGCCTCTCTCTCCTCTCTCTCCCTAGCATGTATACCCTCAATCCTCCTAGAAATGCTCACCACCTGCTGATAAGAAATATCCATCTCCAACTTACGAGCCATGATAGACCTGATGCTGGGAATAAGCCCCTCGAATAAACTAGCGAACCCTCTCACGAATCTAGCCAAGCTAGTGTAACAGACATCATACTCCAAGATAGTCATAGTACCCTAGCGCAAATGATCAAACCCTATGTGCCATGCATCCCTGAGGCTCTGAGGAACAAATTCTCTCAGGAACATATCTGAAAACTAGGTCCAAGTCAGTGAAGTAGCCTCATCCGAACTGTCTAACTCATAAGTGCGCCACCACTCATAGGCGGCTCCTCGAAGTTGGAAGGCAGTGAAAGAAACCCCACTCGATCCTGATATACCTATAGTGCGGAGGATACGGTGACACTCCTCTAGAAATCCCAAGGCATCATCTGATGCTAACCCATTGAATACAGGAGGATCATACTTCTTGAACCTCTCAAGTCTCTGCTGTCATCCTCTGAAGCCGCTACCCTGTCCTCGGGTTTACCTAGGACTACAGGCTGTACAGGAATAATCTCTTGTACCTGATCAACATGCACTCGCTGCTCAAGAGTACGGGCGGCGGGAGTCTGTGCTCCTCCCCCGGCTTGAGATATGGCTGCAGTAAGGGGGTAGCAACCCTGCCAGAGCCAAAGTGGTGTACATGCTCATGAACTGCGCAAGAGTCTCCTAAAGAGCTAGAGTAGTAGTAGCAGTAGGCGTATCGGGTGCCTGGACTCCGGCTGGAACTGTTGGTGGTACCTCAATGGCAGCTCGTGCGGGTACTCTAGCTGCACCACATGCACGTCCTCTGCCTCTACCCCCGACCTCTGATGGTTGTAGTAGGGGCGTAGGTGCCTGATCATCTCGAGTAACACATGTCCTCACCATCTGTGAGAGAATAGAAGATGGAAGTTTAGAATTTTGACATCAAAATCTCGCACGGCAAGGAAATCAAATGAAGTGGAATTTTCCTAATAGTTACATAACCTCTCGCAGATAAGTACATATGTCTCTGTACCGATCCGCGAGACTCTAAAAAATGGCTTGTGATTCATGGCTCCTATGAACCTAGAGCTCTGATACCAACTTGTCACGACCCCGGTTCGCCCTCCGTGAACCATCGTGATGACACCTAGCCTCTATGACTAGGTAAGCCGAACAATGCGGAATATAAACAACAATTGTGGAAGAAATAATTTAAAAATCGAAATAGTGGAAAAAACAGTGTTTAAAAAGCCACTCGGCATACATAATAACAACTCTCGAAACTAGTAACATTTCTCAAAACCCAGAATCTCATGATTGTAAGCACGTGATTTTTGACCCTCCCCGGGAATTTTTACGTTCTTAAGCTTAAATATCTAATTTAGGTCTAGTATAGCTATTTTAACTATTTTTACTTTATTTCGGTGCAAAAAGAAAATTTCAAAAAATATATATATAAATTTTAGTTTATGTATCTCTCATAAACTTGAAAATACAAAAAATGTACTTTATTTTGGTACTTTATATAAATTCGAAAATTACCAAAAAATATAGTTCTATTAATGTTTGCAGTCATTATAATTTGAAAAATACAAAAAATATTACTTCATATTTTTTTTGTCTTTATTAAAGAACGAAAATTACAAAAAAAAAATAGTTTTATTAATATTCTATAGTCATTTTAACTTTGAAAAATACAAAAAATATTACTTCATATTTTATCTTAATATTTAAAAACGAAAATTACAAAAAAATAGTTTTATTAATATTTTGTAGCTATTTTAAATCTTGAAAAAATATTTAAAAAGATATAGTTTTTTTAAATACTAGTCTTATTTTTGGTAGTTATTTTACTTACATAGGACTAGTTAAGCAACGTGTTCCTATTTCTCGGGTCCGGGCAAAAGAATAATATTCGGGTTCAAACTACCCGGTTTTAGGCCTAATTTTCGGACCTAGCCCATAATAAACCGTGTCCAGGACACGTGGGGAACCCCACCACGCGTGGGGGACATATGCCTTGAACCCCACCACGCGTGGGGCTCATTTTTATGGGCATTGTGTTACAAAACACGGACAAAAGGCCAAAGGAACAGGGGGAAGGACTTTGAAAATTTGGAAAACATGTACTGTTCACGTTTCTTCTTCCTCAAGAAGAAGAAGAAGAAGCCCTAGCTAACCCCCTCCGTCAACAACCAAACAGACCTCCGTTCAGCTCCCCGTCACCACCAAACAGACCCCAAAACCACCGTCAACCTCCCAGCTGCCCATCAACAAACCACTATTCCCTCCGTCACCCTCACAACGAAAACCAGCAAAACCACGTCCAAACGACCACCGGCTCTGACGACACCATCTCCCTCGCCGTCTCAAAAACCAGTCCGTCAAACCTCCATCCATAACCCAGCCCGACGAGCAGCAACAACGTCGTCACTGTCCAAACACCATATCTGAAAACCACCCTCAAACCTAACCCAAAACCACCGCGAAACCACCTATCGCAACCAACTCCCACCTCCCTCACCACCTGCTGAACCAACCAGCCCCACGACCATTTTTCTCCTTCGCCATAGCCAAGAACCAGTCCGGGATCCTCCGTAACCCCTCGACCCCATTCCCTCGCATCCAAACACCATAACCAAGCAGAAACCAGTAGCAAACCCTCCCTAACGCCTGAACCACCACCAAACAGCCCCGTTGGCAGCTCTTCCCCCTCGTTGTCGCTGCCCAGTTCGTCAGCCCCACGCACAGCCCGAACAAGAACCAACAGTTCCGCCATTTTCAGTCCAATGAGCAGCTATTGCTGCGTGCCAAGCAGTCGTTGCTGCGTTTCCGAGTTTTTTTTGTTTTCCGTAGAAGTCGACTTTGGGTCCGAGCTTTCTGTTTTTCTGGTGAGGTTGCTTTTGGCTCGTCGAGGTCCGGTACGTCGAGGTTGTTGTCCGAGGCATCAAGGCTCGCCTACGGTTCGTCGCGTTTCAAGGATAACGCTGCCTCACGGTTAGTTGTTTTTTTCCAGATTTGTTTAAGGCATTGTTGGCATTTTCCCTCGTTGCTTCAGTAGACTTTTAGTTGTTCCCTGCTCATATGTATATGGTTATTCACTTGTTTCGTTTGATATGAGCATATGGTTGAGATCCTGGCAAAAGGTGCATAATTATGCCTAGTTTTCTTTTGTTGTCGTTTTGTTTAAGTTTTGTTTCTGTTACTTGTATCATTAGGGAACATTGAAGTTAGGTTATAGATTTATTTTTACGCGATTTTGCTCAATAGACATAGTCTAGTGCCATGCTCTTAGGAGTTGCGTAAATATGGGCTTAAACCGTTGGTAGGAGTAATCCTTTGAAATCAGAATCCTAAGTGTGTCATTTTAGCAAATTCTATGTCCATCGCAAAGTAAAAAAGAAGAAAAAAAGAAAAATATAAATAAATAAATAAAATGAGGCGAGCCTCGAAAAAAAATGTACAAGCTGCGGGGCCCTCTAAATGTATATATTAAATACTTAGATTCCGGGACGGGCCGTTTAGTAAATTTCACGGCCTTACCCCAAAATAATAATGCGCTAGTTACTTTAGGCGCGCCTTTAATAATGTTATCTCCCTAAACTCGGGTGCACATTTATGTGACCCAAATCCAAATCTCAACGGAGTCGAAATATGTCTCTAGTCACGGGCGCATTGATTGTGGCGTGACCCGAGATGCATTTCCATGACGTTGCAAATTCTTTAAAAAATAAGAATGAGATGAGCCTCGCCGAATAAAAATACAAATTGCGGGGCCCTCAGTAAATACTTGTTTTAAAGTTATTTAGAATTCAGGAGGGCCGCTTAGCGAATTTCGTGGCCTTCCCAAAATAATAACACGATAGTCTCTTTAGGCGCGTGTTTAATAATCTACTTTCTTAAAGTTGGGTGTGCATTTCATGCGACCCAAATCCAAATCCCAAAACGTCAAATAAGATATGTTCCGGATTGTGGGTGCATTTCATGTGACGCAGTCCAAAGACATGTTTTAAGCGATGTTCACATTCTTAATAATAATAATTAATAAAGCGGTTAAAAGATAAAATTTGCACATGGTTCATAATTGTATTAAAAATCAGATAAATAAGCCGAATATAACAGTTGAGCGACCGTGCTAGAACCACGGAACTCGGGAATGCCTAACACCTTCTCCCGGGTTAACAGAATTCCTTATCTAGATTTCTGGTACGCAGACTGTAATATAGAGTCATTCATTTCCTCGGTTCGGGATTAAAATTGGTGACTTGGGACACCCTAAATCTCCCAAGTGGCGACTCTGAAATAAATAAACGAATCCCGTTTCGATTGTCCTTTAATTGGAAAAAACTCCCCTCGCGCCCCCTCGGGTGCGGAAAAAGGAGGTGTGACAGCTCTGGCGACTCTGCTGGGGACTGACCCAGAACCACTGGTTCAGGGTTAAGAATTCGAGCTTAAAATAATTGTTATTATTTGGCTTTATCTATTATCTGATTTTTACATCTTTGAGCCTAATGTGTTAAATGCTGCTTTTACCGCTTTAATATTATTTGAACTGTATATAAACTGTGTCGAAACCCATATCCTTTCTGAGTCTTCTGAATCATGAAGAAGGGTGTACTTCGTACGACTTCTTTTCTGTATAGTGTCAAATCCCAATTTAGAACGAGGTTCAGACAAGTTGCTAAGCCGGTGAAGCTTCTGTATTCCCGGTACGCTGCCCCCTCGGCTCGAGTTGTCCGCTCGGGTACACAGTCTAGAACGTATACCCAGGTTATAAACCCAGTATGACAAAACCGCTGCTGGAAATTAAACCCAGAACCACTGGTTCAGGGCTCAAGGATTCAAGCTTAGAATAATTGTTATATTTGGCTTTATTATCCGATATATATTGCATGTTTTGAAATAACATACTAAATGTTGTCTTTTACCGCTTTGATATTATCTGAATTGTATATAAACTGTGCCGAAACCCTTCTCTTCTTACCTCCGGGGATGTGCTTACTGGTTGAGACTCCCTATTCTGTTAGTGTCATACCCTGAATAAAAGAGGCTCGGAAAGTTTCTAAGCCGGCTGGCCTTTTGGTTCCCGGAAAGGAGCTCCTTCCTCAGCTCGAGTTGTCCGCTCGGGTACACTGTCTAGAACACCAACCCAGGTTTTTGAACCTAGTATAACAAAGCCACATGCCGGATCCTTAGTAGGAACGTTTATTTGCATCATGTGCATTTGACTTAGGGGACTCAACATAGGGGTTGGGTCCGTCTAGGACAAGCAACCTGAAAATAATAGACAATCTTTCGGCATCCTATGTGCTACATGTTGTATTTAGTCAAGGGCGTATGGGTCATTTGGTCATTTCCAGCATGATGTTATTTTAATCAAAGCATGGGGAACATTTGTGGAATCCAAGAAGCCTTGGAATTCCCTATGTCCCCCACGCTTGCTTTTGGGAAAGCACATGGGGAACATTTGTGGAATCCAAGAAGTCTTGGAATTCCCATATGTCCCCCACGCTTCATATGTTGGGAAAAGCGCATGGGGAGCATTTGCGGAATCCAAGAAGTCTTGGAAATCATTATGTCTCCCATGCCACATTTTTGAAAGAAATAACAAATATAAAAAAATAAAATTACAAATAAAACAAAGCATGAAAATTCAAAAAGATTTTGTATGCTTTCATTATTTTCCACAGATTTAAAAAAAAAATCGTGAAAAAGAGGAGAAAAAATGACAGTGTAGAGATATAACTACTTATTTTTAGAGAAAAATCAATGTCCGAGTAGTATCGAAACTCTGCTGAAATTTTGAGAAAATGAAAAATGTCTTGTTAGTTTGTTATATTAAAAGCAAAGGAAAAATAAAAATCATCATTGTTCTGTCTGTTTTTTTTTAAAAAAAATATTAAAGAAAATAGTTTGTTTTGCCATTAAATGAAAATGAAAAAGAGTTTGTTTTTTTTTAAAAAAAATGTTTTATTTTATTTTATTTTGTTTGTCTATGAAAATGCCAGAAATAAAAATAAAAAGAGTCCGGCGTTGAATGTGATTTTATTATTTGTTCCAAAAATAAGTATATATATAATCCAAAAAAAAATTCAAAAGAAAGTTCAAAATTCAAAAAGATAAAATAGAAAAACAAATCCGAAAATATTTTGATTCTTTTTTCGAAATTGAAAAGAAAATTCAAAATTCAAAAAAAAAAACATTTTGAGAAGCATTTCTTTTATTAAAAGCAAAATTCCGAAAAATATTTTCTTCTTCTTCTCTAGAATAAAGAAAAAAAGAGCAAATGAAAATTCAAAAAATATATCTTAGAAGTGTTTCTTTTAAAAAGAAAATCAATCAAAAAAAAATGCTTCCTTTCTTCTTTTAAAGTAGTTCTTTTGCCCGAACTACGCGGGTTTGATTCTCATCGGATGTGAGATACGTAGGCAACCCTCATCGGGTCCAACCCCACCTTTTGCAAAAAAAGCCAAAAAAAAAACAAATAATAATAATAATAACAAAAAATACATGTCAAATTTTAGTTTTTGTCATAAAGAAGTCGAGTGACGCTGTTTTATCAAGACATAGCCGAATGTTCCCGAAAGGGACGCCGGAAGGCTGACTTGGCATAAACAGCCACCTTTGGGTCGTTTTAAGATTTGGTCCAGTTGACCCACACAGCCTTAAAAATCTTCGTCCCCGAGACGTTGACAGGCCGTGTTTGCAATATTGAGTTTCCTATTTTTGAAAAACAATAAAAGAGTCATAACTAAGTCAGGAGATGCTGTTTGTCATAAATAGCCGAATGTTCCCGAAAGGGACGCCGGAAGACTGACTTTGCGTAAACAGCCACCTTTGGGTCATTTTGAGATATGGACCCACACAGCCTTAAAAATCTTCGTCCCCGAGGCGCTGAAGGGTCGTGTTTGCAACACTAAGTTTTCATTATAATTTGAAAAAAAAACAAAGAGTCAGCGGTCAGGTGAATACCGTTTGAATTTTGTCATAATAAGCCGAGCCAGCTTCGGCCGCGTCTTAAACCGTTCTTGCCGAAATAGCCTTAGAGTATCTTTCAGTTGTCGGAAGGTTATTTTCGTAAAAGAATGGACAAGTTTGTAAAGTGTCAAAATAATCCTCCCCGGCCTCAAAATTCATGTGAAATTCGGAAGGGGCCACATTTGCAAAAAAATAACCATTTGGTTGCATTTGTCAAACAGAGAAAGGAAGCTGGCCTTTTTGTTTTTGAGTTTGTAAAACTATTGATTAGAATATGTGGGTCGTTTGATTTTCAAGTTTGTAGGTCATCTTTAAACTTTTGAAACCCAGTTGGTTTTATTATGAAAATTGATAATTCAAAAAAAAAAATGTTTCATTGTTGTTACCTTTCATTGTCCGAACTACGCAAGGTCTGATTCACGCAGGGACGTGATACGTAGGCAATCTCCATAAGATTCGACCACCACTAAAATAAAAAAATAAAAAAAATATAATAATAAATAAATAAAAGAGAGTGTGGAAGATTTTCAGGGGGCACAATTGTCTAACTGCTTAGGCACATTGTATCTCTGATATATGATTGTCTGTCCAATGCCCTAACACTAACGTGATGGCTTCCCTTTGATGTGTCCATATATAGAAAGTGGTTGGTTGTGGTAACTCCTCCCTGCAAAGCAAAATCAAAGGACAATGGCTCAGAACCGCAGAACCGAGTGGGTCGGTACTGATGACCAACAACAATTGATTGAACGGAACAGCGGGTTGGTAGAAGAAGTGAGACTGCTGAGACAGCATGTGGCAGACATGTATCAGGCATGGATAACGGGAAAAGCACCACCCCCTCCACCGCCAAGTCTTTTGAGCTCGGTCATTTCCCAAGCACCCAACACCATAATGGAAGATCCCCCATACTCTCCATCCCAACCCACTTATGGCAGCTTTCCCAGCTACCCGAGTAGCTCCATCACTCCTCAATGCTTCTCCGCTCCCCAACACCACTTCTTTCCCCGCCATACTTCACTTTCCAGGCACCCGGCTCCACAAAATGCCTACCCACCTACACAAGCCTACCAAAAGCCACCTGGATCAGGTTTCTTGCCCTGTCAACATGCAAGAATGAAGAGGTTGCTGAAACGAGGAAAGGCTCTCGCCCCCATCGGGGTATCTTATGCCAGTCTGTTTGAAAGGCTAAGGCATGCTGGTTCGATTGAGCCACTCCCCGCATGTACTATAAATCCGCTTGCAAGGAGCTTTGATCCGGCAGCACGATGCGCCTACCACTCCAATGTCGTAGGGCACAACATTGAGAGCTGTCATAGCTGGAGAAAGGAAGTAGAGAAAATGATCCGAGAAGGGCGGGTTGCGATTAATAACAGTGACATGGAGCACTCGAACCTCCTCGAGAACTTGCCTACGGAGGTTGATGAGGTTGAAGCTGGTAATATTGATGCAAAGCTCAGTGGCTAAAATGCCAATTTTGATAAAGTGGGAGGACGTTTTGTTCCTTGGTCAGCAAGAGAGAAGCTTGTGGTGGCTCATTTTGTTGTCATTTCTGTTGTTCGGATTATTAGGGTTATGAGTCGGATGTTGTCTTATCCAGTTTGTTTTTAGGATTTTGTTCTGGATTGTTTTGTTTGTTTTGTTATTTAAACCATTTCGCCGGTAGTCTAATACAAAGTCCGGTCTTTTATTATTTCCAGTCATCTTTTGTTTAGTCCTTTTTACCATTTTTGTTCAATGCCGATTCTAGGGACATGACATGCGCACCCAGTTTGGGCCTAATCTTAAAAGTTAATCATAAAACCCTGGAAAGGCGATTCAGACCATTTAAAGGAAATAAGGACGGTTGAGATTATTCAGAGCTCGAGTCATGTGGAACTGGGGCAAGTTGAACACAAAGAAAACCGTTAAAGAATGATTCGCCTAAATTGGCATGAGGGTCGTTCATAATAATGAGAATGAGAGTGTCGCCCAACGGTGCTTTAGAAGTGAGAAATGAACAAACATATGATTGAATATAATTGTCAAGTCCAGCACCATCGGAAGAGACTATAAATCTATTGTTTGATTGTGTTGTTTGCACTTGGCATGTTTTGAAGACTGGAATGACGAAGGAATTTTGTTCTGCTACCCAAACACTTTATCCTTCGTTAACCCCTTTTGAGCCTTATTTATTCTCTTTCATACCCCTCGTTCGGAATCAGTAGCAACGAAAAAGAAGAAAAAAAAGAGAAAGAAAGAAAACAACAAAACGAAAAAAGAGAGAAAAAAAAAACGAAAAAGAAAAGAAAAGAAAATGATAACAAAGAAAAAAGTCAAATGAAAAAGAGGAATTGGGAACTACGTTTGACCTGATTCCTCAAGGAGGATACGTAGGCGCTTCACGGCTCGGTCATAGTTTTGAAAAATGAAAAAAATCAATTAAAATATCCCCAAGCAAGAAACTGGGGCAAAAGTTGCGTTTGTTGTAAATAAATCTAATTCCGAAGGTTGTAATTAATAACCCAAAAATTAATGCATTTTTGAGCCTTTAATACCATTTCTTTCTAGCCCTATCCAAAACCCACATTACGGTCCAAAGAAAGACCTTCCGATCAGTCTTCAAAAGATGCCAAGTCAGACAAATGTTGTCTTACCGGCGAACATGACATTCTGTTCCACAGCAGAAAGGACTCTAATCTCCAAAAGAAAGAGTCATACCGGCAACACTCCAAATCCCCAGCTGAAAAGTGATACAAATGAGAGAGTCTTATCGGTGAAAACCTTCACAGGCACCATAAGGCGATGAAAGCTGAGAGAAAAGCCAAAATGAGAGAGACTTGATAGTGAAAACCCTTCGGGCACTGCAAGTCGAATAAGATTGGGAATCAGATGGGGAATCACCAATTGAAGATCTTGAAAGATGATTGACGGTAGAGGATAGGCCACATACGCATGTCATGGCCATTAGAGTCGGTATCTGCAATTGATAGGTTTTTATTTATAGTTTCTTTTGTAAAAGAGTCATCGTTTCCTTTGTCTTTTATTTTGTTTCTGTTATTTTTCTCCTTTCATAAAAAATTTCCCCAATAGAGTCTGTCCGGTCAGAACAAGTATGAAATGATTTCAAAAATATGCCATCAGCTTTCCAAGATGAGATCTGACTAGTATATCCAAATGGTATAGTCAGCGAGGAACAAGCGCGAGGCCAGTGTCAAAAAAGATATCCCCAGCAAAGGGAATCGACAGAAGGATTGACAAGTGTCAAGAGGGATACCATTGCCTTTATCAAAAGTTATAAGCCTCAAGGCCAAGGCACATGAACAAATCAAGGAGAGCAGTGAGCATGATTCGGCGAAATCCATACTAGACTAAAAGGTCGGGGAAATGCCAGTTTCCAAGCTATGCCACAAAAGAAGAGGGATATCCCCCAGCAGGAAGGGATTATCCCCAGCACATAATATCATCCCCAACAAGTTGTGCAACGCAAAGCAAGGAAGGAAAAAATGAAAAGCCATCCCGTTGGGAGTATCACAACCAACCACCATGTTTTAAACTAACAAATTTTGTTTGATTTGAAACAGGTAAAGGAAATAGCATTGATGCCAGAACTGCGTGCCACAAGGGATATTATCAAACTGGGGCAGAAAATTTTCCTTCCATTTTGAAAATTTTCTGGAAGTCAGGTACCCCCAGCTGATAACATTTTACCCCCCAACAGGTAAGTAAATCAAGGGAGGTAGTCTTTGAAGGAAGAAGCTATGCCAAAAACAAAACAAAAAAAATAATAAAGAAAAAAAAGGGAATAATAATAAAAAATGTGGAAGGTAGAAAAGGAAAGTTCATCCCAATCCCCAGCAAGTATTCGAGGTAAGACATTTACAAGTCTTAAAGAGATCTGTTGGGTTCATCCGCCCTCAAATAGGATCTGTTGGGTTCATCCGCCCTCAAATAGGATCTGTCGGGTTCATCCGCCCTCAAATAGGATCTGTCGGGTTCATCCGCCCTCAAATAGGATCTGTCGGGTTCATCCGCCCTCAAATAGGATCTGTTGGGTTCATCCGCCCTCAAATAGGATATGTTGGGTTCATCCGCCCTCAAATAGGATCTGTCGGGTTCATCCGCCCTCAAATAGGATCTGTTGGGTTCATCCGCCCTCAAATAGGATTATGTCGGGTTCATCCGCCCTCAAATAGGATATGTCGGGTTCATCCGCCCTCAAATAGGATCTGTTGGGTTCATCCGCCCTCAAATAGGATATGTTGGGTTCATCCGCCCTCAAATAGGATATGTTGGTTTCAGTCTTTTATTTTAAGTGTTGAAATTGGGAGCCCTCCCAGATAATAGAGGCATACATTCAGTCTTTTTATTTTAAGTATTGAAGTTGGGAGCCCGCCCAGATAACAGAGGCATACATTCAGTCTTTTATTTCAAGTATTGAAATTGGGAGCCCGCCCAGATAATAGAGGCATACATTCAGTCTTTTTATTTTAAGTATTGAAGTTGGGAGCCCGCCCAGATAACAAAGGCATACATTTCATCCTAAATTAAGTTTCACCAATAGGAGACGCACTTCCTAAGTTTATTGTACCCACAGGAGACGCACTTCCTAAATCCATTGTACCAGTAGGAGACGCACTTTCTAAAAAGTTTTACCATAGGAGACGCACTTCCTAAGTTCAGTTTTACCATAGGAGACGCACTTTCTAAGTTCAGTTTCACCAATAGGAGACGCACTTCCTAAGAATAGTTTCACCCAGCATGAGACGCACTTCCTAAGAACAGTTTTTCCCAATAGGAGACGCACTTCCTAAGTTTATTGTACCCACAGGAGACGTACTTCCTAGATCCATTGTACCAATAGGAGACGCACTTCCTAAGTTTATTGTATCCAATAGGAGACGCACTTCCTTAAGTTTAGTTTTACCCATAGGAGATGCATTTTCTCCTAAGTTGTTTTTGAAAAGGAAAAAAAAAAAAAACAAGACCTAGTCTGACGAACTTTCTCCTAGGATCGAAATCTTAGTCTGACGAATCTTTCTCCTAAAGAAAAGACCTAGTCTGACGAACCTTCTCCTAGGATCAAAATCTTAGTCTGATGAATCTTTCTCCTAAGATAACAAACAAAAAATGACCTAGTCTGATGAACCTTCTCCTAGGATCAAAATCTTAGTCCGATGAATTTTTCTCCTAAGATAGAGACTTAGTCTGATGAATCTTTCTCCTAAGATAACCAAAAAACAAAAAATGACCTAGTCTGATGAACCTTCTCCTAGGATCAAAATCTTAGTCTGACGAATCTTTCTCCTAAGATGCAAAAAAAAACAACAAAAATGACCTAGTCTGATGAACCTTCTCCTAGGATCAAAATCTTAGTCTGACGAATTTTTCTCCTAAGATAGAGACCTAGTCTGACGAACCTTCTCCTAGGATCAAAATCTTAGTCCGATGAATCTTTCTCCTAAGATGCTAAAGAATTTTGAAAAAAAAAAGGAGTAATTTTCCTAAATCCAGGCGCCCACCTGTATAACGAGAGGAATACCTTTCAGTCTTTTTCATTACAAGTGTTGAAGTTGGGAGCCCGCCCATAGAACAGAGGAATACATTTCAGTCCTTACATTTCAAGCATTGAAGTTAGGCGCCCACCTGTATAACAAGGGAATACATCCTAATCTAGTGTTTAGTTCACTCTCAGCACTGCATCAGTAGTATCAGTGGGCTACGATTTTTGCTAACGACTCACAAACCGTCCCAGTGCAAACTAGGTTAGGAAATTTCATTTGTGTTGTTTGTTTTGGTTGTCAGGAGCCTGCCTGTAGAACGAAGTTTGTGGTATGTCAAAGATCGAAGAAGTTAAGATTCCGCCTGTCAAAGATCAAGCAGTGACCCACTGGAAAGCAGAAGGATTACAACAGAAATCCCCAGCATTCAATCCAAGTTAGAAGCTCACCTCAAGAACGCGAATCAATAGTCTGGGATGATCAATAGAAGCTGGTCACAAAAACAAAAAAAAAAAAAACAAAAAAAAAAAAAAAGAAGAAAAAAAAAGGAAGAAAGAGAAGAGCCCAAAATACGGAAGTGGAGAACAAATGTGGTCTGCTCAAGAACTAGCACCTACAACTAGCAAGTATCAATGTTCAGATCCAAAGTCTGTATGAAGCACCATTCAAGACTCAAGACCAAGTTTCAGAAGACTTAAGAGATAGGAATCCTTGTAACTAGTAGCTGATAGGCTTAGTTAGTCTTTTTCAGTTTTCATTTTTGTTGTAATGACAGGACCGCGGACCGGAACCTCAACGGAACGGCACCTCGATCGGCTCTTCACCTCGGTACACTTCACTATCTCTCTCATACCCGAACTACACGTGGCCTGATTCCTGTAAAACCAAGGATATGTAGGCAGCTCAGATACCAGGGCTCGGTCACATTCCCTCCCTTTCCTTAGTGTAGTCCGTCCAAGTAATGGTCGGGTCAAAAACACGTCTAGTCGTTCTTTGTCGGAAAACTCTTCGTGTTTCCAGTCAAAGAGGGGCAGCTGTAAGCACATGATTTTTGACCCTCCCCGGGAATTTTTACGTTCTTAAGCTTAAATATCTAATTGAGGTCTAGTATAGCTATTTTAACTATTTTTACTTTATTTTGGTGCAAAAAGAAAATTTCAAAAAATATATATATAAATTTTAGTTTATGTATCTCTCATAAACTTGAAAATACAAAAAATGTACTTTATTTTGGTACTTTATATAAATTCGAAAATTACCAAAAAATATAGTTCTATTAATGTTTGCAGTCATTATAATTTGAAAAATACAAAAAATATTACTTCATATTTTTTTTGTCTTTATTAAAGAACGAAAATTACAAAAAAAAAAATAGTTTTATTAATATTCTATAGTCATTTTAACTTTGAAAAATACAAAAAATATTACTTCATATTTTATCTTAATATTTAAAAACGAAAATTACAAAAAAATAGTTTTATTAATATTTTGTAGCTATTTTAAATCTTGAAAAAATATATAAAAAGATATAGTTTTGTTTAAATACTAGTCTTATTTTTGGTAGTTATTTTACTTACATAGGACTAGTTAAGCAACGTGTTCCTATTTCTCGGGTCCGGGCAAAAGAATAATATTCGGGTTCAAACTACCCGGTTTTAGGCCTAATTTTCGGACCTAGCCCATAATAAACCGTGTCCAGGACACGTGGGGAACCCCACCACGCGTGGGGGACATATGCCTTGAACCCCACCACGCGTGGGGCTCATTTTTATGGGCATTGTGTTACAAAACACGGACAAAAGGCCAAAGGAACAGGGGGAAGGACTTTGAAAATTTGGAAAACATGTACTGTTCACGTTTCTTCTTCCTCAAGAAGAAGAAGAAGAAGCCCTAGCTAACCCCCTCCGTCAATAACCAAACAGACCTCCGTTCAGCTCCCCGTCACCACCAAACAGACCCCAAAACCACCGTCAACCTCCCAGCTGCCCATCAACAAACCACTATTCCCTCCGTCACCCTCACAACGAAAACCAGCAAAACCACGTCCAAACGACCACCGGCTCCGACGACACCATCTCCCTCGCCGTCTCAAAAACCAGTCCGTCAAACCTCCATCCATAACCCAGCCCGACGAGCAGCAACAACGTCGTCACTGTCCAAACACCATATCCGAAAACCACCCTCAAACCTAACCCAAAACCACCGCGAAACCACCTATCGCAACCAACTCCCACCTCCCTCACCACCTGCTGAACCAACCAGCCCCACGACCATTTTTCTCCTTCGCCATAGCCAAGAACCAGTCCGGGATCCTCCGTAACCCCTCGACCCCATTCCCTCGCATCCAAACACCATAACCAAGCAGAAACCAGTAGCAAACCCTCCCTAACGCCTGAACCACCACCAAACAGCCCCGTTGGCAGCTCTTCCCCCTCGTTGTCGCTGCCCAGTTCGTCAGCCCCACGCACAGCCTGAACAAGAACCAACGGTTGCGCCATTTTCAGTCCAACGAGCAGCTATCGCTGCGTGCCAAGCAGTCATTGCTGCGTTTCCGAGTTTTTTTGTTTTCCGTAGAAGTCGACTTTGGGTCCGAGCTTTCTGTTTTTCTGGTGAGGTTGCTTTTGGCTCGTCGAGGTCCGGTACGTCGAGGTTGTTGTCCGAGGCGTCAAGGTTCGCCTACGGTTCGTCGCGTTTCAAGGATAACGCTGCCTCACGGTTAGTTGTTTTTTTCCAGATTTGTTTAAGGCATTGTTGGCATTTTCCCTCGTTGCTTCAGTAGACTTTTAGTTGTTCCCTGCTCATATGTATATGGTTATTCACTTGTTTCGTTTGATATGAGCATATGGTTGAGATCCTGGCAAAAGGTGCATAATTATGCCTAGTTTTCTTTTGTTGTCGTTTTGTTTAAGTTTTGTTTCTGTTACTTGTATTATTAGGGAACATTGAAGTTAGGTTATAGATTTATTTTTACGCGATTTTGCTCAATAGACATAGTCTAGTGCCATGCTCTTAGGAGTTGCGTAAATATGGGCTTAAACCGTTGGTAGGAGTAATCCTTTGAAATCAGAATCCTAAGTGTGTCATTTTAGCAAATTCTATGTCCATCGCAAAGTAAAAAAGAAGAAAAAAAGAAAAATATAAATAAATAAATAAAATGAGGCGAGCCTCGAAAAAAAATGTACAAGCTGCGGGGCCCTCTAAATATATATATTAAATACTTAGATTCCGGGACGGGCCGTTTAGTAAATTTCACGGCCTTACCCCAAAATAATAATGCGCTAGTTACTTTAGGCGCGCCTTTAATAATGTTATCTCCCTAAACTCGGGTGCACATTTATGTGACCCAAATCCAAATCTCAACGGAGTCGAAATATGTCTCTAGTCACGGGCGCATTGATTGTGGCGTGGCCCGAGATGCATTTCCATGACGTTGCAAATTCTTTAAAAAATAAGAATGAGATGAGCCTCGCCGAATAAAAATACAAATTGCGGGGCCCTCAGTAAATACTTGTTTTAAAGTTATTTAGAATTCAGGAGGGCCGCTTAGCGAATTTCGTGGCCTTCCCAAAATAATAACACGATAGTCTCTTTAGGCGCGTGTTTAATAATCTACTTTCGTAAACTTGGGTGTGCATTTCATGCGACCCAAATCCAAATCCCAAAACGTCAAATAAGATATGTTCCGGATTGTGGGTGCATTTCATGTGACGCAGTCCAAAGACATGTTTTAAGCGATGTTCACATTCTTAATAATAATAATTAATAAAGCGGTTAAAAGATAAAATTTGCACATGGTTCATAATTGTATTAAAAATCAGATAAATAAGCCGAATATAACAGTTGAGCGACCGTGCTAGAACCACGGAACTCGGGAATGCCTAACACCTTCTCCCGGGTTAACAGAATTCCTTATCTAGATTTCTGGTACGCAGACTGTAATATAGAGTCATTCATTTCCTCGGTTCGGGATTAAAATTGGTGACTTGGGACACCCTAAATCTCCCAAGTGGCGACTCTGAAATAAATAAACGAATCCCGTTTGGATTGTCCTTTAATTGGAAAAAACTCCCCTCGCGCCCCCTCGGGTACGGAAAAAGGAGGTGTGACAATGATCATAGGCCTTTGAATGTCTACCAGCATCTAACTCCAAAATATCTAACAAAGAAACGAAAGCACAGAAGGGCTAATACAAAAGGGAGAGTAGAAAGGGACTCTTCGGTCTGTGGACATGACAGATATACCTCGGAGTCTCTACAAGCACCTCATCTCAAGCGTGATAAGTCTGAGTGAAAGTACCTGGATCTACACATGAAAAAACATGCGCAGAAAGGGCATGAGTACACCACAGCGGCACTCAGTAAGTGCTAAACCTAACCTCGGTTGGGCAGTGACAAGGAAGGTCAGGGCCCTTCTGAGGTTAAATAAAATATAAGGTTCAACAGTGTAGAACAGAACAGTATAAATAAGTACAACAGTATAAGTAACACATGATATAAAGGACAACAACAACTACTACAGAGGCAAAATAAACACAAAAATAAATACAACTCAGCACAAAGATAACAACCGGGGATCTCCCAGGATACCGTCTTATAGTCCCAAATATAAATATCCAGTGGATCTCCCGGGATACCGTCCTGTAGTCCAACTCATAATGCGAGGGGATCTCCCGGAATAGCGATCCGTAGTCCCAAATGTAAATACTCAGTACAGGGGAAATCTACCGGGTGCAGTCCCGTAGTTCCAATGTAAATGTGTAGGAGGATCTCCTGAAATACCGTTCCATAGTTCCAAAGTAAACATACAGGGGGATCTCCCGAGATACCGTCCCGTAGTCCCAAAGTAAACACAGAGCAACAACAAGAAGAGTACACAGTTTAATTTAGGTTCCACACCAAGGTAAAACAGGTATTTCTAACCTAGCATACTGCACGTAATCCAAAATAAGACAGTTTGAGCAAGTAAGACAATTAAGTCAAATAGACATGCTTTCCTAAGCTAACAACAAGCTTAAATTACAAGTAGTGTAAACATGAAAAGAAACATACTAGTAATTACTTAATGAAAATCGAATTTTCAATAATTAGCACAAGTATGCACTCATTACCTCATGTACAAGGCATTTCAATTATCAATAATACCAAATCCTAAGGGGAATATCCCCCACTCAAGGTTAGGCAAGTCACTTACCTTGAACCAGCTCAAAGTCAACCTGAAACCACGTCTTTGCCACGAGTACTCGACTCTAAATGGCCCAAATCTAATCAAATCAATTGCATAATATAAATAACACTTCAAGTAACTGATTCTACAAATAAATTCTAAGCTAATACGCAAAATTAGGTAAAATCACAAAAATGCCCCTCGGTCCCATGTCTCGGAATCGGGTAAAATTTACATTTTCATAATTTTCATACTCTCACGAGCTCAGTCATACCAAAAGTACCAAAATCGGACCTCGAATGGACCCTTAAATCGTCACTCAAAGCCCTCCAATTAATCAAGCACTAACCCTCAATGTACAACTGATTTCCCTTAAATTTTTATGCTTAGAATGATAAAATCACCATAATAACGAGTTTAGGTTCCAAGAATCTTACGTCCTCAAAGCTCTCTTGAATTCCCCCTCAAAAACCTCCCCAAAAGCTCAATTCCCGGATGAAAATGGTGAAAGAATAACTTAAATTCGCGAAGGCAACTATTTATATGTTCTGCCCAGCGATACCGCATCTGCGGTCCAAATTTACGCACCTACGGACTGCTCCTGCACAAAAATTACCGCTTCTGCGGTTTGCCATAAGTTCTCCTTTTCCGCACATGCGCCCCAATCACCACATCTGCCGGCTCGCAGGTGCGGCTAAACTTCAGCATCTACATTTTCAGCCTTGATTCCTCTTGGCCACTTTTGCGGCTTGACTCCGCATTTGCGAGAGTCGCATCTACGGCCTCTCAACCGCAGATACAATTATGACAGTAACCCAAAGACTTTAGCTGCAAACTTCAACTTTCCAACTTCTCGTTAACCATCCAAAATTATCCTGAGGCCCCCGGGACCTCAACCAAAAGCACAAACAAGTCATATACCACTATCTAAACTTATACCAATCCTTAAAACACCTAAAACAACATCGAAACATTGAATTGTTGACAACCAGTTTTCTCCCTATATTTTATTTTATGTAAAATACCTTTCAAAATAGCATGTGTAAGCATATATGAGTATTTTCCAAGGCTACATTATTTTTTCTTAATTTTTCAATTTTTTTAATCAATTTACTGCCTTATTTTATCAAGAAAACCCAATAATTATCCCCAAAATTATTATTTTGGTGATTCATTTATTGGAGTCTCATGTTTATACCAAAATATAGCTAAGGTAATTTTCGCACATTTTTTTCAAATTTATTTTGTATTTTAAACCTAAATTGCATATAATTGCAATATTAGCCTATTTTGGATTTAATTGCGTTTATAATTACAAAATTGATTGCAGTATTTTTAGTTTAATATCTATATATTATTAATTAATTTAGTACCTTTAATTCATTTCCAAAAATTATTTTACTAATTTAATAAAATAAATGAGAAAAAATTGGCTATTTAATGACAACCCATTTGCATTTCAATTGTAGCCAGATTTGGACCTCTAATTAGACCCAACCTGAGGCCCAACTACCCTGACCCAGATCCTAATCTACCCGACCCATGACCTTTAAAAATAACCCACCTGGCCCCCCTTTAAATCCCAGACGTTGATCTAACAGATCAACGTCTCACGTTCTCCCTTTCCTTTTTAATTTACCAACACCCCTTAACCCTAAATCATTTCACAACCCCAACCGCCTTTGAAACCCTGCACTCTCTCAAACTCTCTCGAGTCTTCTCAGAACCCTAGTCGCCTCTCACCGCTTCCACCCTGAAAGCCACCGGAATCCATGGCTTCCAAGGCTATGAGAGTCTTATACCTACGTCTTGTTGCTCTTACACACCTGATCTCTAAAGATTCAAGGCCTGGCCTTGAAGGTTTGCACTCAGACCTCTGTCGATTCAAGGTTTCAGAGTCATCGCTGGCCTTGCTCCGACGTACCATGGTGTTTTGAGCCTGGTTCTGACCTCTCCGACTCAGATCGGTGACCTTTTCAAAGCCTTTCTCATTTCTAGGGTTCTTCTGAAACCCCAACCCTTCGAGGTTTTCTCCGATCTCTTTAGATTCGCTGTGTATCTATGCTCTCTTTGAGTTTTCAAATGATCTCCCTAACTTTTCTTTCGAAAATTACTTTTCAAAGTCTTTCTTTTACGATTTAGGGTTTTTTGAAAATGCTTAAGTGTTTCTCTGACTTTCTCTCCTTTGGTTTTTGTGTTTATTTGCCTCTACTATGTTCTTATGTTTTCTTCTACCTTGTATGTGTCTTTTACTGAGTTTTTACACTCCGTTCTTATATGTTCTTTTACTGAGTTTTATACACTCCATGCTTGTATGTTCTTCTGCCATGTTTTCCATACTATGCTCTCATATGTTTTTCTACTGTGTTCTTATATTTTTGTCTTCTACTATGTTCTAGCGTGTTTCTCCTACTGTATTTTCCCGTTAAGTTTTTAAGTTTCTTTATTTTCCTTCTATTAAGCCCTGTTTAAGTTTCTTCTGAAAAATCTCTTAAGCATGTTTCTTTTGAGTGCTTCTACTGTGTTCCGCATGTTACTTTGCTATCATGTTTTTCTCATGAGTTTCTGTTGATGAAAGAAGCATGCAAGAGGTTTCAACTCTGAAACCTCTGAGCCTGTTTCAACTACTTGTCTTCTCATCTCTGTACTTGATTCAATGTGGAAACTCTAGAATTTGGGGGTTCCGCCAAGCTTGATTATGTGATTTGATTGAACATAAGGTTTATTTCAAAATCCCTAACTCTTTCAGACCCATTCCTTGCTTTCATATGACTCTGACCTTTTGCTAAGCTTTTCTATACTGTGACTTTATAATGACACTACAGTCTTCCTTCATGCTTAACATGTTTGTATGCTCTTTATATATGATAGGCTTCCCTTTAAAGTAGCTTTTGAATTTGTGATTAGTTCCTACTTCCCTCTGAATATGGATCTAATTGATTCCCTTTCCATCGTTTGTTGATTTCCCTAAGTTAAAGCCCTTCTTCATCTTTTCTGACTCGGTTCATTCATGCAAAATCTCAGACTCTTTTGATTTACTGTTTGTAATTGATTTGCTTATCCTATTTGCACAAACCGTGTACTGTCAAAACCCTGTCCTTAAATAACCTTTATGTATTCACCCCTAATTGCCTACTTTGCACAAAGTGTTTGATTAATTTCTTTCCTTAATTAGTTTATACCCGTTTGAATATGAATCCCTTAACTAAAGGGAGTCTTGTGTAATTGATTGACAATCAGCTCTTCAATTATTTCTTACCTTATTTCAACTTGGTTTTTACGCTATAAAAGGCACGACCCTTTTCACAAACACACACTTCAGACTTCACAATTCACAATCTCTTCTGAACTCTTACTCACATAATAGAACTCTCTCTTCTTGTCTGCACTGAGGTTTTTACCAGACTACTGCATTTTTCTCTACTTGTTTCTTTGAAACTGGTATGTCCTAATTTCAAAATTCAGCATCCCCACAATGTGTTTACTTACAGCTTTTTGCATCTATGTCTACTTTACTACTTCTGCAGAGTTAAATACTTAAACTAGCATGTTGATTCCCTTTTGCTTGTTTCTGCTATGAATCCATATTTCCCTTTATGTGCTTTGAGTTACAGTTTAAAATATGGCAATATACAAGTTATTGTCTATGGATTGAACTTGATCCCTTAGGGGATCCTAACCTCTAAACAATGTGTTCCAGTAGGCTTATGGGTGTGCCAGCATCTCCTATTGTTGGGTTATGCCCACTAGCCTGCTTTTACCTCTTGCAACTCCCCATTCCCTATATCCCTATGTGTGTTGTTTCCCTTTCCCTTTCCCCCTTTCAGAATTTTGCACTTACACTCTCTCTTAGTTCTTAAGTTTTGCCCCCTCTTGTGAGCCTTGCCTTGGGACCCTGAGTTCCCTCTGAACTTGGACACCTGAGGGCTGGCCCTTCTACACTGCACTTTGGCTTAATATGGTGATACATTTGGGTGTAAGCACTGCCCGGAGTTCTTATGAAACTCTGACACACCCAAGTGGGAGAAAAGCTTTGAAACATGATCTTTGGAGTTGGCTTACTTCATACTTCAGACAAGAAGTCTGAATCAGGCACTCTCTTTGGTTGTAATTTTCAATTTCTGATGTATTTTTCTTTATTTTATTCGGACTGTAATAACTTTTAGGGATGGTTAGTGAAAAGGGAAGGGTAACCATGCATGTAGAAAAGGGTAGATAACCTACCTATAGGAGTTTATGAATTTCTGCATTCTCATATAGATACCACGTCTATAGGAATCTTGCATTCTCATATAGGTACCATGTCTATAAGAATTTCTTCATTCTCATATAGATATCATGTCTATAGGAATCCTGCATTCTCATGTAGGTACCAGGCCTATAGTTTATTTCTGAACTTCTGCATAGCATATAGATATCCTACCTATAGGAATTTCTGAATTTCTGCACATCATGTAGATATCCTGCCTATAGGTTCTTTATGAATCTTGCATATGCATTCCTCATCAGGCAAACATGTTCATAGGTCTTAAATAATCAACTGCAATTAGATATCATGTTCATAGGCTTTAAACGAAATTCAGCATCTAGATGTCATGCCTATAAGGTTTTTGCATTTTTTATTACGTTTATAAGAGTGTCCACAATCGACAACACATAGAAAGCATGCCTATAGGAGCCTTAATCGAATCTGAATCATTTCACTCTCTTATAGGTCTAAAACCAGTAACAACAATGCCTAACGTCTGCCTAATTTATGATCTTTTGTCAAAACTTATCTTTCCTGAATAATTGACAACCTTTTCTAAAATCAATATACTTCACCTTTTCCGAAATCAATAGATATCATGCCTATAGGTTTTTGTCTAACACTTAGGTAAACCATAGGACAGTTTATAAACTGAATCAGATTTTATTAACTACAACCAACAGGCAGGCCTGACTCGGGCTTCTTATCTGAACTATGTAATAAATCAATCTGCCTCCACCGTTTAAGTTTTAATCAGGCCCCAAACAGTATGTGTAAGTCATGCTAACTACTTGCTTTTCTCTACTTAAAGGAGGTTTGTTTGAGCCTTTTCATTTGTTTATATGCTTCCTCATACTTGCCATACGTGTTTTGATTGTTGCCTTAGTATTTTACCTTTTGAAACCACAAATAAGCCCAATACCTCATCCCTTTAGGATTAGTAGTCCCAAGTGCCTCAAGGGCGGGTAATAGCATGCAATAAGTAAACGAGACCATTTCACGCTTTAATACCTTAACGGGGTAGGAAAGGGTAGACATGGATATGATGACCACACGATAACATCACGTGTAGCCCTTCACTGAGGAGTGATTACCGGATGTTATGTGGGGTGATCCATACTATTAATAAACCTAGGACCCCCCTTTCCTTTGTTTTCTTTGTTTCTTTTAAATATTTTTAAACCATTTCTTTTAAGAAAATCAACTCCTTTTAGTTCCTCTTTCTTACTTTTGTTTATTTATAACCATTACGTGAAAATTCCCTCTTATTCGAAGTCTTTATTTGCCTATGCGTTATTTGCACTTAAGTCACAACAATAGCTTGGACGGGAACCACACTAGTGGATCCTGAGGGGTGCCTAACACCTTCCCCTTAGGATAATTTCAAGCCCTTACCCGATCTCTGGTTGTTCAAACCAAACCTTTCTTAGTGTCCTAATGTACTTAAATCATTAGGTGGCGACTCTTCAATTCAAAACCCAATTCCCGAACGGGAATGAGTTGTCTCCCAAATGTCATAAACCCGATTTCGTGAGAAAAAGGGGGCGCGACATGAATTAACCATGGATTCAAGCATAAGAACTCCAAAACTCTGAATTTACGCTTTCGATCAAAAAGTCTATCAAACCTCGTCTGAATGACCTGAAATTTTGCAAGCACATCACATCAACACTATAGAGCTACTCCAATTTCTGGAATCCCATTCCGACCCCGATATCAAAATCTGACTATCGCACCGGAAACTTCAAAAATTCGACTTTCGGCATTTCAAACCTAAATTAGCTACAGACCTCCAAAACACAATCCGAACATGCCCCTAAGCCCAAAATCACCCAATGAAGCTAACCGAACCAACATAATTCCATTCCAAGGCTGTCTTCACACTGCTCCGACTACGGTCCAATTTCTAAAACTTAAACTCTCATTTAGGGACTAAGTATCCCAAAACTCTCCGAAACTCAAAACCAAACATCCCGGCAAATCAAAATAGCATAAATAAGCACGGAAAAAGCAGTTAATAGGGGATCGCGATGTTAATGCTTAAAACGACCTGCCGGGTCGTTACAATCCACAATCACCCTGACCCCACCCCACCCCACCTCCTCCAACACCCGTTATCCGTACATGTTTGTTGTGCCTACCTCCCTTGTCACTGCCTTCCTCCGCAACCAACTCCCTTTATCCTACCTCTGCCACCCTGATCTTTTTTTATTCAGTAGCGCTAATTACCTCAATTTTCACACTGCAGACTTCCCAAGGATAACAAATCCAAGCTCATCAACTTGGGCTATAACTTTCTACTATTATTACACGGATCTAGAATCCAAATAGGAAATTTGAAAATGGTTTAGAATCAGCGGTTGATGTTGAGTTTTTAGGCTTGGTTTAGCTTAAAAGAGGGTGAATGGCAAATGGAGAAAAAAAATAAAATTGTACTTTTCCCTCCTGGACAAAGGGACATTGTCCTATATTGAAGGAGGAAAGAGTTTGATGCATATACATATAATTGCTCTTCTTATATCTCTTAAAGAGTTAAGAGGAAGTCAAGCTTCGCGTCGTCGCTCGCTCGGCTCGGCTTCGGCTTCAACTTCGGATTCGGATTTGATAATATTTGGATTAATATTAAGATTAACATAATATTATTTTAATCCAAATTAATCGCTTTAGTAATGGTAAATCAATTTTTCTCCGCGTTTTGATTTCTCGTTTTATTTTGCGTAAATAGCCATTTATGTAATGATCGTTTTTTAACAATCATAACAAACATTTTGATGAGTTGCACATCTTCGTTTAAACTCAACATGTTGGCTATAAATAGCATTCCATTCCGTAAGATTTTTCTTACAAAAATTCTAATTTCTCTTTCTTCCTTCTGCATTATTTTTTAATATAAAGAAAGCAGTAAGTGTGATTTGCTACTGTTCTTTAAGTTCGTTGGTCACTGGGATTTGAATACAGCTACACCGGTGAAGTTATCCATTCTATCCTAGGACGAAATAATCCTAAACCTCGGGTACTAGGAGGGGATTAAGTTCCTTAAGGAAACACTGTGAATTCAGTGGGCTCGGATTAATTTCTGTTATTCTACATTTCTGATTTTTTCATTGCTACTGGTTTTGAATATATTTTCGAATACAAAATACTAACAAGATTAAGGAACTTAAATTATTTTTTTGTATTCATCTTATATTCTGTTTGAGGGAGACTAAATCCTAATGATTTCTACTTTCAGTTTCGAGACTAAAATCTTCAGATTTTCTACTCCTTT
This sequence comes from Nicotiana tabacum, assembly GCF_000715075.1. Classification (NCBI taxonomy): domain Eukaryota; kingdom Viridiplantae; phylum Streptophyta; class Magnoliopsida; order Solanales; family Solanaceae; genus Nicotiana; species Nicotiana tabacum. Next base: position 73,804,447 of record NC_134090.1, read on the forward strand.
TGTATTCGGTTTGAAGAAATAAAATCTCAATCGTGGTATTTAATCTGGTTCTGTTATTCAGTTTGATGATTTTAAATACTTAACCGTTAATTAATTTTGTTTCTATTTTGTGACTAACAGAAATGACAGAAACAGGAACCCCTGTGGTTGGCTCTATGAGTAATGTTTCTTTTTTCAGTCGTTCTATGCCGCCACCAACTCCGACAGAAAAACCTAAAAATTTTTCGGGATTGACTTTAAACGGTGGAAACAAAAAAATGTTCTTCTATTTGACTAATTTGAGTCTATAGAAGTTCATCAAAGAGGACGTTCCAGTTCTGCCGGAATCAACTCATGAGAATGAACGTTTTATAGTTACTGAGACATGGAAGCACTCAGATTTCTTATGCAACAATTACATTATTAGCGGACTGGAGGATAATCTTTACAACGTCTATAGTAATGTGGAAACTTCGAAAGAATTATGGGATGCGTTGGAAAAGAAGTATAAAATCGAGGGTGCCGGTTTGAAGAAGTTTGTTGCAGCCACGCTTTTGGACTATAAGATGGTAGACAGCAAGCCTGTCATTACCCAAGTTCCAGAGTTGCAAGTTATCATTCATGATCTCCTTACTGAAGGTATAATCCGAATTAATGCTTTTGTTGAAACTATTAATTTTGTTACTATTTATGAAGTTTTCATTGAAGGTTTGGTCATCAATGAGGCATTTTAAGTTGTAGCAATGATTGAGAAGTTGCCTCCTTTATGGAGGAACTTTAAGAACTACTTGAAACACAAGCGCAAGGAGATGAAACTCGAAGATCTCTTCGTTCGATTGAGGATCGAAGAGGACAATAAAGCTGCAAAAATGAAGACACGTGGGAACTCAACAATTATGGGAGCAAATATTGTTGAGACTGCTCCAACTAATCCGAAAAAGAGGAAGAAGTCTTCTAGACCAAAAAACTATCCCACCAAGAAGAAACTCAAGGGAAACTGCCACAACTGTGGAAAGCTTGGACATAAAGCTACAGAATGTCGTGCTCCGAAGAAAGAGAAGAAAAAAGGTCAAGCAATTATGGTTGAAACAAATGATAATATTGATGACTTGTGTGCTATGTTGTCTGAACGCAACTTAGTGGGGAATCCTAAAGAGTAGTGGATTGATTTTGGAGCCACCGGCCATGTTTGTACTGTTAGAGAAGCATTTTCTTCATATTCTCCCATTGGACCCGACGAGACCATTTTTATGGAAAATTTTGCAATGACCAAAACTGAAGGTTATGGAATGATATTTCTGAAGATAAACTCTGGAAAGGTGGTGACTCTGAACAACGTTTGTCATGTTACTGAAATAAGGAAGAACTTAGTTTCTATTTCACTTCTCATCAAGAACGGGTTTAAGTATATTTTTGTTTCAGACAAAATTATAATAAGTAAGAACGGGATGTACTTAGGAAAAGGTTACATTACTAAGGGCCTTTTCAAGCTGAATGTAATGGTTGTTGAAAATAATAAAATTTCAGCTTCTTCTTATTTACTTGAGTCAAATGATTTATGGCATATATGTTTGGGATATGTCAAATTGTGAAAATGATCAATTTGGAAGTATTGCCTAAATTTGAATGCGATAAATCAAAATGTCAAATATGTGTGGAATCTAAGTATGTTAAACATCCTTATAAGTCAGTTGAAAGGAATTTAAATAGTATCTTGCGGTGGAAAGAAGTATTTCATAACTTTTATTGACGATAGTACTCAATATTGCTATGTTTACTTATTTAATAGTAAAGATGAAGCAATAGATGCATTCAAGCAATACAAAAATAAAGTTGAAACGCAACTTAACAAGAAAATCAAAATGATAAGAAGTGCTAGGGGTGGTGAATACGAATTTTTTTTGAATAAATATGTTTAGTGTGAGCACAAGATTTTTGTTCTATATGAAATACTCCTACAAATTAAAGAAATGGATTTTCCTCAATTGTTTGCAATTTTATAGAATTTTTATAGGATTTTTTGTTAATTGTTTGCATTTCTGTGCGTATTTACTTTTATTTAAATCATGAAAAATACCATGCATTGCATTGAGATTTTGTTTTCATATCTTAGGATTATCTTAGGATCTGAAAATCACAAAAATTGACTTACTTTTACATTTTTTAGCTTTTAATTCTAGATCAATAGTTTTTCTCTTTTAATTTAGGATCAATTAATGTAATAAATCTTTTAATTAGATAAGTAGTGTAATTTTACAATTTAGGTAATTTAGGAATTTCATCTAGAATTTTTATTAATTAAAGAAAAGGAAAAGAAAAAAGAAAAAAAGGGAATTAGAGGAAGAACAAGAAGGAGCTGCCTTAACTTGGGCCAAATGCTGAAGCCCAAGTTATTTACCCCAAGACCCGCCCCAAAATCTCCTCCGATCCAGGCCCAAATCGGAACACCCGGTCCAGCCTTACCCCATACCAAACGACCCCGTTTTGGGGCCCTTATCATCACAGCCATTGATCCTATGTGATCCAATGGCTGTGAATTAGGCACCAGTGTTATATTTAATTGTCCGAACACAATCCCCCCAAACCCTAGCTCACAACCCACTTCATCTCCTTCTCTCATCTCGTTGAAACCTAGCCGCCCCTAAAACCTCCATCAACCAACCGCCGTTCCAACCCCACCAAACGACTTCCAAATCTACTTAAATCCACACCTCATATTGTTCACGACCACCTCACTGCCGAGCCACCATTAAACTCCTGAAAAATCAAACCAATTGCTCTTAATTTCAGATCTAGGGATTCCAGAATTAGCCCTATTTTTCCCTTTTTTGATTTTCTTCATAAATCCGACTCATTTTGACTAAAAACTTACGTTAATAGACCGCTCTCTACAAGAGCAATCGATTGACGATAGTTGTTAGTCACTTCGAGACCGCCGGATTTGGGTGACTCGTCGGATTCCGGTCGAAATTCATCATCTGTATCTTTCTTGGGGCAGGTTTGGGGTAAGATCTCTCACTATTCATCTTTTCATCATTGTCTTAGCTTGCATGATTCTGATTTGTAGATTAATTTAGGGTTAAGTTTCATGTTTTTTTGTTAAAATTTGTTTGAATTCTCAGTTCAGTGGCTGGATTAGTCAGCCTTAGCAATTTCTTGTCGATGTTTGTTCATGTTGTTCCTCAATTTGATTCATGACAAAATTAGTTAGGGTTGGGAGTCATTCGGGATTTAATTGCACAAATATTTAGCTTTCTTTTTATTATTGATTCATCCGCAGTTTGTTTTGTTTGTCGGTTTTGTTTTGTGAACAAATTAAACTTGTGAGGAGTAAAAGGGTTCAAAACAATAACTTAAGGGGGGTAATTTGGGGTTTAGAAATGAGGGTTTCAAATAAGGTATCTAGAGGGTTCTGGAGCATGGACAACTAGCTTTATTCTGCCAGTACAAGTTGCTGAAGCCAATTAGAAATGGCTAGCCGTCCAATTGCTGTTAAAAAAGATGCTTTGTGAGGGGTGTTTTCAAGAAAAACATTCCTTGGCTTGGAAGGCACACAAAAAATTTTTGTTGTATAAATTAGGCCTTCTCCTCACTCTCTAGGCACGAAAAACAGACCTTAGAAATCCTCTGAAAACAAATTCAGTTGGGAACTTCTTCTATTTTTTTTCTTTTTTTGGGGGGACAAAGTTTAACAATCTTTCCTTGTATTTCTGGGGTGTTGAGCTCTTATGACTTGATACCGAAGCTGGGTCTTGATTATTACTGCCATGTCTCTACTGCTGAACTATCTACTTCTATTTAGTATTTTCGAGTAATCTTTAAGCAATTAGGTACATATCTCATTTTCTATTTATGTATTTCCAAATCTGATTTGATATGAGTGCAATAGACTCTTGTTTGATATTGTTTTTCATGTAATGAATTCCATTTCCCTGAATGCAATAACAGTTCAGATTCAAGTTTCAGTGTTTCCATGTCATGCTAAACCTGTTTTCTTGGGTGTCAAACATGTTACTTATTATTTAGGTCATGTATATTGTTTTTGTGTCATTCTGGACTAATATTTTGCATATGTTGGCTGAATGTATATGGCAATGTCACTGATAACACATATGAAGCCATGCTCTTGGCGGGTTTGATCTTTGACATGGTCAGATCCATGGGAATCAAATCTAAAAATGGAAGTTTTGGGTGTATATAGAAGATCCAGTAGCCTTTGAGAGATGACTTGCTGAAGTTTTCCATCATAGTTGTTAGTTTAGTTGTTTTTTGATAGGTTATATTAAGTTTGTCTATCATTTCATAGACCAAGTTTATTCCTTGTGTTTAGTCATAGTTGGTTGATTAATGGTTCATAATCTGTGGGTTGTAGCCAAAGAAAATGCAAGACTGCGATATTGATAGATTTTGATATGTATGTGCTGGGACAATCAGTAATGAGTGGATTAACGATTCAATTTTCATGTATTGGTTTCATTTGGAAGTCTAGGAATGACTGTATGATGTCACTGGCCTGTCTATTTGGTTGTTTATGGTGAGTGTTTGCTGAATAACATGTTGGCCATGATGCATTTTTCTTACCTTTAAATTTTGACGTTTAGGTCTATGCATTTTCAAAGCTTGTTTAATGATCAATTCTCGAGTCATGTTCAGATTATTTTTAGGATTGCAATTATAGTCAAAATGCCTACATGATTGATCTTAGCGCATCAGTACTTGGATTAGGCTTGTTTGGATTATTATTTGAATTATTCATGACATATTAGTAAATAGAAAGGCTGTAGAATAAAGTGCTTCAACATTTATGGTTTTCTTCTAAATTTGTGCAAATGGCTGTCTCAGTAGATTTTAATGCTGAAGGGCCTTCTTTAGAAGCGGCTAAGCCTGCTACTGGGCCAAATTAGGCTGCCTAGTCCAAACCAGGCTCGTGTGCTTCCATGCCCCCTTTGTTTTCATTTTTGGATCCGTTTTCAAGGACGAATTAACTTTTGTTTTTCAGCAATTTTGGTCATTAAAATTTTGACAGCTTAAGGAGCTTACTGCTGGCCCAATATTTTTTCCAATAACCAATCGCCCAATGTGTTATCTCATGCATACTTGTATTAGACTAAACTTCCACACCCCTAATAGTTATATATTAACTTCAATCCATTTGTAAGTAAGAATATCATTAGATCTTTTAAATTAAATTAAGTGTAGTCTCTCTAAAAATAGAATGGGATGTTTCATCTTAATTAAAATCGCTCATGGCCCTCACATTAATTTTATAACTTAGATACTAAAAAAGGGAATGTTCGTAGTTGCTTTAGGCGCGTTTAATATATCGTTGTGATTATGGACACGTTCACGTGACATAATTATAAAATTGGATATGTGTTCGCGCAACTTCGACAAAACTTTCTTAATAATAATAAAGCGTTATTAATTGTGGTCATGTTCGCGTGATATAATTTTTTGATGCGCCAATGAAATGAGTACACGTATGTGTGACTTGTTTTAGGATAATTTCTTAATTAAGGGGTGGATGCACATAGATTCTAAAATGAATAATTAAATAATTTATTTAAGCCAAGTATGATTAAAGCAACCGTGCTAAAACCACGGAACCCGGGAATACCTAACACCTTCTCCCGGGTTAACAGAATTTTTTACCCGGATTTCTGTGTTCGTAGACCATAAATAAGAGTCATCTTCCTCAATTCGGGATTTTAAACCAGTGATTTGAGACACTATAAATTATCTCAAGTGGCAACTCTGATTTTAATTTAAATAATCCCGTTTTGATTGTCACTTAAATTAGAAAAACTCCCTTATATACCCTTTCGGGGGTAGGAAAAAAGGAGGTGTGACATTTAGAATATGGAATTATTCATCAAACAATGACCCTTGACACGCCCCAATCCAATAGGATTACGGAAAGAAAGAATCGTTCATTGTAGGAGATGATGAATGCTTAGTTGATAAGTTCTGGGTTGCCAAAGAACTTGTGGGGGAAGCCATTCTTACGGCTAATTGGATACTAAATAGAGTGCCCTATAGCAAAACGCAATCCATTCCATATGAAAAATAGAAAGGAAGAAATCCCAACTTGAATTATTTTAAAGTGTGGGGGTGTTTGGAAAAAGTGCAAGTTCCTAAACCCAAAAGAGTAAAGATAGGACCGAAAACCGTTGATTGTATTTTCATAGGATATACGACCAATAGTAAAATATATCGATTTCTGGTTCATAAATTCAAAAATCCTGACATTCATAATAATACAGTTAAAGAATTAGATAATACTGAATTCTTAGAAAATATATATCCGTATAAAAAAGAATGTGAATCTATTGGTGAAGGATCTAAACGATCTCGGGAAGAAACAAAAGAAAGTACGTCTAATCAGGAGGATCCGAGACGTAGTAAACGTCAAAGAACGTCTACTTCATATGGCCAGATTTTGTGACTTTCTTATTGAAAAAATGAGCCTCGAACATTTAAAAAATTTATGTCTTCTTCGGAATTATTAATTTAGAAAGAGGTAGTCAATAGTGAAATAGAATTCATATTGAACGATCATACATAGGAATTGGTTAATCTTCCTCCTGGAAATAAACTGTTGGGTTCTAAATGGATTTTAACGAAGAAAATAAAAGATGATGGCACTATTGATAAATATAAGGTAAAACTTGTGGTCAAAGGGTATAGACACGAGAAGGTCTTGACTATTTTGATACATACTCTCTAGTTACAGGAATTACGTGCATACGAATATTAGTAGCATTAGCTGTTGTATATAGTCTTGAAATCAAATGGACGTTACGACGGCCTCCTTAAATGGAGATTTGGAGGAAGAAATATACATGGAATAACCTGAAGGGTTTGTGGTTCCAGGCAAAGAAAAGAAGGTATGCAAACTTGTTAAGTCCCTTTACGGACTAAAACAAGCACCCAAATAATGGCATGCGAAATTTGACCGAATAATGTTGTCAAATGGTTTCAAGATAAATGAATGTGATAAATGTATGTACATTAAAAATGTTCCGAATCACATAGTCATTATTTGCTTAGATGTGGATTACATGCTAATAATGAGTAATGACATTGCCAACATAAATGCGACTAAGCGTATGCTAACCAGCAAGTTTGATATGAAATACTTGGGATTTGCCGATTTAATTCTGGGTATTAATATCCCTAAGCCTCATCAAGGTCTGGCATTGTCGCAATCTCATTACATTAAAACAGTACTTGAAAAATTCAAGCACTTAAATTTTAAAGACTCTAATTGACGTGAATCTTGCACTTGCAAAGAATAAAGGCCAAAGCATATCACAATTGGATTATGCTCGTGTATTGGGATGCTTAATGTTTGTCATGAATTTTACTAGACTAGATATAGCATGCACTATAAGTAAATTGAATCGATACACGAGTAATCTGGATCAATCTCATTGGATAGAAATAAAATAAATTTTGGGACATTTAAAACATACCCAAGACTTTGCTTTGCACTACAGTAATTATCCTTCGGTGATTGAGGGATAATGTGATGCAAATTGGATCACCGGTTCAACTGATTCTAAATCCACTGGTGGATATGTATTCACTATTGATAGAGGAGAGATATCTTGGAAGTCGTCCAAACAAACTTGTATTTCCTGCTCTACAATGGAGGCTGAGTTTATAGCCTTAGATAAACCCGATGAAGAAGCTGAATGTGTCACAACCCGGATTTCTCACCCTTGGGGGTCGTGATGGCGCCTACTAGTAGAAGCTAGGCTAGCCACGAAATATAGAAATTCTAACTCTTTCATTTTTTCATCCTTTTAACGAGTTGAATTAATAGGTGATCAACATTTAAATAATAGCGAAAGATGAAATTAAGCGGAAGACTTAGACTAATATAATACCAAAATCAGTACGAAAATGCCAACATGTGTCTCTACCCAGAAACCGGTGTCACAATATCCACAGACTGTCTATGAATACTACATACAAACGTCTGAATAAGGAAATACAGTCTGTCTCGGAAACAAGTGAAAACAGAACATATAAATAGATAGAAGAGAACGTCGAACCCGCGGACGCCTGCAGGACTACCTCGGGATCTCTGAGTGGACTGAAGGCTGGCTCCCCAAGTGCTACTGCTCCGCTATCTGCACATAGTGCAGAGTATAGCATCAACACAACTGACCCCATGTGCTGGTAAGTGCTTGGCCTAACCCTGGTGAGGTAGTGACGAGGCTAGGACCAGACTCCAGATAAACCTGTACAGTTATATAATATACAGTAGAAAGTAAATAGGAATAAACAATTTAAATGGGAGGGGGTACATGCTACGGGGAAAATATCAAATCCAGCAGAAACTTAAGAGAAATATGAGAGAACGATTCAAGATCTACAACAAAACATTAATAATACTGTTGCGACACGCAACCCGATCCCTTATCATTTAACACTGTTGCGGCGTTGCAACCAGATCCATTTATATCACTGTTGCGGCGTGCAACCCGATCCAATATAATATTTGTTGCGGCGTGCAACCCGATCCATATATAATAATGTTGCGGTGCACAACCCATTCCAAATATACAGTCAACAATAATCATAACCATAGTCCCGATAAGGGATGAATAACGAACTACACTATCCCGGCAAGGGAATCGACAACATATATAATTATGTCCTGGCCAGTGAGAAACAACTATAACCAATCTTAATCCAACATTTAACCATTTCAGCTATCACCAATACTTAAACTTCGTAATTCCCACGAAAACAAACTTATTCCTTGCTCACTATCGAGAGTCATCAATTAAAGCATCCATAATATCATTTAAGAACACAACAAGTTGCAATTTAAAACTCACGGTCATGCTCGACACCAACATATAGATACTCGTCACCATGCCTATACGTTGTACTCAACAAGAAGCAAATAGCAAATAGGACACAACTCCTAATCCCTCAAGCTAAGGTTAGACCAAACATTTACCTCGATGCCACGAACATAACTCAAGTTTCAATAATAACTTTACCCCTCGATTCCACCGCCAATTGCTTGTATCTAGTCACAAGTTACTTAATTACATCAATAAACGCTAAGAGAATCAATTTGAATGCATGAAAATGAATTTCCCAAAGTTTTACCCAAAAAGTCAAAATCACCCCCGGGCGCACAAGGTCAAAACCCGAGGTTCGAACCAAAACCCGATTTCCCATTCCCCCACGAACCCAAATATATAATTGTTTTGAAATCGGACCTCAAATCGAAGTCCAAATCCCCAATTTTTGAAAAACCTAGGTTCTACCCAAAACACCCAATTTTTCCCATGAAAATCATTGATTTTAAGTTGAAATCATGTTAAAAGATGTTAATGATTGAAGGAAATGAGTTAAAATTAACTTCCAATCGATTTGGAAGAAGAGTTGTTCTTGGAAAACCGCCCAAAGGAGTTTGTGTTTTGAAAAGATGTGAAAAATGGGTTTAAAATCGTTTAAGTATAAAGTTGCAGGTCGCAGGTATGGGAAATGCGAACAGGGGTTTGCAATTGTGAACCCCGACCTCTGCTAACTTGGGAATTGCGAAACAGGACTCGTATTTGTGAACCCTTCAGGGAAAACTGGACTTTCGCATTTGCGATCGACATGTCGCATTTGCCACTTGGGAATTACGAAGAAAGGGTCGCATTTGCGACCCAAGGCTGAGCAGGGGAATTTCGCATTTATGATCCATCCTTCGCATTTGCGAGCCAGGCCTGGGCACACCAGCTAAAATCTCCAACTTTCTAAGTCTAAAAATCCACCTCGTGGCCTATCCAAAACTCACCCGAGCCATCGGGGATCCAAACCAAAAATACACACAACCTCAAAAATATCCTACGGACTTATTCACGTAATAAAATCACTAAAATAACATCATGAACGTCGAATTAAACCTCAAGATCAATGAAATTTCTCAAAACTTCTTAAACATCAAATTTTGCATTTAAGGTCCAAATCACGTCAAACAGATTCCGTTTCTTACCAAATTTCACAGAATTATCTTAAATCATATATACGAACTGTACCGGGTGCCGGAACCAAAATACGGTCCCGATACCAACATGTTCTAATAAAAATTCATTTCCAAAACCTTTAAACCATTTCAGAAAATAATTTTCTTTAAAAATTCATTTCTCGGGCTTGGGACCTCGGAATTCGATTCCGGGCATACGCCCAAGTTTCATATTTTCCTACGGACCCTCCGGGATCATCAAATCATAGGTCCGGGTTCGTTTACCCAAAACGTTGACCGAAGTCAAATTAATTCATTTATAGTCAAAATTTATTATTTTCACAGATTTTCACATATAGGCTTTTCGACTACACACCCGGACTGCGCACGCAAATTGAGGTGATGCTAGAAGAGGTTTTAAGACCTCGGAACGTAGAATTTCATTTTAAAACAATCGTTCGTCCTCGAACGGGCGCAAGAAGGAAGTACCTGAGTCGAAAAAAAGATGGGGATAACGGCTCTGCATATCGAACTCGGACTCCCAGGTTGATGCCTTAGGAGGCTAACCCCTCCACTGTACACGAACAGAAGAAAAACTCTTTGATCTCCACTGCCGAACCTGCCGGTCTAGAATAACTACCGGCTCCTCCTCATAAGACAAGTCCTTGTCCAACTGGATAGTTCTGAAATCTAACACATGAGATGGATCGCTGTGATATTTTCGAAGCATGGACACATGAAACACTGGATGCACGGCTGATAAGCTCGGCAACAACAACCCGAATGACATAACCAAGAACTCATAATGCCCGTACCGAATCCGGAAAGCTGTCTTAGGGACATCAGATGCCCTAATCCTCAACTGATGTTACCCAGATCTCAAGTCAATCTTCGAAAGTACCTTGGCACCCTGAAGCTTATTAAACAAATCATCAATCCTCGGCAATGGATACCTATTCTTGATTGTAACCTTGTTCAACTGCTAGTAATCAATACACTTTCTCATCGACCCATCCTTCTTCTAAACAAACAATACTGGTGCACCCCAAAGCGAAACACTAGGTCTAATGAAACCCTTCTCAAGCAAGTCTTGCAACTGCTTCTTCAACTATTTCAACTCCGGTGGGGCCATACGATATGGCGGGATAGAAATGGGTTGAGTGCTCGGAGCCAGATCAATGCAAAAGTCAATATCCTTGTCGGGTGGCATACTCGGCAGGTCTGAAGGGAATACCTCAGGAAAATCATGAACCACGGGCACAGAATCAATAGAAGGAACCTCATCACAAGAATCACAAACATATGCCAAAAGGCCAAACACCCCTTCTCGACCATACGTCGAGCCTTCACATAAGTGATAACACTACGATTAGAATGACCAAGAGTCCCTCTCCACTCTAAACGGGGTAAACCCGGCAAGGCTAAGGTCACAGTCTTGGCATGATAGTCCAAGATAGCGTGGTAAGGTGATAACCAGTCCATCCCCAATATGACATCGAAATCAATCATGTCCAGAAGCAACAAATCTACATGAGTCTCGAGACCCCCAATCACAACTATACAAGAGCTATGGACTGGATCTACCATAATAGAATTACCCACCGGTGTAGACACATAGACAGGAACACTCAATGAATGACTAGGCATGACCAGATACGGTGCAAAATAAGATGACACGTACGAGTACGTAGACCCTGGATCAAATAACACTAAAGCATCTCTATAATAAACCAGAATCGTACCTGTGATAACCGCATCTGAAGCCTTAGCCTCGGGCCTGGCTGGAAGAGCATAACATCGGGGCTGGGCCCCACCCCCTGGACTACCTCTTTGGGACAGCCTGCAGCTGGCTGGCCTCCCCCTCTAGCGGTCTGAGCTCCAGCTCTAGCACCTCTACCTCCAGTTCTAGCACCTCTACCCCCACCTCTAGCTGGCTGGGCGGGTTGTGGAACACCTGGTGCCTGAACCATAGCACGCGAACCCTGCTACTGCGACTGAGTACCCACTAGTCTCGGACAAGCCCTCCGGATATGACCATACTCACCACATTCATAACATCCACCTGAGTGTTGCGGTTGAGAAAACTGAGACTAAACCTAGCGACCTGAATGACCGCCCCGAAAACTCTGGAGCGGCGGTGCACTAATAGGAGCTGGTGGTGCACTGTAGGGCTGCTGATCAGAATACTGCATGTGAGAACCACGACCACCTGAAGCACCGTGAGAAACCTGAAGTTCTGACTGAAAGGGCCTAAGAGGATGGCCTCTACCATACGAATCCCTGCCTCCAGACGAGGCACCACTGAATTTGCCTGAATGACGGGGCCTTTTATTCGACCCATGACCACCTCCCTGCGACAGAACCATCTCCACTCTCCTGGCCACATTGGCCGCCTCCTGGAAGGTAATCTCACTCCTAGCCTCCCTAGCCATCTGAAGACGAATCGGCTGAATAAGACCGTCAATAAACCTCCTCACCCCCTCTCTCTCGGTAGGAAGTATGACAAGAACATGGCTAGCCAAGTTGATAAATCTGGTCTCATACTGGGTAACCGTCATGGAACCCTACTGGAGATGCTCAAACTGCCTCTTATAGGCCTCTCTCTAAGTGATAGGGAGAAACTTCTCCTGAATTAGCTGTGCAAACTGCTCCCAAGTCAAGGCTGGCGATCCAGCTGGTCTAGCCAAGCAATAATCTCTCCACCAAGTCTTGGCAGATCTAGACAAGCAAAAAGTAGCAAAATCGACCCCATTGGTCTCAACTATCCCCATGTTCCAAAGAACCTCGTGACAGCTGTCTAAATAATCCTAGGGATCCTCAGTAGATACACCGCTGAAAGTAGTAGTGAAGAGCTTGGTGAACCTATCCAGCCTTCACAAAGCATCGGCAGACATAGCTGCTCCATCACCAGTCCGAGCTACTATACCCGGCTGAACTGCTCCAACTATCTGAACCGTTGGAGTTTGAATCTGGGGAGCTACCTGGTCCGGAGTGCGAGTAGCAGGAGTCTAGGCTCCTCCTCTAGCTTGAGAGATGGCTGGTGCTACAAGAAGCAAGCCTGCCCGAGTGACACTCTCTATAAGGCCCACTAGACGGACCAGAGCATCCTGGAGTACTGGGGTAGCAATAAACCCCTCTGGTACCTGAGCTGGGCCCACCGGGACTACTAGGGCCGGAACCTCATCATCAAAGTCAAATTGAGGCTCCGCCACTGGTGCTGCTGCTCGGGGCTGAGCTTTGACCTTACTTCGGCCTCTAGCATGACCTCGACCTCGCCCTCTACCCCTTGTGGGAGCTTCTGCTGGGGGCTCGGGCTGTTGAGCGGTGGATGAGGAAGCGCGTGTTCTCGCCATCTATGAAAGAGCAGAGTAGAAATTCAATTAGCATTGAGAAACAAAACCGCACGACAAGAAAGAACAAATATGAAGTTTTCCTAACTCTGTAGCCTCTAGGGGATAAATACAGATGTCTCCGTACCGATCCCTCAGACTCTACTAAGCTTGTCCGTGAATTGTGAGACCTACATAAACTAGAGCTCTGATACCAACTTGTCACGACCCAAATTTTCCACCCTCGGGGGTCGTGATGGCGCCTACTCGAAGCTAGGCTAGCCACAAAATATAGAAATTCTAACTCGTTCATTTTTTCATCCTTTTAACGAGTTGAATTAATAGGTGATCAACATTTAAATAATAGTGAAAGATGAAATTAAGTGGAAGACTTAGACTAATATAATATCAAAATCAGTACGAAAATGCCAACATGCGTCTCTACCCAGAAACCAGTGTCACAATATCCACGGACTGTCTATGAATACTACATACAAACGCCTGAACAAGGAAATATAGTCTGTCTTGGAAAAAAGTGAAAACAGAACATATAAATAGATAGAAGAGAACGTCGGGCCTGCGGACGCCTACAGGACTACCTCGGGATCTCTGAGTGGACTGAAGGCTGGCTCCCCAAGTGCTACTTCTCAAATGCTGCTCCGGTATCTGCACATAGTGCAGAGTGTAGCATCAGCACAACCGACCCCATGTGCTAGTAAGTGTCTGGCCTAACCCTGGCGAGGTAGTGACGAGGCTAGGACCAGACTCCAGATAAACCTGTGCAGTTATATAATATACAATGAAAAATAAATAGGAATAAACAATTTAAATGGGAGGGGGTACATGCTACGGAAAATATCAAATCCAGCAGAAACTTAAGAGAAATATGAGAGAACGATTCAAGATCTACAACAAAACATTAATAATACTGTTGCGGCGCGCAACCAGATCCCTTATCATTTAACACTGTTGTGGCGTGCAACCCGATCCATTTATATCACTGTTGCGGCGTGCAATCCGATCCAATATAATATTTATTGCGGCGTGCAACCCAATCCGTATATAATAATGTTGCGGTGTGCAACCCGATCCAATATAATATTTGTTGCGGCGTGCAACCCGATCCATAGATAATAATGTTGCGGCACGCAACCCGTTCTAAATATACAGTCAATAATGATCATAAACATAGTCCCGACAAGGGATAAATAACAAACTACACTATCCCGGCAAGGGAATTGACAACATAAATAATTACGTCCCGGTCATGGAAAAATCGCTAATCCAACATCTAACCATTTCAGCTATCACCAATACTTAAACTTCGTAATTTCCATGAAAACAAACTTATTCCTTGCTCACTATTGAGAGTCATCAATTAAAACGTCCGCAATATCATTTAAGAACACAACTAGTTGCAATTTAAGACTCACGGTCATGCTCGACACCAACGTATAGATACTCGTCACCATGCTTATACGTCGTACTCAACAAGAAGCAAATAGAAAATAGGACGCAACTCCTAATCTCTCAAGCTAAAGTTAGACCAAAAACTTACCTCGATGCCACGAACACAACTCAAGTTTCAATTATAGCTTTACCCCTCGATTCCACCGCCAATTCGCTCGTATCTAGTCACAAGTTACTTAATTACATCAATAAACGCTAAGAGAAACAATTTGAATGCATGAAAATGAATTTACCAAAGTTTTACCTAAAAAGTCAAAAATCACCCCCAGGCCCACATGGTAAAAACCCGAGGTTCGAACCAAAACCTGATTACCCATTCCCCCACGAACCCAAATATATAATTTGTTTTAAAATCAGACCTTAAATCGAGGTCCAAATCCCTAATTTTTGAAAAACCTAGGTTCTACCCAAAACACCCAATTTCCCCCATGAAAATCATTGATTTTAAGTTGAAATCATGTTAAGAGATGTTAATGATTGAAGGAAATGAGTTAAATTAACTTACAATCAATTTGGAAGAAGGGTTGTTCTTGGAAAATCACCCAAAGGAGTTTGTGTTTTGAAAAGATATGAAAAATGGGTTTAAAATCGTCTAAGTAAAAAGTTGCAGGTCGCAGGTATGGGAAATGCGAATAGGGGTTCACAATTGCGAACCCCAACCTCTGCTAACTTGGGAATTGCGAAATAGGACTCGTATTTGTGAGCCCTTCAAAGAAAACTAGACTTTCTCATTTGCGGTCGACATGTCGCATTTGCGACTTGGGAATTGCGAAGAAAGGGTCACATTTGCGACCCAAGGCTGAGCAAGGGAATTTCGCATTTGCGATCGAAGCCTCGCATTTGCGAGCAAGATAGGCTTGGGCTGGTTTCGCATTTGCGATCCAGCCTTCGCATTTGCGAAGCCTGCAGGCCTGGGCACACCAACTAAAATCTGCAACTTTCTAAGTCTAAAAATTCACCCTATGGCCTATCCAAAACTCACCCGAGCCCTCGGGGCTCCAAACCATAAATACACACAACTTCAAAAACATCCTACGGACTTATTCGCGTAATAAAATCACTAAAATAACATCTTGAATGTCGAATTAAACCTCAAGATCAATGAAATTTCTCAAAACTTCTTAAACATCAAATTATGCATTTAAGGTCCGAATCACGTCAAACGGATTCCGTTTCTTACCAAACTTCACAGAATTATCTTAAATCATATATAAGACATGTACCGGGTGTCAGAACCAAAATACAAGCCCGATACCAACATGTTCTAATAAAAATTCATTTCCAAAACCTTTAAACCATTTCAGAAAACAATTTTCTTTAAAAATTCATTTCTCGGGCTTGGGTCCTCAGAATTCGATTCTGGGCATACGCCCAAGTTCCATATTTTCCTATGGACCTTCCGGGATCGTCAAATCATGGGTCCGGGTCCGTTTACCCAAAACATTGACCGAATTCAAATTAATACATTTATAGTCAAAATTTATCATTTTTCATAGATTTTCGCATATAGGCTTACCGGCTACACGCCCGGACTATGCACGCAAATCGAGGTAATGCTAGAAGAGGTTTTTAAGACCTCAGAACGTAGAATTTCAATGTAGAATGGCTCTGAAATTTCTTGGAAGATATTCCATTTTGACCCAAATCGTTGGCCCCAATATGTATACATTACGATAGTCAAGCGGCAGTTGGAAGGTATGGGAGTGTTATGTATAACGGTAAATCTCGTAATATATGATGAAGACATAAAACAGTTAGGAAATTACTCTCTCGAGGAATTATCATGATCTACTACGTAAAGTCAAGCGATAATGTGTCGGATCAACTTATGAAAGGCCTAACTAGAGAGGTAGTTGAGAAATCATCGAGGGAAATGGGACTATGGCTGAGGACAAGTCATTATGGTGGTAACTCTACCTAGAAGACTATTGATCCCAAGATCTAGGTTTAAGGAGATCAAACAAAGTCATTAATGACGGTTCAACATTGTCAACTAAAATATTTTGATCCATTCTCGTGATGAGACAATGTTCAATACCAAGGATAAAACATTAAGGATTTTTAATGGTTTCTAAATTTGATACGGGTTATATCAAATAGTGTATCTGTGGAATGACACGTTTAGGAATCACCTATGTAAGTGTGAAGTGTTAGCCGCTTCAAGGAGAATTTTGTAAGACCAGTTCTCTATGCACTTATGAAACAAGGCGGTGTTCATGGCTAAAACAAACACAAAAATGAGAACCCAAGATGGTTAAGGGTTGATTGTGTGACTTATGGTTGTCTAGGTATACACCAAAGTTCGACGGTTCAAAGATATCAAATCTACCGATTGACCGAATATATTCGACATAAGTTCAAAGGAAAATCTACTTATCGAGATGCGATTAATCCTTGCTTATGAATCATACAGTTTTCATGCATATTTCCATAATATAGACATTCCCCATTGATGTGGGAGATTGTTGGGGTTTTAAGCTTGGTTTAGCTTAAAAGAGGGTGAATGGGAAATGGAGGGAAAAATGAAATATTGATTTTCTCTCCTTGACAAAGGGACATTGTCCCATATTGGAGGAGGGAAAGAGTTTTGATGGGTATATATACAATTGCTCTTCTTCTAGCTCTTAAAGAGTTAAGAAGAAAGCAAGCCTCGCTCCGCCGTCGTTATCGCTCGGCTCATTGTTGCCGCTCGGCTCGTCGTTGCTAGAGAAGGTGGAAACTAAGTGTACAAAAAATACAGTAAAGGTGTATCTTCCTGAAGGTAAAACACTAGTTATTGCTTGCACATGAGAGTGTAAAATTGGTGAAAATGACACAATTAAGAATGTTTGTATATACCGGGATTTAAGTATAATCTGTTATTTGTCTCCAACTTTATAAGAGATTGGAAGTGCTTTATCTCCTTTTATCCTGACTTCTGGGTAATGCAGGACCTTCATGCTGGGAAGGTGAAGGGGATTAGTAAAAAATATAATGGATTATACAACTTGCAGCAGCAGAAAGTCGAGGCAAAAGTTGCAGCTCTACACTTATCTAGAGAAACTTTGAAAGAAGAAGATTTGAAAGTTTGGCATGAAAGACTTGGCCATGCTCCTGATAAAGTACTTAAGTTGATTCCAAATATGAAGTTCAAGACAAATAATAGTAGAATAAAGGAATGCAAAATCTGTTCACTAGCTAGACAAGGAATATTGCCTTTCCCTAAAATTACAAATAGATCTAGAAAACCTTTTCAATTGATTCATGTAGATGTGTGGGGTACCTATAGAGTTCCAAATCATGATGGTTATAGATTTTTCCTTACCATAGTTGATGATTGTAGTAGGATGGTGTGGATTTACTTGTTCAGACTGAAAAGTGACGTCATTGTATGTCCGAGATAATTTCTGGTATCAATAAAAAATTAATTTGGTGTAACAGTGAAGATCTTGAGAAGTAATAATGGCACTGATGTTTTCAACTCCAAATGTAAAGCTCTTCTCTAATCTTATGGGATGATTCATTAGAGTTCTTGTGTACATACTCCACAAAAAAATGGAGTCGTTGAAAAGAAGCATCGACACATAGGTAGGAAGAGAAATTCTACTATAGGAAATTTACCTCTTACATTTTGGGGTAAATGTGTTCAAGCGACAGTGTATGTAATTAATAGACTTACCTTATCAGTACTATCTGGAAAATCTTCTTTTGAGATCTTGTATGGTAAAGCACCATCCTTGAAACATCTGAGGACAATTGGTTGCTTATGCTTTGCAACAAATATGACACGAAGTGACAAGTTTGTAGAAACGTCAACTAGGGTTGTTTTGATAGGTTATTCACAACTCAAAAAGGGTACAATATGCTGACTAACACCTTCTTTTTTAGCAGGGATGTCAAATTCATGGAACATAGATTTCCTTTCCAACTGTTAATAGAAGGAAAGCTGCAAGTCTTTCCTAATGGAGTGTTGTCCAACTATGACACTGTTGTTGATAAACCAGGAGTAGAGATGCCAGTTGATAGGGAGGTCACCAGTTGTAGAGGCACCTCTTTCATCGAGTTGATTGCAATGGTATAAGATATAAGCTTAAAGAAATATATACACACAAGGTAAACGATAGAACCATGTACTAAGCGGACAGAAGGAATGGGTCTCATGTACAATCTCTAGCCCAAGAATTTGTCTCTCCCCTACTTCATCCCAACATATAGGAGTCCTGCATGAAACTATAGTAGAGCCAAATTCTGAGATTACAATGCATAGGCCTACTGAGCCATTGAGGAAATCAATAAGAATAGGAAAGGAACCTGCCTCGATGCAGGATTATATTTGTGATAGATCTTCAACAAAGCTCCATGCTAAAGTTGCTTGTCAGTATCCAATGCAAGCATATTTGTGACATGATGGTGATTCTGATAGTATCATAGGAAGCTCAAATCTATTCAAGTACAAGGATGAAGATTTGGAATCTCAAAGAGGGTTTAACAAGATCTCAAGCTAAAAGCTTGCAAAACAAGGTCATTGGACTTCAGGAACGATCAAAGAAGTTGTTAGTTGGGAGGAAGAGCTTAAAGATAAAGGATATGAGTTATCTAGGTGTTATAATTATTTTATGGCCCAAATTCATGTCCAATAAGAGGTAGATTAGATCCCAAGAAATATCCTCTGAAGAAGCTCCAAATCAGCCATTGTTGGACCAATTTAGCACTTAAATGTGTCCCAACTTGTAGCCCTTGAAGTCCTACTTAAAGCCACATTTTTATAGCATAAAAAGGACTTACTTGATGTCCAAGAATGGTACAATAGTCATGCTAGATATTGATCTGGGACTTATTTTCATATATTATGGGACTATATTTATTGCTTTTCCAGTTAGTTAAGGTTATATTTTTCTTTTACTAAGATTTTTGGAATTACTTTTCAAGAATGACTTGGTTTTTGCTTCCTAGTATTTTTCTTTCCCTAAGGTAGTTGGACTTGTTGTCCAAAATAGTTTAGGACATTATTTACTTATTTTTTAGATAGAATTTTGTGACCCCTCTCTATATAAAGGGGTGTATTCTTTGTTTTTATATTTAGATTATTCAGATTATTATTAATAAAAATTGTGAGATTTTTTTGCACTCTTGTGTGTGGCTACTCTGGGATTTATTCTTCAACCTTCAAGACTCAACTTAAGGTGGTAAGATTAAACTCTTTCGAAATCTTAGATCAATTATAGGTATTCAAGAAAGGTGATAAGTTTAAGCTTATTGTTGTTCTTGTTATTCTAAAGGGTCAGATTTCACAATCTATCTCCTGTTTTTAATTCTCTATCAAAGTAGATTAGTTCTTTGTTAGCTAATTGTTGTTTTTAGGATTCAAATTCAAGAATAGACTTCTTGAATTTAAGAAACTCTTTCTTGAATTCAACATATCTTTAATTTTCTGTCTTTTTTTCGTTCCTCCACTTTCTTTTCGCTTCCGCAAGTTTCTTTATTTTTTGGTTTTTCTTTAGTAATTCTTGAATCCTCTATCGTGTTGCTATCAAGTGGTATCAGAGCATAGGCTAATCAAGATTTCAATCTTGATAGACTTGGGAGGTTCTTGAGCAACAAAAAAATGAAAATCAGCCCCAAAAAAGTGTTATTGCTCATTATTATTTTTAGAATTCAAGTATTATTTGGTGTAACGACTCGACCGGTTGTTTTGAGCTTTTTCACTTTGCTCGCCAGTTCTCGGGCATGACTTGCCCCGTGTGATGTATTATGACCTATGTAAATTGTTGGTTTTGGTTTTCAGGGTAATCGGAATGAATTTGGAAGAATAATTCTCAGTTTGAAGCTTGAAATTTGAAAGGTTTGACCAAGATTTGACTTGTTTGTATATGATCTCGGATCGGAATTTTTATGACTCGTCTAGCTCTGTTAGGTGATTTGAGACTTAGTAGCGTGATCGAAAAGTATTTTGGAAGTCCGTGGAAGGTTTAGGCTTGAATTGGCAAAATTGAGATTTTGGCGTTTTCTGGTTGCTATGTGAGATTTTGATATAAGGGTCAGAATGGAATTCCAGAAGTTGCAGTAGCTCCGTTGTGTCATTTGTGACGTGTGTGCAAAATTTCAGGTCATTCGGACATGGTTTGGTCGGTTTTTTTTATCAAAAGCTTAATTCAAAAGATTTTGGAATTCTTAGGCTTGAATTCGATGCAAATTTGGTGTTTTGATATTGCTTTGAGTATTCTGAAGGTTGGAACAAGTTTGAATGAGATTATGGGATATGTTGGCATGTTTAGTTGAGGTCCCGAGGACCTCGGGTGAGTTTCGGGTGGTCAATCGGACCATTTCATGTTGTTTGGAATTGCAGAAAATTGCTGATTAGTATTGCAGAGAAATGGCCTTCACGTTCGCGAGTAGGTCCTCGCGTTCACGAAGGGTTAGTTGGTGAAGGCTGGGAGTTAAGCCTTCGTGTTCACGAGGAAGGCTATGCGTTCGCGAAGGGCTGGATGTTTGGTCATCGCGTTCGCGTAGAGTAATTTGGTCAGTTGGACTTGAGGCATTTTTATTCATCGCGTTCGCGAGTGGTGTAACGCGATCGCGAAGGTTTAGTCTAGAAAGCATCGCGTTCGCGATGGGCAGGTCGCGATCGCGAAGAGGAAAATTCTGGTCAAAGTTATTTTGTGCTTCGCGAACGTGAGGCTTTGACCGCGTTCACGAAGAAAGTAATTTTACCTGGGGCAGAATGTTTAAAAATGAGTTTCACGAGCTTTGGTCTATTTTCTCCATTGTTGAACGATTTTAGAGCTTTTGAGAAAGATTGAAGAGGGAATCGAAGGGTAACACTTGGAGGTAAGATTTTTGAACTCTATACTCGATCCTATGTTGATTCTTACTTGTTTAATCATGAAATATGTGGAAATTAAAGCCTAAATTGGGGAATTAGGGCTTGAATTTGGAGAGTGTAAATTGGGAATTTGAGGGGGCAATTGAGGTCTGATTTTGATGTTCTTGGTATGTATAGACTCGTGAGTGGATGAGGATTCTATTGATGTGACTTTTATCGGATTCCGAGATGTGGGCCCAGGGGCTGGGTTTGAGCAATTTCGGGATTTGTTGATGTAAATTAGATATTCTCGAGTGGGCTTTGTTCCCTTGGTATATTTTAATAGTTATGTACTGATTGTGGCTAGATTTGGAGCATCCGGAGGTCAATTCGTGAGGGCAAAGGCATCGCGGGCTAGAGTTTGGACCGGATCGAGGTAAGTAATGATTGTAAATGCTATCCTGAGTGTTTGAAACCCTGGATTTCACATCGTTGTGCTACTTGAGGTGACACACACGCTAGATGACGAGTGTGGAGTCCTGCACTGTTGGGGATTGTGACTTGGTCCATCTCGTACGAGTGATAAGTCGCGTATTTGATTTGAAATCTTATGATATTCCACATTTTAGAGATTGATATTATATTTTGGGATGTATGCGATGTTTGAGGCCTTGTGCCGACCTGTTGAGACCCTTAGGGGCATTTTTACTATTCTTCCTCACCCTATTTGTTTTGAAAGCATATCCTCAGTCATGATTTACCTGTTTATTGTTTAAACCTGGTTTTATCACTTAAATTCATAAAGTGTGAAAACTGTTTGGGCTGAGTTCCCTGTTTTACTGATGGTCCGAGTGATTGTGAGGTTGATGACTGAGATAGACCGAGGGTCTGATTGTGAGGGTACTGACTGAGATAGACCGAGGGTCTGATTGTGAGGTTAATGACTGAAATAGACCGAGGGTTTGATAGTGAGGTTAATGACTGAGAGAGGCCGAGGGCCTGGTTTTGAGGATTATATATATTTGGATCGGGCTGCACGCCACAGCTATATATATATATATATATATACAGATCGAGCTGCACGTCGTAGCGATATACTGGATCGGGCTGCAAGCCGCAGCAATATAGCGCTTGGGCTGTAGGAGCCCCTCCGGAGTATGCACACCCCCAGTGAGCACAGTCGACTATATTTATGAATCGGGCTGCACGCCGCAGCGATATCTGGATCGGGCTGCGCACCACAGTAGTTACTATATGGTACCTATTGAGTGTGAGTGCTGAGTGTGAGCGCTGACCGGTAAGAGTGAGTCATGAGTGACTGAAAGGCTGCCTGAGGGGCTATAGATATACATGTACATGAGTGATGCTTTGCCTGAGGGGCCTGTTTATGAACTTACTGTTTTTTCACTCCTCCTTAAAGTGAGTTTTTATCGAATATGTTGATTTAATTACTGATTTCACTCATCTTTAGATCGAGCTTCTATTGAAAATGTTGAGCAAACGCTTTAAAACAACTTTCATTCAAACTGAAGTTTTTAAGTTATGAGATGGGTATAAATTGCTGTTTCGCCGAGGGGCTGTATACAAACTATGTTTTGCCCGAGGGGCTAATTATGATTTTCATCATTTCCACTATATATATATTTCATTAAACCTATATTGAAAAGGTTAGAAAGACAATTTTTAAAGGATTTTTCTGAAGTTGGGGGTTTAACGAAAAGAATTGAATGGTATCCTGGTTTGGAAACATGTTGTAAATGTTGTGGTGCTATGACATGGTTGATGTGTTTTCTTACTGCTCAGTCTTTATTTACTCTTATTACTTACTGGGTTGGAGTACTCACATTACTTGCTGCACCTCATGTGCAAATTCAGGTATTTTGGAACCCGATAGCGGGTGTTGATTGCTCAGAGGCGAAGTCATCGGAGTTAGCAAGGTGGTTGCATGACGTTCGCATCACTGCTTTCCTTCCTCTCATTTTCATTACTGTATTCAGTACATTTTTAGACTCTTGTTGTATTCAAACCTTGGTAGATGCTCATGACTAGTGGCACCCCGATGTTGGGCTTGTGTAATTATTATGCACTTTTCTTCAAAAATTTCATTATGAGAATTATTGTTTATAAATGGTATAAAACAATTGTTATTAGAAAATGGTTGATTCGGGAGTTGTGTTGGCTGGCCTAGTTTCATGATAGGCGCCATCACGACTAGGTCTGAGTTTTGGGTCGTGACATTTGGTTTCCAAGTCAAGAAAGGAAACAAGAAGAGGGGATCCTTATTCTTGAAAATTAAAGAAACTTCTTTCCTTATTCTTGTGGGTTTGGGTTTCCTAAAACTCTTTTCTTTTCTTTTCTACTAACCAATTCCTATTCTTCCTAGGTTTGGTCATTCACTTTTCTTTCTTTTTCTAACTCCATATTCTTATCACTAAGGGTTGTGACTAGTAAGGTTTATTAATAAATCTAAAGATTAATGACCAAGAGTTGCATTGAGTGAAAAATGGCAAGAGAGGTGAGAATATTAGAAGGAAAAAGCCAAATTTGAGAGAGACATAATTCTTCTAATCTTTGTTCAAGATATTTCAAACAGGTAGTTATTGTGAAAGGAGGCGAGCTATGACTCAACAACTTAAAAAGTCGAACTTACAGTATACCAAATGGAAGGAAGACAATAGTAAAGTTATTTTTCAAACAAAAGCTAAAGTGATGTCTGCAATTTGTGCCCTTAGAATTGACAAAGAGTTTGGCTATAACTCAATTAGCACTTGTAAGGTTGAGAAATTGAACTTGCATTGTGTTGAGCATATCGAACCCTACGTGTTGAGAGGAGTAAAGGTAGATAAAAGAAAATTATTACTATTCTCTATTGGAAGGTATGAGGATGCAACTTGGTGTGATGTGATTCCCATTAATAATTATCATATCTTGTTGGGAAAGACATGGTATTTTTACAGAAGAGCCTCATATAACATGAAAAAAATAGATACTCTTTTTGAGGTTAACGGGAAGAAACTCATTCTTGGACCTTTGACTCCCTCACAAATTTATGAAGATGAAAGACCATTAAAGAGAATATGAAAAAATATGAGAGAGAAAAGAATGAGAGGAGTAAGGGAGTGCATCCCGATATCCCAAGAGAGGAAAACGAAGAGGCTGTGTTGAGTGAAGAGAATGGGATGTCAAAGAGTGAGCTTGAGGGAAAAGAAAAGATAAAAGGCAATGAGATAACAAAAGTATGTGAGGTAGAGAGAGAAAAACAGGAGGTTTTGAGTGAAGAAAAAGAAGAAAACTTTAGTGAGAGAAAATAGGCTAAGTGTGAGGAAAAAATTAGTCTTGAGACAAAAGCCAAAGAGAGTGTAAGTAAGAAAACATATTCTTTACTTCCTAACCCATTAACTCTTTCTTGTTTTAGTTCTTGTGATCTTGTGCAGCCAAGTATTGACAGACCTTTTGAAAGGGGAGGTAAAGTGCAAGAGATGGTGGCAAAAGTTCCAATTGGATTCCAACATGAATTTGGTGATATCTATTCTTGTTGGATGGTGGAAGATAAAAGCTTGGTTAATTTCTTTGTTGTTGAATCTTTTGACTCTTTTGATCCTTATTTATAGGTTTATGACATGAGTTCCCTAAAGACATTGCTAAGCTAGAGCCATTGCATTAAAGAATAAAAGGTGATGTTGTCCCATTAATAAATAAGTCCAAGTAAGGTATGTATAATTGGTTTATTCACATTTTTGGCCTTTCTAGAACACCTAGGGTATTTCTGTAGGTAATGAAAAATACTCTTATTTCTTATATTGGTGACTTTATAAT
The DNA here is from genome assembly GCF_000715075.1 of Nicotiana tabacum. NCBI lineage: Eukaryota > Viridiplantae > Streptophyta > Magnoliopsida > Solanales > Solanaceae > Nicotiana > Nicotiana tabacum. Next base: position 73,829,801 of record NC_134090.1, read on the forward strand.
TTTTGTGGATGATGATATTTGATGCATATCAAGTCACTAACTGTAATATCTAAGTTCAAGTGCAAGAGTAATTTGCTTCCTTTTGAAATTGAGTACGACATAGATGATTATATGTTCCAGCTTGGTGGAAAGAGGCATGAAATTTATGAGAAGAGACTTGGAAATGAGTTTTCATGTGATAAATTGCTAGAATGTGAGTTTTGTTGTGTGATAGGAAGTCATTCTTCTAGTCATGTTGATTGTGAGCATGTAAAAGTATTTGATACTAGTAAAGAGGCTATGCATGATTATTGTGACGTTAGTGATCAAATGCTCTTTCATGAGCTTATCTATGACTCTTTCTGTGACCCTTTAAGCAATTGTTTAGAATCCTTTGATGTTGAGAATATTATTTTGGAAAGTTATAACCATGATCTTGAATGTATTTAATTTTGGGAATTATGGGTTCTTTTAACCTTCTTGTGAATTTATGTGCTTCTTTGAATAGCTTACATATAGAAGAATCCATGAAATTTGTAATTGATACTTAGCTATATCATAAAAGTGTCTTATTTGATAAATGTGGTAGAGATACTTGTTTTAAATGGATGCGTGATCAATCTTTTGTAATTTTATTGTCATGCACATCTTTTGACTACCTTAAGAGAGGTTTTTATGGGATAAATCTAAGTAGGAATAAATTTTATTGGGATGATGATGTCCATATGCTTTATAAAGGAGTATTTACACCTATTAGGCTTAATTGAGTTAAGTGGACACATGGTCACTATCTTATTTTATTCTTACTATTTTTTCATATTAGTGGATGCCATTTTTTAGTGCATGTATTCGTTTTCTTGCAAGGTCGAAATTCAAGGATGAATTTTCTTCAAGAAGATGAGAATGATAGCATTCTAGGAAGCTCAAATCTATTCAAGGACGAGGATGAATCTTTGGAATCTCAAAGAGGGCCTTTCACAAGATCTCAATTTAAAAAGTTGCAAAACAAGGTCATTGGACTTCAGGAACGATCAAAGAAGTTGTTAGTTGGGAGGAAGAGCTTAAGGATAAAGGATATGAGTTATCTAGGTGCTATAATTATTTTATGGCCCAGATTCATTTCCAATAAGAGGTGAATTAGATCCTAAGAAACATCTTCTGAAGAAGGTCAAAATCAGGCCATTGTTCGACCAATTTAGCACCTAAAATGTGTCCAAACTTGCAGCCCATGAAGCCCTACATAAAGCCATATTTTTATAGCATAAAAAGGACTTACTTGATGTCCAATAATGGTACAATAGTCATGCTAGATGTTGAGTGCAAGTTGGTGCCAAGTTGCTTGCAAACTTCCTTCAAGATTTCCAAGATTTTTAATATTTTATCTAAGATTGGTTTGGGACTTATTTCCATATATTATGGGACTATATTTATTTCTTTCCTAGTTAGTTAAGGTTATGCTTTACTTTTTCTAAGATTTTTGGAATTACTTTCCAAGAATGACTTGGTTTTTGCTTCCTAGTAGTTTCTTTTTCCTAAGGTAGTTGGACTTGTTGTCCAAAGTAGTTTAGGACTTTATTTACTTATTTTTTTAGGTAGAATTTTGTGACCCCTCCCTATATAAAGGGGTGTATTCTTTGTTTTTAGACTTAGATTATTCAGATTATTATCAATAAAAATTATGAGATTTTTCTTGCACTCTTGTGTGTGGCTACTCTTGGATTTATTCTTCAACCTTCAAGACTCAACTTAAGATGGTAAGATTAAACTCTTTCGAAATCTTAGATCATTTTTAGGTATTCAAGAAAGGTGATAAGTTTAGGCTTATTGTTGTTCTTGTTATTCTAAAGGGTCGGGTTTCATAATCTATCTCTTATTATTAATTTTATCAAAGGCGATTAGTTCTTTGTTAGCTAATTGTTATTGTTAAGATTCAACTTCAAGAATAGACTTCTTAAATTAAAGAAACTTTTTTTGAATTCAACATATCTTTCATTTTCTGTCCTTTTTTTTCGTTTCTCTACTTCCTTTTAGCTTCCGCAAGTTTCTTGATTTTTTTTGTTTTTATTTAGTAATTCTTGAATACCCTATCGTGTTGTTATCAATTTCACCCAAGTATCAGAGTTTGTTAACCAAAATCACTAATTTCAGGGAGCCTCAGAGTTATGAGGAGGCAATAATAGATCCCAAATGGGTTTCAATAATGGAACAAGAAGTCACAACTCATAGAGAAAATAAGACTTGGTCCTTGGTGGACTTGCCAGATGGAAAATACTAATTGGATATAAATGGGTATTCAAGGTAAAGTATAAAACCGATGGCGAGGTGAAACGTTATAAAGCAAGGTTGGTTGCCAGTGGGTACAACCAAAGAGAAAGAGAGACTACCAGGAAACATTCCCGCCCGTGGTTAAAATGGTGACATCGAGAGTAGTCCTGACCTTAGCTTGCACGTAATTGGGCCTTGCACCAAATGGACATTTATAATGTATTCCTCCAAGGGGGCCTAACAGAGGAAGTTTACATGTCCTTACCTCAGGGATTTCCAACTAGGGAGAGAAGCAAGTATGCAGGATGCATAAATTCTTGTATGGTCTAAAGTAACCGTCAAAAAATGGAATTTAAAATATACTGAAGCACTTATCAACTCAGTCTTTGTACAAAGTCATTTTGGCTATTCCCTGTTCACAAAGAAAGTAGACACAAGGGTGGTGATTATCTTGGTATACATAGATGACCTTCTCATAACTAGAAATGATCAGAATCTAATATTAGAGCCAAAGACCATACTACAATGTACCTTCAAGATTAAGGACTTAGGTGAATTGGAGTTCTTTCTTGGAATTGAAATAGAAAGGTCCAAGCAAGGGATATTGATCAATCAGAGAAAATTTGCATTAGAGTTGATTAACGAACTGGGATTAGCAGGGTCAAAACCAGTTAGCACACCAGTGGAGTGCAACCAGAGGTTTACATCTGTGGAATTTGATAAGCATACAGATTGTAAAGGAGATGAGAAGCTGGAAGATGCAAGACCATACCAGAGATTGGTGGGAAAGTTATTGTATCTTACATGGAAAGGCCGGATATATGTTATGTAGTATATGTCTTGAGCCAATTCATGCATAGTCTAAAAATATCACACATGGAGGCAGCAACTAGAGTTGTAAAGTATGTCAAGAATGCACCAGGTTTAGGGGTGTTAAAGAGGTCAAGACAGTCAACAAAACTTACTGCTTTCTATGATGCAGACTAGGAATCATGTCCAGTCTCTAGGAGATCTGTGATAGGATATATGATGAAGCTACATATTCTTTGGTGTCGTGGAAATCACAAAAATAATGTACAGTATCTAGGAGCTCGGCCGAAGCTCAGTATATAAGCATGGCAAGAGGAGTTTCACTAATTCTATGGCTGACAGGATTATGCAGGATTTGGGTGCAGATGTTCAATTACCAGTTGAGTTGAACTATGATAGCAAAACAGCAATTCAAATCACGGCAAACCTCATATTTCATGAGCAGACAAAGCATATAGAGATAAATCTATATTTCATCAGGGAAAGAATTCAATAGGGGATTGTTAGGACAAGATATGTTATGTCAAAAGACCAAGAAACAGATTTGTTCAGCTATAGGTAAGACACAACATGAGTATCTGATGAGCAAGCTAGGAGTGCTTAACTTGTTTGCACCACCTAGCTTGAGGGGTAGGGGCGGATGCACGCTTATCAAAGCGGGTCATGCGACACCACTTAATCAAACTTTTGTACTAAGTATATGTATTAATACTGTGAGAAAAATGATACGTAAGAAAAAAATAACACCACTTGACATAAATTATCTCTTGGTTCATTGATTTTGTGTTTGATTTTTGCTTCAAGAGGTCAAAGGTTCAAACCTCAACAAGCACTTTTTTTTTGCCAATATTTTTTTTAGCAAATATACCACTAGGCAGGCTGCCTAGTGGCTAATATATAAATAAAATCCCAAAATGGGTCCAAAGCTTACAAGATGTCCAAAACCAAAATAGAAGTTGCATGAAGCTACTATCTACTAAAAAGATAGAAAAGCTAAAGTCTAATGAACTAGCTATTACAACATTGTCCGCTGAATACTTCCTTCTCCTGTTAGTGTATGTGAATCCAATTACCAGTGGCAAACACCAAGCAGCACCTATCAAGCTCTCACCAGGCACCAGGGTATGCAGTCCATAGGCTAAAATGAATTCCAAACATCTCCACCACAGAATTGAAGCCAGCATAGTCTTCCAATCATTAGAGTTGCTACAATATGATCTCCATAAGTAGTGTATTGACTCTATCCAAGTATAAATCATGTGGTCGATCATCAATATTTTAATGTAAAAAAGCCTGGCTATACCTCTCTTGAAGCTGGCTTTAGGCAGGCTTTGCAAGGCAAAAGCCAGGTTGGGGTTGGCTTTAGGCAGGCTTTGCAAGGTAAAAGCCAGGCTGGGGCTGGCTTTAGGCAGGCTTTGCAAGTCAAAAGCCAGGCTGGGACTGGCTTTAGGCAGGCATTGCAAGGCAAAAGCCATGTTGGGGTTCGCTTTAAGCAGGCTTTGCAAGGCAAAACCCAGGCTGGGGCTGGTTTTAGGCTGTCTTTGCAAGGCAAAATCCATGACAGAGATGGCTTTAAGCTGGTGACGCCAGGGTAACGCTAGGGTATCATCAGGCTTTAGTCTAGCGTCGCCAGGCCTGAGGAGCTGGGTGTTTTTATGATTGTGTAAGCTCAGATCCTTCTCTTCCCGAACCTTTAATGTAAAAATCATTCTAAATATTGCTAAACCATCCTTAGATTGAGCATGAAGACATGCTAATACCACTGAGAAATGATTCAACAATCTCCAGAAATTCCACATAACAGATTCAACATTTTCCTTAACATTTGAACATATCAGAAGTAGAATAAATTGGACCATCCAATACCTGCTTATCACATTGGTCCTGTACACTATCAAAGCACACCAAAAATGAGCATGTGACCATGATAATACCACTGGAAAGTACCTTAATAGCATACAGAATAAGACATAAAAGAAACACGCAGGTATGTGCAGATTCCAATCCTGTGAAGCCATCAGTCTGGGGCTCTTCTCTTTGCTATTCTAACCCTAAAGTTAGGAGTTTGAGACTTGTCTAAATTAATCAACCTCCTCCCTGCACTAGGCAGTTCAGAAAATGGGTGAAACTCAGATGTACCTGCAAAAGAAAACACAATGTTAGCTATAAAATCTGCCACTGAGTTGCCTTCTCTGAACACATGTTGAAAGATCACATTGAAGTTGTCCTTCATCTCTATAATTTTCTTCACATCATTTGAAATTACCAAGGAGGATCCCATTCCCCTTCTATCACTTTCTTTATCACTAATGAGTCAGTTTCCAATATGAGAGGGTGAAGATCATGCTCCACACAGTATTCCAACCCTTGAAATAGCCTTAGCTTCAGCCACCACATTAGTTGTAACCCCCAGGTCTACTGCACTTGCATACACCACATCACCTTCATCATTCCTCACACAAAAGCCTAATGATCTAGGACTAGGATTTCCTTTTGAAGCTTCATCAGTATTGCATTTGTACCAACCATGAAAAAGAAGTGTGAGCACGTGATTTTTGTGTTTGCGCGACAGTCGCTCCAAAAGAATAAAGTTGGTCCTGCTGTACAATTTTTAGATTTCTGTGCGGCACTTTGTTGATTTATTTGTGACTTTGGCCCATTTTATTTATTTACCTTATTAAAACAAAATTGAAAAATGCGTACGTGTCATGCATAATTTGAACCGTAACATGGTTTAAATAGAAAGGCATAAACAGGCATCTTTGTCCGTGATTTTGTTTTGTTCGACTTTACCTGTTTTAAAATATTTTAGTGTGTGTGCAAATAATTGTATTGAGTGTGTATTTAATTTTAATTTGATTTTTTTTGGCTTAGTTTTGTTTTAAAATAAAATAAAAAAAATAATAAAAAAAATAAAGAAAAGGACCCTGCCTTTCCGGACTTGGGCCAATTTATTAAAATTGGCCCAAACGAACAGCCCAAAACCCAGGCCTGCCCGGTCCAACACCACCTAATGCCCAGAGAATCCAAACGATGTCGTTTTGGTACAGGTTGATCTGGGCCGTTGATCTCAAATTGATCAACGGCCAAGATCAATTCCCCATAACCCATCAACAAACCCGACCCGTCTCACCCGGACCGACCCTAACCCTTTACCCTTGAAACGACGTCGTTCCCTGATAGCCAAAGGATCCTGGCCCTTTATCTCATCTCATCCAACGGCCAGGATCCATTTGCTCACTAACTATATAAACTCCTAACACTACCCTGCCCCCCTATCCAAACCCCAGCCTTCGTCGTCCTCACCACAACCCCCAAACCCTAGAGCCGCCCTAGTATCCCCCACCATGAAAACCGGCGGCATGAACGCCGGTGACCTTCCCCTTAACACCATAGAACCCCCTTGACGTCCTGAACCCAAATCCATCAACCACACACCTCGAATCCTATCCCACCTTCTCGAATCTTCATTTGAAGATTCGAGTCGGGACCTAATCTACACCGATCTGCCCTAAATTCATACCAGACACTCCCCAGACCCCCTCGTGACCAAACCATACTTGGTTTGGTCCGAATCTAACCAAGGAAACACGAATCCCAGATCTAAGTTTTTGAACTCTAGTTTTCCCTGTGCATGTTCCGTGCTTTGTTCAAACTGAAGAGATTAAGGTCTAATGGACCTTAATCGAGGTGTTTCTCATCCGAGAAACATTTCGTTTAAAAGTCCATTCAACCTTAAAGAAGGTCCGTTCAAACACCAGTGGATTTTTCTGATTTGTTCCTTAAAAAGCTTTAAGGTGAGTTAATTTTCTTTTCTTTATTTCAGTTCGTATGTTTGTGTGTTGTTAAAGGCCTGTCCGCATGGCCAAACTTTTTGTTTTGTGTTTTTGAACTGCTGTTGTCCACCTTGGCCGGACCTCTTATTCAGTCAGTTTCTTTCTTCATAATGCGTGTGTATAAATGTATGTTCAATTGAATCCGTAACTGGTCATTCATTTAGTTCTTAGGGCCTTTCTGTTTGACATTGCAAAATGAACCCCTTATGTGATACTGTTAAATGTCTGATTTTTGGCTACGATTGTATGTGTTAATGCTAATATAGTCGAGTCGACATGTGTCGTCAATTAGTTTCAACTGTCCGAACAATAACAAATCAACTTACTTCTGCTAAGCATGTGTTGAGTCAATTAAGAACCAGTTTTTGTTTACTTATAGCTTGTTTGAATTGATCAGTAATGTAAAAAGGATTGTTTTGTTTAAAGTTCTGAAATGGAGGGCATGTGCACTTGGCACAGCATGTGCATTGGTGCACCTCATGTGCCTTGTGCACAGCCTGTTTTTCCTGCATAAAAGGGCTTTCAATTTTAAAAATGGTTTGACAGCATATGCTGTCAGATAGATTCTACTGCCCATACCTTGCTTTAAGTTTAAAAGTATTAAACCTTTTAAAAGTTAAATCTGCCAGGGAATGTTGATGGAGGTTAATACTTAAATAACTAATGGGAATCTGAAAATGTGAATGCACATGGGAGGGTACTGTGATATTCTGAAAAACAGGATGTTAAAAGGGCTGAGGTTTAGGCTTATAAAAAGAGAGATAGACATACACACAGAGGGGGATATACAGAGGGATTAGAGATAGTCATATACAGAATTAGAAAAGGGGGACAGAATTAGAGAGGAGGGGATAGACACTGAACCTTGAGAGCCTACAGAGATAGAGAGAGACACTGAGAGGGAACACCTGAGAGTTCAAATTCCGAAAACAGAAACTGGAAAAGAATTCTTTTTGATAACCCAAATAGATTTCAAAACTGAGGATTGACATTTGAATTTGAAAAGAAAGGAGATAAGGAAAGGGATATCACAAAGATCAGAAATTGTCTTATTCCTACTATTTGTTCGATTCTCAGTTTTGTTCAAACTGTCCAAATTAGTTATGTCTTCTTTCAAGTGTTGGCTAAGTCTATTGTTTGGATTTGTATTGTTTGTTTCTTCTGGAATTGGATTGCCTAGATCTCTTATTCCGTACTACTGGAAATTTGTTTCATTCTGCCCTTCCTCCATTGGCTTTACTGGTCTTTTGCCCTGGGATTTTTTGTTCTATTGGAACCTACTGTTACTGCTGCTGTTTGGTATCGCTTCTATTGCTCAACCGACTGCCTTACTTTTTTCATTGTAAGCATTTCCTCAGGTACACATTTCGAATCTGTCTGATGTTGCAATGAAAGTTGAATCGAAAGATCTGAAGGATGTTATAATCATCTGTTGCATTGCTTACAAATTTTTATATAAATGTTGTTAAGATATGCAGTTTCTGGGTCTGTTAGCCTAATGGAGACAGATTAGTAAGGTTGTATTCAATTAAAGTTTATGCCAATTGGAAACTGTGACATTTTATTCGTTTAGGAGTACACAAGATGTAAATACAATCCGTGAAATATGCAGAGCCATTTAATACAATTGCTAATTCAAACTCGCTCTTTCAGCATGTTTCTAATATGTAAGGACAAATAATTGTTTAGATCTAGCTAAAGACAATACAGTTTCAAACTCTTGAGTTTCAGTTTTTCATGAAGCAGTTTATAGGATGAGTTTCAAATATCATTAGTCGCATTTTTCTAATAAGTAGTTTTAATTAATCTTGCCTAAATAAGTTAGGGTTAGGGAGCTCTTGCAGCAGTCGTAGCATTTCATCAATCTTGTATATAATTCTTCTATCAAGTTAAAAGCATGTTTCATGAGGTACAACGTCTCTTCATTCTGTAAATAATTAATCAGACGATTAACTAAAATCTTAATTTGGCCAAAGCATATAATTGAATTAGCATGCATCTTTTCTTCTATTTTAGAGACAAACACATTAGAAATGTAGTCTCTTTAGGATATCCTTTTCTAAAATAGAGATGAGCCTCGCCAAATAAAAATGCAAAATTGCGGGGCCCTCAATAAATAACCATGATAATTATTTAGAATTCAGGATAGGCCATTTAATAAATTTCATGGCCTTCTACAAAATAATAACGCGTTAGACTCCGTAGGCGCGGATTAATTAAATCATATTCTTAAATTCGGGTGCACATTGATGTGACCCAAATCCGAATCTCAACGAAGTCCGAATGTGTCGACGATCACGGGTGCATTGATTGTGACGTGGTTCGACATGCATTTTCACGACGTTGCAATTCTATAAAAATAAATGATAATAATAAAAGCGGTATAAATCTAATAAGAAGCATATAAATCACAACATGTATTTAAATCAGTTATTTAGCCATTATAACAATTTAAGCGACCGTGCTAGAACCACGGGATTCGAGGGTGCCTAACACCTTCCCTCGGGTCAACAGAATTCCTTACTTAGAATTTCTGGTTCGCAGACTTCATTCGGAAAAGTCGAAAATTTCCTCGATTTGGGATTCAAGATAAACCGGTGACTTGGGACACCAAAAGCCAAACCTTTCCCAAGTGGCGACTCTGAATTAAATAAATAATCCCATTTTCGAATATTGTCACTTAAATTGGAAAAACTCCACCCGCGCATCTTACCCCTCGGGGCAGGGTGCGCAAAAAGGAGGTGTGACAGCTCTGGCGACTCCGCTAGGGAGGTAACCCAGAACCACTGGTTCAGGGTTCAAGAATTCGAGCTTAGAATAATTGTTATATTTGGCTTTATTATCTGATCTTTATTACATGTTTTTGCATAACGTGCTAAATGTTGTCTTTTACCGCTTTGATATTATCTGAACTGTATATAAACTGTGCTGAAACTCTTCTCTTCTTACCTCCGGGGAGAAGCTCGCTGGTCGAGACTCCCTATTCTGTTAGTGTCAATACCTGAAATAAGAAAGAGGTCGGACAAGTTACAAAGCCGGACGATCTCGCGGGTCCTCGGTACGTAGCCCCCTCCTCGGCTCGAGTTGTCTGCTCGGGTACACAGTCTAGAACGTATACCCAGGTTATAAACCCAGTATAACAAAACCGCTGCTGGAGAATTAGACCCAGAACCACTGGTTCAGGGTTCAATAATTCGAGCTTAGAATAATTGTTGTATTTGGCCTCACTATCTGATATATATTACATGTTTTGACATAACATACTAAATGTTGTCTTTTACCGCTTTGATATTATCTGAACTGCATATAAACTGTGCCGAACCCTTCTCTCTTCACCTCCGGGGAGAAGCTCGCTGGTCGAGACTCCTTATTCTGTTAGTGTCGATACCTGGAATAAGAAAGAGGACGGATAAGTTACGAAGCCGGACGGCCTTTTGGTTCCCGGTAAGTTGCCCCTCCTCGACTCGAGTTGTCCGCTCGGGTACACAGTCTAGAACAAATACCAAGGTTTAAACCTAGTATAACTCGACTTCATGCCGGATCCCTAATAGGAACGCTTATTTGCATCATGTTGCATTTGACTTAGGGGACTCAACACATGGGTTGGGTCCGTCTAGGACTAGCAACCTGAAATGAAAAGACCATCTTGTTGCATCCTATTTGTTTCCGTGCATTTATTTGTCTCGGACATGCATGCTGCCTGACTTTGGAGTATTTGAAAAATATAAACAAAAAAAATAATAATAAAAAATAACAGTGTATAAGGCTAATTTTCTACTTTGAAAAATAGCAATGCCCAATTACTGTCAAAACTCTGCCGAAATTTTGCGATAATAAAAGGGAAAATGTTTTATTTACTAAGAAAAAGAAAAACAAAAAGATAGAAAAATAGTCTTTTATTTTTGGGAAGTTGTTTGTTGAAAAATAAAAGGAAAAAATTTTGTTCTAAATTAATTCGGTTAATTTGACCGAACTACGTGGGTCTGATTCTCACCGGATGTGAGATACGTAGGCAAACCTCATCGGTTCCGGCCCCAATTTCCAAAAATCAAAGAAAATTTCTAAAAAAAATTCCCTTTAGTTCTTTCTTTGGAAAATATAAAAAAAAACAAAAAAATATAATATAAGGGTTTTCTTAAACTCAAATAAAAATAAAAAGTCTCTTTCTTTCTGAAGTCTTTCATATGAAATAATGTAATAAGAATTAAAAACCAGCAATAAAAATCCAAAAAAAAACAATACTCTTTGCTTTTAGTCTCTCTTTTGTAAAATGTTTTTTTTTAAAAAAAATAATAAAAAAAAAATAATATATATATTTGAAAATCTGAATTTCGAAATGTTAGGATTTTTTCTTTGGAAGTGATTTTGTAAATAAATAAAACTCAGAATTTCACATCATTTTCTTAAAAGTCCCTCTTTCAAAATTTAAGGGGCAACATCATAATAAACTTCCGTAGAAAAGGTAAAAAAAAAAAAAAAAAACCGACCAAACATATTTTCTTTTCTTAATAAATTTCCAGAATTCAAGACAAAAGCAAATAAATTGTAGAAGTCTTTCTTAAAAAAAAAAATCAAAATAAACAAATTTTCTTTCTTCTTTTAAAGTATTTCCTTCAAAAAATTTCAAAAAAAAAAAAGAATTTTGAATAAGTAAATAAGCAAAGAATAGTCAAATCTTTCGAGCCCTATGCTAAATGAGCACTTGCTTCTTTATTTTTATGCTTGTTAGTTTCGAACTACGTAATGATCTGATTCACGTAGGCATCGTGATACGTAGGCAATCCTCATCGGATCCGGTCACATTTCTTTTACTGCAAAAAAAAATATAAATAAAAAAAAAAAAACTAATAAAAAACGCCGGAATGACGCATGCTCTCGCAGCAAACATATAGTGATCCACTTAACTGAATAGGTGCATCATGCCCAACATGAGATTAACTATCTGTTATTTGCTGCAAATTAACCGTGCGCTTGTCGATGAGTATATTCAGGGTTTTTGGAAAGACGGTTGGTTTGGTGAAAGTCTGGCCTCGCACTCATACTTCACGAGGTCAAGGAGAAGTGTTCAGCTACCTGTTGTTAGGACCAGAAGCAGTACTCACACTTACTTCACCAGGTCGAAAGGAAGTGTGGAAATGTCTTCAGAAATTCCATTGCAAACAATCCCTGTTTCCGAGGAAAGCTCGATCTCAGCCGTCCTCACACCTGAGTCCGCAACTGCGGAGGAAAATAGAATCCTACGGCTCCGCATGCTGGAAATGCTGGACGACTGGAATAATGGGAAAGAGCCGCCAAGTGTCGTCCCCGGATTCCCTGAATTATTCTCCAGGTCAAGTGGGATTTCAAATGTTCCCGTAAATTATCCTGCTACCCCATTCGGGCACCCAGCCACCTCAGCCTTCTCTGCTGGATCACCTTCTGACTCTCATCCCCGAATGCCAGCCACCGATGCAAGCATGAACATCTTTACTACATCGCCTTGCCCGATTACGGCACAGCCTGCCACGTACAAGCCAAGCTTTGACTCATCCTCTTTTACATTCCAAGCTCCATCGTTCTCAATGGAACCAACTAGGTTCGCTACCAGCACTAATCCTCTACCGCCTCAGTGCGAGCTTGCACCCAGGCAGGATCAGAACCCCAGAATTGCAGAACAAAATGAGATTGCCAAGAGAATGAGAAGCCTTGAACAAAGCTTGAAAAATATTCAAGGATTGAGCGGACAGAAAAGCGTCTCTTACGCCGACCTATGCATGTTCCCTCACGTGCACTTACCAGCAGGTTTCAAGACCCCAAAGTTCGAGAAATACGATGGGCATGGTGACCCCATTGCACATCTTAAAAAATACTGCAATCAATTACGGGGAGCTGGCGGAAAAGAAGAACTGCTGATGGCATATTTTGGAGAAAGTTTGGTGGGAGTCGCTTCGGAATGGTATATGGACCAGGACATATCTCGCTGGCATATATGGGATGATCTTGCCAGAGACTTCGTAGGGCAGTTTCAATATAATATCGACATCGCGCCAGACAGAAATGCTTTGTCAAATTTAAAGAAGAAACCCTCGGAAAGTTTTAGAGAATACGCCATCAAATGGCGTGAGCAAGCGTCAAGGGTAAAACCTTCCATGGACGAGATAGAGATGGTCACTACTTTTCTCCAGGCTCAAGAGTCCGACTATTTCCAAAACATGATGTCAGCAATGGGAAAGCCTTTCGCAGAAGCGATTAAGATTGGAGAGATGGTGGAGAACGGTCTGAAAACGGGAAGAATTTTGAGTCAGGCAGCCATAAGGGCAACCTCCCAAGCCATCCAAAGCGGGTCTGGAGGAATGGCAAGAGGGAAGAAAAAAGAGGAAACGTCCATGACAGTGGCAGAGGTGGGAGAATATCATAATCCCGGGCTTTGTTCTTCGGAAAGAACCTCGCAACAGTATTTCCCCCACCAAAATGCGACCTACGCTCCTCAGCCCTACATGGTCATGAGCACCCAGCCTTATATACAGCGGACACAACCAGTCAATCGGGGGCAGGCCCCACATCCTAGGAATCAGCCTCCTCACCGAAACCACTACAATCCTCGACCTCCTCAAAACAATTTCCGTCCTCGGGAACCACCCAGGAGACCCAACTACACACCAATCGGCGAACCCTATTCCACCCTATTCCCTAAGCTTGTCCAAATGAATTTGTTGCAGCCCATACCACCGAACGGGCAGAACCCGGGATCACCATCATATCGGCGGGGTGCCAGATGTGCGTACCATTCAGGGGTAGAAAGGCACGACACCAATGATTGTTGGACATTGAAACAAGCTGTAGAGAATCTGTTAGACCAGGGGAAGATTGTGTTGAGAGACGAGGATATCCCAAATGTGACCAATAATCCGCTGCCCGCCCACAACAATGGGCCGATAGTTGGGATGATTTGTGAAGACGAGGAAGTTGATCCGGCACTTAAAGCCATAATTGCTGTTGCTGATACAGGAAAAGGACCCAGGGTAACTCCGGAGCAAGAAAAAAGAATAAGTGATGTATTCAAGCAGGCCTCCATGGTATGGGGGACGATCAAACAACCTCGGCCGAACGAGCTAGTGTTTGTCGGACGCATACCACGGGAACCAAAATACAACAAAGAGGGAGATGATGAGGTGTCCCCGCTCGACGAGAGCGAGGAAATATGTGAAGCAACAAGGGAAAAGCTATGCGAAATACACATGGTCCAGCCAGGAGAGGGCACTAGCACCGTTGAAGTATCGTACGTGGGGCCAAGCACCTAGTTTCAAAACTAGAAGGCTACGCCATTCTTGATCAAACGGAAGTCCTATTGAACCTGTCTTGCCATTTTTTCTGCACCACGAGTAACCCCCGAGGGTGACTCAGATGTTTTTCTTTAGTTTCATGTTTTTAATTTCCTGAATGTCGACCTTTTTCCTTATCTTCCCCAAAATGCCAAGAAATGAAATCATGTTTGATTACTCACCTTCTTCTTCTATGTTTTCTTTTGTGTTCTCTTCAATTCTGATAAATGCAGCTTTAAATAACATGACATGTTTGCGGACTTCATGCCCGGATCACGAGAACTCCGATCAGACTTCAAATAATGAGTCAAAATTTGAGATATAAAGAATTTGAAAAGTAGGAACAACTAAAGAAAATTGGTTCATGGTTTGGAAAATGTCTGTCACTAAAGCAGAGCTTGAGAGCAGTAAAAGGGCTTAGACCCGTACAGAATGATAACCTTAATAACTGCGGTTTGTCATGAGCAATTGTATCAAGAAAGAAGGGTCCATACGTCATTGAAAAACGTTACCAAATAGAGCATTTGTATCTGGACGACGTCGAAAGAAACGACGTCAGCCTTGCTTGGAAGACAGGTGCAGTGATATGTCTAAATCACTCTGGCGATATCTTTGCACGGTTTGAGATGACGAAGGCTTTCATTCTCGCCACCCAAACACTATTAACCCTTTGCAAACCCATTTGAGCTGGTTACTCTTCTTTGATTACCCTCTTTGGAACCTGAAAATATTATTGAAAAAAAAAGAATGAGGAAATATATACATAAAAAAAAGAAAAAAAAAGAAAAAAAAAAGAGAATGTATGAACTACGTTTGACTTGATTCCGAAAGGATACGTAGGCAACCTCTCCTTGGGGTTCAGTCACACCAACAATAAAATCCAGGAATTCCCCCGAAAGTAAAACTGGGGCAGAAGTTATAACGATTCAGCAATAATCCCACCCAAAAGGTTCCAAAGTTGTAGTTCAATCCAAATTCTTTTCACCCCAAACCTTTTTCAAGTCCTTCTGATCAATCAACGAAGTATTCCAAAATAGGAAGACGGAATTATTTGGGTCCGATACAACAAATGAGGAGAATGAAGATAAGAAAGTCTTGTCGGTGAAAACCTTTGGGCACCGTGAGGCGACGCGAGAAGGGAAATCAAAAATGAGAGAACTTGTTTAGTAAAAACTCGCAAAGAGTACTAGCAGGCGACAGTAAGAAGAGAAATGAGAGAGGTCGACTAACGAAAACCCGCAAAAGGCGTTGTCGGCCAAAAAGATGATTCCACCTCAGAAAGTCCTGGCAAGGTTCCCAGGTTTTGAAAAATATAGGTCTGTTTTGATTCATGAGGAAATGCAAGTTCTCGGAGGTCGGGCATCCAGTCCAAAAGGCATGTCATGTCAGTTTGAAACTGGCATACACTCCAGATAAGTCCTTCTTTTTTCCCCGAAAGGGGCTTTTCTCTTTAAACTCATATGTTCTCCTTTACATAGTTTTCTTTGATCTAACTCTTAATTCCATAATGACCGCAAAGAAAGGTGGCAGGACCGGTTTTACAAGGCTCCGTTTGGCAAGAGTCAAATAAATGTACGACCTCAGTGGCGCGTCAGTCCCACCCCGACTGGCCATGGTAGTTGATTTGCTTCCAAAACCGACAAATCCCCACAGGGTATCCCTTGTTACAAATCCCCACGAAGTCTCCCCCTGGTACAATTCCCCAAAGAGGTCCACCCCAGCACATCCCCCGCAAGTCTGCTACAATCAAAAAAAAAAAAAAAAAAAAAAATCCTCACAGAGTTCGCATTGGGCAAATACCCACGGAGATTCCCTTGTACAAATCCCCACAGAGTCTCCCTAATGAAATCCCCACCAAAAATCCCCAAGCGGAACGGGACGGGAAAACCAAAACCTTATAAGGCAAATCATCACAAATCTGGGAACGCAGGTCTGAGTAGTCCAAAGGGTTTCACATCAATGGCAGAGTTGGTCAACAAGAATCAGGCTAAGACAAAGCAATTGGAACGATCAAGGCCCCCAAACCAACCGCCATTTCCAAACTGACAATGTTTTCTTTGTGTAGGAAATTGAGACAGGTACGACCCAAATCAGCCATGCATGAAGCTGGTGTAGCCCAAAGAAATGGAGCACACAAGCATTGAAACAGCCTTGCAGCGGGAAAACGACCAATGGTAAGTTTCCCCATAATTCTTTCGTGCATTTCTGATAAATAAAAATAGAGAAAGGGGAGAACCAAAGGAAAGAAAGAAGACAAGGAATAAACATCTCAAAAGAAAAACAAATCATGGTAGCATAGGACCTCGTTCCTCAACTATCCCGGTAAAAACCCCGGATCTCCCTGGCATAACCCAAGGAGCCCTTTTTATCCAAATTCCCGGCATAACCTAATGAATCTTTTCGGCATAACCCGATAAATTTTTCGGCATAACCCGATAAATTTCCCGGCATAACCCGATGAATCCTTCCGGCATAACCCGATAAATCTTTCCGGCATAACCCGATGAATCCTTCTGGAATAACCCGATGAATCTTCCCGGCATAACCCGATGAACCTTCCGGCATAACCCGATGAATCTTCCCGGCATAACCCGATGAATTTTTTCGGCATAACCCGATAAACCCTCCCGGCATAACCCGATGAATCCTCCCGGCATAACCCGATGAATCTTCCCGGCATAACCCGATGAATCTTTTCGGCATAACCCGATGAATCTCCCGGCATAACCCGATGAACCTTCCCGGCATAACCCGATGAATCCTCCCGGCATAACCCGATGAATCCTCCCGGCATAACCCGATGAATCCTCCCGGCATAACCCGATGAACCTTCCCGGCATAACCCGATGAATCCTCCCGGCATAACCCGATGAATCCTCCCGGCATAACCCGATGAATCCTCCCGGCATAACCCGATGAATCCTCCCGGCATAACCCGATGAATCTTCCCGGCATAACCCGATGAATATTTTCGGCATAACCCGATAAACCTTCCCGGCATGATCCGATGAATTCCCCCGGCATAACCCGATGAATCCCCTCGGCATAACCCGACGAATCTTTTCGGCATAACCCGAATCTCCCGGCATAACCCGATGAATCCTCCCAGCATGACTCGATGAATCTTTTCGGCATAACCCGAGAACTCTTTTCCATGCAATCAGCATTAGGGTTTTAAAACCCTAAACTGAATTTTCCTTTTTAGTCAGCATTAGGGTTTTAAACCCTAAACTGAACTTTTCCTTCCAGCTAGCATTAGGGTTTTAAATCCTAAACTGAGCTTTTCCATGCAATCAGTATTAGGGTTTTAAACCCTAAACTGAATTCTTCCTTTGAATCGGCGTTAGGGTTTTAAACCCCAAACCGAACCTCTCCCCAGCTAGCCGGTGTTAGGGCTCCAACCCTGAACTGAGCATGCATATCCTCTTTCATCGATTTTATGAACTTCTTGGCGAATAATTAACGAAATTTTCCTAGTGAAACTGGGGCAGAAAATTTCGTTCGTTTGTTTGTTTTTCCCGCAGGTCTAACCTCGAGCCACACGGATCGAAATGACCCACGAGATGAGTCTCAACTCAGAATCAAAGAAGAAAAAGACAAAAGAAGACATCCTGAGATATCAGAGTGAATGGAGAGCAGATCGACTCCAACATTTGACTAAGGTCCTGAACCCTACCAATCGCGTCTCACTCAGTATCCCAGAGATTAAACAAGTCGCCGCAACTCGCAAGCATCAAGATTCAGATCGGAGTCTACAAGCAAAATCAGCTAAGACCCAAGATCAAGTCGTAAAAGAATCATAGATAGGAATCTTGTAACTAGCAGTTGACATACATATAAGTAGTTAGTTCAGTTTCTAATTTTCGTTTGGTTGTAATAAGGCGGTCAGTGACGCGGCAGTGACAACAGCAACAGCAGTAGCAGCAAGCGTTGCAATCCCATGGTAGTCCCAGCTACCAAAACTTCCCGAACTACATTGACCTGATTCCTGTTTAGCCCAGGATATGTAGGAAATCTTTGAAGCAAGATTCGGTCAGATCTTTTAAAAAAACATGCTTCGTACGGAGTGGTCTATAGGCGAAAATCGCTCATACACGCTCACTTTATCTTTGCACGAAAACTCTTCGTGTTTCCGAACAAAGAGGGACAGCTGTGAGCACGTGATTTTTGTTTTTGCGCGACAGTCGCTCCAAAAGAATAAAGTTGGTCCTGCTGTACAATTTTTGGATTTCTGTGCGGCACTTTGTTGATTTATTTGTGACTTTGGCCCATTTTATTTATTTACCTTATTAAAACAAAATTGAAAAATGCGTACGTGTCATGCATAATTTGAACCGTAACATGGTTTAAATAGAAAGGCATAAACAGGCATCTTTGTCCGTGATTTTGTTTTGTTCGACTTTACCTGTTTTAAAATATTTTAGTGTGTGTGCAAATAATTGTATTGAGTGTGTATTTAATTTTAATTTGATTTTTTTTGGCTTAGTTTTGTTTTAAAATAAAATAAAAAAAATAATAAAAAAATAAAGAAAAGGACCCTGGCTTTCCAGACTTGGGCCAATTTATTAAAATTGGCCCAAACGAACAGCCCAAAACCCAGGCCTGCCCGGTCCAACACCACCTAATGCCTAGAGAATCCAAACGATGTCGTTTTGGTACAGGTTGATCTGGGCCGTTGATCTCAAATAGATCAACGGCCAAGATCAATTCCCCATAACCCATCAACAAACCCGACCCGTCTCACCCGGACCGACCCTAACCCTTTACCCTTGAAACGACGTCGTTCCCTGATAGCCAAAGGATCCTGGCCCTTTATCTCATCTCATCCAACGGCCAGGATCCATTTGCTCACTAACTATATAAACTCCTAACACTACCCTGCCCCCCTATCCAAACCCCAGCCTTCGTCGTCCTCACCACAACCCCCAAACCCTAGAGCCGCCCTAGTATCCCCCACCATGAAAACCGGCGGCATGAACGCCGGTGACCTTCCCCTTAACACCATAGAACCCCCTTGACGTCCTGAACCCAAATCCATCAACCACACACCTCGAATCCTATCCCACCTTCTCGAATCTTCATTTGAAGATTCGAGTCGGAACCCAATCTACACCGATCTGCCCTAAATTCATACCAGACACTCCCCAGACCCCCCTCGTGACCAAACCATACTTGGTTTGGTCCGAATCTAACCAGGGAAACACGAATCCCAGATCTAAGTTTTTGAACTCTAGTTTTCCCTGTGCATGTTCCGTGCTTTGTTCAAACTGAAGAGATTAAGGTCTAATGGACCTTAATCGAGGTGTTTCTCATCCGAGAAACATTTCGTTTAAAAGTCCATTCAACCTTAAAGAAGGTCCGTTCAAACACCAGTGGATTTTTCTGATTTGTTCCTTAAAAAGCTTTAAGGTGAGTTAATTTTCTTTTCTTTATTTCAGTTCGTATGTTTGTGTGTTGTTAAAGGCCTGTCCGCATGGCCAAACTTTTTGTTTTGTGTTTTTGAACTGCTGTTGTCCACCTTGGCCGGACCTCTGTATTCAGTCAGTTTCTTTCTTCATAATGCGTGTGTATAAATGTATGTTCAATTGAATCCGTAACTGGTCATTCATTTAGTTCTTAGGGCCTTTCTGTTTGACATTGCAAAATGAACCCCTTTTGTGATACTGTTAAATGTCTGATTTTTGGCTACGATTGTATGTGTTAATGCTAATATAGTCGAGTCGACATGTGTCGTCAATTAGTTTCAACTGTCCGAACAATAACAAATCAACTTACTTCTGCTAAGCATGTGTTGAGTCAATTAAGAACCAGTTTTTGTTTACTTATAGCTTGTTTGAATTGATCAGTAATGTAAAAAGGATTGTTTTGTTTAAAGTTCTGAAATGGAGGGCATGTGCACTTGGCACAGCATGTGCATTGGTGCACCTCATGTGCCTTGTGCACAGCCTGTTTTTCCTGCATAAAAGGGCTTTCAATTTTAAAAATGGTTTGACAGCATATGCTGTCAGATAGATTCTACTGCCCATACCTTGCTTTAAGTTTAAAAGTATTAAACCTTTTAAAAGTTAAATCTGCCAGGGAATGTTGATGGAGGTTAATACTTAAATAACTAATGGGAATCTGAAAATGTGAATGCACATGGGAGGGTACTGTGATATTCTGAAAAACAGGATGTTAAAAGGGCTGAGGTTTAGGCTTATAAAAAGAGAGATAGACATACACACAGAGGGGGATATACAGAGGGATTAGAGATAGTCATAGTTCTGAGGCTTATAAAGGGGGACAGAATTAGAGAGGAGGGGATAGACACTGAACCTTGAGAGCCTACAGAGATAGAGAGAGACACTGAGAGGGAACACCTGAGAGTTCAAATTCCGAAAACAGAAACTGGAAAAGAATTCTTTTTGATAACCCAAATAGATTTCAAAACTGAGGATTGACATTTGAATTTGAAAAGAAAGGAGATAAGGAAAGGGATATCACAAAGATCAGAAATTGTCTTATTCCTACTATTTGTTCGATTCTCAGTTTTGTTCAAACTGTCCAAATTAGTTCTGTCTTCTTTCAAGTGTTGGCTAAGTCTATTGTTTGGATTTGTATTGTTTGTTTCTTCTGGAATTGGATTGCCTAGATCTCTTATTCCGTACTACTGGAAATTTGTTTCATTCTGCCCTTCCTCCATTGGCTTTACTGGTCTTTTGCCCTGGGATTTTTTGTTCTATTGGAACCTACTGTTACTGCTGCTGTTTGGTATCACTTCTATTGCTCAACCGACTGCCTTACTTTTTTCATTGTAAGCATTTCCTCAGGTACACATTTCGAATCTGTCTGATGTTGCAATGAAAGTTGAATCGAAAGATCTGAAGGATGTTATAATCATCTGTTGCATTGCTTACAAATTTTTATATAAATGTTGTTAAGATATGCAGTTTCTGGGTCTGTTAGCCTAATGGAGACAGATTAGTAAGGTTGTATTCAATTAAAGTTTATGCCAATTGGAAACTGTGACATTTTATTCGTTTAGGAGTACACAAGATGTAAATACAATCCGTGAAATATGCAGAGCCATTTAATACAATTGCTAATTCAAACTCGCTCTTTCAGCATGTTTTGAATATGTAAGGACAAATAATTGTTTAGATCTAGCTAAAGACAATACAGTTTCAAACTCTTGAGTTTCAGTTTTTCATGAAGCAGTTTATAGGATGAGTTTCAAATATCATTAGTCGCATTTTTCTAATAAGTAGTTTTAATTAATCTTGCCTAAATAAGTTAGGGTTAGGGAGCTCTTGCAGCAGTCGTAGCATTTCATCAATCTTGTATATAATTCTTCTATCAAGTTAAAAGCATGTTTCATGAGGTACAACGTCTCTTCATTCTGTAAATAATTAATCAGACGATTAACTAAAATCTTAATTTGGCCAAAGCATATAATTGAATTAGCATGCATCTTTTCTTCTATTTTAGAGACAAACACATTAGAAATGTAGTCTCTTTAGGATATCCTTTTCTAAAATAGAGATGAGCCTCGCCAAATAAAAATGCAAAATTGCGGGGCCCTCAATAAATAACCATGATAATTATTTAGAATTCAGGATAGGCCATTTAATAAATTTCATGGCCTTCTACAAAATAATAACGCGTTAGACTCCGTAGGCGCGGCTTAATTAAATCATATTCTTAAATTCGGGTGCACATTGATGTGACCCAAATCCGAATCTCAACGAAGTCCGAATGTGTCGACGATCACGGGTGCATTGATTGTGACGTGGTTCGACATGCATTTTCACGACGTTGCAATTCTATAAAAATAAATGATAATAATAAAAGCGGTATAAATCTAATAAGAAGCATATAAATCACAACATGTATTTAAATCAGTTATTTAGCCATTATAACAATTTAAGCGACCGTGCTAGAACCACGGGATTCGAGGGTGCCTAACACCTTCCCTCGGGTCAACAGAATTCCTTACTTAGAATTTCTGGTTCGCAGACTTCATTCGGAAAAGTCAAAAATTTCCTCGATTTGGGATTCAAGATAAACCGGTGACTTGGGACACCAAAAGCCAAATCTTTCCCAAGTGGCGACTCTGAATTAAATAAATAATCCCATTTTCGAATATTGTCACTTAAATTGGAAAAACTCCACCCGCGCATCTTACCCCTCGGGGCAGGGCGCGCAAAAAGGAGGTGTGACAAGAAGCTGCCATGTTACTCTTTTAGTGATCAATATAAGTTTATATCCTTCAAAATATTGAATTATGTCTGGCCATAAAAATGGAATATTAGGTATCCAAGCATACCTCACCCTCGCCAATTGATGCAATATCCTATTGATCTCATGATCACCCTATTTGTGGACACTGAACCCCATGTTTACAGGCATTTCTTTCTTCCAAAGTTCCCAAGTGATGATAGCTGGTACTGCTTGAAACAATGGCTTTAACTTTGGACAACATTGAACATACCACCAATGCCTTATAACCTGCTTCAATTGAATCAATGTCACAGTAATTCCAGCAACCTCCATGAACAAGTTCCATACTTTAGAGGCAGTAGGACTTGCGACAAATATATGCTCAATAGATTCCTCTTGGGGCTGCTAACGACACCAACACCTAGACATCACCATTTGCCCTTGCCTCCTCCACATGTCATCAGTGGCTATTTTCTGCCTCCACAATCTCCACAAGAAGAAGGATATCTTGAATGGTAAATTTTCATCCACATTAACTTGAATTCTTGATTAGGATCAGCCCTATGCCTTAATATTTGCCAAGCACTGCTAACACTGAACTTGCCTGAAGGAGTTGGCATCCAGTATGGCCTATCCCAATATCCCTCACTACCTTCATAATGCACATTTAGCCTTATATGTTCTGCAATTTCCTCAATGAAGGTTTGATCTAGCAGCTGATCATCCCATGTTTCACCTTGCCGTAATTCTACCACATCGAAGATTTTCATTGATTGGAAAGCCTTCAGGTAATACGTGATAAAGTGCACCAAATCCAGTCCAATTTTCATGCCAAATATTAGTTGTTCCACTATTCAATTCCCATAGGATCTCATGTTCTACTTCTTCCCTAGCATTTAGCATTTGTCTCCAAACATGAGACCCCCGTCTAAACTGCACCACCGTTGGTATCTCCTTCTTGCAATACTTATTCCACATGAAATTAGACCACAAAGATTTTGTGGTCCTAAAACTCCACCATAGTTTAGCAAACAATGCCCTCGACACATCATATAAGGACCTAAAACCTACGCCCCCTTCCACTTTAGGAAGGCAAAGATTTTGCCATGAGGCCCAATGTCTTCTTATCCCTTCTTCCTTTGTGCTCCAAAAGAACCTAGCAAAAATCTTATGAAGATGCTCCAGGACATTTTTTGGTGGATGTAGGACTGATAACATGTGGACTAGCATACTTTGCAACACACTAGAAATGAGTGTTGCCTTTCCTCTAAACGCCAACAACTTTCCTTTCCATGAATGTTATTTAGCCTTTACTTTCTTGATAGAATCCTCATAATATTCCTTCCTTCTTCTAGTGTAGAAAATAGGACACCCTAAATATGTGAAGGGGAATTTACCTCTTGCAAATCTTGTAATAACTCCAATCGCTTGACACAATCCATTAGGAACCTTTGAATACATGTAGTATGAACTCTTATCTTTGTTGATCATCTGACCTGATATCTTCTCATAGTTCCCTAACAATGCCATAATCTTGCTCAAGTATGGAGGATGAGCAGAAGCAAAGATTATAGTATCATCAACATATGCCAAGTGGTTCAAGGATCTGACCACTTAAGCATTCCAAATCCTACAAATGACTTGTCTTCAAATAGCTTATTCAAAGACCTGGAAAGTACCTCAGTTGACAGAATGCGCAATGCTGGTGATAGAGGATCCCCTTGCTTGACACCTCTTGTAGACTTAAAGAACCCTAAGGACTGCCCATTCACAAATACTGAGTACCAGTTATTTGACACCAAGTTCCACACCATGTTGATGAAGTGCTAAGAAAATCCCATCTTCCTTAGTACATGGAATAAGTACGTCCATGAAACCCTATCATAGTCCTTAGCCATATCAAGCTTGATCACCACATTAGCTGGCTTTCCCCTTAACCTTATGTCAGCGAAAATTTCTTGAGTCAATAAGATGTTCTCAAATATGCTTCTACCCTTCACAAATCCAGATTGATTAGGAGATATTAGAGAAGGCAAAAAAAATTCCAATCTATCATGTAACACCCTAGACAAGACCTTGTTAATGAAGTTGCTCAAGCTAATAGGTCTTAAGTCAGAAAAGGTCTCAACTTTAGGTTTGTTAGGAAGCAACACTAGATTGGTGTGAGTGATGGATTTAGGCAGTGCAACTCCTCCATATAAGTGTATCACCATGTTGTGTATATCAGCACCAATAACATCCCAGCATGTTTGATAAAACAGGCCAGTGAATCCATCTGGACCACTAGCACTCTCCCCACTAAGCTCAAAAACTGTTGTCCTTACCTCTTCAATTGTTAGAAATCTGCTAAGTTCAAAATTCTGTTCCATAGTGACCATCGAAGGTACATTATTGAGCAAGAAAAATTCAGATGTATCACCTTCATTTGTGAACTATTTTTCATAGAAGTCCACTGCAGCTGTAGCCAATTGTTCCTGGTCTTCAATCCATACCCCACTTCCACTTTTGATCCTCTTCAGTTGCAATTTCTTTCTTTTGCCATTGACATGATTGTGAAGAAACTCGTATTCCTATCTCCTTCAGCAAACTAAGTCATCCCAGCTTTTTGCTTCCAATACTGCTCCTCAATGCTCAAGTATTTCTTCAATTCAGATTGAGCCTTTTGAAGCACAATCCTGTTCTCAATTGTAGGCTCTTCTTCAAACAACATCTCTTTCACCCTAACAGTGTCTTCCAAAATAGCCAACTACTTGAAGATATCACCAAATATTTCCCTACTTCATTTTGACAGTGTTGCCTTCACCCTCTTGAGCTTTTGCTTGAACATCAAAAATGGATCCCCTATGAAATCAGCTTCCCAATTCTGCCTCACCACATCCATAAATGTAGCATGTTTAGTCCAAAAGTTCAAGAACTTGAAAGGCTTGACAAAATTGGTGGTCTGCTCCCTACATGTCATTAACAATGGTGCATGCTTTGATCCAGTTCTGATTAGATGTTCAACTTCAATAGTTGGCAAAATGTTCTGAAATGGAAAATTCACAAAGATCATATCCAATCTTTTGAATAACATGTAGCATTGGATCTCCCATTCCACCATGTAAATGGACTTCCTTTGTATCCTTGCTCAAACAAACCACAAGAGTTTACACAAAATGCAAAATTCTCATATTCAGGCGGGTGTACTGGTAGTCCTCCTATTTTCTCATTTTCATGTAATATCACATTGAAATCCCCTCCTACCAACCATGGCAATTTCATATCACTTGCTAAGTAATACAAGTGATCCCATAATTCCAACCTCTCCATTGCTGAACATTTTGCATAAACAAATGTCATCATCATGTGTTGCCCCAAGTCATGGTGAAGCACTCTCACAGTCACCTGTTGCTCAGTATCCTCCACTAATTCCCATTCCACCACTGTATCAAAGAACAACCATATTTGCCCATTAATATTTGCATAAGTCGTCTCCATATTCAACCTTCTTCTATATCTATCAATGAGTCTCTTCTTTTGAAAAGGTTCCATCAATGCAACTACACAAAGGTTATGCTCCCTATTCATGTTGATCACCCTAGGAAAGGCCTGTTGTGTATTCACAGACCTTATGTTCCATATTAATGTTTTGATCATCATTTAGATAGAGAAGCTGCCCTCCTGGGCATAATTCTTGAAGGTTGTTGTGGCTCTTTATTCTGATTCTTCTTTATTTTCTTACTACTTTTAGCACTAGCTGTATGTGATAGATCCTCATCCCTAGCCACCTGTTTGAAGTTTTCTGTTGTTGATTCATCATCTCCCTCATCCTCCATAGGATTTTGTCTCATTAAGTCTTCATCAATTGGTGCCACATTGTGTGTAACTAAATCATGTAAATGTTGTAGTGGAGTCTTCAGTGGAACATTAAGATGCAGCTGCATAATTTGATAAGTGCCATATTCCAGAGGCACTTCCTCTATTTCCCTAGATGCTCTTGGAACAATTGCCTGCTCATCATTCTTTTCATTGCTATTCTCTGATCCTACTGTATCATCCCTAACCTTCACATTATCATCAAGTTTGTTCTCCAATGCATACACCGGAACATCATCTACATAGGCCAAAATCTTGCTAGTTGCACTAGGGATAGGGTTTACTATCGATGATTTATCAGGTGACCCTGGAGCCAAGCTTGGTGTCGCCAGCCTAACGCCTGGAGTACCTGGCTTTAGGCCTGGCGTCGCCAGCCTAACGCCTGGGTTACTTGGCTTTAGGCCTGGCGTCGCCAGCCTAACGCCTGGGGAGCCTGGCACCGCCAGCCTATCGCCAGATGGGCTATTGTCCCTCACTTTGTCTCATGTTGTCTTTGTCGTGCCTAGTTGATCATCCTCCACCTCAATTACATCACTCCCTACAACCTTTGTTGAGTTTATCTCATCAAGGTTCTCAAGTTTCCCAGATTCTATAAAAATTTGAGACGGAATATTTTGACATGATTGGTTTATAGTCACATTGAGTTGCCTTAGCTCCTCTTTGCTAGTTCCAAACCTTCTGTGAACCCAGTCGATTGTGGATTTCTTATTAGCCTTTTCATCAGTACTTTGATCACTAGGAACAATAGGATTAGCCTTAGCTAAGTTCCCATTATGCTGATCTTCCAACACTTTCTCAACTACTTCCTTCTTTACATTCTTAAGTTCTTGTTGATTACCTTCTCTCGCTGGTTTAGTAGTAGCATCCTTCCCAACCCTAACCCCAGAAGCCTTAGGATTATGGCTTGTAACTCTGGTATTGCCTTCTTTTTCCTTCTCATGGCCCTTCTTGGATTGATTTCCCCCATGTTCCTTCTTCTTACCAATTGCTATGATCTTCACCTTTGCCTTTAGTAATTTGTAGAGTAGGTTGATGAACTTCCTCAACCTCTAGTGAATTAAACTTATTCTTGGTTGCTACTTCCTCAAGTTTGGCCTTCCCTTTACCCTTGTTAGCTTCCTTACCTTGTTTGTTATCAACAATGTGACCCTGATTATCCCGTTAGTATATGTTCTTCCTTGCTTGTATCCATTCCTACTTGGCATGATTAATAGTAGGCTTACCAACCACCTTTCCATTTGACAGAACCTTTGTTGAATTTGCAGCTGTACCAATTGCTTCAGTGCTCACCATAATTGTCTTCTCTTTGCCTTGATCCTCAACATCTTCATCAAATCTCTTGTGTAATTCAGGATGAATTACCCAGCATTCTGCCTCACTATGCCCTTGTTTCTTGCAAGGCTTGCAATATTTGGGCATATAATCATACTCAATCCTAATCCATTTAAACTCTTCTGGCCCAGATTCATTAGCTTCTTCAACAATCTTAATACGTTTAGGGAAATTACCTGACAAATTCACTTTTACCTTTACCTTGGCACAACTAGGTCTAGTCCTATTTTGAGTTGCTATGCCTACATGTAATGTATTACCAACTGCACGAGCTAATGAAAATAAACATTCCTTACCAAAGAAATTTGGAGGAAGTTCTGGAAAGCTAATCCACGCTATGACAATTGGATTCTCTTCATCAGGTGTCTACCATGGATTCCATTTTGTACAACGCATCTGCCACATGTCTGATTGAGCCTTTAAATGAAAAGCTGGCTTTGAGAGAAGATGAACATAATCCTCCAATAAAGACAGCCTAATTAACACATGATTATCTTCAATCAAGCCAACTGAATAATGACCCTTAATCTCACATTGAATTGGAATCACTATACGTAATTCACCAATAACAGGCTTCACATATGAAAAAATTTCAAGAACTGCAAGTTGAAGCCCTTGTTGTACGATGGATTGCTTCACTTCTTGTTTCTTCCACTTCACAACTGGTTCTCCATGAAGGAACTCAACTGGTTTCAATGGTAGCATAGCTAGGGTTTGCATGGGCATATTTATGACAGTAGGGTTTAATAAATTCGCATAGGTTTTAGGTGGATTAGGGTTTATATTAGGGTTTGTGGAGGTTGGTAATGGCTGAGGGGGGAGGAAGACGACGGACCAACCTCAGGAGGAGGCTGGCCGCCGTCCGTGAAGGCCATGAAGGGCAGTCGCCGGCGTGCACTGTTGATCGCAGGAGAGAGGAGAGCATTTTCCAGACTCTCTTTATCTGAAATCTAACTCATACTAATATTTAAGAGAGTCTCAGTGATTAAAAATTGTGATAAAGTAGAATTGAAGTCACGACCATTTCTACTTTAGATTCAACAAAACCAATAGACTAAGACTATTTCTTGTCTAAAAATATAATAATTAAAGTTATTATTGTTCTTCTATAAATTTCGACACCACTAACAAAAAATCCTGCACAGGCTCTTGTTTTTTTTTGGGGGGGGGGGGGTATTGAGGAAAAAGGGTGCACGTGACTGTCACATGAGAAAGTTAGTTGGTGCAGGTGCAATTCCAGCGTATTTTCTCCTTATTTGCACATATGGCCTTATTCTCGCATCTGTGAGTCCGCAGAAGTGGTAACTCTCTCGCATGTGCGAGATTACTGGGAGCAATTTTGCAATTCTACAACCATTTTTGCTCAATTCGTAAGTAATTATGAGATCAGTTAATTAGACAAAGATTAGGTAGGTAGATTAGGCGTATATTGGAGACAATTGTATATACAGATTGTAACTACTAGATTTAGGAAAATGAATGGAGATATTCTCATTTTTCTCTCATCCAGGCCGGCCTTGAGAGCTCTTTCTAGAATCTTTTTTGTTTCTCCTCCATTTCTGATCTTACGGAGCTTTACTTGGATTCTCATTAGACTATTATAACATTGAAGAATTACTTTTGCCGATAAGAGAACTATTATATAACACTGAAGAATTACTTTTGCCGATAAGAGAATACAACGAAATGTTTTAAAGAAGAATTATTTTTGCCGATAAGAGAATACAACTAAATGTCTTAAAGAAGGTCTTAGAATAGCATAGACGTGTAATTTGGTCATACTTTGCATCATTTAATGTAAGTGCATACTGAATTTTAAAGCACTAATGTTACTTTAGAAAAGGGAGAGATCATGTTCGTACTGAAAATTCTAAAATTATGCTAGAATGAATCAAGAATTGGGAAAGACCAATAATGGAGAACAATTTATAGCTGCACAATACCTCCATTTGAATGTCTAGTATAATTATATGGGACACCCCTAAGAGGGGGCGTAGAATTAATGAAGATACGCAATTCAAGCGTGGCCTTTAAATAGCTTAAGAATCGGACAAGCAAAATATTCTTCATATCACATGGTTTTCAATAGCCAAACCATATTTATTCAGGAAGTGCTAACATAGTTACATTAATATTCTTCATTCGACAAAGCTGGAAATGCAATCACCTGTTTCTGCCTAGTGGTCCCAGAAATACCATTTCTTATAGACTGCAGTTCAGCAACAACATCGGCAATGTTCATCCTGTCTCTTGCCAATTCTACAGAGCAAGTAAACCCTACTCCATGCACTGAATTCACACACTCCTCAATTTTGTCACGCTTCATTTCGTTGCTTTCTAGAAGTACTGGATCCAATATCTCTAGCAATCTATGTGGAAATGCAGCTAAAACGAAATTATGAAGGTCAAGACCATCTCTAAACATGTCATCAGTAGGCCGCTTTCCTGTGAACATTTCCAGAAGAAGTATGCCAAAGCTAAAGATATCACCAGAGGAAGACACTTTACTGCCAACCCCATACTCTGCATGTTCACATAAATTCCCAAACATTAAGTCACACAACAACCAAGAAAAGAAAAGAAAAGAAAAGAAAAGAAAAGAAAGGTTCTTCCTAGACTAAAAGACTCTATTATGATCATATGACATGACTCAATTTGCATAATAAGATGATAAGTATTACCAGGAGCAGTATAACCGATCGAGCCTCTAAGAGTAGAAGAGCTCTGCGGACGGGAGAATTCGTTAGTGTCTGCTGTAGGAAGGAATTTTGCTAACCCAAAGTCACTAACATGGCAACCAATTCATCATCAAGAAGGACATTGCTTGGTTTGAGGTCACAATGCACTATTGATTCATGGGAATGGTTGTGAAGATACTCCAATGCACATGCAACATCAATAGCTATGTTCATCCTTTGGAGAAAGTTTAATTTCTTGGTTTCCCCATAAGACATGTCTTCATTTGGGCATGGGTGCAACCAGTCATCCAAACTACCATTCTCCATGTATTCATAAATCAGAGCTTTGAAGTCATTTCCCTCATCCTCAAATCCTGAACATGCGGTTAGTACTTTAACCAGATTCCGGTGTCTGAAATTCTTCAATACTTCACACTCTACCAAGAAGCTCCTGGAAGCTCCTCGTTGTAAAAGGTTGAAGACCTTTACTGCGAATATTGCTCCATTATTTTCCATGAATCCTTTATATACAGATGCAAAGCCACCTTTACCTAACAAATTTGCTGAACAGAATCCATCTGTAGCCTGGTACAGGCTTCTGTAAGACACTTGTACGAGGGAGTGGTTCGTAGAGCTTGCCAAACGTGTCTTCTTTCTTTTGCAACTGTAAAATATTATGAAACAAAAGAGCAAGGCCAACCCAAGAACTCCAGAAACTATTGAGATGGTTAACTTAAAGGTGGATGTTGGGAAACTCTTATTTAACTCTTTTTGGGTACATTTAGGAAGCTGCAGTTCAAGTGCACCTCCACATAGCTTCGAATTTCCAAGCACGGAAATTGCACTTGCATTTTTAAATATACCTTCTGTTGGCAATGAACCTTCAAAGCTGTTAAAAGAAAGATTCAAAAGCTGCAAGTCAAAATCACCCAAATATTGTGGAACTTGACCAGATAGATTGTTGTTTGATAGATCTAATAACCGAAGACCTCGCAAAGAACTCAATGAGGGGATACTTCCCCTGAAGTAGTTACCTTCCAGCGAAAGTTCTTCTAATCTAACACAACTGCCAAGGGTGTCAGTGTTGCGGAAGCCAAATGTATATAGTGTGAATAAGTCACAACTACTATACCAAAATTATGACAGCCACCAAATAATAAATAAGACAATAAAACAACAATAAAGGAAACACCAGAATTTACGAGGTTCGGCTAATTTTGCTTACTCCTCGGACACAACCAATATTTTATTCCACTCCAAAAATACAAGTAAAATAATACTAAAGAGAGAAGATACAAATGCCTTAAACAAATGAGAAGGCAAATGAGAGGTGTGTTTAAATCCTAAACATTAAGCTTTCTTTTATAGGGGGAAAATCCCCCCAACCCTTCTTTTCCCACCGATGTGGGACAAAAGATTTGCCAAATTCAACAAATCTCCACCTTGGCAAAATTCCACATCTTCAATTTTCTCTCAATAACAAATTTTGATTGTGTCTTCATCTTCAATCTTCAGTTTTCAACAATGTTGATCAAATCCAAACAATGTTGAAACTTGACCGCAGTCACCACCTTTGTCAGCATATCAGCAGGATTCTCCGTAGTATGAATTTTCTTCACTGTGACTCCACCTTCTTCTATGATTTCTCGTACGAAATGATACCAAACATCAATGTGCTTCGTCCTTGCATGATAAACTTGGTTCTTCGCTAATTGAATAGCACTTTGACTATCACAAAAAATTGTGATACCTTTTTGTTCAACACCAAGCTCCTTTAGCAATCCTTGAAGCCAAATTGCCTCCTTCACAGCCTCTGTAATAGCCATGTACTCTGCCTCTGTTGTAGACAAAGCAACTGTTGACTGCAAAGTAGACTTCCAACTAACTGGTGCCTTTGCAAAAGTAAACACATAACCAGTAGTTGATCTTCGTTTGTCCAGATCACCCGCAAAATCTGAGTCACAATATCCAACTACAGACTGATTGTCTTCCTGCTCAAAAACTAACCCGACATCTACAGTATTATGAATATACCGTAGAATCCACTTCACAGCTTGCCAATGCTCCTTCCCTGGATTGTGCATATATCTGCTAATAACTCCAACAGCTTGTGAAATGTCAGGCCTTGTGCAAACCATTGCATACATCAAGCTACCAACAACATTTGCGTATGGTACCTTTGACATATACTCTCGTTCAGCTTCATCCATTGGCGACATAATAGTACTTAGCTTAAAATGGGAAGCAAGTAGAGTACTAACTGGCTTAGTCTTGTCATCTATGCCAAAACGTTGAAGTACTCTCTTCAAATATTCCTTTTGAGATAAACAGAGTTTCTTTGAACGTCTATCTCTTATTATCTCCATGCCAAGAATTTTCTTTGCCTCACCTAGATCCTTCATCTCGAACTCCTTCTTCAGTTGAATCTTCAACTTATCAATTTCTTCCGAATTCTTGGAAGCTATCAACATATCATCAACATATAGGAGAAGATATACAAAGGAACCATCTTTAAGCTTGCGCAAATACACACAATGATCGTATTTGCTTCTCTTGTACCCTTGCCGCAACATAAACTCGTCAAATCGCTTGTACCATTGTCTAGAAGATTGTTTCAATCCGTACAATGATTTTTCAAGTTTGCACACCATATTTTCTTTTCCAGCAACTTT
Organism: Nicotiana tabacum; assembly: GCF_000715075.1. Taxonomy (NCBI): domain Eukaryota; kingdom Viridiplantae; phylum Streptophyta; class Magnoliopsida; order Solanales; family Solanaceae; genus Nicotiana; species Nicotiana tabacum. Next base: position 73,862,728 of record NC_134090.1, read on the forward strand.
GAATCCTTCTGGCTGAGTCATGTAGATTTCCTCCTCCAAGTTTCCATGTAAAAACGCAGTTTTTACATCCATCTGAACTAGTTCCAAATCCAATTGTGCTACCAAAGCCAACATAATTCTAATGGAGGAATGTTTTACAACTGGAGAAAACACTTCATTGTAATCAATTCCCTCCTTTTGAGCATATCCTTTGGCCACCAATCTTGCTTTGTAGCGAACATCTACTTGGTTAGGAAATCCTTCCTTCTTTGCAAATACCCATTTGCACCCAATTGCTTTCTTTCCCTTCGGGAGATTGGCCAATCTCCAGGTATGATTCTGATGAAGGGACTGTATTTCATCATTCATGGCAATCCTCCACTTATCTTCTTCTGAATTTTGGACTGCGTCTTTATAAGTGGTAGGAACATCATCAGCTACAATTGAGGTTGCACAAACAACCGTTTCTATGAGACGAACATGTTTCGTTATTGTTCTTTTTGGCCTGCTGGTTGCTATTGATTCAAGTTGTTGTTGAGGTTCCTGAGTTGGAATCTCCTCTGCTGGCTCTCCTTCCAGAGGGTAATCTTCATTTGTTTCCTCCTCTGCTTCTTGTGTAGGAAAAATAAATTTTCCCTCAAACTCCACCTGCTTAGAAGCACCTTTATTTTGTTTGGTATCTTCTGTTACCTTATTTACCATAGCAGATTCATCAAAGGTAACATCCCTGCTGAATATTACTTTCTTTGTCATAGGACACCATAAGCGATATCCTTTGACTCCAGAAGTAATTCCCATAAAAATAGCCTTCTTTGCCCTTGGATCCAATTTTGACTCCGTCACATGATAATATGCAGTTGAGCCAAACACGTGCAAAGAGTCATAATCTACAGCAGGCTTTCCATACCATTTTTCAAATGATGTCTTGCCATCAATAGCAATAGATGGTAAGCGATTAATGAGGTGGCATGCATATGTAACTGCCTCAGCCCAAAATTCTTTGCCCAAGCCACCATTGGACAACATACACCGTACCTTCTCCAGCAAGGTCCGGTTCATACGTTCAGCCACTCCATTCTGTTGTGGTGTATGTCTGACAGTGAAGTGTCGGACGATGCCATCATTTTGACAGACCTTATTGAAATGATCATTTTTGTATTCATCTCCATTGTCTGTGCGAATACACTTGATCCTCTTGCCTGTTTGATTCTCCACCATCGTCTTCCATTTGAGAAAAATTCCCAACACTTCATCTTTGCTCTTCATTGTATACACTCACACTCTTCGAGAAAAATCATCAACAAAGGTTACAAAATAGTGCTTCCCACCCATTGAAGGTGTTTTGGAAGGACCCCAAACATCAGAGTGTACATAATCCAAAATGCCTTTAGTATTATGGATCGCTGTACCAAATTTAACCCTTGTCTGTTTCCCTTTAACACAATGCTCACAAAACTCCAAGTTGCAAGCCTTGACTCCTTTTAACAATCCTTGATCTGATAGAGTTTTCAAGGACTTTCCTCCAGCATGTCCCAAGCGCATGTGCCATAGCTTGGTTGCTTCTGCCTCTTTGTCGTCACTGGATGTCACTGTCGTTGTCCCAATAACTGTACTACCACGATAGCAGTACATATTATTGTTCTTCCGATTAGCCTTCATTACCACTAGTGCACCTGAGCATACTCTCATCACTCCATTTTCTGCAATGATTTTGAACCCTTTTGATTCTAGGGCTCCCACAGAGATGAGATTCTTCTTCAAGTCTGGTACATATCGAACATCTGTTAATGTTCTGATCATTCCATCATGGTTCCTTAATCGTATTGAACCAATGCCATATGAGGTAAGAGGGCTGTTATCCGCTGTGTGGATGACTCCATATTCTCCTTCTTGAAATTCCACAAACCAGTCCCTGTTGGGACACATATGATGGCTACAAGCCGAGTCCATCAACCATATGTCTGATGATGTTAATGACTCTGTTGTAACTAATGAGAAGTCTGAATCATCACAATCAGCTACATTTGAATTCATAATGGCCTTTCCATTGTTATGTTTGGCCTTATTCTTCAACTTCGGACAGTCTTTCTTCCAGTGCCCCTTTTCTCGACAAAAGGCACATTCATCTTTGCTGGGTATGGATCTTGACTTGGATCTTCCCTTCTTTGTCATCATTTGACTTTGAGGACGACCCCTCACAAATAGTGCTTCTCCTTCTCCGCCCTTCTGTTTTTCTCGCTTTCTTTGTTCATAGCTGTACAAAGCCAAACAAACTTCTCTGAGAGAAATTTCGTCATTTCCATGGAGTAGAGTAGTTTCAAGGTGCTCGTACTCATCAGGAAGTGACGCCAACGACATTAAGGCCAAGTCACCATCATCATAAGTTGTATCCATATTTTACAAATCTGTGACCAACTTATTGAAACTGGTGATATGTTCATTCATCGTGGTACCAGGAACATAGGTGAAGTGAAACAGTCTCTTCTTCATGTACAATTTATTTTGACTGTTTTTCTTCAAAAATTTATCCTCCAGTGCTTTCCATAATTTACTTGCAGAAGTTTCCTTTGTTTATGGATATTTCTGCTCTCTAGCAAGGTAGGATCGAATGGTACCGCAAGCAACACGGTTGATAATTCTCCAATCTTCTTCTCCAATAACATCTGGTTTCTTTTCTTCAATGGCCAGATCTAGCCCTTGTTGAAAAAGGACATCTAGAACCTCGCCTTGCCACATCCCAAAATGTCCGGACCCGTCAAATATTTCTACCGCAAATTTCGCATTTGACACAATTCTTGTCATAAGCGAAGATGCCAATGATGACGTATTGTTGACACTTGATGTAGATTCTTCTTGTTTATTGTCTCCCATCTTTGACACAAATATTATTTAATAGCTGACGACACAAATCAAGATTATTTCCTTTCTGGTGTGGAAGATCAGACTAAGCTGCAACCACAGAGCATACTCAGACAGAACCTTGACTCAGTTACCAAGATAAATCTTTTCTGATGTGGAAGATCAGATTATGCTGCAACCACAGAGCATACTTAGACAGTACCTTGGCTCTGATTCCAATTGTTGCGGAAGCCAAATGTATATAGTGTGAATAAGTCACAACTACTATACCAAAATTATGACAGCCACCAAATAATAAATAAGACAATAAAACAACAATAAAGGAAACACCAGAATTTACGAGGTTCGGCTAATTTTACCTACTCCTCGGACACAACCAATATTTTATTCCACTCCAAAAATACAAGTGAAATAATACTAAAGAGAGAAGATACAAATGCCTTAAACAGATGAGAAGGCAAATGAGAGGTGTGTTTAAATCCTAAACATTAAGCCTTCTTTCCCAACCCTTCTTTTCCCACCGATGTGGGACAAAAGATTTGCCAAATTCAACAGCCAGGAATTTCACCAGACAACTTGTTTCCCTTAAGAGTCAATACACCAAGATTCTTAAGATTTCCAATGGCCACAGGAAGAGAACCAATAAACTGATTATGAGACAAGTCCAAATACAATGTCAAGGAAGAAAGGCCAAAAATTTCCTGAGGTATTGAGCTATTGAGGTTATTTTCAGAGAGATTTAATGCCTGCAAATTTTGGCACTGACCCAAACTAATAGGGGTACCACCATATAGTTTATTGTGATTAAGGTCAAGCTTGGTTAACAGACTTAGATTTCCAAGGGCTGATGGGATAGTCCCCCTGAATCTGTTATGTGATAAATCCAAAACTTGCAGCTTTTCAAATCTCCCAATAACAGATGGAATGGTACCAATCAATTGGTTTATTTGACATTCTAATAGTTGTCAAATTGGTAAATCTTTCCAACCAGCTGGGAATAGGTCCAGATAGATGATTGTTGCTCAAAAGAAATATCCTGTGAGCTTAGTTGAGAGATTTTTCATTGATTCAGGAATCACCCCTCCAAAGTTATTATCATCCAAACCTAATTCTTCAAGATTAGTGGCATTTGTTAAGGACGAGATGAAGCTTAGGTCATCATATCCTCCACTTCCCAGGAGGTTGCTGGAGATGCTAAAATGACTAAGCTTATACAATTTCTCCAAATTAGGAACTTGACCTGTAAGGCTGTTGCTATCAACGAAAAGATACTCAAGGTTTGACGAATTTGACAATGAAATAGGAAGTGGTCCTTAGAAAGAATTTTCAGATATGGCTATGTAGTACAAATTAGGAAGAGTGGTTCCCAAGTATGGTGGAAGAGTCCGTTTGAATTTGTTCAGTGAGACAAATATAGTAGTCAAGGAAGAGAGGTTAAAAATTCCAGGAGGAAACTCACCAGACAAGCTGTTATCGTTGAAGCCAATATATTCTAGCTTCATCAGGTTTCCTATCTCATTGGGTAAGTGTCCACTGAGATAGTTAGACGAAAAACCAAGAAACAGCAAAGATGATAAGTTCCCAAAAGAACGTTGAATGCTGCCTGTCAGACTGTTTCTTGGAGCTTGTATGAGCTGGAGTTTCGAAAAAGAGCCAAATTCAGCAGGAGGAATCCTTCCTATGAGGTTGTTCCAAGAAAGACGAATCTCGACAAGGTTGGAGCAAGCTGATAGATTTGAAGGGATTTCACCATCTAGTGAATTGTTCCTAAGGCATAACATTTTCAAATTTTGTAAACGGCTTAGCTCTGGAGGTATTCCACCAGTAAAGCTATTGTTGTCGAGAAGCAACTCATTCAGAAAACTCAAATTTCCTATATGGGGTGATATTGGACCCTTAAGTTTTTGATGCTGCAGCTTTAAAGATGTAACGTATCCACTGCTGCTGTAGATCACACCTTGCCACTTATAGAAGGGAACGGTTTCATTCCATGATCTCAAGACTTCAAAGGGATCATGTGTTATGGTCTGTTTGAATGCAAGCAGTGATAGTCTGTCTGTTTCATTGTCATGATTTGCAGCAATCACTACATCCAGAAAGCCAAAAATGAGGAAAAATGGGAAAATGTATTTGGCACAAAGACAGAAAACTGACTTCATCTTTGCGACGTCTTAGATAAATGGTGTAGGAATTTGTTATTAGGACCTTATTATAGTGTGACTAGAGCTGGAATACCAAATTGACATGCTGACTGACCATTGATATGTAGGAAAACAAAGTAAATTCCTACATATCTGGTAGCAATTAATGTTAAAAAATTTGCCAGTATCTTGACCTGAGAACCACTGTAAGATGATTTGAAGAAATTATCCATCATAGTACTATTTTTAAAGTAGCTGCGCTGATTGGGAACTCAGGTAATAAAGGTCACCCTAATTGTCACAGTCAGTTAATTAGTGTCAAATTTCTAGTCAAAATACAATACAAACTTTGCCACATGTCAATGAAAGTTTGACAAAATCTTGAAAGCTCACTTTCCATCTTTTAAAATATAGATCCTTTACCTGCCGCTTCAATTTTCCAAATTGATCTTTCTTTTTAATTGTCCGCACACATCATTTGATGTTTCAACATTTGTTTCATCAAGCACTGTTCTTAGGCATAATAGTTAATCAAAAAGAAAACACCAAAAATCTTCACCTTAGTTCGGAACAGCACATAATTAAAACCAACAAATATTATTATCTTTATACTTATATCGAAGTGCTCTTAAATTAAGCTGTGAAAATGAGCTCTTACTCATGAATAGAGAGTTCTAGCCAGAATAAAGAGCAAATCATCCATCCTTCCCCTCCAAAAGGACAACTTTAGTAAATAAACAAACCTGATACTTGCATAGAACAAGTTGGTAATTACAATAGCAACTTTCTGTTTTCCTAGTATTTTTCCTTCCTTTCTTAGACGCCTGGAAATACATAGTCACATAGATAGATAGGAAAATTCTGTTAAAGGTACAGCTTCCAGGGACCAGGTTGACTTTTCTTTTAATTCCTCTATCCCTCATGATTTTGCTCTCAATTATCTAGCTCTAATACATGTTATACAGATCTTCCCAAGTAGTGAAGATATTGGAATATGTGAAAACACCAATGATTGAACTGTTCTTAGGAAAACCTTCCCTTGGACACATGATAAAACTTGTATATTTTCAGAGAACTACAATTTTATAATCTTTATACTCCCTCTATGTGACAGTGTTTGAAATTTGTGGTCTTAAACAAGACATTTGTGTGACTATAAAACATCTTATTAAGGGTAAAATCTATATTATATTAAAAGGAGAGTAGTGAAGCATGAGGTTAAGCCAAGTGGCAAGCTAAAAAAAAACCGCTTGACAATTTTTAAGACAACATTAAAAATTTGAATTATAAATGGAAACATAATTAATGGAAGTAATAGTTCAATAAGAATTATTTTTTAATTATGATATAAATCTCTATTAGTAGTGTAATTTAGTTAACATTTTTTTGTATAATTATGGTAGGAACGAATTTTAATTAATTGATCAAGCTTTGTAACTGACCTTATTTTGGTACAATATACATTATTGTAGGTATCTTTAATTTTTATATATAATTCAGTTATGGTAGGTATCCTTTTTTCAGAAAGAATCAACTAAATTTTTATTTTGTATCTTACACATTAATTTTAAGTTGAAATAATAATTCTTTATTTGGTACAAGCTTTGTATCTGATCTTATTTGGGTGCAATACATTACTATAGGTATCTTTTATTAAAATTTTGTGTATAATTCAATTATGGCCGGTATCCTTTTTTGAGAAAGAATTAATTAAATTTTTATTTTGTATATTACACATTAATTTTAAGTTGGAATAATAATTTTTTATTTAGTACAATCTTTGTATCTGACCTTATTTGTGAACAATATACATTACTATAGGTATCTTTAATTAAATTTTGTGTACAATTCAGTTATGGTAGGAAGATAATTAAATAGTAATATATATATATATATATATATATATATATATATATATATATATATATATATATATATATATATATATATAATGAGGTTATATTAATGTTTACAATTCGGACAAATAAATATTTTATACATAAATAAATATTTCTTAAAATAATAGTAAAAATATTGCTGCAACAATTAGAGTTTTTACGATTAATATTTGAATTGAGTATTCCTAGGTTAAGTTTGAAAGTATAAGATGATTTTTGAAAATGTGGTCCAATGGAGAAAATAAAAGAATAAGATATATTTGAATTTGAGATGGGACTTTTTTTTAATATGATAAGAAAAATCATATTTAAGAATATGAGCAATAGAGTCAAAGTTACTATTGAAATAAGTTTTATTTATTATTTATATTATATTAAAATAAATGTGATAAAAGTGGATATTAAGTATTGAATATACAATAGCAAAATAAGAAACAAACAGAGAAAAAATCAAAATTTCTATCATAAAAAACAAAAAGGATAAAACTTATTTAAATTTGATATAAAAAAGTTTTTTTAAGTATGATAAAAAAGGTCATGATGTGGATAAGGCCACATAACTGAAGTTTAACATATTAAAACAATTAAAAAATATCAAAATATTAATAAATTAGAGATAATGTGAGGTTATTTATACTAAGAATTAGTTTAAATAAATATATAATGCTTAAAAATATTATTAATGAATTTAAACTGTTTAAGAATTTTGAGTATTAATTTTAAATAAAATAAATATTTCTTTCAATATTAAAAAATCATACATCGATTTATATAATAATATTAAAGGATATAAATAGATTATGATATTAAATAAAGAGGCATGTTAATGAAAGCCACATAAGAAAATAAAATACTACATATTAGGTAACTTAATAGCAATAATCAAAAATTTAAAAATATTTAATATTAGAAATAGAAGGGAAAGACGATTTGAACTTGAGATTTAGATTAAAATTATGGTGAAAACGCTCAAACTATGGATAGGACTACAAAACTAAAATTTTACTAGATAAAAAACTAACAAATTAAAACTAAGGAAATACAAAATAAATATCTCATGTGGGTAATTTTATGAACGAAAATTAAAGTCTAATTTGTATCATAACGTTAAAAGAGAAAGAAAATTTAATTACACGTGATACAAAAAACAATTATAAGAAAATTTAATAGATTCAAAATATAACAAGAAAAAATTATCTATTAATATTTTAAACTAATTCAAAGTTATAACTTAAAATAAAATGTGATATTATATATTTTGTTTATTGGTAAAATATTAATGTAAAAAACTAATTAAAAATTCATCGTAGGGAAGAGGATGTATAAAGAGGAAAATAGAGCTAGTGTGAGAATATTTATACTTTGAATTAATTAAGTATAAGGAAATTAAATAATTAAATAATACTCAAAAATATAATTGAAAGATTTAAATGAAAAAAGAGTTCCAAGTAATTAAGAGGATAAAAGAACAAAAATAAATTAGCTTTTAGGAATAAAAAAATTTATATTTATATATGTTTATCAAAAGGGTAATAAGCAAGATATCAAGTCAATTGGTAAGCTATATCTAATACCCACAGTGAAGAATTAGTAGTAGCTAAAGAAACCTTGAAAACATTTTTCATTAATGTCTCACCTTGTTTCTTGTCCTTTAGAGTTGCAAGATACTCCTTGCAGTTTCTCTTTTAGTGCCATTTCTTCTTACAGTGAAAACATTCAGCATCATATACTAACTGCAAGATCAAATCTTCAGAAAGCTCTTTACCAAGCTTGTACCCCAACTTCTGATGTTCTTCGGTAAGAACAATCATATGATTGACAAGGGGTCCAACTGGAGAGTTTTCAATGTCCAACTGTGTATCAACCATCTTCTTAAGTTATTTAATGATTGCAGTTGGATCCATACTCTGATGTTTCCTCTGGAGTTTAGAACTCATAGAAGCGAGAATGATGTGTTTAATAGCAAGACATTCTTCCAAGTGTTTCTGATAAACCTTGGTGCCTTGAACATCATTCTCTGGTGGGATTATCTTTGTAGGCTTATCGATCACATGAATGAGCTTTTCATGCATGTGAACAATTCTCAAATTTCTATACCAGTCACCAAAATTTGGTCCTACCAACTTGTTGGTCTCAAGTATTTCACGCAGTGATATAATGGACATATTGAGAAATCTAAAATATAGAAAAGAAAAGGCAATAATATAAGAACATATTTGCATATATCATAAAGACATGGACTTTATCTAAATGATATTTCCACTAATTATTTTAAACTATTTACCCTCATTATAGTTTACGAAATCTTTATTTCTGTTAATAGAGTAAAGGAATCCTTTAACAATATGTATGAGCCCATTCGAAGTCAAGTCGTTTTTCACATATATTTTAAAGGTAGGTACTCTTACCAATTGTATCCCCATACAATTTTCTTAAATAGCTCTATGTCAAATAGTCCCCTGGTAGTCAGGTCGATCCTATTGGCATAGTTGAGTCCAACCATCATGATAACAAAGAACTTATTAGATTTTATACTCCCCCGGGTAGTCCAAGCGTCTAGTATAAAATTGAATAATTCTTTCAATCCATACATCTAATGCAATAAATAATTTTAACATATTCTCGGACTATAAGTCTCCTGGTAGTCAGACCGCTCCTTATAAACAAGAAATAAGTAAAATTATTTACTTTGATGGATAGCTCTATAATAAAATATCTCATATTTTATTATTTAAGAACTCAAATTTTAGTAAGAGGGAATTGTTACTAAAACAATTTTTAATAACATGAAGATAAAATCTTTTATAGCATGTGAATTAAGTTCAAGTTGTCTACATGCTTAGTCCTAAAATAATTTACATCACATGTGATAAATAATTCAAAATTATGTAATGAACAAGCATGTGACATAAAGACGAAATTCAACATTCTTCTAACATGTTTATCTTATATACCACATATATTAAATAAAAATAACTCATGCCAGAATATTATTATTAATTAACATCTCATGAACTAATAACAATTAAAAATAACAATAGAATCATGTAACCTATTGTAGATTCCCGTCGTATCTAATACATAAATTTCAAATTCAAGTTACGAACTATCTCAATAGTTTAACTTATATGTATATATATTTTATTCACAATAAAATTATATCAATCCATATGCAATCAAACAATTTGACTATTGCACAAGACACATGTATTATGGTTTGAACTCTTCAAATATAATCTTAAAATATTTCGTAAATAAATTTTAGACACAATAAACCACGACTCTGATACCATTGAAGGATTGCGTATAAGTGTTCGTAACACGCAGGGGAAGACAATAACAATCCTAGGCAGATTTTTTCGTGTTTAAAATTTATCTACATGTCAAAGATCGGATCTAAGACGTACCTAGTGAAGAGAGTCTCGTTTCAAATTTTCTTCGATAGTGCGAAGACTCTATGCGTATCCACACCGAGACCGATCCTTGCTATCAACTCTTTGATCAACGAAACCCGCGAACAAATTGAACGAAGAATATTGTGTTGAAATTTTTCTCAAAAATCTCAACTCAAAGGTAGAAGAACAAGAAATACTTTTCTTGCAATTGTATTTTCTCTCTTGACTTTGTAATGTATTCTCACTTTCACAAAGTTTTTCTTCTCAAGAATTAATTATTGTAAATTTTCTCCATCACCCTTTATATAGCATCACCTACAAACCCTTTTCCTATTTGGTTGAGGCAATGATTTACTTAGGATAAAAGTTTATTCCAAAAATAACTTTTTGGGATTTTTTTAAACAAAAAATCGGTAACCCATTCTTAATGGGTTTGATTTTGCCGAATTCTACTTGAACTTTCCATGTAGTCGGCATTTTTATGGGATTTACAATCCAATTCCAAATTGGTACTTTATTAATATCTCCTATATATAGATATCAATTAGTATATCATATATATATTTCAACCAAGAGAAATAATTTTCTTTTCTATTTCAAATAGAAATTTCAATTCGTTCACAATATTAATTAATATATGTGATAGCAAAGAATATAATAATATTTTATTTGAACTAATAACTAAATTATTTGACTGCTTAAATTCTTTAGTTTAATTAACAAATAATAAAGTAATTAATCCTTTAGCAAAGATCAGAACACTCGTTAGTGTGCGACTCCATAGGTTCAATACTAAACCGGTAGTAAATTGACCACATCAATATACTAATCAAGGGTGGCGTCTAGCAACACTCCTTAACGACCAGATAGCATGAAGTATACAATTTACTCTCAAGAACCAGTAGAAGAATAATGTAGTAATTCCTTCTGTCCTTATAGCTCCGGATCACCCTAGGATATGGTTCAACTGTCAAATCCTAATAGGCGACCAACTATGTGTTCATGTCAAGTATAATCGACCATTGAATGACCTAAGAAACTCATTTCTTCTTTCATTCAATTGCCCTGGCCAAGGTCTTAATTTGGTCGTTTATAATTCATGACAACATGGAGCTTAAACTCATTATCAAGAGTTGACAGATTCCATCTTGATCAATCACTAATCCTACAAGTATTCAATCGTACCCAATATCCTTTCAACTATCGCCCTAGGGTCATAGGTGTCTAGTATTAAAGCACAACAAATAACTTGTAAATTACTATGACGATCTCAGGTCAAAGGAAACTCTTACATCACATTCTTCAAGAGAATATCCTATTGACAGTTTACGGTAATTCTAACCATTAGGAATTATCTAATGAGTCGGTTCAATGATCATATCTCTATATGCATCATCTATCTATGTGATTTAGTTAATGAGATCAACTAATCTTTATCCCATAAAGACAATCACATAAATATTGATCTAACCGGATTACTAATGTCCAAATTAATAATCTTACGATCAAGAACAAATTTAGATTAAATTGTAAGAGACTTTGCTCTCATTATCATGATCTCTATCACGATGACAAATCTCAAAATTTAATCAAGGACCTTATCAAATTAATGATAATTATAAAAGAATATCAAATGCCATATATTTTATATCAAATGATGTTCACAAAAATATGTTCAAATCATCAAATATGATATTGGATCTAGGGCATATCTACTATATCCCTAACAGGTAAAACTCATTTGAACCATATCTGTGTCAAGTATGGGCTGTATATATGACATGGCTTTAGCCCCAAAATTAGATCATGTGCTTTGATTCTGCATGAGCTTCAGTGGCGAAGCTAAGAGATTCTCCAAGGGTGTTCAAATTTTTTTTTTTAATTTTTTTTTCAAATTATGGGTGTTTAATATGTGTTATATACCTCTAAAACGTAATATGTACCTATATACATAGTAAAAAAATTCAGATTATGAATGTTTAATATGTGTTATATACCTCTAAAACGTAATATATACCTATATACATAGTAAAAAATTTCGACCAAGGGTCAAGTGGCTTCGCCCATGATGAGCTTCAAAGCACTTTGAATCATTTTCCTAGATTTTTCGTATGCATGTCTGGTTAGCTTTGATCGATGTAGAAACAGTAATGCTACAGTTTACTAGTTTCCGTTCCTTGAACCTCTAAGACTATAGAAGACCAGGACAACTACTGAAAGAGCAGAAGCCTTTTCAATGTGTCATGTTGATTAATATTAATCTGGAAACATAACAGTTAGTATCTAATGAAACTAGAATCAGTAAACAATGCAAAACATATACAACACATTAATTGAATTTGTTGAATCCTTTGAGTGACAGCAGTAGATATTGTTAAATTTGCTTGGAATTTGAATAACTTTTGAATTAATTGAATTTAACATTGTCGGGAGGAAATTATACCAATTATTTTGCTTTATTCTTCTACCAACGTTTGCAGCTTTGCTAGCTCAGATTTTGGAAAGTAAGTCATTTTGATTTTAGCAAAATGTTGAGAATCAAACCAGGATCTATCGAAATTCTGATATCACCTGAAACCAGTTCTATTGCCTTTCTTACAATAGTTTGATCAATTATTTTCCTTTTTAATCTAAAATGGAGTTTAGTATATGTAGTATTCTTGCCAAGTAATTTGAACCTCACCTAAGTTTGAACCTTAAGGATGAAGTGTTACCTCATTGAAATCAACAACTTCTCAGTCTTACATTTGTCGCAATGACATCATTTCTTTCCTTCATTAAGAAATTGAGGAAGAGACTTTGCATAATTAAAGAAAACATATTCTCAATCAAAAGCTTCCATACTTCAATCACATGGTGTTTGGTTGATGGATCCTTGCTCCCCAAGCTTGGAATTTAGCCAAAGATGTGTAAAAGTTCGTCCAAGTGCAACTTTTATACTCCTCCAAATATTCCAAATTGAAATTCCAAAAACAGCCTTCAGATTTCCACCCAAGCAGTGTTCAGCACTATCGCCCCAAGCCAGCACAGTTGCGCTTAGGAACTTTTACAAGGCAGCGCTATCGTTGACCATTTTAGTGCGACACACTTTTCTTTTTAGTCTGCCTCTAAAACAATGATATATTTTTATATTTAGAAACAGTTTAACTTTAAACTTTTACTAGTATTAGTACTCGCGCGATGTGCGTACACAAATATCAAATTATAATTTGAGTTATTGGAATTACCTTGAAATTTAAAACTTCCAGATAACATGTTTCTTTTTATTTATATATTTATTTTATATCTGTAACAATACAACTCCTTGATTTAGTACTTGTATTTTATTTTGTGGTCAATATTAAATAATACTAAACATATCACGTTTGTGATATGTCTTGTTTGAACATATTATTTAATAAAATTCTTACTACCACTTTATGTTTCACTGCAAATTCGAATAAGTCTTATCCTTCTACATTTTCACCCAAAACGACTCTTTCTTTAATCTTTGCTTCTAGTTATTGCATTATCTATTACTTAATAATGTTATATTCATGTAATCTTTTATTGCAGTGGTTATAACATTTGTAATATGTTGCAAGGGTTCAAGATAAGTAGGAGGCTAAAGAAAGGAGAAGTTAATCTACAAGTTGAAAATGGTGCAAAAGTTGCGGATGTAGCTGTAGGATCAATTTCTTTAATAATGCCTACGGGTAAAGTACTTATGTTGGATGATTGTTATTACGTTCTTAAATTTGTTTCGAACATAATTTCAGCTTATATGTTAGACAAACGTGGTTTTCGCATTAATATAGGCAATGATATTTGCTCTATTTATTATAGTGATAATTTATATGTGAATGGCTATCTCCAACATGATGTTTATGTCTTACCTAATGTGAATGCTAATTCGATTATGCATGTTTCAAGTCTTAAGAGGAAAAGAGATGATCAAGTAAATCATACATACCTTTGGCATTGTAGGCTTGGTCATATTGGATAGAAAAGAATTAACAAGTTGTACAAGAAAGGGTACCTTGAAAAGTATAATTTTGAATCATATCCAACTTGTGAATCTTGTCTCAAAGAAAAAATGGCCAAATCTCCATTTACTGGAAGTGGAGAAAGAGCTTCTGAATTATTGGGACTAATTCATATAGATATTTGTGGGCCCATAAAAATTCAAGCTAGAGGTGGATATTCTTACTTCATCACCTTCACTGATGATATGTCAAGATATGAATTTGTGTATCTTATGAAACACAAGTCTGAATCTTTGAAATGTTCAAAAGGTTCCGTAGTGAAGTTGAGAAGCAAACTAGTAAAAGTATCAAAGTACTAAGGTCTGATAGAGGTGGAGAATATCTTAGTGAAGATTTTACCAGATATCTCAAAGAGAATGAGATTCCCTCACAGTGGACACCTCCAGGAACACCACAACACAATGATGCGTCTGAAAGGAGAAATCGAACCTTATTAGATATGGTGAGATCTATTATGGGTTTCACTGATCTTCCAATAAATTTATGGGGATATGCTTGGGAAGCAGCAACATACTTACTTAATAAAGTTCTCACTAAGTCAGTCTCTACAACACCATATGAGATATGGAAAGGATGTAAGCCTAACCTTAAACATATTAAAGTTTGGGGTTGTCCAACTTATATTAAGAGACTACAATCTGATAAACTTGACTCAAGATCTGATAAGTGTAGGTTCATTGGGTATCCCAAGGAAACAATGAGATATTATTTCTATCACTCTTCTGACCATAAAGTGTTTGTGGTCAGGGGAGCAACCTTTTTGGAAAGGGAATTTCTTTTAGAAGGAAATTATAATGGAGAAATAGAACATGATGAAGTTCAAGAAACTAATGAATCAACACAATATAAGGATCATGAGACCCAAGTTGAAGAACCTTTATTAGATGTTTTGAAGTTGCCAAGGAAGTTGTCATCTTCAAGGGTTGAGGTTCAAGAACTAAATGAAGTTCAAGAATAGGTTAATAAACCAGTTCCAAACCAAATTGAACAACAACCAAATCCAGCACAAGGTGAACAGGTTGTACAAGCACCTCTTAAAAGGTCTACACGAGAACGTCATATACCAACTAGATTAAATTTATTGGTACAAGATGATGTATCAAATGAGGTTGATCATAATGATGATGACCCTAAGACCTATGAAGAGGCTATACAAAGTTCCGATATGAGAAGTGGCAAAAGGCCATGGAATCCATGAAGGAAAATAAAGTATGGACTTTAGTTGAACCTTCAAAGGATATAAAACCTATAGGTTGTAAATGCGTTTTTAAAAAAATGATTGGAGCAGACGGAAAGGTGGAGACCTACAAAGCCCATCTTGTTGCCAAGGGATATCGTCAGAAAGAAGGAGTCGACTACGACGAGACGTTCTCTCCCGTGGCAATGCTCAAATCTATTCGGATTTTGCTTGCTATAGCAGCATACTATGATTATGAAATATGGCAAATGGATGTGAAAACAGCTTTTCTTAATGGTGAACTAGAAGAGGATGTGTACATGACACAACCTGAAGGTTTCACATCTTGGTCTGATCATAATAAAATTTGCAAGCTAGAAAGATCCATTTATGGACTAAAGTAAGCTTCTCGAAGTTAGAATATTCGCTTTAACAAGACAATTGAAAAGTTCAATTTTATTAGATGCGAAGAAGAACCTTATGTGTACAAAAAGGTTAGTGGGAGCACAATTATATTCTTAGTGTTGTATGTTGATGATATATTCCTCATAGGGAATGACATACCGACATTGCAAACTACCAAGATTTGGCTATCTGAACAGTTCTCCATGAAAGACTTGGGAGAAACAGCTTATATATTAGGAATAAAGATCTATAGAGATAGATCTAGGAAGCTGCTTGGACTTTCCCAGTCTTTGTACATTGATACCATCTTAAAGAGGTATAACATGGATAATTCCAAAAGAGGCTATTGACCGATAGACACTGGAATTACTCTCAGTAGGGAGGATTGTTCTAAAACACCTGAAGAGAGAGAACGCATGAGTAGGATCCCATACGCTAGTGCAGTGGGAGCTATCATGTATACCATGACATGTACACGTCCTGATGTGGCTTATGCACTTGGAGTGACTAGCCGATATCAGGCAAATCCTGGTGAGGAACATTGGAAGGTGGTGAAGACCATTCTTAAGTACTTAAGAAGGACTAAAGACCAATTCCTCATCTATGGAGATTCTGAGTTGAAACTTGAAGGTTATACTGATGCAAGTTTCTCTTCAGATAGAGATGATAGCAAATCTATTTCTAGTTATGTATTCACCTTAAATGGCGGTGCAGTGAGTTGGAAAAGTTCCAAACAAGCTACAGTAGATGATTCAGTGACTGAAGTAGAATATAAAGCAGCTAGTGAAGCTACTAAGGAAGCTGTATGGATGAAAAAGTTCTTAACTGAACTTGGTGTGGTTCCTTCGATAGAAGGTACAATTCCATTGTTGTGTGACAACACTGGAGTCATTGCTCAAGCAAAAGAACCAAGATCACACCAAAAATCCAAACACGTTCTGCGAATGTATAACTTGATAAGAGAGATCACTAAACGTGGAGACGTCTAGATTCAAAATGTTTATGGAAAGAAAAATGCTCCAGACCCATTCACTAAAGCTCTTGGTGCAAAAGAGTTTGACAAGTGCAAGTAGAAATTGGGAATGAAGTACAAGAGCGATTGGCTCTAGTGCAAGTGGGAGATTGTTAGGGATATAGTAGATACGCCCTATATCCAATATCATATTTGATGATTTGAACATATTTTTGTGAACGTCATTGGATATAAAATATATGGTATTTCTTTTATCATTATTATTAATTGTTTGATTAATTTGATAAGGTCCTTGATTAAATTTTGAGATTTGTCATCATGATAGAGATCATAATAATGAGAGCAAAGTCTCTTGCAATTTAATCTAAATTTGTTCTTGATCGAAGGATTATTAATTTGGACATTAGTAATCCGGTTAGATCAATATGTGATTGTCTTTATGGGATAATGATTAGTTGATCTCATTAACTAAATCACATAGATAGATGATGCATATAGAGATATGATCATTGAACCGACTCATTGGATAATTCCTAATGGTTAGAATTACCATAAACTGTCAATAGGATATTCTCTTGAAGAATGTGATGTAAGAGTTTCCTTTGACCTGAGATCGTCATATTAATTAACAAGTTATTTGTTGTGCTTTAATACTAGACACTTATGACCCTAGGGCGATAGTTGAAAGGATATTGGGTACGATTGGATACTTGTAGAATTAGTGATTGATCAAGATGTAATCTGTCAACTCTTGGTAATGAGTTTAAGCTCCATGTTATCATGAATTATAAACGACCAAATTAAGACCTTGGCCAGGGCAATTGAATGAAAGAAAAAATGAGCTTATTAGGTCATTCAATGGTCGATTATACTTGACATGAACGCATAGTTGGTCGCCTATTAGGATTTGACAGTTGAACCATATCCTAGGGTGATCTGGAGCTATAAGGACAGAAGGAATTACTACATTATTCTTCTACTGGTTCTTGAGAGTAAATTGTATACTTCATGCTATCTGGTCGTTAAGGAGTGTTGCTAGACGCCACCCTTGATTAGTATATTGATGTGATCAATTTACTACCGGTTTAGTATTGAACCTATGGGGTCGCACACTAACGAGTGTTCTGATCTTTGCTAAAGGATTAATTACTTTATTATTTGTTAATTAAATAAAAGAATTTAATCAGTCAAATAATTTAGTTATTAGTTCAAATGAAATATTATTTTATTCTTTGCTAGCACATAGATTATAATTAATATTGTGAACAAATTAAAATTTCTATTTGGAATAGAAAAGAAAATTATTTCTCTTGATTGAAATATATATATGATATATATTTAATAGTCATAATTGATATCTATATATAGGAGATATTAATAAAGTATCCAATTTGGAATTGGATTGTAAATCCCATAAGAGATGCTCACTACATGGAAAGTCCAAGTAGAATTCGGCAAAATCAAACCCATTAAGAATGGGTTACCGATTTTTCATTTAGAAAAATCCCAAAAAGTTATTTTTGGAATAAATTTTTACCCTAAGTAAATCATTACCTCAACCAAATAGGAAAAGGGTTTGTAGGTGATGCTATATAAAGGGTGATGGAGAAAATTTACAATAATTAAATCTTGAGAAGAAAAATACTTTGTGAAAGTAAGAATAAAATACAAAGTCAAGAGAGAAAATACAATTGCAAGAAAAGTGTTTCTTGTTCTTCAACCTTTGAGTTGAGATTTTTGAGAAAAATTTCAAAACAATATTCTTCGTTCAATTTGTTCGTGGGTTTTGTTGATCAAAGAGTTGATAGCAAGGATCGGTCTCGGTGTGGATACGCATAGAGTCTTCACACTATCGAAGAAAATTTGAAACGAGACTCTCTTCACTAGGTACGTCTTAGATCCGATCTTTGACATGTAAATAAATTTTAAACACGAAAAGATCTGTCTAGGATTGTTATTGTCATCCGCTGCGTAAGTGTTACGAACACCTATACGCAATACTTCGTTACCAAATGCCAAAAGTAAGATAAAGAAGTTAATTACAAATTACTCATTTAATATCTGTTTGACTAGGATACCACGGCAATCACTTCCATGTCAGCCATTCTAATAACATATATTCAGGTAGGTAGAGGTCCATAGAAAGAGTTGTTTTCGCTAGAATGAAAGAACAATCTGATGAAAACAACAACGACCCCCGGCAAGCAAGCAAGAGTCACCAAATGAAACTTTTTTGAGATAAGTGTATCATACCAGTGCTTGTCTTCTGACAATCCATCAAATTCTTCAATTACAGTTTTTATCACAGCATCTAGAAGCTTCTTATACCGAATATCAACATCTGTTGCATTCACCCCTTGCATTCCAGCTTCTCATATGTACTTTATTACCATTTCTGCCTCAACAGAACCACTTGGACTATTCAACGCAATGCTTTCATCGTACTTGTTAGAAACAACTGCCGATGAATCAGTTAGCATACCCACAGCATCTGATGACGGAGGAGTTTATGGAATCAACAAGAAATCCTGCAAGGAATAGGTTCCAATAATAACATCTGGAATACTCAGGGAAATGACAAAGTGATCAACTTTCGAAAACATGAAAATTAATTGATCAATAGATCTCACAGTTGAAACATGGATCTTAATAATGGTGATGCAAATAGCTATAAAGCCGTATAAATCACAGAAAATTGTGAGAAATTATGAACAGATTTTGAGAAAACGAGTGGATTCTAAATTTTAAGCAAATTGCATGCTTCTACTTCAACCAATACACACAGAAGCACACACTATACTAGTGAAAACGGATCTCCCAACCCAAACATGTATTTACGTAATTCTGGTTCCAATGTGGTTAAAGATGAAACTGAAAAAGTTACTGAGGAAATCGGAGACAATGAGTGGATGTAAAGTTACTAATGAAAAAGCATGCATTCACTTTAATAGTTTAATACACGCACATTCTATCTCCACCGCTGAAAACAAATCTCACAACCAAAACAAGCATCAACTGTAATTCTAATATAGTAACGATAAAAGCACTTCAAGTCACAAAAATCAGAGAAATTACAGACGAATTGGAGATAGCTAGTGGATGTGTTGTAGAAAATGTTAGGGAAAAATAATACTCCCTCTGTTTCATATCAGACGAGGTACTTTCTTTTTCAGTCTGTTCCAAAACAAATGACACATTTCTAAATTTGGAAATAATTCAACTTTAAACTCTTTTATTTTACTCATTTACCCTTAATGAGATATTTTTATAGCCACACAAATATCATGGCCCCACAAATCTTTTACCCCTTAAGCTTTTAAGACCACAAGTTTTAAAAGTCTTCTTCTTTTTCTTAAACTCCGTGCCGAGTCAAACTACCTAATCTAATATGAAACGGAGGGAGTATATAATATCCCGCCGGGAATAATATCCACGATAAATAACAATAATACAAGAGAGTAACAAAGACATCAAATTTTTTAACGGGGTAAAATACAATACCCGAGCGAAGCAATATTACCACTATAATATTACAACTTAGTAGTGCCAAGAGACTACTACAATTTCAAATGAAATAACACTCTTTATTTTAAACACATCACTACAATATTACCCACACTCACTATTTATCTTACAAACTACAATATGTGGATTAATATCTCTAACTTTAGTTGCTTCTCTCTTGTTTTGGTGTGTCCGAAATGAGGAACGAGGGCCTCTATTTATAGCATGAAGAGTTGATAACTTAACCAATCAAAATTGATTGGTATCTCACAACTTCAACCAATTTTCCAATTTGCATATCTTGCAAATTGGTTCCACCGCCCAACCACAAATCCATCCAATCAACATTTTTCTCTTTTTTATTTTATTTTATTTTATTTATTTGGCTATGCCCCACAAATCTCTCCCTTAATTTTAATTTTTCTTTTTCATTCCAAGATTCAACCTCAATCTCTGGAAATCTTCAAGCCTGGGAGGCTTTGTGAAGATATCTGCAACTTGATCATGAGACTTCACATATTTGAGGTGGACTTCCTTCTTGGAAATGCATTCTCTGATGAAGTGATACCTTGTATCTATATGCTTGCTTCGATCATGATACACAGGATTCTTTGCGAGTGCCTATGCAGATTTGTTATCAATACAAATCTCTGCAGCTTCAATTTGTGGTAAATTGAGCTCCTTCAATAATCTTCTTAACCAAATAGCATGACAGGTACATGATGTTGCTGCTATATATTCGACTTCACAAGTCGAGAGAGTAACAATGGATTGTTTCTTTGAACTCCAAGAAATAACAGAATCACCCAAGAAAAATACAAAACCAGTTGTACTTTTTCTATCATCAATATCTCCGGCATAATCACTATCACAAAATCCCATAAGATTGAAATCGTTAGAAGAAGAATAAAATAATCCAAAGTCAATCGTATCTTTTAGGTAACGAAGAATTCTTCTAGTGACTTTCAAATAAGTGGAGGTAGGAGCTTCCATGAAGCGGCTTACCACCCCAACTGCAAAGAGTATATCTGGCCTGGTACAAGTCAAGCACCTCAAACTTCCCACAAGACTTTTGAAAAATGTGGGATCCACTTTCTCCTTCATCAAACTTGGATAATTTTGTCCCACTCTCCATCGGCGTGTTTACGGGGTTGCAATCGAGCATGTTGAACTTCTTCAATATCTCTATTGTATAACTTTCTTGAGAGATAAAAATTCCATCCACCATCTGCTTCATTTCTAGGCCCAAGTAGTATGACATGAGCCCTATGTACGTCATCTCGAACTCGTGGGACATATCTTTCTTAAAAGTTTCAAACAAACTTGGGTTATTACCAGTGAAAATAAGATCATCAACATAAAGACAAACAAGCAAGATATCTCCATTAGTATGAACTTTAAGGTAAAGAAGCGTATTCATGGAGACAACGAGTAAACCCATTTTCTTGAAAATACTTGTCGATGCAACTATTCCATGCCTGTGGGGCTTACTTCAGCCCATATAAAGCTTTGTTCAACTTCAACACTTTATCTTCATGGTTTTTAACCACGAAGCCCAATGGTTGTTCCACATAGACTTCTTATTCAAGATAGCCAGTCAAGAAAGATGACTTGACGTCTAGTTGATGGATCTTCCACTTCATTTGCGCCGCCAAAGAGATCAGCAAACGTATTGTCTCCATGCGGGCAACATGTGCATAGACTTCTTCATAGTCAATGTCTTGCCTTTTCTTGTAGCCTTTAGCCACAATTCGTGCCTTGTATCTCTCCACATCTCCATTAGCATTCTTCTTTGTCTTGTATACCCATTTCACTTCAATTGCTCGATGACCCTTGGGAAGAGTTGTTAACTCCCAAGTATTGTTCTTCTCTATTGACTCAATCTCCTCCTCCATGGCTTGTCTCCACTTTTTATTTGTAACAACTTCATTAAAGTTCATTGGTTCACTTTCAGCAAAGAGACAACATAAAAAATCAAAATTAGTAACTTCTTCTGTGTCCTCATAGAGCTCTTGAACTTATCCTTTGCAGATGTTCATTCGAACTTTCTTGAGAAGAGGGAGATACAATATTGGTTGGAGAAGGAAGTGGAGTTGTATCCTGCACAGGTTCCACGGTCTCTGGTTCTTCTTCATCACCAAAGTATGGAAGAAAATCATATGAAGTTTCTTCCTGAGCTTCCCAATCCCATGCCAATTCTTCATCAAATTCAACATCGCGACTTACCACCACCTTGCCACTACTTGGGTTGCATAATTTGTAGTTTTTTGAACTCGTATCATAACCAACAAATACATGCTTGACACTTCGATCGTCAAGCTTTTCTCTCCCTTGATGTGGCACATGAGCATACGCTATGCTCCCAAATATTCTCAAGTGCTGGACACTTGTTTTTCTTCCACTCCATGCTTCTTGAGGGGTTTGATCTCTAACATTCTTTGTTGGAGACCTGTTGTTTAAATAAACTGCACAAGAAACAGCTTCAACCCAAAATTCCTTGGGCATACTTTTAGCTTTCAACATACATCTAGCCATATTAAGAATCATTTGGTTCTTTCTCTCTGTAATTCCATTTTGTTGGGGTGAATAAGGTACCGTTAAAGGGCGACGAATTCCATGAGATTGACAGAAGTCATTAAATTCGCTTGAAGTAAATTCGCCTCCTCTGTCGGACCTTAGAGCTTTAATTTCATAGTCACTTTCTTTCTCCACAAGTACTTTGAAATTTTTAAAAGCAACAAACGCTTAAGATTTTTGGTTCAAAAAATAAACCCAAGTTTTTCTACTAAAGTCATCAATAAAAATCAGAAAGTATTTACTTTTACCAAAGGAAGGTGGATTGATTGGTCCACACACATTAGTGTGAACAAGCTGGAGCAGCATGGTTGATCTTAACATGGCCTCTTTTGGAAAACTCCTCCTTGCATGTTTTCTAAAAAGACAAGCTTCACACAATTGATTTGGATGGTTGATTGATGGTATCTCATGTACCATGTTCTTTTCTCCCATTGATTTGAGCACTTCAAAATTCAAATGCCCAAATCACATGTGCCAACACCATGATTCGTCTTGCACATTAGCCTTTAAATACTTTGCATCAATTGTCTTAAGATTCAGAGAAAATACCTATTCTTTGTCGTGTGCACTTTCGCAATTAGAGTTCCACTTGAATCCCTAAGCCAAAGATGCATATTTTTCATGTGGATGTCATATTCCTTTTCAAGAAGTTGGTCCAAACTCAAAATATTACTTTTTAATTTTAGCACATAATAAACATCTTGAATTAACTTGTGACTACCATCTTTACAAGACATCAGAATTTGTACTTTTCCCTTCGATTTGAATCTTTGAGGTATCTCTAAAGGACACATTACCTCTCACCATATTGATCTCCACAAATTTCGCTTTGCATCCACACATATGATTGCTTGCTCCATTGTCCAAATACCACGAGCTGCAATCATCTCTGTCTTCTTTCTTGAGTGTCATCAACAACGTTGACTCAACTTCTTCTTTCTTGTCGTCAACAAGGTCAGCTTTTTCTTCAACATTGCTATGACATTCCCAAGAGTAATGGCCAAATTTATGACAATTATAACACTCAATTTTTGATTTGTCATACCTTTGTCCATTATTTTCTTGGTAGTAGCCACGTCCTTTTCCTCCTCTTTGTCCACGATCATGATCTCTGAATGTTTGGTGCATTTTAACTTCATTATTGATGTTATTACCAATACTTCTTCCTCTTCCATGACTGCCTCAGCCTCGGCCTCGTGTGTTTCCTCGATAGCTCTTTTCACCTCCATAATCCTTGAAGGATGTCTGAGTTTTAAGAAGTTGCTCCAATGGCACTTCTTGTTTCCTTTTGATCTTTTCTTCATGGTCCTGTAAAGAACCCTCCAATTGTTCCACCGTCATAGAGTCTAAATCTTTAGACTCCTCAATAGCACACACCACAAAATCAAATTTAGGTGTTAAAGTGCGAAATATTTTTTCTACCACACAGACATCTTCTATGTCCTCCCCGTATCTTCGTAGTTGATTTACAACAGACTTCACTTTTGAAAAATAATCCAAAATGCATTCGGATTCTTTCATTTTTAAAATTTCAAAATCAGCCCTTAGAGTTTGATGTTTTAACTTCCTCACCTTGTCAACTCCTTGGAGAGAATTTTGTAAAACCTCCAAGCTTCTTTTGAGGTGGTAGCATCGGCCACCTTCTCAAACATGACATCATCCAAACATTGGTGGATGAGCGCGAGGGCTTATTGGTCCTTCTTCCTTGTCTTTGGCAAGACATCTTTTTCATTTTGAGGCAGAGCTTCCTCATTATCAGGTTTGCATACCCTCTATCTACGATTTTCCACACATCCTGGGAGCCAAGAATGACTTTCATGCGTAGACACCATTTCTCATAATTATCTTTTGTGGACGTTATTCGCCATGTATCTAATACCACGTTGTTGGGAAAAATAATATATAATATCCCATCCAGGAATAATACCCACGATAAATAATAATAACACAAGAGAGTAACAAAGACACCAAATCTTTTAACGGGATAAAATACAATACCCGAGCGAAGCAATATTACCACTATAATATTACAACTTAGTAGTGCCAAGAGACTACTACAACTTCGAATGAAATAACAATCTTTATTTTAAACACCTCACTACAGTATTACCCGCACTAACTATTTATCTCACAGACTACAATCTGTGGATTACTCTCTCTAACTTCAGTTGCTTCTCTCTCATTTTGGTGTGTCTGAAATGAGGAACGAGGGCCTCTATTTATAGCACGAAGAGTTGATAACTTAACCAATCAAAATTGATTGGTATCTGACAACTTCAACCAATTTGCCAATTTGCATATCTTACAAATTAGTTCCACCACCCATCCACAAATCCATCCAATCAACATTTCTCTTTTTTATTTTATTTTATTTATGTAACGACCTGACTGGTCATTTTGAGCTTTTGCACTTTGCTCGCCAGTTCTCGGGTATGAATTGCCCCGTGTGATGTATTATAACTCATGTAAGTCATTGGTTTTGGTTTTCAGGGTAATCGGAATGAATTTGAAAGAACAACTCTCAGTTTGAAGCTTGAAATTTGAAAGGTTTGACCAAGATTTGACTTGTTAGTATATGATCTCAGATCGGAATTTTTATGATTTGGTTAGCTCCGTTAGGAAATTTGGGACTTAGGAGCGTGATCAGAATGTTTGGAAGTCCATGGAAAGGTTTAGGTTTGAATTGGCGAAATTAAGATTTCGACGGTTTTTGATTGATAGGTGAGATTTTGATATAGAGGTCAGAATGGAATTTCGGAAGTTGCAATAGTTCCGTTGTGACATTTGGGATGTGTGTACAAAATTTCAGGTCATTCGGACGTGATTTGGTTGGGTTTTGATCAAAAACGGAATTCGAAGATTTTAGAATCCTAGGCTTGAATTTGATGTGATTTTGGTATTTTAATGTTGTTTTGAGCATTTCGAAGGTTGGGCCGAGTTTTAATAAGGTTATGGGATAATTTTATGCTTTTGGTTGAGGTCCTGGGGGCCTCGGGGTGATTTCGGATGGTCGACGGTGAGATTGGGAGTTTGGTGAATGCTGCAGATTTGATGTTTCTGTTGTTTCCGCACCTACGGATTTAGGATCGCAGGTGCGATGCCGCAAATGCGGGAGATTAGTCACAGAAGCGGAAATAGGCTGGGAATGTTGTGGCCATAGAAGCGGTTGTAGAGCCGCACCTACGAAGGCGTAGGTGCGGGCAAGGCATCGCAGATGAGGCTTTTGGTAACTTAAGTGAAAGACAGCAAAAACGGCTCTTGGACCGCAAAAGAGGTACCGCAGATGCAGTGGATTGACCGCAGGTGCGAAAATGCCTGGGTCAGAGTGTATATATTTCACCCTTCGCGATTTTGAGAGGGTTTCCACCATATTTCATTCGGGAGAAAGCTTGGAAGAGCTAATTGAAGAGGGAATTCAAGAGGATTTCGTGGAGGTAAGATTTTTGGACTCTAAACTTGTTTCTATGATGAATTTTAACATTTTAAGCGTGAAATCTATGGAAAATCAGTAGCAAAATTGGGGGTTTAGGGCTTGGAAATTAGAGACCTTAATCTAGAGATTTGAGGGGTCATTTGTAATCGGATTTTGGTATTCTTGATATGCTTGAACTCGCGAGAGGATGAGGATTCCATTGATGTAAATTTTATCAGATTCCAAGACGTGGGCTCGGGGGCCGGGTTTGAGCAATTTCGGGATTTGGATATTTTCGAGTGAGCTTTGTTCCCTTAGCATATTTTAATGATTATGTACTGATTGTGGCTAGATTTGGAGCATCCAGAGGTCGATTCATGAGGGCAAAGGCATCGCGGGCTAAATTTTGGACCGAATTGAGGTGAGTAATGATTGTAAATGATGTCCTGAGGGTATGAAACCCTGGATTGCACATCGTTGTGCTTTATTGAGGTGACACACACGCTTGATGATGAGCATGGGGTCATGCATTGTTGGGGATTGTGACTTAATCTGTCCCGATTGACTATTTTACCGCGTATTTGACTGAAATCTATTTTCTACCATCATGTTTTGGGTTGAATGCCATATTTTGGCTTCATGCCAACTATTTGAACCCTTAGGGGATATTTATTGATATTTTCTCACTGTCTTGACTTTAGTTTTGAACTCAGTCATGCTATATTTCACTGTTTTCATAACTCAGCCATGTTTACACTGTTTGAATATATCAAATGATATTTCAAATAATATTTTAGGCTGAGAATCATGTTTTACTATTGCCCGAGTGGCTTATGTGATTTTGACTGAGTAAGGCCGATGGACTGTGCTGTGAGGATACTTTTGGGTCGGGTTGCACGCCGCAGCGGTGATACACTAATTATGATTATAAGGCTGAGGGCCTGAGATATGTACGCCACGAGGTGGCTTGTTGATATGAGGCCAAGGGCCTAGTGATGATGCCACGAGATGACTTGATATTGCACTTAGGCCGTAAGGGGCCTCTCCAGGAGTCTACACACCCCCAGTGAGCGCGGGTACCCATTGTGATGTGAGATACAGCCTGATGGGCAATCCTTTATGTGCTTATCTGTCTTATTTGTCTGTCATTTACCTGTTTAATTATGTATTTGTGCCCGAGGGGCGAATTTTCTATGCTTATCTGTTCTAATTGCTTTGCATTCAATTGCTTAACTATTAAAAAATCATTTTTAAAGAACTTTAAAACTGAGCTAAGATGCTTTAAGAGATTTCACAGCTTCATTGCTTTCTTACTGGTTACTACCCTATACAATATGTTGATGTACTTTTCGTGATTTCCTATCACTCAGTCTTTAGTTATGATTATTACTCACTGAGTTGGAGTACTCACTTTACTCCCTGCACCTTGTGTGCAGATTCAGGTATTTCTGTACTTGGTAGTGGGTATTGGTTGATCAGAGGCAGAGTCTTTGGAGTTTAGCAAGGTAGCTGCCCGTCATCCTCAACACTGCTTTTCTCCATTTGATGTCATTAGACTGTATTTAGTACATTTACAGAAATTCCATTATATTTTAGACTTTAGTAGATGCTCGTGACTTGTGACACCCCGATGTCGTGCGATATCTATTTCTGCACTGTTCTTTTAAAGTTACATTATGCAATACCTGATAAACCAAAAAGTCTTAAATTGACTTATTAAAACTTTTGGAATGAACTTGAGGATTGTGTCGGCTGGCCTTGTGTTCACGAGAGGCGGCATCACGACTGGGTCTGGTTTGGGGTCGTGACAAGTTGGTCTCAGAGCCTAGGTTATATAGGTCTCATAAGTCATGAGCAGGTTTAGTAGAGTCTCGCGGATCGGTATGGAGACGTCTGTACTTATCCTCAGGAGGCTGCAAAACCTTTAGCAAAAACTTCACATTCTTGAATTCTTATCGTGTGTCCTTGATTCAGCTTGAAATGTAACTCTTTGAATTCCTTCCACGCATTCGCATGCGCGCATGAGCATTCAGTATTAGATGTGCATCGATGGCTTGTTATTCCCTGGTCGAGGGGCGAGGTGTGATTTTCTATGCGTTGATGTTGGGCCAGTCTGGAGGACTCGAGGCCGGATTTTGCCATAGCTTGAGCCTTGAGCTGTTGATTGTGTGAGTCCGTGCTTCTGGATCTATATGTGCTATTGTGCCCCTATTAAGGGAAGTAATGACCAGATAGCTACGTGATGAGGGTGATGTGACTACGGGATGTGTTCATATGAATCGAATGAGATGAGAAGGGTCTACTTTGGGGAAGCAAGGACTATTAGGTGCTTGATTTCCATCTTGATTTGAGGAATAGCCTCGAGTTGTGGGTGTGTGAAGAATCTTTTCATGTGTCCTAGTTGGGAGTGAAGTAAATTTCATGTTGTGGCATGAGTTCAGACTCGGGAAGATTAAGTGGCTGCGTAATGTTTATGACGGTGGAAGGTATACAAAAATACTAGTTTGAGGCAACGCAAGTGGGTTATCTCCTGCGGAGTGTTTTGAGGTTGTGTGATCCTTGTGTTGTCCGTTAGAAAATATCATTTACAAGTGAAATATATGTGTTGCAATTTAAATTTGGGTCACTTAAGAGAGTGGGTTTAACTGTTACGAGAGTGAATGAGAGATTTGCATAACAGTTAAAGTACCAGATGGTCTATGTTTCCCGAGCTTACGAAGGATCGAGTTTAATCTCACTATGGTATTATGGCAGCAATAGAGTATATGCGTTATGAGTTATTGAGTGTGTTTTGATCTATGGTTTCAAGCCAAGTGGGGGAGTCTGCTATTGATTAGTTGATTGCATAGTTATATGCCATGTTGGTCCCAGTTTGAGATGTTTGGGTGAATTAGTTATGGCTTACAAGGATTTGAGACCAAGGATAGCTCGAGTAAAGGAAAATGTTATGTTATGCTTTGTAGGTGTATGAGAATCACGGAATATCTTGAGTTGTTATGGGTAAAGGGTGCTTAGAATAGGGAGTTGCTTGGTTGCATTAAGGTAAGGTTACATTCTGCGGTATCAGAGTGCTAATGAGGCACAGGTTGTTCAGTTCATTTGATTAGTCTAATTGCGGTTTGAGTAGAGTGGATGACTCTTGAGAATGGTTCTAATGGGTTCAAGATTTTACCTGTAATAATTGGAGATTTTCAAATTTTATAATTGGTTAGAAACTGAGGTTTGCCTTGGAGGGTGTCAAGGTTTGTGGCATTACTATATCAATTATGGGATTCTACATATATCGGTATCAGGAAGGTGAAGGTAATGGCTTTGGATTCACAAGGAGTCTCTTCGGAGTGGGTATTTTGAGCGTGGTGCTTTTGGAAAAATTTAAGAGAGCACTCAGCGGCTTATGAGCCTTAGACAGTGGGGCTTTATGCTTGGGACTCAAGTGGTGAGTCTGGGTTAAAGAATGGTGGTGTTATAGCAAGAAGAAGCATCTAGTTGAAGATAAATCAGAAGGAACTTGGATAGATGGTATAGCTTGGTAGTATGGCAGATCAGTATGGTAAGGATATGATTATTCCTTATGTGCTTATGAGGTAATGAGTTACTGCAGGTGTTTCGCGGCAATGCTCTTGGGTTTTAGCGGCCTTTGTAGTTTGGTTGAGTTAGAGGGATTCAGTCCTGACGGATTTGGTGTTGTGCAAAAGGGAGTCGGAGAGTTCTTGATGATTTCTACCATGGTTAGAGAGGTATCTTTTCTGCTGGCGTGAGGAGCATGGGATGTATAGTGATTTTCTTCTAGATGGGATCAATGGAAAGTTCTTGGCTAGTTGAGTACATAGTTGCTTATAGCTCGGAGGAGAATACAAAGTTCTCATGGTTATCCTAGGACGGTATGATTTATGCGGTATGTGGTGTAGGCTTGAGATTTGCATGTGTAAGTCTTGGTTCAGTTCTAAAGGGAAGGTCATAAAAATCCTTAGGCAGCGGGCAATTTCAAATAATTAGGGAAATGAGCTTCAGATGATTAAGGAAATGGTATTGCTAATTGGGGTGATCTGACAAGGGTATATGTTCTAGAAAAAGACAATGTGATTAAGTTGATGGTACTTCATTAATATTGCGGCACTCTTTTGTCGGATCGACTGCCGATATTCGAGTTTAATTGGTGGCATAGAAGGATTATAATAGTACCTCTCATGGAATGATTGGGTATTAGAGGTGCATTGTATATTCGGGCGGCGGAATTGGGATCAGGTATGGTGATTCGTGTGCTATATGGAGTTAGAGATTGGGGGTTCTCATGTACAGGTTATGATGTGGTTGTAGGTTACGTGTATCGGCACTATTTAGGGACTATCGGGGTTTGGAGACCCGAGTGGATCTTTTGCTTCTTAATATGTAGATTTTGATATAATATTGGGTACAGACTGGTTGTCTTCGTGTCATGTTATTCTGGACTATTGCGCTAAGGCAGCGATGTTGGCTATGCCGGGAATGTCACGGATTGAGTGGCAAGGTTCGACGGATTATGTTCCCAGTAGGGTAGTGTCATTTTTGAATACCCAGTGGATGGATGGAAAGGATTGTCTTTCTTATTTGGCCTTCGTGATGGATGTCAGTGCAGAGACTCCTACCATTGATTCAGTTCTAGAGATGGGGGACTTTTCTGAA
Organism: Nicotiana tabacum; assembly: GCF_000715075.1. Classification (NCBI taxonomy): domain Eukaryota; kingdom Viridiplantae; phylum Streptophyta; class Magnoliopsida; order Solanales; family Solanaceae; genus Nicotiana; species Nicotiana tabacum. The sequence goes on from NC_134090.1 coordinate 73,893,735, forward strand.
TGTGTTTCTTGCTGTCGGGCATGTCGCCGGACATGGTTGTTGATTTTGGTATTAATTTGGTGCTGGGCACCGTATCGTATAGCACCAGTAGAGTGAGAGGAGTTAAAGGAGTAGCTTTCGGAACTCCTTAATAAGGGGTTCATTGGTAGACCCATATGGATGTGTGTTCTGCATCGAGACGACTTTGTTGACTTTGCGTCGCTATTAGTGAGGGATGTGTTGATTCGGTTGTTATTGAGCTATTAGTGTTCAGAGGTGATCTATGAATTACTTTTATATGCTGCGAGACATTATGATTTGTTGGTTATAGGCACAATTATGCGGTTCCATTAGAGTTTCATAGTGGAAGTCAAGCGGGAAAGAGTACTGGGTATTTTTCGGTGGATGGCGTATCGGTTGTGTCCCTTCGGGTATATGTAATGTTATGTCAATTGCTTCGCGATGTTTATGATGATTGCTTTGGTTTCAGACATCATATTCCGCATAGTTGTCGATTTTTTAGCATAGTGACTTGAGGTGTTTCATGTGGACTAGTGTTTGGATGAGGTCGCGCATTGGAGCAAAGCTATATGGAGGTGTGATCCTGCGGGTTAGATTCGTGTGTTCTATTTCTATGATGTGTGAGGGGTTCTCAGCATTTTGTGTGGTGGTACTGGTGAGCTTGCGGTACAACTCTTTCGTTTGAGTCATTTTCATGATTTGAGTATGTTCGGATCGTTGCACAGGTTGCGGCTTTAGCCTGTATTGACGTGTCATGTCACTAGAGTAATGATGTTGGATTAGATAAGATCGTTTGAGTCTTTAATGAATACAAACGGATTCGATTTCAGCATATTGGAAGGATAATATCGAGGTTCAGCTCAGAAAGTTTCTATGGTCTTTACCAAATGAGAGGTGGCTTCGCGAATGGTTGACTTGAGAAGTGGCTATGGCTTATTGCGTGTTTAATTTATCATTGGCAGTATATGAAAGTGTTGGAATGAGACTTTAATTATTAAGAGGTTTTCTATCGGCATTCGGGTGTTGTATGCAGTTGCCGTGATTAGAAGTTATCACTACAAGTGTTTGAGTTATGGGGTATATCATGTGATTTCACCTGAGGTTGCAGGTATGGGTTATTGCAGCTTGTTCGGGCTTATTCAGAGTATAGATGTGAGATTCTGATCTGGTGGATGATTTCAGAAATGAAAATGTGGTTCTAAGGTTTATGGGCTAGGTTGGATTGTGAAATTTCAGTTACATTGTGTTATGGGACCTATATGAGATAGGGTGACGTGGGATCACCCCCGGGTATATGCATGGTAAGGTTATTTAGCGATTGGTTGGCTTTTGGAACAACTCTGGGCACGTTCGAGGATGAACGTATGTTTAAGTGAGGGAGGATGTAATGACCCGATCGATCGTTTTGAGCTTTTGCACTTTGCTCGCCAGTTCTCAGGCATAGCTTGCCCCGTTTGATGTATTATGACTCATGTAAGTCATTAGTTTTGGTTTTCAGGGTAATCGGAATGAATTTGGAAGAACAACTCTCAATTTGAAGCTTGAAATTTGAAAGGTTTGACTTGTTAATATATGATCTCGGATCAGAATTTTTATGATTTAGTTAGCTCCATTAGGAGATTTGGGACTTAGGAGCGTGATCGGAATGCATTTTGGAAGTCCGTGGAAAGGTTTAGGCTTGAATTGGCGAAATTGAGATTTTGGCGTTTTCCGGTTGATAGGTGAGATTTTGATATAGAGGTCGGAATGGAATTCTGGAAGTTGCAGTAGTTCCGTTGTGACATTTGGGATGTGTGTGCAAACTTTCAGGTCATTCGGACGTGGTTGGTTGGATTTTGATCAAAAGCGGAATTCGGAAGATTTTGGAATCCTAGGCTTGAATTTAAAGTGATTTTGGTGTTTTAATGTTGTTTTGAGCGTTCCGAAGGTTGGGCCGAGTTTGAATAAGGTTATGGGATATGTTTGTGCTTTGGGTTGAGGTCCTTGGGGCCTCGGGGTGATTTCAGATGGTCGACGGAGAGATTGGAAGTTTGGGGAATGCTGCAGATTTGCTGTTTCTGTTGTTTCCGCACCTGCAGATTTAGGACCGCAGGTGCGATGCCACAAATGCGGGAGATTGGTCGCAGAAGCGGAAATAGGCTGGGAATGTTGTGGCCGCAGAAGTGGTTGTGGAGACGCACCTAGGTGCAGATGCGAGCAAGGCATTGTAGATGCGGTTTTTGGTAACTTAAGTGAAAGACCGCAGAAGCGGCTCTTGGATTGCAAAAGCGGTACTGCAGATGTGGTGGATTGACTGCAAGTGCAAAAATGCCTAGCTTAGAATGTTTATATTTCACCCTTCGTGATTTTGAGAGGGTTTTCACCATATTTCATCCGGGAGAAAGCTTGGAAGAGCTAATTGAAGAGGGAATTCAAGAGGATTTCGTGGAGGTAAGATTTTTGGACCCTAAACTTGTTTCTATGATGAATTTTAATATTTTAAGCGTGAAATCTATGGAAAATTAGTAGCAAAATTGGGGGTTTAGGGCTTGGAAATTGGCGACCTTAATCTAGGGATTTGAGGGGACATTTGTGATCGGATATTGGTATTCTTGATATGTATGAACTCGTGAGAGGATGAGGTTTCCATTGATGTTAATTTTATCGAATTCCGAGACGTGGGCCTGGGGGCCGGTTTTGAGCAATTTCGGGATTTTTAATGTAAATTAGATATTTTCGAGTGGGCTTTGTTCCCTTAGCATATTTTAATAATTATGTACTAATTGTGGCTAGATTTGTAGCATCTAGAGGTCGATTCGTGAGGGCAAAGATATCGCGGGCTAGAGTTTGGATCGGATCGAGGTGAGTAATGATTGTAAATGATGTGCTGAGGGTATGAAACCCCGGATTGCACATTGTTGTGCTATATTGAGGTGACACACACGCTTGATGACGAGCGTAGGGTCGTGCACTGTTTGGGAATGTGACTTAGTTCGTCCTGAATGACTATTTTACCGTGTATTTGACTGAAATCTATTTGCTATCATCATGTTTTTGGCTGAATGCCATATTTGGGCTTCGTGCCAACTATTTGAACCCTTAGGGGATTTTTATTGATATTTCCTCAGTGTCTTGACTTTATACTTGAACTCAGTCATGCTATATTTCACTATTTTCATAACTCAGTCATGTTTACTACATTTTAATATTTCAAATAATATTTTGGGCTGAGCATTGGTGGGCCCCCTTTTTTCCTCGCGGAATCGGGTTCATAACATTTGGTATGGGACAACTCTTTCCTTTTGGGAAAGGGGTTTTGCAATTTTGAAGAGTCGCCACCTAACGATTTTAAGGTGCGTTAGGGCACCTATAGGGTTCATTTATAACTACATTTGGTAACCAGAGTCAGGGTAAGGGCTTGAAATTATCCTAAGGGGAAGGTGTTAGGCACCCTTCAGGATCCACTAGTGTGGTTCCCGGCCAAACAGTTTTTTGTGAATTTGTACTATTAGGAAATGAACAAGTATGGCTCAAATAGTAGGGGATTTAAGTTTAAACACACAAATATTTGAAAAGCAATTAATGAAAAAGCAAGATTTTGAAAAGAATTACAATCTAAGCATAAAAAGGGGAGGGGGCCCTAGGTTTGTTTATAATAGGGATCACATCAGTGCAATACCCGATATGACACTCCTCAAAGAGGGGCTACACGTGGTATTAACGCACTGGTCAACATATCTATATCTACCCTTTCCCGCCCCCTGAAGGTAGCTAAAGCGAGGGTTGATCTCGACCCCTATTGCATGCTGTTACCCGTCCCTTCCTATCAGTCCCGGAGGAATTTAGGACTCTTAAAAGGAGGTTCTAGGCAGACCCTTAAGTTTAAAGGCAAAATACTAAGGCGACATAAAATTAACAAGTAGGACTTCAATTAAAGGGAGCATGGAAGACAAACGAAAGGCTCAAATATACCTCCACACACAGTGCACATGAACATCATGACTCATACACAGATAAGATCTGAATTCAGAATTCTAAAGCGTGGTATCTAAGTGATAACAACAGGACCAGATTTATTGCATGACTCAGAAAAGAAGACTGAATCAGGATTGCCTATTGATTTTAACAGGTTGACAGTTGAACAAAGACAGTTCTGTTTTTTATTTAAGCAGTTACCTAAGGCTTGTCTAGGCGTAAAGCAATATGCAGCAATTATTCAGAATTATTAAAAAAAATAGTTTGGAGATGGTTTTTACCTAAAAGCATGTTATTCTAGTTAATACGAATCTGAGAATGCAGAGATTCTTACCAATTTTATTTAGAAAACATCACAATGCTTGATTATTATTATTATTATTACCTTTTCAGGAATCAGTAATTAACTAGGCGACTTAAACAAAATGCAAACAGGATCCTAGAACATGATATTTAATATGCACATGCAAATGGCAGGGTTGTTGAAAACAGAATCCCTAAGGCATGATTGCTAAATGCGCGCAAGAGTTGTAGAATATGACTTCTGAAAGTACAAGAGTAATAGCTTTTTATGCCAATGTTGTTACTATCCTAGAAGCAGGATTTCTAAGTGATAGACATAAAACATGGATTAGTGACAGATGAGATGCTGAAACAAGAAAAATGGGACCTAAGAGCATTATTTCTAATGCATGTATGAATCCTAAGTATGGTTTCTATTGTGCAATTAGGAATATAAACCTAATAACATGTTTTCTACCCTTAATAACTGTAGCATGCATATTTACCTCATCCCTTTTCACTAGCCACCCCAATACTCGTTTACATATTATTACAGACCATGTGAATGAATTACATGAGTAGAAATGAAAATAAGAAGTTACACTATAGGAAGCCTGATTCCTGAATTATGAAATAAACCACCTCAAGTGCCAATATTGTTTCGTAGCCTTTCTCATATCTGGATGTGTCAGAGTTCCCTAAGGACCTAAAGGGATCCCGGGCAGTGCTCACACATAGACTGCATCACCAAGACATAGCAAGTGCAGTGTGGAAAGGCCAGCCTTTATGTGTCCAAGTTCAGAGGAAGCTCAAGGGTCCCAAGGCAAGGCTCACACAAAAGGGGAAAAACCTAGTGGTCTAACAGTATATGTGAGAATGCTTGACATAGATTTAAAAGAGTTGAGCTGGAAAATAGTTTTGATACAGCATGTTTGAAATAAGTTTGCAAAACAACAGAAGAGTTGCTTAGGGAAAAACAGTTTCGGGAGGAGAAAGGAATAGGAGCACCACAACTTGGAACAAGCCAACACACATAGAACAAGTTCAGGAATAGTATCATCTCAACATTCACAAGCAGGGAAGTAAGGAGTTGGGGACACAGATAGCCCAAATCCGAAACATGTAAACATGGATAAGAAGAGATACATATAGACCAGCAAGTACCAAGAACAAGTAGGGATTGATTGGCCTTTAGAACACAAACAATTACTTAAAAGTGTTAACAAGGGAATCATGCTTAAAATTAAAATAGAAATAAGACATAGGGACAGGGTATGAGAGCAATCATGCAGGGGTCTATTACACATAATTAGTCATGACTTAGTGTTAATCAAGCACATTAGGAGACATACTAGTTGAGGGACATAAACAGGAGCTCAAGTAGACATGCTGATTATATTTGAATAAGAGAGGGCAGAACTTAAGCATGCTGAATAAGGAAGTAAAAAAGAAAGGCAATGACACACATGAGCCATTAAGTCAGTGCAGAAAGAGATAGGGATTGACAAACAATGGAGCACATAGAGTTGAGTTTCAGAATTGAACTAGGAACATACAAGTTAAGGAAGCAAAGTGCAGAAAGTAAATCAAGTAGAGTTCCACAGTCTAGCCTTGGCTTTCAGCCGGCTAGACAAGCAGTAGCACAAGTAGTAGATAAAGAAGAGAGAGTTTGGGTGTGTGTGTGTGTGTGTTCTGAACTATGTTCGTGTTGAGAGGTAAAACAAGAGTTTATATATAGCACTTCAGGAGTAGAACTAATAAGGAAAAGAGAATAAGAGTTCAATCAATTAAGGATCAATCAACCAATCACATAATCAATTTTCTATAGAGAAGTTCGAGAAAGACACCTTTAATTAGGGAATAGTCAATTAACAGTCATAATAGGGTTCAATTAAGGTAATAAATCATAACCATACCATATAGGGAGTCAGTAAGATCCCCAAATTACTGATAACTAATTAAGGCAAATATAACCAATCAAGGTCACAAATAAGAAAATATTTTAACAGGACAGTCATTCGAATGAGTAAAAAAATCTTAGAGAATACTGATTTTAACAAGAAAGATTGCTCAAAACACTAATAGAAATTAATCACGCAAGGATCCCAAAGAATACTGAGTTTTAATAGGGAAGACTATTCAAACCCCAAATAGAATCAGTTGATACATTGGGTTGACAAAAAAAATAAACAAATAACGGAGAACAGGTGAAAGAAAATCAGTGCAACAGACAGAAACATCTAGAATTCACGCATATATAAGAGAATCATTCAAGATAGTGAAGAATACTTAGCTTAAACACCGAAAAGTTAGAAAAATTTTTGAAGAAAAGTCTGACATGAACCCTAATTTCAAAAAGAGTAAACAAAGTCAAAACAATTAATCAAACCAAGATATTTTAAAAGGAAAACACCCAATGGTACTCGAATAACTACAAATCTATAAAGATCTGAGAAGATTCGAACAATAGTGAAACTAGGGTTTTTAGAAAATAGTAGAGATGAAGAAAAAATCGGTTAAAAACTCATGGATATACCTAGATCTAAGACAAATCTAAAGAAAAGTGGAAAATCTCAAGAGTTAGGGTTTTAGAGAACCCAAAGAAGATTAGAGAACCTTAGAACGTTACCGGTTTTAGCCGAAAAAGTCATGGATCTGACTTGAACAGCCATGGATGGCCGGAAAGTGGCATGAAAGACCATGGAGAGGCACTTGGAGGGTTTTGAACAAGATCTGGACTAGATCTCTTTGAGATCCCTCCATGAAATCACAGAAACAAACAACCAGGAGACGTAGGAGACAAGTCTATGTCTCCAACAGCCATAGGAATCCATGGATCGAGTGAGGATCGAAGGGATTAGGGCTAGTTTTGGGTGGCGAAGGCTAGGGTTAGGATTAGGTATCAGAGAGACGGTGAGGATTTAGGGATTCTAGGGAGATTGTTTGGTAGAATGAATTAGGTTAGGGGGTCGTTCAGGTTAAAAATGGCAAGAAATAACGTGGACCGTTGATCTGGGAGATCAACGGTCTAGATTTGAAAGGGTAGGTGGGGTTTCGGGTTTGGGTATTGGTTAAAAGGGTGTGGGTCGGGTTTTAAATGTAAAATTGGGCTGGGGATTGGGGTTTGATTTGGGCTACAATTGAAAGCCAATATGGTTATATTTTGAATAGCTATTTTTTTCCTATTTTATTTATAAAAAATAGTAAATAGTTTCTGAAAAATAATTTAAAGTTCAAAAATCATTTATAAAACATAATTAACAATATAAAAATACAGGATCCAATTTTATGCATATAAAACATAATTAAATCTTAAAAGGGCTAATATTGCAATTATGTGCAATTTAGCTTTTAAAATACTAAATCTAATATAAAAATATATAAAAATTATCTTAGCTATATTTTGGCATAAATATAGAAAATAAATAGATGAATTATCAAAACAATAATTTTGAAAATAATTATTGGGGATTTTATGGATAAAAAGGGAGAAAATAAATTAATTAAACCTTTAAAATTATCGAAAAAATAATAAAACCCTTGACATGCTTATATATGCTATTTTGAAAGTATTTTATATATTGAAAATATGTAGGAAAAAATTGGGTATCAATAGCTTCCCTTCTTTACCCGGGAAGAATGAAAGAGTTTCCGGGTAAAGAAATGATGGCCAATTTTGACCGAGCGAAATGGTTTGAAGAGGTTTAGGCCGCACCCTGGCTTTTGAGTAGCCTACGTATCCCTGGTTTTACAAGAATCAGGCCATGTATAGTTCAAGATTTACCTGCGGAGTATGCCGATGAAGACACTTCAAAAACGGACGCAATATCTAGGGCCGCGTGAGTGGACGGTTTATGGGAATGGTTAGGTTTGATATAGCTGTGGGAACTGGAGCGGGATTGCTCCTGCCGGGATGGTCGTTGCTCGCGGTCTTACCTGCAAATAGAAGTAATACAAGTGTATAATTGTGCATAAATTTAAACATGATGCAAATTCTCATTGGACCATGAATGTTGTCTTCGGATGATGAGGATAATGTCTTTAGAACATGATGTCTTGGGACATGAAGCATATGATAAGGGATTCGTAGACCATGAAATGGTGTTCTCAGGCTTTGAGGATGGTGCCTCTGAACCATGACGCCTTTGAATAATGATATGTTGAATATTAAAAGGGATCCTCAGGCCATGACGTGGTGTTCTCGGGCTATGAAGATGGTGCCTCCGAACGATGACGTCTTTGGATGAGTTGGCGATATTTCAGCCCATGAAGGATGCAGTAGTATGATGCGGAAAAGACAGAGCTTAGTCTTGTGAATTGAAGGGCAGAGCTTAGCCCGTAAGACAAGCGAGATAAATAGTGCTTAGGATAGAGCTTAGTTTCGAAGAAAATGGGAGGCAGAGCTCAGCCTCGGAAGGCAGAATGGTAGCCTTATGCAAAGATGCGAATGCAGATGGAGGTAGAGCTTAACCTCAGAAGGTAGAATGGTAGATTTATGCAATGCAGATGCAGATGGAGGTAGAGCTTAACCTCGGAAGGCAAAATGGTAGCCTTATGCAAATTGGAAGGCAGAATGGTAGCCTTATGCAATGTAGATGCATATGGAGACAGCGTTTAGTCTCGGAAAGAAGAATGGTAGCCTTATGCAGAAATGTAGATGGAGACAGCGTTTAGTCTCGGAAGGCAGAATAGTAGCCTTATGCAGGATTGGAAGGCAGAATAGTAGCCTTATGTAATGCAGATACAGATGGAGATAACGTTTAGTCTTGGGAGGCAGAATGGTAGCCTTATGCATAAATGCAGATGGAGAAAACGTTTAGTCTCGGAAGGCAAAATAGTATCCTTATGCAGGATTGGAAGGTAGAATAGTAGCCTTATGCAATACAGATGCAGATGGAGACAGTTTTTAGTCTCGGAAGGCAGAATGGTAGCCTTATACAAGAAATAAGATAACAACTGACAGTTGAGTTTTCTTAGCTGATAGCAGATTGCGGCGTTGTGATTACTGGGAGCACTGTGACGTATGGAACATCACTGGTGTATGTTGATAGCAAATGCTGGAAAGTGCAACGGTTCTGAGAATTGTATTCTTGAACAATGTTTGTTCCATGGACGTACAGTATGTTTAATGATTTCGCAGTCCTAGTGCCTACATCCAAAGAAAAATCGTGAGTTTTGTAAGGGGGAAGGTTAGTTCGTATCCCCCGCTGGATTTTCTTGACTCGTTCAGCTTTGGTCTAGTGATACTGTCTGTATCACTGGGGTAGCGTTACTAAACAAAGCAGTTTCAATAACAAATATGTATGATTTTGTAAAAGTACGACATAAATGTATAATTAAAATAGCTTTTAGATAAACCGACGATTGTGACGTAGTTCGGGACATTGCAATCTCTCCTGCTATGGAATTTTGAGGGTCCTCCTCAAAATTCTGCCCCAGTTTGATGGGTTGACGCTTCTGACTATTACTCGTGCAGCGATCGGCTGAAATTACTTTGGAATTTTGAGGGTCCTCCTCAAAATTCTTCCCCCGTTTCCAATTGCGGGGGGAAATGAAATTTGATTGAATTGGGACCGAACCCATAGGGCTTCCTACGTATCCCCTCTTAAAGGGGTATTAGGTCAGGCGTAGTTCAATTTACATCATATAAGGAAAGCATAAAGCTTACACATAGTAATGCTTGACTGCATCTAAATTGATCGGCTTTGGCCAGATTTCTCCGTCCATTTCTGCAAGTATGAGGGCTCCTCCTATCAAAACTCGGTGAACCATGTATGGACCCTACCAGTTGGGAGAGAACTTCCCTTTGGCTTCATCTTGATGCGGAAAATTTTGTTTAACACCAGCTGCCCCAGTGTGAACTATCTTGGCTTGACTATTTTGTTGTAGGCTCTGGACATTCTGTTCTGATAGAGTTGACCATGGCAGACTGCATTCATTCTCTTTCCGTCAAAAAGGGCTAGTTGCTCATAACGACTTTACCCACTCTGCATCGTCGAGCTCAGCTTCTTGTATGATCCTTAGGGAAGGAATTTCTACTTCAGCGAGAATGATAGCCTCTGTACCGTAAACCAGCATATAGGGGGTTGCCTCGGTTGATGTGCGGACTGTGGTACGATACCCCAATAGAGCAAGTGATAACTTCTCGTGCCACTGTTTATGCTTCTCTATCATTTTCCTTAATATCTTCTTGATATTCTTGTTGGCTGCTTCTACAACTCCATTCATTTGAGGCCTGTAGGCTATGGAATTCTAGTGTTTAATCTTAAATGTTTCGCACATAGCTTTCACCAAGTCGCTGTTGAGGTTGGAGCCATTATCAGTAATGATTGATTATGGAATTCTGAATCGGCAAACGATGTGGTCGCGGACAAAGTCTGCCATGACTTTCTTAGTCACTGCTTTGTAAGATGTTGCTTCGACCCATTTGGTGAAATAGTCGATGGCTACCAGGATGAACCTATGTCCATTGGAAGCGGCAGGCTCGATTGGTCCAATAACATCCATCCCCCAGGCGGCGAAAGGCCACGGTGAGCTTGTTGTGTGAAGCACGCTTAGAGGTACCTTTATCATGTCTGCATGTATCTGACAGCGATGGCATTTCCAGACATACTGGATGCAGTCCATTTCCATAGTCATCCAAAAGTAACCAGCCTGGAGTATCTTCTTTGCTAAGACAAAACCGTTCATATGTGGACCGCAGGTCCCAGCATGAATTTCCTCTAGCAGCTTGGATGCTTCCTTTGCGTTGACACATCTTAATAATCCCAAATCAGGAGTCCTCCTATACAAGATTCCTCTGTTGTGAAAGAATTTGTTGGACAATCTCCGAAGTGTGCATTTCTGAGTAGGATTTGCAAGCTCCGGGTACTCTCCTTTTGCCAAATATTCCTTGATATAATGAAACCAAGGCTTTTCGTCTGCTTCCTCTTCGACATGGGCACAGTAAGCTGGTTGATTATGGATTTTCACTAGAATGGGGTCAATGAAATTCTTGTTTGGATGTTGTATCATAGATGATAGGGCAGCCAATGCATCGACGAACTCATTCTGGACTCTGGGAACATGCTGGAATTCCGTCTTCGTGAACCTCTTTCTCAATTTCTGTACATGATGCAGATACAGGAGTATCTTGGAGTTCTTGGTTGTCCATTCTCCTCGTGCCTGATGTATAAGTAAGTCCGAATCTCCAATCACTAGTAGCTCTTGAACATTCATGTCAATGGCCATTTTAAGCTCTAAGATGCAAGCTTCATACTCGGCCATATTGTTGGTACATGGGAACCTGAGTTTGGTTGACACCGGATAATGTTGACTGGTTTCTGATATTAGGACCGCTCCTATGCCAACTCCTTTGAAGTTTGCACCTCCATCGAAGAACATTCTCCAATTGTCATAGGATTCCTCAATGTCTTCTCCTATGAATGATACCTCTTCATCAGGAAAATACAATTTTAGGGGTTCGTATCCTCCATCCACGGGGTTTTCAGCAAGGTGGTCTGCTAGTGCATGTCCCTTGACCACTTTCTAGGTTATGTAAACAATGTCGAACTCACTCAACAGGATTTGTCACTTGGCTAGCTTGCCGATGGGCATGGGCTTATGAAAGATGTACTTCAAGGGATCCATTCTCGATATGAGATATGTAGTATAAGCGCAGAAGTAATGTCTCAGCTTCTGAGCTACCCAAGTCCAAGCACAACAGGTGCGTTCCAATAGAGAATACCGGGCCTCGTACTGAGATAATAAATGGCTTGTTCCTTCCTCCTTGTTTCATCATGCTGCCCCAGAATGCAACTGAAAGCTCCATCCAACACTACAAGGTAGAGTAATAAGGTTCTACTTGGCATGGGCGGGACCAAGACTGGTGGTGTTGACAGGTACTCCTTGATTTTGTTGAAGGCCTTTTATCAGTCATTGGTACATTTGGTGGTGGCGGCCTTCTTTAACATCTTAAAGATTGGCTCACAAATAACTATAGATTGTGCTATAAATCGGCTGATGTAGTTTAGTCTTCCCAAGAAACTCATCACATCTTTCTTGTTCTTTGGCGGTGGTAGTTCTTGAATGGCTTTGACTTCGATGGATCCAGTTCTATTCCTCGTCGGCTTATAATAAACCCAAGCAATTTCCCAGCAGGAACCCCAAATGCGCACTTTGCGGGGTTTAGTTTCAGGTTGTATCTCCATAGTCTATTGAATAACTTCCTCAGATCTTCTATGTGGTCAGTGTCCTTCTTGCATTTGATAATAACATCATCTACATATACCTCTATCTTCTTGTGTATCATATCATGGAAAATGGTAGTCATGGCCCTCATGTAGGTGGCCCCTGCATTCTTTAGGCCGAATGGCATCATCTTGTAATAGTACACTCCCCACGGCGTAATGAAAGCCATTTTCTCGGCATCTTCCTCATCCATCCAGATCTGATGATAACCAGCGAAGTAATCTACGAATGTCTGTAACTCATGCTTGGTGCAATTGTCAATCAGAATGTGTATATTTGGCAAAGGGAAGTCATCTTTCGGATTGGCCCGGTTGAGATCCTGGGAGTCAACACAGACCCTGACCTTCCCATCCTTTTTTGGCACTGGCACAATGTTGGCTAACCATGTCGGATATTCTACTACCCTGAGAACCTTATTTGACCTGCTTGGTGACTTCTTCCTTGATTTTCAGACTCATGTCAGGTTTGAACTTTCTGAGCTTTTGCTTTACCGGTGGACACATCGAATCGGTTGGCAGTTTGTGAGCCACAAGGGACGTACTTAGACCAGTCATGTCATCATATGACTAGGTGAATATGTCCTCATACTCCTTTAGAAATTTTGTGTATTCCTTCTTCTCTGATGGCGATAGGTGAATGTTGATTCGTGTTTCCTTGACTTTTCTGCATCTTCCAGGTTGACAATCTCGGTCTCGTCCAGGTTGGACTTAGGCCTGTTCTCAAAGTTCTCAACTTCTTTAACAATCTCGTCAGGTATGTCATCTTCCTCCGAATCAATGTCTGTTTGTTGCATTGTCTCATTGCATGTCACAGTCATTGGTTCATCGAGACAAGTAATAGTAATGATGTATTGGTAAAGCACAGAGAGAAAACGATAGCAATATTAATTCATAAGAAAAATCAAAAATGCTTGTGATAAATTGAATAACTGTTTTGAACATTGAAGATCTTATTATGGAAATTGAAAAATACGAAAAGGAAACAATGAATAATGCTTGTTTTAGCCTTGCTACCCCGAGGCTCGCCGAGCTTTGGTTATCCTGATGGTCCAATTCTTGAGATGTGCCCCTCTGTCCACAGCCTGTATGGAAGGGCCTTCCTCCCCCTCCTCCTCGAGAATAAGGCAATAGTTCATATCATTTTCCTCTAGAAATAAGTTCTTCACTGCTGCAAGTGCGTCTTCTTCATCTGACCCATAAATAATGTCAGCCCATTGGAAAGTCTGCTCCAGATGCGGTATTGGCTGCTCTAGTGGGTAGTAAGGACCGCGCCATAGTGGCGACCAGTTATTGAATTCTTCCCTAGTGTATTCATATCCCAAACTGAAGGTACGTAGTGCCATGTTTCTTGAGTTTTATGGGATTAGAGAATCCTTGTAGGTTCTTGCCGAGCCCTTTGCCAGGTTCGTACCTACTCCAACTCAGTATACTCTCGATTTTGCTATCCTACCATTTCTCTTTGTCGATAGCATTAACCTCGTTCAATGTGGTGGTAAGTTTCTCCACCTAGCTTCTTTCTTCCCTCGATTACCGGAATGGTCTAGCAACTGTATATAGGGTTGCTACCATCGCCGTGAATGATCACTTCCTGGTGATTCCATTTGAACTTTACTGCCTGATGTAGCGTTGATATTACGGCCCCAATAACATGAATCCATGGTCGTCCTAACAACAAGTTGTAAGACGCTGGTACATCTACCACCTGGAAATCGCTTTTGAACCAGGTTGGTCCCATCTGCAGGCATAGACTAATCTCTCCAATGGTGGACCTCTGAGAACCATCGAAGGCTTTTACATTGATTGCTCCACCCTTTATCTCATGCAGCCCTTTACCCAACTTCTTGAGTGTTACCAATGGACAAATGTTAAGACTGGAACCTCCATCGATTAGGATTCTGGTGATGAAATAATCTTCGCATTGCACGGTGATGTGCAGTGCTTTGTTGTGCCCCAGCCCTTCAGGTGGCCGCTCGTCCTCATGAAAGGTGATCTTATGGCTTTCCAGCACTTGTCCTACCATATTAGCCACTTCCCCACTAGTGATGTTACTTGGTACGTATGCTTCATTTAGAACCTTTAACAGAGCATTCTTGTGTGTCTTAGAATTTTTCAGCAAAGAGAGAATGGACATTTGTGCTGACGTCTTGTTTAATTGGTCGATGACCGAATATTCCTTGGCCTGTATTTTTCCCGAGGGCTCGGGAGTGTCTTAATGAGGGGTGGCCGATTGGAGGCCTGCTTGCTTGATTCAGCTAGATGTTTAGGGGTATAGACTCTACCAGTTCTTGTCATACCCTGTGCTACGATAGTTTTTTTAATATTGACCCTACCTTTCCTTCTCGCCTCGACTGTATAGTCCCAGGGTACAACATTTGTATAGAATAGTGGCACAGTTGACATCGCCACTGGAATCGGCGTGGCTATCCTGACTTCGAATAGAACATATGCCTTGTGTGGAAAGACTGCAACCTCAAATGGTGCGGGTGCATTTGCTGGAGACGCGAATTCAACCTCAATTGATACTGGTGCCTTTGCGGATGGCGGTGCTTCAAACTCAAGAGGTACAAACATATTCACCTCAGTGTCCTCAGATGGTTGGATCTAGACTATGATTGGATTGAGAGTAATTATTGGTTCCTTTGGGTCATCACCTTCTGCGATCAACCCGATTGATCCTTTGGGATCCCAGTCATCTTCTACTTCAATCATGTGGATACTTCCACCCTTATAGTCTGGAAGAGGGTTGTTGCGGACATTTGGAGCGGGCTCCTTTTCCACAATGATCTTGTTATCAATCAGGGACTGTATCTTGTCTTTCAAGGAGCGACACTCATCGATGGTATGCCTTTTCATGCCGAAGTGGTATGCACAAGACTTTTTAGGGTTAACCCATTAAGAAGGATTCTCAGGGGTTGCAGCAAGGATGGGGGTGACATAACCGACAGCTTTGAGCCTCGCATACAGCTGGTCGATGGGTTCAGCGATGGCTGTATATTATTTTGGAGGTCTGCGATCAAAATTAGGTCGGGGTCTAAGGGAATTTTGGCATGCAGGGGGTGATTGATAGTGGTATGGTTGAGCATTATAGGTTTAGTAGACATGAGCAAGTTGGGAGTATCTGGGTGAAGTAAGTTGATATGTAGGAGTTGGAGATGACTGATAAGTTGGTGGCGGAGCTTGGTACGAGGGTGAAGGTGCTTGGTAATTTGGGGTTGGCCGGTATGTGAGTGGGGGTATTGGGTAAGCTTGGTATTTGAGGGGAGACTTGGTCCTTTGTGTAACTATCACAGCCCCTACGTCCCTTTTCTTGGACATATCGCCAGACTGTAAAGCCTTATTTGTAGCTTGCAAGGACTTGAAATTTGTAACCATAACACTTTTAATACCTTCTTCAATTCTTTCACCCAACTTGAAAATGTCGAAGAACTTGTGGTTCTCAATCATCATTAGCCGTTCATAATACTGCGGGTCCTGAGCCCGGACAAAGAACTTGTGCATTTGCTCCTCTTCTAAGGCGGGTCTGACCTTAGCAGGTTCGGACCTCCAGCGAGTAGCATACTCGCGAAACGTCTCTATGGGCTTCTTCTTCAAATTCTAGATATAGAACATGTCTGGTGCGTTCTCTGTATTAAACCTGAATCTGTCCATAAAGTTAGACGCCATGCCTACCCATCTTGACCACTTCTTGGGATCCTGGCTGATGTACAAGACAATATATCTCCTTTCAAACTCCTCATGAATAGTTTCATGCAGATCCTTTCATCCTTCTCTACTCCAACCAGCTTGTCGCAATATGTTCTCAGATGAACCCTTGGATCACTCGTACCATCAAACATTTCAAACTTAGGAGGTTTGTACCCCTTAGGCAATTCGACATCAGGATGTATGCAAAGATCATCATAGTTCATCCTCTCGATTCCTTTGCTTCCTTCAACGCCCTGAATCCGGCTGGTCAGTTTCTTAAGTTCCTCAGCCAAGTTCCTGATAAGTGCATCCTTTTCATCAGACTCAGGTGTGCATGAGATAGGTTGGGTGGAGTGTGGCATGGTCTCCACGTAGATAGGAGTGTTATGGTGGCCTGGTGTATAGGTGTGGAAATGGTCGTTTGTGAAGTACTGAGGTTCTGGGATGAGTAGTGGAGTGTTGTTTGGGGTATGGCATGTATTACATTGGTTTTTTGGTGGAGCAGTGTGATGGTGAGGTGTGGGGTAATTCTACAGTTTTGGGATATTTTGAGGAGGTGTAGGGTTTTGAGCATTGGGAAAGTTGATATCTAGGGTGCTGAGGGAAAATGACAGGTTTGCCATATTCCTGGAATTTCAACAGTTTATGTTCAAGTTGTGACACATTCTCGTTAGGAACCCGAATACCCTGGCCATCAGTGGCCTCTATCCGTTCAGCTGTGTTCTCCCTCCTGATGTTGTTTAAATCTTCCATTTTGCCTTTATTCTTGCCTTTAATGGGACTAAGAGGAGGAGTGGGTGGAGGGCCCTTGAATCTTGTGAATAAGATGATGATGCCAGAGTGCACGAACTAACCTTTGGGGAGGGGAATAATAAAAACAAAAATAAAAACAAAAGGTAACCAAGTCAGTGAGGATTATAAAAAGTATTGCAATATTTAAACACATAGTGCGGAAATGTAAAGCATATCCTAATTTGGGAACCTCTTTATGCCTGAGGTAGGCCTAGCAACAAATAAACTTGGAGAACTTTTAATGCTAAATGCTTCATTTCATAATATAAAAATAGACGAATCCCAAAACGATACTAAGATAATAATAAGTCACTATTGATACTTGGCCTTATTACATTTGGAAAGCGAGTAAATCTAATTTATTTGGCATCAGAAGGACCTCCCTCAGGTTGAATGCTCTCGTTGATCAAATCCTCCAGCTCGTGTAGGTTCACCAGTAAAAATGCCTTTGCCAGATGTTCTCCTTCGTTTCCCTCAGCGTTCTGGCAGTCAGTAATTCTCTTCCTCACTTTTTCTTCCAATTCCAGCAGTTTGTATTCCAGATATTCCAACTTTTCGCTAGCTTTGGCGGCCCTCTCTTTCCACTCATTGATTTGGTCATTTGATGGGAGACTCCTCCACTAGTCTAGAAAGAATGGGGACGTGCTAACCATACTAAAACTGGGGACCTCGTGCCTCATTTTCTGCAGAACAAAAAGGGTTAAACCCTACCCCCACCGGACTCGACTATTTATACATTTATGATCAGCACATCGACATTTAGTTCTCCAAATTAATGCACAGAACGTGATGATGTCTATTTTGGTTTAGGGAAACCAAGTGGACTTTTGGACAAGACTATCTTAAAGGATCATTATGTGGACAACATAACTGACCCGGCTAGGTTTGACCATGATGCATGCGCAATTTAAACAGAGTAAGGTTTCTATGGGATTTTAGACTGGTACCTTTGAGCAGACAACTGAAGGGGGAAGGCACGAAACTGTTGACTGCACCACTGATCGACTAGTTTTACCGCAAATAAGCCTTTCCGAATTTAGGGGGTAATGATATAGGAAGGGAGCAACCACTCATCAAGCGTTGCTATAGTATTTGTTTGGCACGAGTGGAGTATGATGTTGAGCATGGTTATGCAATAATTAAAAGCATGTAGACATGTATTTGCACATTAAGAAAGCAATAAATACAGAAATTTCATAATTTAAAGCAGTTATAAAGGAAGGAAACAAGAAAGATATGTGATTTTTATTTTTGAAGAAGAAATTAAATACTTAAAGAAATTAAACAAGTAATTGCACATAGGGAGGGGTACAAGTTCACAAAACGGTATGAAATGATAAAAGCCTATATCTCCAGCAGAGTCATCATGCTGTCGCGCCCCCTTTTTCCCTCGCGGAATCGGGTTCATGACATTTGGTATGGGACAACTCTTTCCTTTTGGGAAAGGCGTTTTGCAATTTTGAAAAGTCTCCACCTAACGAATTTAAGGTACGTTAGGGCACCTATAGGGTTCATTTATAACTACATTTGATAAACAGAGACACGGTAAAGGCTTGAAATTATCCTAAGGGTAAGGTGTTAGGAACCCCTTAGGATCCACTAGTGTGGTTCCCGGCCAAACAATTTTTTGTGAATTTGTACGATTAGCAAATGAACAAGTATGGCTCAAATAGTAAGGGATTTAAGTTTAAACACACAAATGTTTGAAAAGAAATTAATGAAAAATCAAGATTTTGAAAAGAATTACAATCTAAGCATAAAAAGGGGAGGGGGGTCCTAGGTTTGTTTATAATATGGATCACATCAATGCAATACCTGGTATGACACTCCTCAAAGAGGGGCTACACGCAGTATTAGCGCACCGGTCATCATATCCATATCTACCCTTTCCCGCCCCGTAAAGGTAGCTAAAGCGAGGGTTGGTCTTGACCGCCATTACATGCTATTACTCGTCCCTTCCTATCAGTTCCAGAGGAATTTAGGACTCATATCCTATAAAAAGAGGTTCTAGGTAGACCCTCAAGTTTAAAGGCAAAATACTAAGGCGACATATAATTAATGAGTAGGACTTCAATTAAAGGGACCATGGAAGACAAACAAAAGGCTCAAATATACCTCCACATAAAGTGCACGTGAACAGCATGACTCATACACAGATAAGGTCTGAATTCAGAATTCTAAAGCGTGGTATCTAAGTGATAACAGCAGGACCAGATTTATGGCATGACTCAGAAAAGAAGTCTGAATCAGGCTTGCCTACTAATTTTAACAGGTTGATAGTTAAACAAAGACATTTCTGTTTTTTTATTTAAGCAGTTACCTAAGGCTTGCCTAAGCTTAAAGCAATATGCAGTAGTTATTCAGAATTATTAAAAAAACAGTTTGGAGATGGTTTTTACCTAAGAGCATGCTATTCTAGTTGATACGAATTTGAGAATGCAGAGATTATTACCAGTTTTATTCAGAAAACATCACAATGCGAGATTATTATTATTATTACCTTTTCAGGAATCCGTAATTAACTAGGCGACTTAAATAAAATGCAAACAGGATCCTAGAACGTGATATCTAATATGCACATGCAAATGGCATGGTTGTTGAAAACAGAATCCCTAAGGCATGATTGCTAAATGTGCACAAGAGTTGCAGAATACGACTTCTAAAAGTACAAGAGTAATAGCTTTTTATGCCAATGTTGTTACTATCCTAGGAGCAGGTTTTCTAAGTGATAGACATAAAACATGGATTAGTGACGGATGAGATGCTGAAGCAAGAAACATGGGACCTAAGAGCATGATTTCTAATGCATGTATGAATCCTAAGCATGGTTTCTATTGCGCAATTAGGAATATAAACCTAATAACATGTTTTCTACCCTTAACAACTATACTTTGCATATTTACCCCATCCCTTTTCACTAGCCACCCCAATACACGTTTACAAATTATTATAGACCATGTGAATGAATTACATAAGTAGAAATGAAAATAAGAAGTTACACTATAGGAAGCCTGATTAGGACTTCCTCTTTGAGTTATGTAATAAACCACCTCAAGTGCCAATATTGTTCCGTAGCCTTTCTCATATCTAGGTGTGTCAGAGTTCCCTAAGGACCTCAAGGGATCCCGGGAAGTGCTCACACCCAGATTGCATCACCAAGATAGAGCAAGTGCACCGTGGAAAGGCCAACTTTTATGTGTCCAAGTTCAGAGGGAGCTCAAGGGTCCCAAGACAAGGCTCACACAAAAGGGGCAGAACATAGTGATCTAACAATATATGTGAGAATGCTTGACATATATTTAAAAGAGTTGAGGTGGAAAACAGTTTTGAAAAAACATGTTTGAAATAAGTTTGCAAAACAACAGAAGAGTTTCTTAGGGAAAAACAGTTTCGGGAGGAGAAAGGAATAGGAGCACCACAACTTGGAACAAGCCAACATACATAGAACAAGTTCAGGAATAGTATCATCTCAACATTCACAAGCAGGAAAGTAAGGGATTGGGGACACAGGTAGCCCAAATCAGAAACATGTAAACATGGATGAGAAGATATGCATATAGACCAGCAAGTACCAAGAACAAGTAGGGACTGATAGGCCTTTAGAACAAAAACAATTACTTCAAAGTATTAACAAGGGAATCATGCTTGAAATTAAAATAGTAATAAGACATAGGGACAGAGTATGAGAGTAATCATGCAGTGGTCTATTACACATAGTTAGTCATGACTTAGTGTTAATCAAGCACATTAAGAAACATACTAGTTGAGGGACATAAAGAGGAGCTCAAGTAGACATGTTGATTATATTTGATTAAGAGAGGGCAGAACTTAAGCATGTTGAATAAGGCAGTAAACAAGAAAGGCAATGACACACATGAGCCATTAAGTCAGTGTAGAAAGAGAAAGGGATTGACAAACAATGGAGCACATAGAGTTGAGTTTCAGAATTGAACTAGGAACATACCAGTTAAGGAAGAAAAATGCAGAAAGTAAAGCAAGTAGAGTTCCACAGTCTAGCATTGGCTTTCAGCCGGCTAGACAACCAGTAGCACAAGTAATAGAGAAAGAAGAGAGAGTTTGGGTGTGTGTGTGTGTTCTGAACTATGTTCGTGTTGAGAGGTAAAACAAGAGTGTATATATAGCACTTCAGGAGTAGAACTAATAAGGTAAAGAAAATCGGAGTTCAATCAATTAAGGATCAATCAATCAATCACAGAATCAATTTTCTATAGAGAAGTCAAGGATAGTCAATTAACTGTCATAACATGGTTCAATTAAGGTAATAAATCAAAACCATACCATATAGGGAGTCAGTAAGATCCCCAAATTACTGATAACTAATTAAGGCAAATATAACCAACCAAGGTCACAAATAAGGAAACAAGTAAAATCCCAGCATACACTAATTTTAACAGGACAGTCATTCGAATGAGTAAAAAAATCTTAGAGAATACTGATTTTAACAAGAAAGATTGCTCAAAACCCTAATAGAAATTAATCACGCAAGGATCCCAAAAAATACTGATTTTTAATAGGGAAGATTATTCAAACCCCAAATAGAATCAGTTGATACATTGGGTTGACAGAAAAAATAAACAAATAACGGAGAACATGTGAAAGAAAATCAGTGCAACAGACAGAAACATCAAGAATTCACGCATATATAAGAGAATCATTCAAGATAGTGAAGAATACTTAGCTTAAACACCAAAAAGTTAGAAAATTCTTTGAAGAACAGTCTGACATGAACCCTAATTTCAAAAAGAATAAATAAAGTCAAAACAATTAATCAAACCAAGAGATTTTAAAAGGAAAACACCAAATGATACTCGAATAACTGCAGATCTATAAAGATCTGAGAAGATTCGAACAATAGTGAAACTAGGGTTTTCAGAAAATAGTAGAGATGAAGAAAAAAATGGTTAAAAACTCATGGATATACCTAGATCTAAGACAGATATAAAGAAAAGTTGAAAATCTCAAGAGTTAGGGTTTCAGAGAACCCAAAGAAGATGAGAGAACCTTAGAACCTTACCGGTTTTAGCCGGAAAAGTCATGGATCTGACTCGAACAGCCATGGATGGCCGGAAAGTGGCACGAAAGACCATGGAGAGGCTCTTGGAGGGTTTTGAACAAGAACTAGACTAGAGCTCTTTGAGATCCCTCCATGAAATCACATAAACAAGCAACCAGGAGACGTATGAGACAAGTATATGTCTCGAACAGCAATGGGAATCCATGGATCGAGTGAGGATCGAAGGGATTAGGGCTAGTTTCGGGTGGCGACGGCTAAGTTAGGACTAGGTCTCAGAGAGATGGAGAGGATTTGGGGATTCTAGGGCGGCTGTTTGGTAAGAATGAATTAGGTTTGGGAGTCGTTCAGGTTAAAAATGACAAGAAATAACGTGGACCGTTGATTTGGGAGATCAACGGTCGAGATTAGAAAGGGTAGGTGGGGTTCTGGATTTGGGTATGGGTTAAAACGGTGTGGGTCGGGTTTTAATTGTAAAATTGGGCTGGGGATTGGGGTTAGATTTGGGCTACAATTGAAAGCCAATCTGGCTATATTTTAAATAGCCATTTTTCCCTATTTGATTTATAAAAGATAGTAAATAGTTTCTGAAAAATAATTCAAAGTGCTAAAATGATTTATAATACATAATTAACAATTTAAAAATACAGGATCCAATTTTAAGCATATAAAACATAATTAAATCTTAAAAGGGCTAATATTGCAAGTATGTGCAATTTAGCTTTAAAAATACTAAATGTAATTATAAAAATATATAAAAATTACATTAACTATATTTTGGCATAAATATAGAAATTAAATAGATGAATTATCAAAAAATAATTTTGGAAATAATTATTAGGAATTTTATGGATAAAAAGGGGAAAAATAAATTAATTTAAACCTTTAAAATTATGGAAAAAATAATAAAACCATTGACATGCTTATATATGCTATTTTGAAGGTATTTTACATATTGAAAATATATAGGGAAAAATTGGGTATCAACAAACATCATGTTTTACTATCGCCTGAGTGGCTTATGTGATTTTGACTGAGTAAGGCCGAGAGCTTGTGCTGTGAGGATACTTTTGTGTCGGGTTACACGTCGCAGCGGTGATACACTGATTATGATTATGAGGCCGAGGGCCTGATATATGTACGTCACGAGGTGGCTTGTTGATATAAGGCTGAAGGCCTAGTGATGATGCCACGAGATGGCTTGATATTGTGCTTGGGCCATAAGGGGCCCCTCTAGGAGTCTGCACACCCCCAGTGAGCGCGGGTACCCATTATGATGTTAGATATAGCCCGAGGGGCTGGTATTGTTGACATTGTGCCCGATGGGCAATCCTTATGTGCTTATCTCTCTTATTTGTCTGTCATTTACCTGTTTAATTGTGTATTTGTGCCCAAGGGGCGGATTTTATGTGCTTATTTGTTCTAATTGCTTTGCATTCAATTGCTTAACTGTTAAAAAGTCATTTTTAAAGAAGTTTAAAACTGAGCTAAGATGTTTTAAGAGATTTCACAGCTTCTATTCTTTCTTACTGGTTTTGTACTACTCTATACAACATGTTGACGTACTTTTCATGATTTCCTATCACTCAGTCTTTAGTTTTGATTATTACTCACTGAGTTGGACTAATCACTTTACTCCCTGCACCTTGTGTGCAAATTCAGGTATTTCTACACCCGGTAGCGAGTATTGGTTGATCAAAGGAAGAGTCTTTGGAGCTTAGCAAGGTAGCTATCCGACGTCCGCAACACTACTTTTCTCCCTTTGATGTTATTAGACTGTATTTAGTACATTTACAGAAATTTCATTGTATTTTAGACCTTAGTAGATGCTCGTAACTTGTGATACCCCGATGTCGGGTTGTATCTATTTCCACACTGTTCTTTTAAAGTTACATTATGCAATACCTGATTAACTAAATAGGCTTAAATTGACTTATTAATTTTTGGAATGAACTTGAGGATTGTGTCGGTTGGACTTGTCTTCACGAGAGGTGCCATTACGATCGGGTCTGGTTTGGGGTCGTGACAATTTATTTTGCTAGGTCCCACAAAAAATTGATGAATTGAAATGCATTTTCGAAGTTACCTCAGCAACGGATTCAGTGAAATGAGAGAACTACCAATCGATTTATTCGGCGATGATTCAGAAACTACATATTCGAACACAGAAGATTCCTTCGGCGATGATTCAGGAACTGCAAATTTGAACGCAGAACTCAAGCTCCTCCACATAAGGAAACAACAAATATATGAAGGTTATGCTAAGCTCGAGAGAAATTAACTTAAGGGTTTGATTCAAAATACATAATGTAAATTGAGAGGATTTTTAGCTTGATTGGAGATGGCTTTTGATCGGTGATTTTTGTGCTCCATCAATGGCGTTTGAAGATGAATCTCTCTCGTTGCTATGTCTGTGTGCGTGTTTTTTTTGGTGCTGTGTTATTATTGGCGCCAATGCTTTGAGCTTTTGGATTTTGAAATGGAGGAAAAACGTTTCATTAATATATAAAGGATATAATTGGGTGAAAAAAAGAATATAAAGGATAAAACTAAATGTATATCCTAACCGTCCAAAGACAGCATTCATGGTCCAATGGGAACTTGCATCACGTTTAAATGTATGTACAATCTATGCTGTATTGCCCACTTGCAGGTACACCGGCTAGCAAACGGCCATCTCAGTAGTAGCGATCCCGCTCCGGTTCTCGCAGCTTATCAGACTTCAACTATCCTTCTCAACTTAGGCATCACGTTCGTTCCTTTCAATAACTCTATCGGCATATTTCACAGATGGATCCTGAACTACATATGGCCTGATTCCTGTAAGACCAGGGATATGTAGGAAGCTCAAGAGCCAGAGCTTGGTCAGAATTCTTTGCAAATCATCTCTTTCGGTCAAAATTGGCCATCATATCTTTACCCGACAACTCTTTCATCCTTCCCGGGTAAAGAGGGGCAGTTGTTGATACCCAATTTTTCCCTATGTATTTCTTTTACATGCAAATACTTTCAAATATCATATACATACATATATTAGTATGCCCAAGTGTTTTAGTATTTTCCAATTTTTTAAAAGATTTTTAAATTGATTTATTGCTCAATAATTATTCCCAAAATTATCACTTTGGTGAATAACTTATTTTATTCTCATATTTATACCAAAATATAGGTAGGTTACTTTTCATATATTTTTACAAATTAATTTGGTATTTTAAAAGCTAAATTGCATATAATTGCAATTTTAGCCTACTTTAAGATTTAACAGCATTTTATAATTATGAAATTGGTTCCAATATTTTTAAATTAATATTTATATACTATTAACGGATCCAGTGCTTTTAATTTCCTTTCAAAATTATTTTTTACTATTTTTATAAAATAAAAAGGAAAACTGGCTATTTAAATTTTGGCCTCAGTTCGTTTCAATTGTAGCCCATTACATTTCGATTTTAGCCTAAAATTGACACAATTTCAAACTCAAATTCGGACCAGCCCAATTCCTTTTGACCCAACCCCTAACCCAACTCAAACGACCCAACCTGGTTCCTCACCTACCTTCTTAAATCTAGGTCGTTGATCATTCGGATCAACGGCCACTATTCGTCCAACCATAATTAAACACAGGTGACTACCCTAATCCCTCATTCTCACCTGGACCGCCGCCTTTGAATCCCAAACCCTCTCAAATCCTCTCAAAAACTCTCCGAAACCCTAGCCTCCTCCTACCCCCTTTTCAACCACCGGTCACCGGAATCCATGGCTTCTCAGGCCATGGATAGTTGGTACTCACCTATCTTCACCAGTAAGCCAGGGTTGTTCGAAGCTTCGAGGCCTGACCTCGACGATTCCCTCTCCGATCTTCTCAGACCTTTGATTTCATGGCTCCTCCGGCCATGCTCCGGCATATTCAAGACTCAGGAGCCTGATTCTTGACCTCTCCGACTCAAGATCAGACCTGTTTCCAAGCCTTTCTCATTTCTAGGGTTTCTCCGAAACCCTAAGCTATTCAAGGTCCTTTCACCGTTATTTGCTTAGATCTATACTGTATCTATGCTTTTCTTGCCATCTAAAGTGTTTTCCCCAAAAGTTTCTTTTCAAAATCGTTTCTCTTCGACTTTAGGGTTTCTGAAAGGATTTTTTGGGAAAGATCTTTCTGATTTTTCTTCTTCTTTACTTTATGTGTGTTTTTCCATACCCTGCTGGTATGATTACTCTTTATTACGCATGTACTGTCTTCTACCTTTTCTTTTCTGCTATGCACTCCTGTTAATCCCTGCTTAGTTTTCTTTACTCTTTTACTATGTGTGTTTACCGTTAAGTTATTTAATCTTGTTTACTGGACTCTGTTCATGTTCTTACATGCTTCATCTACTTGTGTTCACGTTTGTATTATCTCCTCCTTCTGAACTTGTTTAGCTTCCGAGTTTTCTCAAATATGTTCTTCATGATTTTTCTTCCTTTGTCATTCAAACATGCTATCATATCTGTTTTGTTGAGACTCTGAAACAAATGACTTGCTTTCTCACTTCCATGTCTGATTCAATTTTAAAACCCTAGGATTTGGGGGGTTTCCTTTGACGATTTTGATTTTTGTGTTAAGGCTCCACTTTGGGACCCTGGACTCTCAGACTCACTATGAGTATGAAAATTGAACCTGTATCTTTTTGCTTATGATTCTGAACTTCTCTTCGATTAAACTCTCTTCTAAATAATTTGACAAGCCTCTTCTTGATTCACATATTTGTGTGCTTTATATATGAGAACTCTTCTTTCAAAAGGTTTTGCCAACTACTAATTGATTCCGAATTCCTTTAATGGTGTTTACTTGATTGTTACTGATTTTCCCTAATTGAACCTTTCGTTACCCTTTTTCTGACTTGGTTCATTCGAACAAAGCTTGCAGCTTTGATTTTACTGGCTGTTTGATTGATTCCCTTTCCTTATTTTTTCACAAACCATGTACCATTGGACTTTTGCCTTAAATAAACCCTGTGTATTTACCCTTATTATGTTACTTTGGAAAAGGTTTTAATCAAATTCTTTCCTTAATTGTCTTATGCCCGTTTTAAATCAGAATCCCTTAACCAAAGAGAGACTTTATATGATTGATTGCAAACTATTTCCTTACCTTTTCTTACTTCTTTTCTTCACTATAAAAGGGGACTACTCTTCTGCACTTGAACAGACTTTGAATTGCATACTCTTACACACACACTCTCAATTACAATACTCTTTCAATTCTCTACTCTCTTATGAGATCTTTTGCACTGCTTGCTTGTAATTTGGCTTACAAGACTTCTGCTTTCACTTATTTGTTTCCCTAAAACTAGTATGTCCTAATTTTGATTCCAGCATCATCCCTATGTGTTTACTTTACAGTTGCTACACTCTTGGCTACTTTCCTGTTCATGTTCTGTATTGAATATGCTACTCTCTCTTTGCATCTGCTGTTTGTTGTGAATTCCTAATACCCCTACTCCCTTCTATGTGTTTGAGTTAAGGTTTATGGCCTGGCAGTATCCAAATTGCTGCTCAGGTCTGAACCTGATCCTCAATGGATCTTAACTCCCAAAATGTGGCCTAGTAGACTGGTTAGGGTGTGCCAGCACTCCTTATTGTTGGGTATGACCACCGGTTTACGCTGGACTTCCTCTAATTCCCCTTTATTGCACTTGCACTTACTCCTAGCCTCTAAGTTCTGCCCCCCCCTCCTATGAGCCTTGCCTTGGGACTTTAAGTTCCCTCTGAGCTTGGACATTTGAGGGTTGGCCCTTCCACACTGCACTATAATCTGATTCTGCAATGATATTTGGGGGTGTAAGCATTGCCTGGAGTTCTTGAAGCTCCTTGGAACTTTGACACATCCCAAATAAGAGAAAGGCTGTGGAAATCTGATCTTTGGAAGTTGGTTTATTTCATATTTTAGACCTGGGGTCTGAATTAGGCTCTCCTTGGTTGGAATCTTTAATTTCTGATATATTTCTTATCTTTTTCTTATTCATTCTGGTCTGTAATAATCTTGTAATAAACTGCTGGGGTTTTGTGAAAAAGGGAGGGTTAGTCCTGCATGCAAAGGGGTAGATACCATGTTCATAGGGAATTACTATACTTCTGAAATTCTGCATCTCATGTAGATACCATGTTCATAGGGAATTACTATACTTCTGAAATTCTGCATCTCATGTAGATACCATATTCATAGGGAATTCCTATACTTCTGAAATTCTGCATTTCATGTAGATACCATGTTCATAGGGAATTCATATACTTCTGAAATTCTGCATTTCATGTAGATACCATGTTCATAGGTTTTTCTGCACTTCATATAGATACCATGTCTATAAGTCATTTTTGAAATTCTTCATATCATATAGGTAATATGCCTATAGGACTTCCTGCATTTTGCATATGCATCTATCACTAGGCAAATCTGTTTATAAGATTTAAATAACTAACTGCACATAGATAACCTGCCTATAGGATTTCTGCATAACAATAACAGCGCTTAAAATCAGTAACGCTTAGAAAGCATGCCTATATGAGCTATCAACCAAACCTGAATCGTCAACTCGCTTATAAGCCTAAAATCAGTAGCAATAATGTTTAACGCCTGCAGATCTTATTTCCCTGTAATTGACAATTCTTTTTTCTGCAATCAGTTTACTTCTTTATTTTTAAAACTAATAGATATCATGCCTATAAGTTCCATTTAACACCTAGGCAAGCTTTAGGGTAAAAACTATAATTGCATCAGTCTTTCATAATTACAACCAGCAGGCAGACCTAATTCGGACTTCTTATCTAAAAATATGTGATAAATCAGCCTGCCTTAATGTTTAAGTTTAATTCAGACCTAATCAGTACGTGTAAGACATGCTAAACTATATGATTTTCTCTGATTTAAAGAGGTTTATTTGAGCCATATCTGCTTACTTGCTTTCCCAATACTTGTTGTAAATGTTTTGAATGTCGCCTTAGAATTTTATCCTTTTTAAAAACTGCAAAAGCCCCAGCTCCCTCCCCTTTAGGATTAGTAGTCCCATATGCCTCCGGGACTGATAGGATTGGGACGGGTAATAGCATGCAATAAGTAACGATACTATTTCGCGCTTTAATACCTTAACGGGGTGGGAAGGGTAGATATGGAGATGATGACCGATGCGCTAACATCATGTGCGACCCCTCTCTTTTGACGAGTGATTGCTGGGTGTTGCATTGAAGTGATCCATATTAATCGTAAACCTAGGACCCCCGCTCCCCTTATTTGCTTTCATCTCTTCTCGTGAAACCATTCAAATCTTTTTTTCATAAATTTTTGTCCTCTCTACTTACCTTCAAAAGTTTTCAACCTAATTGCAATGTTGTATGCAAGTCCTTATTTGAGCCTTGATTGTTTACTTGTAAAGTCACAATTGTAACATGGTCGGGACCACACTAGTGGATCTTGAGGGGTGCCTAACACCTTTCCCTCGAGATAATTTCTAGCCCTTATCCGAACTCTGGTTTTTTTCCAACTCAAACCTTTCTTAAAGTGTCCTAATGTACTATAATCATTAGGTGGCGACTCTTCAAAATTCCAAAACCTAATTCTCGAAAGGGAATAGAGTTGTCCTCCCAATGTCGTATACCCGATTTCGACCCATAGAAAAAGGGGGCGTCGACAGTGACTACTGATACTCAGAATCTTCAACATTTAGATGACTACACTGGTACGGAGGACATTACGATGGGCAACGGTAATAAAATCCCTATAACTCACACTGGTCATGTTCAAATAAATGCTTCAAACAAAAGTTTCAGCTTTCGAATACTTTGTGTGCATCAGATATTAAACGTAACCTTATATCTGTGTCTCAATTTTGTAAAGATAACCTGACATCAATTGAATTTTTTCCCTATGATTTTCTTGTGAAGGATTTGAGAACGAGGGCGCCGTTGGCACGAGGCCAGAATAAGGAAGGACTTTATGAGTGGCCCTCCGGAGGATACCAATGCAATTTGAGCTACCAAACCAACAAGGCGGAATCTCTGGAGTCTTGACATAGAAAATTAGGACATCCAAATAAAAGAGTGCTCAAGACACTTTTTTACAAGTTTTCAATTCCAGTTTCAAATTCTGCAAAGTTTGATCATTGTAATTTGTGTTGTTCCAATAAAAGCCATGGGCAACCTTTTTCTCAAAATACTCTATTGAGCAAGAAGCCTTTACAAATTGTTTTTAGTGATCTTTGGGGCCCTCGCCTATTTTGTCAATTGATAAAAAATTATATTATGTAATTTTTGTTGATCAATTCACAAAATATATTTGTTTATATACGATTAAAATCAAAAGCGAGGTCCAAACAATATTTTCTAAATTCAAACCCCTTGTTGAAAATTATTTTCATACAAAAATACTCTCGCTTTACACAGATGGTGGTGGTGAGTTTGAAGGCCTCAAACCATTTCTTCATACCAATGGCATTGAACACCTTGTATCACCACCATACACACCACAAAGAGTAGCCATGGCAGAATGTAGACATAGACACATTATTGAAACAGCAAAAACCATTTTACATCAAGCCTCCATGCCTCCAGTATTTTGGTCATTTGTTTGTCAACAAGCCACATTCTTGATTAATAGACTGCCTATCCCCACACTCAATAATGATTCTCCATACCAACGATTATTTAGAGAAATTCCAAATTACCACACAATTCGTACTTTTGGTTGTCTCTGTTATCCATGGCTTAAACCATATGCAAAACACAAATTAGAACCTAGGTCCACTCCTTGTGTATACCTAGGCTATTCTAATACTTATCACAGCCATCAGTGTTATGATCCTATCTCTCAAAAGATATATGTTTCAAGAGATGTTATTTTTTATGAATATAAATTTCTTTTTTCTGATATATTTTTATCTTTAAAAAAGAAAAGAATTTCAAATATATATTGGGATATCCTACAAAAAGAGTCACATGACTCTAGCCCCAAATCTATACCGTCTGAAAATCATGAGCTTCCATTGCCAATCAAGGTAGCTCTACAATTTCTAGCAGCTTCCTCTGTAGGTTCATCTCCAAGTCTATCTCATGGTCGCGCCGGCTCTTGCCACTGTCTCTAATTCCGACACGCAACACCCTACTGATCCAGTTTGCTCTACTGTTACTCCACCAACATCCCAGCCACTAATCCAGTATCAACGCCGAAATCGGCAAACCCAACAATCTGCCCCAGTGACTATCCCATCTTTGAATCTCAACCAACCATCTACCACAGCTATACCCCATACCCAACTACCCTTTGTTAACCGACTTGTGACTCGCTCACGGAACAATATTAGCAAACCCAAATAAGTTTTTGATTACCTTGCCATTGTTACTACTGAACCACTTTCCACCACCTATAATCAAGCCCAAAAGAGTGCACATTGGAGAGAAGCCATGAAACTTGAGTTTGAAGCATTGATGAACAACACGACGTGGGAGCTTGTACCGCCATCCTCTGCCCAAAATGTAGTTGACTGCAAATGGATATATCGTATCAAAATCAAACCTGATAGAAGTATTGACAAGTATAAAGCTCGGTTGGTTGCAAAATGTTTTACCCAATGACCAGGTGTAGAATATCACTCTTCATTCAGTCCAGTGGTAAAATCTGTCACTGTTAGACTCATTTTATCACTTGCAGTTCAGCATAATTGGCATTTGCACCCGCTGGACATGAATACGCATTTCTTCAAGGACACCTTGAAGAAGATGTCTATATGCGTCAACCTCCGGGGTATGCTCATCCCGATTTTCCTCATTATGTGTGCAAATTAAAGAAAGCAATCTACGGCCTCAAACAGGCCCCTCGCACCTGGTACTCTAAATTAAAGCAATTCTTGGTTCAGATTGGCTTTCAAAAGACTAACTCTGACTCTTCTCTATTTATTTGTCATCATAATAGAGTGTTGGTTTACATTCTTGTATATGTCAGTGACATTATTATCACTGGTTCCAGCTATGATGTTATTAAACAAGCTATACAGGTTCTTTCTACCAGATTCTCTCTCAAAGATCTTGGACAACTGCACTATTTCTTGGGTATTGAGGTCCTTCGAACGATAGGTGGCATCAATGCATTGCGGATCAAGTGGTCCTGATGAAACCAGAGTTTATATTTGGGATTGGGTTCCTCTGAGTTGTTGATGGTGACAGTTTTTGGTGGTGTTATCATAGTTTCGTCAAGATAGCCAAAGATGTCGTGTCCCAACATCAGAGACTCGACTTGGGCCTTCCAATTGACAAAATTGATCGGACCAGTGAGCTTTAGAGAAAGTTGGGAACCTGGATTAAATTGAACATTAGCAGGGATGATAGAGTTGCTTGGATTAACCATGGCTGACATAGAAATTATGAGGTAGGTTTAAAGGAGACGAGCAGACAATTGATTCTCGTTGGAGCTTTGAAAAGCTCTGATACCATAAAGGTGCACAGCAGGAAGAGTATGAAGGCTCATTCATTTATTCATGATGTACAAAGCACTTTAAATATAAAGGATGAACCAAGAATTACTCCTAAATTATAGGATAATGAGCTGTAATTGACAAACTAAAGATACACCAAAATCTGCACAAATAAAGGAAACAAAATAACTAAGGAGATTCGCCAATAATATCATGACGGACAACTCAGCATGACAGACTATGTGTGGTTTACAAACGCACCTTGACGGAGGCAAAGACATTTCACATGGACGTATAGGTTGGCAGGACAATGGTAAGGTAAATCTATGTCAAGGCAGGGCCAAAACATGGCAAGGCAAAGGGAAGACATGAGCAAGGTAAGGCAAGATAAGGTCATGGCATGGCATGACAAAGGCAAGGTAGAGGCATGTGCACAAACGCATACAAGTTGTTGTCACGGCTTGTGGGCAGCTTGGCACAACTGATGGATGTCAAGGCAGGCTCCAAAACTTGGCACATGCGTAAGTGTGCAATGCACATCGGGTAGTTGGGCGGTTATTTTGCTGAAAAACTGACTTGTAGCCATGATTGGCACGTTTTGTAGCATGTCTTTTTTATTGGTTCAGATTTTTCCAATAACCTGGCTAGTTAACTACTTTGTTTAGATGCTGCCAAGTATAATTGGTCAGGCTACACTATTAAAACGTGCATATGGAACTCCGAAGGCAAAACGTAAAAGACCTTCCTGGTGTCATCGTGCTGCGGATGCTTTGGGTGATTTCCGGTTAGGACATAAAAGTTCTTATTTTTCTACCACTTCAAAGTCCAAAAATGAGAACAAGGACAAGGCAAAAGAGTAGAGAAAAATCAGAAATGACAAGGAAAAATATTTGAGGGCAATGGCAGTGGAAAGGAAAAGCAAGGTGTTGGACCTTTGACAAACAAGAGACAAACCAACAAGTTTGATGGTTGTTAGGATATTATTTTTTCGTTTTTATTTAGTTAATGTTATTCTTTTTCTTGATTTCAAATAAAGAATCAAACATTTTTAGTTTGCTTATCACGTGTTTATTTATGCACAAAAAAACCTTGCAAATCGAACTAAATTAATTCAAAATGAACTGAATCACACAAATAAATTTAAAACTACACGAACTGACCAGATACCCATCCTATCAACTTCATTGACTAACAGTAAATTCACATTCAATACAATGGCACCCGTAATCATTAAATCCTATATACGCCTTTGTTCTTATGTTCTATGTTCATATAAGCAAATGAGCATGTTATACAAAAATTAAATATTTGATTTTATATACTAAGAAGTAGATACACAAGCAACTGCATCTTCCAACTTGTCTTTGATAAGTTTTAAGATGTCAAACACCTGCATAATTGAAAAAACTAAAAAGTAACGAAATAGATAAAACTTAATACAACGAATACAAATATGAAATACCTGTAATAAAGTTTAAAGGAAAAAGAAGAAAAAGAGTCATAACTCATAAATCACAAATTCATACTAAAAATAATATAACCATATTATGTTTGGTAGTTGCTGACCTGAAAACGGCAAGATAAAACAATTGAATTTTGGTCGAGTATCACGTATATTTTCTCAAGCAGATGCAAAAGTGCTTCTACTTGATCCCCCAGCAAATCCACCTTTAAAAACACCAATCTTATCAATAACCTACATTAAATGCTAAATATCTTACTCCATGTTTTTTCTTTTAGCAATAAATAAAATTGTCCTTCAACAAATATTACATAATAAATAAATAAAGAGGAAAAAATCTAAACAGAATCTCTATTGTACATAGAGTTGTATAAATTTCAATTTTCACTCCGATCCTTCACCATCGTTTAAAAAGAATTGTCATTTTCGTGTGGATGAAAGGGGAAACAATAAAGAAAACTAACTTGAAACTCTTAAATTCGCGCATCTTATAACAGGAAAAAAGAAAAAAAGGCTTAACAATATAGCAAGATGCTTAAGCATGTTTATTAATTTTCTAATTAAATTCAATAAAATGTACCTCAGTTTCAGCCAATTTTAGATTCTGACATCTTGCTAAGAAAGCCTTCTTGTAAAGCAATTTCCTTTTCTTTATTAAAGCAACTGGTTCAACAATTAAGTTGTGGAATTGGTGTTTCAGTTTCTCTAACCTGGAAAAAAGGTAATGTAACATTCTCATTAGTCCCTATTATGAACTGAGGCCTGAGAAGAAAAAAACAGATGAAAAAAAAAATTGAATACCTCGACGATTTTGTGTCTATATTATGAACTACATTGACCTCAAATTCTTGAATCACTTGATGAAAATCTGCTATCTGTGCTAAGATCAAAACATCAGATGGATTAATAACTGACAACCCTTGTGGTTCTTCAGTTTGAGACACAACACTACTAGTGTTTATGTGTAGGCAATCATCAGTACTTTTTGCTAAAACATCAGGTGAAATTCCAAGACTTTGTTCCAAATCAAACAACAATTCTTTGCTTGTAGACAGTTGTCTCATCGCGATCTCTAGTTTTTCGTTCACAGAAGTGAAAGTGCACTCATCATCATTCAACAGCCATTCAATAGTCTCGCGCTCCTCAACCTCATCACATTCCAAGATTTCAAGTTCATGACGCACATTGTGTTCTTCTCTCTCAGAACTTGCTTTCGCCATTAGATCTTCCCCTGACTCGAGACATTTTAACAAAGAATCGAGCTTTTGAATCAGGCTTTCCTCAGTTCCATCAATTTCCACCTTCTTATAAGCAGGATTCAAATATTCCGAAAATTTGGTATGTACATCTTTCACAGCCTCAACCATGATAAACTTGTATATATCTTCTCTTATTTGAATTTCCATATCAATATCATCTTTTTCCTCCTTACATGCCTTAACCATTTCAATGAAGAGTACCATGTAGACATCCTCTTTCAATAGGCTCCCTATTGTCTCTGGTAAGATGTTGCCATCTCTAAAATTCTTAACCAATGTTTCTAAATTCCCATCTTCTATATCAAATTGACTTAGCAATAAAGTAGCAGTGCCTTTTATTGACTCCAAGTTTTTCTCTTTCACATGTTTCTTATCGATTGACTTAACGTTCAGTGAGCTTATTATAACATCCAATCTTGTGATGATGTCTTTTATCATTCTGTCCAAGATATCAAGTTCCATGTCTTTTTTGTGGAAAATGGATTTACAATTGCGATCTTCGAACTGCTTCTTTATAATTGACTCATGATTCTTAATCAGCTTAGCAACATAATTACTCCCACCATCTTCTTGGTCCTCTTGATCAGACAGTTGACGAGCATCTTTTGGCAAAGGCTCACTACACGTCCGACGTACCTTTGCCAACTTTTGGCCTAAGAAATCTTGCTTGTTCATTGTTTTCCTTCCCTCCTCATGTCTACTATACAAGGTCTCTAGTTCATGGCGCAACGCTGTTATCTCACAGATAAATTCTGATAAGTTCTCATTTGAAAATTCAAGTGGAATTTGATCACCCCTTTTCTTCAACTCTGATTCAAATCTTTTTTGGATATCATATATGAATCCTTTTATCAAGACAGATAATGTATCTTTCTCAATGGTACGCCTCCATTGCTTTTCTAAAGGAACCATCTCACCATTATCCCTTCTCCCAAATGCAAAATCCAAGGTTTCTTTTAAAATATATATATCAGAACTCATCTGTTGAATCACATTGTTCTGTTCAGGCCTTAATGAATGATCAGTCATTGGCTTTATTTCAGGAATATGGTAACTTACATACAAGTCATTTTGACAACTTCCCTCATTTAGAAGTTCTGAATCCAACTTCGAGTCACTAGTTTCACATTCTTTAGCTTCATTCTTTAGTACTAACCTCAAATCTTGAGACCCTTCACTCTTTGTTCTCTGAAGCTCAAATTTGTCGCGAATAAAAACAAGTTCTCTTTCTTTGGATTCCAAAACCTGTCTGAGCTTTAACTCATTTTCAGTCCTCTCTGTTAATTCTCTATCTTTCTCAGTGATTAAGAGTTTCATTACCTTAATCCTTCCCAAGAGCCAATGCCTCATTTCTGTTAAGTCTGAGATGACCTTTTCGCGGTTGCTTTCAAGAATATCAGTCTCTTGTTGAACAATGCTTAGACCTGATTCCACAAGGATCACTGCCAATTCATAGAACTTTGATCTCTCGTGAAGAAACTCAATGGATCCAGCTTCAGATTGGACCTTTTCATGTGCTTTGTCCATAGCAGATCTTAGAATTCCCATCACTATTCCGTCTGATTTTGATCTACAATCTATTTCACCAAACAGGTTGTCCATCTCTTAATTTCCCTAGACTTACCTTTTTTTTTCCTTGAATGTAAATTCGTTGTAAATAGAGTAGACTATTATGCATAAACAGAGAAAAGAATTGTTAAAAAACATTGAAATTTTCATAATCTCTCAAAGACGTAATCCTAAAGATCTGCAAGAAAGTTGCATGGTTTCAAGTGACTTGTTCTAAACTGTCAAAACGCCCAAGTAATTCCCATGGATGCGCTAGAAGCATTATTTTAATTAAACTCAACCACACATAAGTTATTCGGATAAACACTATGAGCATCCGGTGTTTACACCAAATTAAGTAATTTAGCTATACCAATTAAAAGTTAAATCTGAGAGTATATATTACTTAACCATACCACTTAACTCTAATTATGTGATAAATGTATATATAAAATACACGTCTGGTATTCGTTCATATAAAAAACATATGTATTAGGAAAGCTGAAAAAATTCCTAATTGCGAAAGGTAATTGTGTCCGAGTTTGTTAAATTATTTAAAAAGAGAAATCATGTTCAATTAGCTACATTTGGTTGTATTTGAAGGTAAACATGTTTTTTCCACTCTGTCAATTATACCCTTCGATATAAAGAGAGATACTACATACTCCGTATATGTTATAGGACTTGTATTTCATCTTATTATTATTATTTTTATTCAATTCAATACTCAAAAAAGAAATATATTGTCCCATTCGTACAATTTTTTGGACCTACTATCCCATGCAATAATATCCTTGATTCCGTGATCACCATTAAATTCACTATTATATCACCAATAATAATCCAACCACTCTTCAACTACAAACCTCCAACTACCTTCCTGTCACAACCCCTTCACTACTTTCTCTACGCGCCGCCGCCCTCTGCCGCTTTCTTCCCAGCGGCACGCTCTGCTCTGGTTGTCAGCCACTCCAAAACATCTCCAAACACTTGTTCCACATTCTCCTCCGGTTCTCCTACCAGCTGGTGCCACATTCCGGGGTAAACATTCAGAGTTTTGTCTTCACTAGACGCTCGCCGGTAAAGGTTCTCGACGCAAGCCGGATCACAGACGACGTCCCCGCCGCCGTGTATGACCAGGAACGGCACCTTCACTTCTTCGAATCTCCTCTGCAGATCCCCGCACACTCTCACCAGTTCACGCGCCGTCGCCGCTCGTGGTCTCCCCAGTGGCCTCCTAGGGCTTGCCACTGCCAGTTTCCTCTTCCACTCCATCTTCGTGATTCCCCAATAAAAAAAAACAGTTTTAAAAAAGTGAATAAAAATAGAATATAATTCAACTCCCTTACCTTGAATGAGACTTCAGGAATAGAGCCACGAGTGGGAACAACGCGCCATGTGGGAATGAGAAATGCTGCAATGTCCAGAAGATGCTCCAACGGCCACGGCGGTTTGAACTTAGCGCTGATACCGCACATGGCCCCGTTCAAAACGACGCCGTCAAAAGGCCTATTTAGAGCAGAATCTCCCTGCCGGAGAGTAATGAGAAGTGCAATTGCGCCGCCGAGAGATTCAGCGTAGAGAAACGAAGGAAGATATGGCGGCGCGTGGCGCTGACGGAAAGAATCGAAGAAGGCGATACAGTCATCGACGACGGGGTTAATGTCGGGTATATGAGCCACGAGGCCATCGGAGAAGCCATGGCCTTGGTGATCGATTGCACAGACGGCGAAACCGTGCTTGGCGAAGTGAACGGCGGTGAGTTGAACGAACCAGCTGGACTCGCCGGTGAATCCGTGAACAACGCAGACGACGCCGATAGGGTTAGCGGGAGGGAGTGGGGTCCACCACTGAGTGAAGAGTTTGAGACCTCGAGAATTGGTGATGAACTCGGAGCCGTGACTCACTGAGTGGTGAGAATAGAACTCGTCGGGGCTCAATGACCCGAATGGGCTGACCTCGTTCGCCTCTGCAACTGGATGCTTCATTCTTTCGTTACTTCAAATGGAAATCACCAAAAACCTTTATAAAGAAAATAAAACTCACTTGATACATTAAATGTTACGGAAATTGATGCTTGCTTTTCACAAAATTTGAAAATAATACATGCCATTATAACGATTAATTAATATTTATGGTATAATCATGGTAAAGGATGTCGAGGGTCTATTTGGAAATAGCCTCTCTACCCTACCCGCAAACGGTCGAAGGATCGTCTACCAAACAGGGGCAGAAGTTTGAGGAGGACCCTCAAAATTCTAACATAAGAAGCTACAATGTCTCTAAAATGTGTCACAGTTACTAGTTCATCTAAAAATTGCTTGATATATCAATATATTTCTAAAATGACTCTATTGTTATCAAAAAATTGCAGGGGTAAGGTCTGCGTACACACTATCCTCCCCAGACCCCCACTAAGTGAGATTATACTGGGTGGTTGTTGTTGTTGTTGTTATAATCATGGTAAAATATTAAATTTGGTAGCATACACCTTGTTCTGGTTAAGTTTTTCCTCCCAAGCAGCTCAACTGCCCCTCACAAACACATTATGTATTATTATTGTACATCAACTCATCAATAGGCTAATTGATAAAACAATTTTCGGCTAAAAAGACTTAAGAGATTTAGGGGTGTGCATTCGATTTTGACCCTTATTGATAATTACTTATCGATTTGTACATATGCTTATCGTTATCATTTCAATAAGATTTCGATTTTTTCAATTTCGATTTATCGAGTTTTGGGGCTTATCGATTCGGTTATCGATTACACCAATAAGAAAATTTGCGGGATTCCACGGAAAGTATATTGCTATAAACACGCCTAACTAATATGGACAAAAAGAAGCTAAAATAAGACGAACACTGTTTATAACATAAAAATTGTGTCAACAAGCACATGCAACGAAACTAAAGTAAGGGATCAAATGTATGCCACCAACACTCCAACAGTATAAAAAAATAAAAATACATCATCACGGCTAATTCTATTTTCCATTAATTTGAACTTCATTCCCTTGAGCTTTAAATATGATCATTCCTTAAATGTGGTAGATGAAATAATAGGGTTAGGGACTTAGGGTAAATGAAAGGGTATTATAGAATAAGGGTAAAATAAAAAAATAAAAAAATAAATTTAGTATATCTTATCGGTTTATCGATAAAACGATAACCGGAGAGGACAAAACCGAAATCGAAATCGAAATCGATAACTCTATAAGGAAAATATCGAAATCGAAATCGATAAATCGATAAACCGATAACAAATAATTGATTCGATTTATCGATAAACCGATTCGAATGCACACCCCTAGTGAGATTGCAGGGTTAATTGGCTATCATTATTTCAAAAATCGCCCAAGACTCATAAGGGAATATCTAGAGAATTTTATCGGGAGAAATTCAAAAATAGCCAGATTTACAACTGATCGTTCAAAAATAGCATGGTTTCAAAAGTAATCGAAATTTAGCCACTTTTCATGTAAAGATAAATCTGAGCGAAAACACTGTTCAAAACCCGGAAAATACGCCAGTATATTACATTAGAAAATACGCCAGCATAATATGATGGAGTTCTAGCATAAGTACACTAGAACTCCAGCATAATATACTGAAGTTCCAGCAAGTATAATTGTCCAGTATAATATATTGGAGTTTGGAGCACCGGTGCTCCAGTCTCCAGTATATCATATTGGAGTCAGCAAAGTATACCGGTCCAACATAATATGCTGGAGTTCATATACAGGTGCACCGAACTCCAGTATATTATGCTGGACCGGTCTCTGTTGCAGCAAAATAGTGGCTATTTTTCATTGACTTCGTAAATGCTGGCTATTTTTGAATGACTAGTCCGAAAACTGGCTATACCGTACTATTTTACAATTTTATCTAGTTATGCAAAACTGGAATCCTAATTATTATTATTATTATTAGGGATATTTGTACTTAATTACTTAATATAGCAAGATTTTAGGCTCTAATTTTTTCCATTTTTCACTCCCTCTCACACTAGCATACTATCACGTGTTGGACTAACTCCACACAAAATTAAAGCAAACTCAACTTAATATGCTGCCTTCCTTAAATACGAATTGTTCCCTGTTATTATGATACACATCGCATAAAATTAAAACAATAAGTGTAGGATCTTAAAATCTTTAGTGGAATTCAATGGGAAACTTTGACAACAAAACCGTCGAAGGGTAGTTTGCAATTCATCTCCTTTTCCAATCTACTCTTTAGCTTTACATTTAAGACTACTAACCTATATTGGGTGGTTATCAATTCTCCTGGAATAACCTTATCTTGTATGCTACTAACTCCAAACCTTATCTTGTATGCTTCTATCTCATTTCTTGCAAGGATAAATCTATTTGATTATTGTAATAGTGTACTAAATATTGTAAAATATTTTTTATTAAATGTTATAGGGTGGCAGGTATTTATTGCGTTTTTATGAGCATCATTCTTTCCGGTGACAAATAGAATAGTTGTCTTCGATTTTAACTATCCTCTACATTCGGCTCCACGTGTCACTCTTATGCAACCACTTAGCATAGCATATTTTACCCTTATGCACTGCTACCCGCTTCTATTAAGGCTGAGCTTAATAGAAACAAGAGACTTGGAGCAACAATTAGAATAAAATATTATTTAATCGTGAAAATGCCAAACCTTATTGCAATAATATCTCCGATCTATTTTACCTCTACGACCTTATCTTTAAGTCATTATATAATAATAATTCCCACTATGTTCCTATTTTTATCTATCCCACGGTACTATAATTTATAACATGTCTTACCTATCTCTCTAGCGTTTTGCCAAGTCCAATTAATTTCTTGATGGCACGCATATCAACTCTCCTTCTTTTTAAGGTATCCACTAATTTCATTGACTTTCTTGTCAAAGTTCGTATATTTCAGCTATCTGCCCGAATCCATCTCTCTTAGACTAGCTTTTTAACCCTCATCGGTCCATCATGCGGAACTCTTTTTGCACAATAACGTGCAAAACT
The DNA here is from genome assembly GCF_000715075.1 of Nicotiana tabacum. Classification (NCBI taxonomy): domain Eukaryota; kingdom Viridiplantae; phylum Streptophyta; class Magnoliopsida; order Solanales; family Solanaceae; genus Nicotiana; species Nicotiana tabacum. Next base: position 73,935,428 of record NC_134090.1, read on the forward strand.
CCTTACCTTCTTTAAAAGAAAAAAGTTACCTCATTGTTTGATATGTGGCAATCTCATACCTACTATTAATTGATTATTTGGCCTAATTGAAATAACCCAGGATAGGTTATATATATTAGTAGATTTTTACCGATTCGTATATATTTTATTAAAAAATTAAAGATCCAATTCTCCCGTTAAAGCAGATAACAAGCGTCCTATTTTGTATCTATAGAAAATAATCCCGAATATTTACCAATGCCAAAAGCTCCATAATTTTGCTAAAAGCTTCACAACTGGACCTTTTTCAAAGTTACTACATTAGAAATAGGAGTATCATTCATGATAAGCAAGTAACTCCTTTTTTCTTCGTTCAATTTTCTTTCAATTTGATCCGCTTTCCCTTTTGAGCCCCTCGGAAATGTTAACTGAATTCAAAAAATATTTTTTCATTATTTTTTGGTACATTAACGAAGTGCTCAGATCAATTCTTCGCTGCAGTCGTTTCAATCCACCCCCTCGGCCGTTACTAGTGGATTTAGTGGTAAACCCAATCTATGACTATTCAACGGGAAATGGTGAAGTACGTGAATCGACTTTTTTGAACCCCTCGAGAATATTTAATTAATGGCAAAAGATAGCTTGTAACGATGGCAAAATAGGTGCCAGTTATTGAGATCTGTCAGTAAAGATGTAACTTAAATCATTCCCTAATCTATGGTTCTAAAGGATTAGTCTAATATAATTATAAATAGAGGATAAACAATAGTAATTAACTTAGCCCATAGCTCAGAACAGTTGCGAAGCTTAAATTACAGTTGTCCTTTTTCATTAAACTCTAATCTTTTCTTTACATCTAATTCCATAATGGATTCTCTTTCTTCCATTAGCTGTCTTGTCTTTAGTCTTCTTCATCGGCAACACAGGCTGTAAGAGAGACGAATTATCAGACAACTAAGACTCGTCGAGTAGAAATATAATCACAAATGCAAACAACATAACATTAATCTGCAAATGGTAAATAATTGTTTTTTTAAGATGGACACAAACAGAAACAAAGAATGACTACTATAATAGGCAGAAAACAAGTAACTGATTACAATTCAGGATACATCTTAGCTCATATAAATCGAGTAATAGTTATAAATGTTTACAGAATAAAGTAAACGTTCAGAAAATTTCATAATAGCCTGCCTGCCATCGTTCTCTGAAGTTCGGGAAACCAGACACTTCCTCTGATAAAATCGTACATCTTGATTCTTGAACAAGATAATTAGGTTTTCTAGCACCAGATGCTAGTATAATAAAAGCTAAAAGCAGGGATTCCATCCAATTAAGAGGAAATTATCTCTATCAGCCAACAGCTAGAGAGGAACAATCTCTAGTAGAAACTCTGAAAAGCTAAATGGTGCAAAGGTTAAATCCAAAGGCTTAGGATTCATTTCAGCTGTTTCAGGAAATGATCTCGTAATTGAGTTGGAAAACTTATCTGACATAGCCCATATCACAAAATTGAGGTGCCTTTGCATTAATAATTTTTAACTAATAGTAAAACATATATACATTCTGGTAGAAGATAACAGACAAACCAGAAAGAACAGTGCGCGCGCGCACACACACCAGTGCCATTATTAAGATTGCAAAAGGGGCTAAATCCTTAAAGTCAAGCTCCAAATAGACAGCATGACACATAATAAAAGAGAAATATATTAACAAAACACGAAACAAGTATACTTTCTATATACTGGATAGTGAACTTGGATTGTCACCTTATGTTTGTACACTTTAAGAACGTTCAAAATTGCTTTGCTGCTAAAACTTAAATGTAATTACTTTTAGCAAGCGTGATTGTAAGGTAAACGAGAAAATTGCTCAAGAAAAGCCCAGAGAAGACACTGAATTTCGCAGTAGCTTCCTTCAATAATTTCCCCTCCCACTATCATTAGCAACAACAACAACAACATACCCAGTAATATCTTATACCGTGGGTTCTGGGGAGGGTAGTATGTACGCAGATCTTACTCCTACCTTGTGAGGATAGAGAGGCTGTTTCCAATAGACCCTCGGCTCAGGAAAGCATAAGCACCACATTAATGAAAATATAGACAAGAAGGGACAGTACCAAAAAGCCATATAAAAGCAGAATGAAAACAACAAGATAGCAAGGTGATCAACAATGAAAGAAAATAACGGTTAGTCATAAAAACCTATTACCAACAGAAAGCGAAACTGCGCGCCAATAATACTGTTATGAACACTCTAAACTACCTACTCTACTACCCTAATCCTCGACCTTCATATCTTCCTATCAAGGGTCATGTCCTCGGTCAGCTAAAGTTGCGTCATGTCTTGCCTAATCACCTCTCCCCACCTCTTTTTTGGCTTACCTCTACCTCTCCGTAGGCCCTCCAATGTCAACCACTCACACCTCCTTACCGGGGCGTCTGTGCTTCTCCTCCTCACATGACCAAACCACCTAACCCGCACTTCCCACATCTTGTCCTCAATAGGGGCCAGACCCATCTTGTCGCGAATAACCTCATTTTTTATCCTATCTAACCTGATGTGCCCTAACATCCATCTCAACATCCTTATCTCTGCTACCTTCATCTTCTGGACATGAGCAATCTTGACTAGCCAACACTCAGCCTCATACAACATCGTTGGCCTGACCACCACTCTGTAGAACTTACCTTTAAGTTTCAGTGGCACCTTCTTGTCACATAAAACACCGGAAGCGAGTCTCCATTTCATCCATCCCGCCCCAATACGATGTGTGACATCTTCATCAATCTCCCGATCCCCCTAAATAATAGACCCAAGGTACTTAAAACTTCCCCTCCTAGGGATTCCCACTATCATTAGCAACTGCCTCTAATGTTGGATATCCATTAATCCTGCCATCTCATCCACTCTCCACCTCTTCTAAACATCTCATTACCACATTTCTCTCTTTGCATATTCTTCCTGGACCTAATTTGACCCACTTGTACAGTTCACCTGTGGTCCACACCACTCCCTTATCACATGAACCACCCAAAAGCCTACTACAAAAACTAGTGATGTTCTCGTCAGACCTGGCACACTCTAGTCATCATTGGAAAATCCCAGATGTAAAGGCCTACTACCCATGAAAACACAAATTACCAATAGAACTAGACCTGTAACCTCATATCTGCATATCTTCCTCCTTCAAACACCTCTCTTTTTTAAAAAGTGAACTTGCTATTCTATGCACGTATCTGCACTCTCCTTTCACAGATTCATTACATCATCAATTATCAGTGTCACCAAAACAAGTGCAAATCTATCAATTAGTTCCTGCCTCACACTATATCACTTACGATCTCAAGTCAACCAGCAAGTGCCCCATTATAGAGCACAACCAAGAATCATGTCCACACCATATTAAAGTATCTGAAAATATGAAGTTGGAATACAAACCCTATCACCTTAACACCATGATCATTGCTGGAGCTCCACTATGTGTGTGCTATAAGTTTTAGCAAAAACTACTATGATTCGTGCCTTCTTAAAAAATGTCCATCCATGTAAAATTTATTTATTCTAATTTGACAAATTGCAGTATTCAATTCTATTGTGTTTCTTGCTCAACGTGTATTAAGAACTTTGGTTTTCCGGGAAAGAACTTACTATTGTAGCTCTATGGTTTCAGCTCAATGAGAAATGAGCTTATAAAATATGAGACCTGTGACCTTAGTTAGACAGTGCATGGTGGTAATTCATCTACTTCAACATGCTGTTGAAAGGTCAGACAATGGGATTCAACAGCAGCTTTTCATATCAAGAATTATCATTTGTCATGCAAAAGCTGCAGCTTTTGCAACTTTAAAGTCACTATGCATAGCTATATGATCATAACTTACAGAAAAAACACAATACTATAAAAATATGAACAATTAATACTGATTTTCTGATTACATGAGTATTAATTTATACGATGCGGAGCCAGGATTCAAAGTTTATGAGTTCAGAACTTGCCTCCGAATACATAGCTCGTCTTAGTTACCGTGTTTGCAATTAAAAAGTTATACATATTTAATGGATTTCCTAATACAAATGTATGATATAAGCAAAAGCTAATGGATTTACCGAACCCGTAGCTAATGCTCTAGCTCCACCCTTGTTATAAGTGGCACTCATGCCATATAGAGCAAATCTCAAGTTAAAGCAATGTCTAGAAGCATGAGTGCACCCTATTCTTTGGCAACCAACTACATGTAAATGCAAACGAATATACATGATTTGTTTTTCTTTTGTGCATGTATTACCAAGCGTATGACTAACACTTGTAAAGGTGGAGCAGCAGAAAATTATACATGGCAGATTTCTAGTCCAGACTGTCCTCTTCCCTTGGATAAAGGAGGTATTTTACCACATCACAACTGAAAGCTTATATTTTTGAAGCAAGTGAGGCCCTTGTAAAGTGTGCAAAACCAGTAAATGTATGCTTAACACTGAAAGCGGAGAAGATTTATAGATTTCAACTACAGTAAGCTGAGAAAACGAAGGATGGCCATAACCTTTGATAACCAATACTAGTATCTTTTGACAAAGTTGAGTAGGATTTACTTTTCCAGGTATTTTAGGAGCTCTATTGCACAAAATTGACTGGGCTATACTTCCCTGGTTTTTAAGTACATGCTCCTCAATCGGAAATTTTGAAGTAGCATTTTAATCACTTCACTCGCTTGCAGCATCCACATGCTCCCAGACTAGGCAAGATTTGTAGCTGCTTTAGAGGAACCAGCACATTTAACTAAGAGCAAGTAATCTTCCATGAACATGCTTGTCAGAACCTCAAAGTATAATGATGCAATGAGGCTGGAAAGGGAAACTATTTGGGAAATAAGGCGGAGAGAAGTGGTGTGGGAATGACCTCTTGCCATTTCATTGCACAAGCTCCCTTAGTAAGTGCCTTCTCAAAAAGAAAAAGGTTTATCCCTTAAATCTAGCTTTTGCTTTTTATCTGTTTAATTGTTGTTGGTCTAATATACAAGCTCAATCTATGAGCAATTTAGTACCTGATTTAGTTTACCAGTATATCCAGTAACTTCTCAAATCACATCTTTTGCTTTCTCATCATGGGCTGACCTTGCTCACTGGACTATGAACTCAACAATGAGTAATGTTAAAAAAGCATCTCTATTTAGCTCTGAACTGAATCCCTAATAGAGAAATTGTCAACTAAACTCAACTTGGGAAGTGAATACGGTGAAATAGAAAACGTCAATGGAAGACAGTTTCAACAAAAAGTAAAGAATTCAATTTCTAACTAAAAGAAAGCAAAAACCCCCATATAAATCACCAAAAATAAAATCTATGAAATTCACGGAAAAACCCAGAAGCAAGAAGTACCTCCACAGCAGAAACAGCAGTAGCAACAAGAAAGGATCATGAGTAAGTCCCTACAAATCACAACTAATTTCCCTCCTCCTCCACCGCTGGTACTAGAACTGCTTGGTTCATCATCCAGAAGCTTCTGATCATTATTTCCACAGTTCTGGGACTTGTTACGTTTCTTCTGACTATCCATTCTGTGAAGGTTCCATTCTAGATTCTTCAAGTAACCCAATTTGAATGAGTCCCTTAATCTCATTGATGGCCATAGATGCATCTCTCTCACTTTGGTGTGAACACTTTCTAAGGATCAAAAAAATGATTTTCTTCAATGGAATACTATTTTCAGTATAATAATAAGGTTGGGTGTAGATTGTGTGTACAAATATTAAATCACTACGTGTTACATGTGATTTGGTATGTATATAATACTCATCTCTTATTGCCTTCCCGGAGCCCACCATTTTACTTGCCTAACTTATCTTTTGAAAAACTTTTAAATTTGAAAACTAAAAAGTAAGAGGTGAAAAGCAAAAGGTATGCTAATAATTATAGGCGTAAGGATCACAACAAAATACAGACCTCAAATTCAAAACTTTATTTATAGGTGGAAGAAGTGGGGAAGTCGGGAAATTCAATTGGGGTGTTTAAATTTTGAATATTTTTTGTCAGTGAGCTATGCCAGCGTGTTCAAAGTCTATTTTTAATCAACAACAAGTAATATTTTTCGGTGAAGGGTGATTAATTGACCAATCTTGGGCCAACATAGCTTCGCCCATGGGTGAAAGAATTATACCCATTACGATTACACATAAAACTCATATGAAATTTATTTGGCCATTAATGAAATGCTCATAAAATATGATTCTTGCTAGTTTATTTTAGATATTTCTGCTGTGTCCAAAAAATAATCTTTAAACTTGTGTTCATTAGATGGGGTCAAGCAAATTGAAATTTGGGGGGTACTTCTTTTGGCTTTAAATGACAATACCTATTGCAATTCTAAACTAATTGAGGTTTAACAATGCTTATTTCATTTCAATACCGGTAGAACACTCTTCTTTAGGCAGCTTCAGTTGATTTTGGATAAAAGTTTGAGAGCGATAGTAATGCAAAAATTTGTCAGTTTGTATTGAATTCATTTCAGACGAATATTAATTTCTTACGTTCGTGAAAGACACGAGAGTTGTGTAAACATAAAATTCAAACTAATGGAGTATTAAAAAATCTGAGCTCTTTGATCAATATTTTATTATCGAAAAGGCAATAGTATTTCGAAATGGTACTAACAGTGTATTATACAACCAAAACAACATCATGAAATGATCACATGAGAGTAAAAATCATTTATTGAAGATCGAAACGTTCAGATGTATAACAGATTTTTCACAGATTGAAAATGGAAGGCATAATAAGGTGATCATAAAAATTGAAGGAATTTGTACCTCTGAAGTCTGAACTTTGCAATGGATGATGAAGATGCAAAGAGCGAAATAATGAATTTGTAATCAACGTAATTTACAACTCGATCTGCGTCGACAGGGTTTTGTTTATCTTTTTCTCCCCACGTAAAGTGATTTTGCTCTCCTTTTCTTTCATTTCCGAACGCTATTTATTTAGATTTGTGACACTTGTCCTCACTAAATATTAAAGTCTCAGATTTATTAACTAAACAATAGTCTTAACGATGGTTAACAAGGTAATTATACCTATTATTACAGGGAAAAAATACTTTATGACTTATGTAGTAAATATTTATCTCCAAAAATATTACTGGACTACTAAAGTATTTCCCTGAAAAATACAAAAAAAATTTGGCTATTGACAAGTACATACAATAACAATAACAAATTCAGTGCAATCACATATTGGATTTGAGGAGAATAGTGCGTATATAGACTTTAATCCCTATATCGAGAAGATTGAGAGTGTTGGATTTAAGCTTATAAATTATAATAGCTTAAAATAGAGTGAATAGGAAATGGAGGAGAAAATGAAAATTTTAAATTTTCCTATTTGACAAAGGGACATTGTCCTATATTGGAGGAGGAAAAGAGTTTTGATGGGTATATATACAATTGCACTTCTTCTAACTCTTCAAAAGTTGAGAAGAAGCCAAGCCTCGCGCCGTCGTCGTCGTTCGGCTCGGCTTCGATCAATTGATTGTTTGATATTTTGGATCAAATTTATTTGTTAATACTAAAATTAATGTAATATTATAATCAGAAAAGGGACAAATATATCCTTTTACTATCGAAAATTATTTTAAACTTACCCTTCATTATATTATTTGGCCATTTCAGATCCTACCGTGATACTATGAATCCCATTTATCCTTATTTTTATGGAGGTCCACGTGACAGCTCCTCATTAAATGACTCACCCCTAATTTAATTTACATGGTTCATAACTCAAACTACTCATAACCCCGATGTTATAACTATTCTCCTTTCTCTTTTTGTTTTTGCTACCCTCTTAAGGTGGCCGTCATTGCCGCTCGACCCCTTCCGGCCCGACGCAGCCACCAGTTGCTGCTACTCCAATCTGGCCACCTCCCTCACCACACACACCTCGGCCTCTTTACTCTCACTTGGTCTCCCAACTTGCAGATCTGTTCACATTTATTTTCTTCTCAACGGCTCTGATGAAGTTGTTGACTGTAATAATACTATAAATTTTCTCCTCATCTATCCTCCACCAGTACACCTTCTTTTCACATCCACATATAGACCTTTATTTTCTAGATGAAACAGGGGGTCCAAAGATGTTAATAGCAAAGGAAATAACAAAAAGTTCACATTTTTTGGGATCTTTCCAAAGCTAAAGCAAACTTCATTGGGAAGATCCAAGGTTGTATTTTAGCATGGACAACGAAAGGTATTGCAGATTAAGTACTTGAAATGAAAAATCAAAGGCAACAAGAGGATTGAAGTTGATGGGTTTCATGGGATCTATATAACTGGTTGTTTGATGATTACGAAAATGGCTATACTGTGTTGATGTTCAAATTAAAGAAATCAAGTTATGACGCTCTTGCAAGAGATCTCTTTGCCTGAACAAATGCTGCAAGCTGCGATGATCCGTATAAACCTCACATGACACCCCATACAGATAATGCCTCCATATCTTAAGAGCATGAACAATCACGGCTAACTCCAAATCATGCATAGGGTAATTCTTCTCATGAATCTTTAGCTGACGTGAAGCATATGCAATAACTCGCCCCTCCTGGATCAATACACAATCCAAGCCAACGCGTGAAGCGTCGCACTATATACATCCTCGAACCGGAAGGCAACACCAGAACTAGTGTTGTGGTCAAAGCTGTCTTGAGCTTCTGAAAGCTCGTCTCACAATCATCAGACTAGCGAAATGGAGCACCCTTCTAGGTCAATCTAGTCAAAGGTGCTGCAATGGATGAAAACCCCTGCACAAACCGGCGATAATAACCTGTTAACCCCAGGAAACTCCTGATCTCAATCACCAAAGTGGGACGAGGCAAACCCTGAACTGCCTCAATCTTCTTGGGATCCACATTAATACCCTCGCCTGATACAACATGACCCAAGAATGCCACAGACTCTAGCCAAAACTCACACTTGGAGAACTTAGCATACAACTTCTGTTCTCGCAATGTCTGAAGCACTACTCTCAAATATTGCTCGTGCTCCCCTAGACTACGTGAGTAAATCAAGATGTTATCAATGAAGAAAATAACAAAGGAATCAATATAAGGTATGAACATCCGGTTCATCAAATCCATAAACATCATCGGAGCATTAGTCAAGCTGAAGGACATCACCAGAAACTTATAATGGCCATACCTAGTATGGAAAGCAGTCTTCGGAACATCTGAGTCCCGAAACTTCAGCTGATGGCACCCTGACCTCAAGTTGATCTTAGAGAACACCCTAGCATCCTGCAACTGGTCAAATAAATCATTGATACGCGACAATGGGTACTTGTTCTTGATGGTAACTTTGTTCAACTGACGGTAATCAATGCACATCCGCACAGTTCCATCTTTCTTCTTCACAAATAACACTGGTACACCCCAAGGTGATACACTTAGTCTGACAAACCCCTTTGCTAACAACTCCTCCATCTGTTCCTTCAACTCCTTCAACTCTTTTGGAGCCATACAGTACGATGGGATAGATATAGGTTGGGTACCTGGAGCCAAATCAACACAGAAATCAATATCGCGATCTAGTGGCATGCCTGGAAGGTCAGAAGGAAACACATCAGCAAACTCCCGAACTATTGGCACTGAATCAATCATCGGAGACTCTGTAGTGATATCCCAAGCATAGGCTAGATAAGCCAAACAACCCTTCTTGACCATATGTCGAGCCTTCAGAAAAGAGATAACCCGGCTAGCTGTACTAACAGAGGAACCCTTCCACTCTAATCTCGGCAACTAACCCTTCCACTCTAATCTCGGCAACTCTGGTATGGCTAAAATGACATTCTTGGAATGACAATCAAGGATGGCGTGCATGGGGATAACCAGTCCATGCCCAGAATGACCTCAAAATCGTCCATATCAAGTAACAGAAGGTCTGCTCTAGTCTCATAACCACAGAATGTGACCACATAGAACCGATAGATCCGATCCACAACCACAAAATCGCCCATAGGAGTGGACACATAAACAGGAGTACCCAAGGAATCACGAGGAATATCCAGGAAGTGAGCAAACAGAGATGATACATATGAATAGGTAGACCCTGGATCAAATAATACCAAAGCATCCCTACTGCAGACAACAATAGTACATATGATCACGACATCTAATGCCACTACATCTGGTCTGGCCGGAAAATAATAGAATCTAGCTGGAGCGTTGGCTGGCTGGCCTCCACCTGGCTGAACAATAACTGGCTAACCTCCCCCTGCCTGGCCTCCACCTCTAGGATGACCCCTACCCGCTTGTCCCCCACCTCTGGGCGGTTGGACGGCTGGTGCTGCAATCATGGGTTGATAACCTTACCGTATTGCCTTGCCCTGAAGTCTGGGATAGGTCTTCTTCGTGTGACCCAGATCTCCACACTCGTAACAACCTCTTGGTACCATAGACTGCTGCCCCGATGTCTGATCCTATAGCCTAAATACCCACTAGAAGGACCCTGAATGGCTGGTGAGGGCGGTACGAACTCTCTAGCATGACATTGTAATAGGCACTGGAAGGACCCTGATGAGCTGGTGGGCGATAAGAACTCTCTAACATAGCACTAAAATAGGGTCATACTGGAGCACCCTAAGGAGGTGGGGGTGTTGGATACGTGGGCCTTGCTAGGCTGACCCCTCCCAAACTAACCTCTACCCCTAGCCGGGGCACCTCTAAACTCTCTAGAGAATTGAGTCCTCTTGTCCTGCTACATCTGCTCTCTACCTCTCTAGCGATAACCCTCAATCCTCCGAGCAATCTCCACCACTAGCTGATAATCGATACCCATCTCAACCTCTCGGGCCACGGTAGCCGGAATACCGAGGTGCAACCCTGCAACAAATCTCTGCACTCTCTCTGCGTCTGTAAAAAGTATCATGAGTGCATGGCGAGACAACTCAAAGAATCTCGCCTCATAGTCTGTCACTAACATCTGACCCTGCTCGAGCTGCTCGAACTAACCTCGCAACTCTTCCCTCTACATGTCCAATAGAAGTTGTGTAAACTGGTCCCAAGTCATGGGAGGAGAACTCACTGGTCTGCTAAGAAGATAAGACTGCCACCATCTAAGGGCACTGCCCTCTAGCTGGCAAGTCGTAAAATCCACCTTGTGGGACTCCAATATCCTAATGTTATGCAGTCTGTCCCTCCACCGATCAATGAAGTCATGGGGGTCCTCACGCCGCTCACCCCGAAGATAGGAGGGTGTAGCCTATCCCATCTGTGCAATAGCTTCTACAGATTGCCATCTGCAGCTTGTCTAGGCTCAGGTGCAGCTGCAGCAATTGGCTGGGCCCCGCCCACTGGTAGTTACCAGGAGTCTGATATACTGCAGCTGCGCACCCAGGAGACTGAGCAGAAGGGGTCTGTGCTCCCCTTCTGCCTGAGATATGGCTGGGTCTGCTGGAAATAAACCAGCCTGAGTCATAGTGACGATGAACCGCAACATACGGCCTATGACCTCCTGGAAGCCCGGTGTTGTCATGAAATCTACCGGGGCTAGCTCTGCGGCAGGAACCTCGCCCTGCTCCTCAATGATGGGATCCTCTACTGTATTTGCTAGTGGGGCTACCGGGGCAGCTCCGGGATGCCTTCGCCCCTAGCTTGGGCCAGTGCCCTCCTCCTAGCTCAGGCCGGTGCCCTCCCCCGGCCTCTGCCTCGGCCTCCAACAATGGGGGGAGAAACTCCTCCCAGGTCTGGAATGTTCACTGTATGCGTCCTCACCATCTATGAGAGAATAGAAGAAGGAAACTTAGTATACCTTCAACTGCACGATAGGAGATGAATAAAGAGTAGTTTCCTAACACTCATAGCCTCTCGAAGATAAGTACGGACATCTCTGCACCGATCCGCAAGACTCTACTAGGCATGCCCATAACTTGTGAGACCTATGTGAATCTAGTGCTCTGATACCATGTTGTCACGACCCAATTCCATTATAGGCCGTGATGGCGCCCAACACCACCGTTAGGCAAGTCAACACTAATCAAACTTGTGATTTCCCGTTCAAATGAATTACTAAGTGGATACAATTTTACATTTGTTAAAGGATTTAGAAATTTACCAATGTGACAAAAATTAAACGGAAGAAACGAGTACAAGCCATAGTCATGTAACAATACCAAAATCATAAGTCTACTAGTATGTGTGTCAAAACCTAGTGTCACAAGTATGTGGACAATCTAGTAGAATATACAAAAGAGTACTAACCTACAGAAAAATAAATATAAATAAGACTCCAGCTGCTGCAGAACGGCTCAGGAGGCACTCACCGTGAAATCTCGAAATGGGTATCCAAGATGCGCACCGGACTGGTGACCAGATGCACCCACCTCAAATCTTGTACAATTAAGTACAGAAGTGTAGCGTAAGTACATAAAAAATATGTACCCAGTAAGTATCTAGTCTTACCTCGAAGAAGTAGTAACGAGGGGTCGACTCCGATACTTACTAAGGGCCAACAATATAATAATACAAAATTCTAATTAAGCATGGTATATAGAGATAACAAGAAAACTCAGAACAAGAAATAACTGAACAATTCTTTCATCATATTCAAAAAAACCAAAGCACCTTCTTCATTTAATACATATGATCACACAACAATGAGCTTATACCAATTGTAAAAGGACTTCCACTTCTAATAACACATACAAATCCACCGAGGACGTTCGGCCCGATCCAACATAAATATAAATTGTGCACTACCGAGGGTCGAACAGCGTGAACCATAGATGCATCTATTACCCCGCTCACGAATCATACATGTGACACGGTCAAATATAAATTTATCAAATAATTCATAATCCTTTCCTGGTTCTTTCCCAAAAAAAGACAATTCAACTTAAAGATTTTAAATCCTTAAAATTTCTCAACTTAGTTTCATATGATACAAATAACAAATATAATCAAATAACGGTGTCCACAAAGCATGGTGTAAACCTAAAACTACCTGGACATAAACAAGAATAGTAACTACATACGGACTATCATCACTTCTTGCGTATGTAGCCCCCACAAACAATCCCACATTTTAATTAAGTTCACCTATGGGGTAAATTCCCTCTTACAAGGTTAGAAAAAGAGACTTACCTCATCTCAAAGCCTGCTTCCCACTTCATGAATGCGCTCAAACCTCCAAATTTGATGCCAAGCGACTCGAAACTCACAAAGCTAGGTCAAGATCCTTTCCATAGGAGCTCTCAAATCGCCCAAGAGTGGAGGAATATGTGATAAAAATGGCCCTAACCCGTAATAAATGAGGCTCACTACCTCCAGCGATTTCCGCACATGCGGTCATAGGGCAGCACGTGCGCCCTCGCTTCTGTGTACAAAGGGTACCCTTCTGCAAAAATTCCTGGGCCGGTTGTGGCCGGTTCTGCAGGCGTTTTACCGCTTCTGCGGAGGAGGGGCCGCACCTGCGGAATTTGGGCTGCCCTCCCTTGGCCGTATATGCAAGACTTGGCCCGCACCTGCGAGCTCGCACTTGCAGCTGGCCAACCGCAGGTGCGGTTTTGACGGATCTGGGGAGCTTCAGCTCCCAAAAATGGTCTGAGACTCGTCTGATCGACTCTCGGGGCCCCCAGGGCCCCGCTCGAACATACCCACAAGTATAGAATCATAAAACGGACTCGCTCGAACTCTTGGAACGCCCGAAACAACATTAAAACTAAGAATCGCACCCCAAAACCAATTGAATCAAACTTAAGAACTTCAAGTTCTTTAATTCACTTCCAATGCGCCGAAACGTAATTAAACTACTCGAAATGACACCAAATTTTGTGTGTAAGTCTTAAATGACATTATGGAATTATTCTCGATCTCATATTTCCATTTAGACCTTGATAATACCAAAACCCGCTCCAAACCAAATTTAAAGAACTTCTAAAACTTTCAAGAACCAACTTTCACTATTAGGCGCCAAAATGCTCCCGGGTCATTCAAAACCCGATCCGAGCATACACCCAAGTTTGAAATCATCATACGAACCTATTGGAACCGTCAATTCCCGATTCTGCGGCCGTTTACTCAAAATATTCACCAAAGTCAAACTTGGCCTTTTAAGCCAACCTTAAGGAAACAAGTGTTCCAATTTCAATCTAAACTTTCCCAAATCCCGAACCAACCATCCCCGTAAGTCATAAATCAGTAAAAGAAAGTACGAGAAGTCTTATTTAGAGGAATGAGTTTCTAGAAAGCAAAACGACCGATCGGGTCGTTACGTTCTCCACCTCTTAAACAAATGTTCGTCGTCGAACGAGTTTAGATTCATACCTGAAGTGCTAAATAAGTATGGATATCAGCTCCGCATGTCCTCCTCGGACTCCCAGGTCACCTCCTCGACTAGTTGGCCCCTCCACTGGACCTTTACTGCTGAAATATTCTTGGATCTCAATTGCGATCCTGCCTAGCAACAATGGTAACTGGCTCTTTCTCATAGCCCAAGCTTTCATCCAACTGAATAGTGCTGAAGTTTAACACATGTGACAAGTCGGCATGATACCTCTGGAGCATAGATACGTGAAAAACCATATGAACCCTTGATAGGCTGGGAGGTAAAGCAAGCTCATAATCAACCTCCCCAACTCGCCTCAACACCTCAAATGGGCCTATAAACCTGGGGCTCAGCATGCCCTTCTTCCCGAATCTCATAATACCCTTCATCGGCGAGAATTTCAAGAGAACCTTCTTGCCTACCATAAATGATAGTGTTGAATCCCATTTTCTAAGGCATCTGATCCGCGTAAATTAGTACCATAAATGATAGTGTTGAATCCCATTGCCTACCCCTTCTTCTCGCCTTCTGATCCGCGTAACTCTTCTATCTGGATTGTGTTGTGCAAAGTCGCTCCTGAATCAACTTTACCTTTTCTAAGGCATCTTTTACCAAATTAGTACCATATAATTTAGCCTCGCTGGGATCAAACCACCCTATAGGAGAACGACATCGCCGACCATACAAAGCCTCAAATGGAGCCATCTCAATGTTGGACTTATAGTTGTTGTTGTAAGCAAACTCGACCAAAGGTAAGAATGTTGATACCCAATTTTTCTTTCATATATTTCAAAATGCATATATACTTTCAAAATAGTGCATGGGCATCAACCAATATTTTTTCATAATATTTCCGTAATTTTAAAAGGATTTTATTATCCTAATAATTACTAATTACATCACAAACGGTTTTATGATAATTTTATTGCTTAATTTTATTATTTTATATTTATACTAAGCTTTAATTATTTTACGAATAGCCACATGCACATGTTAGGGTTATAATTGCAATAACTTTGCAATAATGACCCATGTGTGCATAATTACCTTATTTTACAAGAAAATAACCTTTTATATTTTTATAATATTAAGTAATTATTTTAAATTATTTTCATGCATAAAAATCATTTTTATCATTTAATTAACTATTTTTAAAAATTATTTTATCAATTAATTGGGTATTTAACAAATAGCCTCTTTAATTTTTGTTTAATTTCGGACCTTAGCCCCCAGCCCAATTAAAATCATAGCCCAATACCCTGACCGAATTTTTATACCTGCCCAACCCCTCAGATCAAATCCTGGTCGTTGATCTCAAAAGATCAACGGTCCAGGATTATTTTCCTTTTTTAATTACCCATAATCCCCCCCAAAACCCTACTCATTTTCCAATTTCGCCGCCCCTTGAATCCCTCATCCTCTCTTCGCTCTCAATCTCCCCTCTCTTCACTCTCAAACCCTAGCCCGTCATCACCTGAACCCCTTCGATCTATGGGGTTTCTCTTCGATCTTGGGCCTTATCTGGCCTCCTATCTCTACTAGTTATATGATTTCTATGATGTTTGATGTGAATCTCAAGAGACTCGAACCAAATCTGGTTCAAAGCTCTCCAGTCTCGATTATTTCGTCTATGTTCACTCCGATACTTGTGAGTATGAGTATCTTCGTGTTTTTTTTAGGTTTCAAATCTCTGGTTCAAACCAGATTTGATTCGCTTCTATCCTTTTTTATGAACCTAGCTATTTTCTGGTGTCGCACCTCCTTTTTACCGCGCCCGCGGGGCGCGTGGGGAGTTTTCTCCAATTGAAGGACAGTCGAAACGGGATTTATTTAATTATTTCAGAGTCGCCACCTGGGAATTTTAAGGCGTCCCAAGTCACCGGTTTTAATCCCTGAATCGAGGAGAATATGACTCTGTTTATTATTCTGCGAACCAGAAATCCTGAGTAAGGAATTCTGTTAATCCGGAAGAAGGTGTTAGGCATTTCCGAATTCCGTGGTTCTAGCACGGTCGCTCAACTGTTTTTATTATTGGCTTAATTATCTTGATTTTACTAAATACGTTTTTATTGCATGATTTTACTGCCGCTTTTATTTATTGTTTACAATTATATAAACGAATTACGCGTACGTATATTCGTATTATATACCTTTTATAATTACAGGGGATCGTGTCACGCATAGGTGTACACAATAAAATTGACCATATTATATTTTTTGTTAAAACTCATATGTTCAAAATTTAAAATAAAATTAAGAACATCGTCACCCTTGTATTTAAACAATGAATTGCACATCTCGGGCTATATGAAATTATTTTGATATCCTCGGAGAAATCCCTTTTATTAAAATGTTCACTCGAAGTTGCGCAAACGCATAATTCGAATTGCTTTTAAAAATATAATCAGGTTACGCGAACGTATTCCTAATTACGCCAAATATTCTTAATGGTATTATGGATTTTCCAAGAATTGTTTATTATATCTACACATTTATATGAAAATCCTGAGAAACACATTTAAGGGATGCCTTTAAATTCTTTTAAAAGAATTCACAACTTATTAAATGTTGCCCGTTGATTGTAATTTCCGCGTATCAATTATATTCATCCAGATTATTCAAATTCAAATTCAAAGAATAAAAATATGATTAATACTATTTTTAGCAAATACAACATATGTATATATATACCAAAGAATGAATTGCATATGAAACTAACAAAAATGATTTATGAAGGGAAGAAGTATTTTTGAACAATTTTTATTTATTTTTATTTAGTGCAAATTCTATTTCTAATTACCATTGATATAAAGTGTTGCAATTTGTGCTTGTACATCTCATCTTATTCTCATGTACTTGCTTTTAATCTAATAGGCCTAATTATTTTGTTAATTCTGTTTACGATGGTAGCTAGGCATCAAGTTGATAAGAAAGGAATTAATATACAAACCTGATTCGATAAAATTGTCTTACATGCAACCCAACTGTACGTTGAAAACATTCATAACATTCTAACATCGTAACGAGTTATATCAAATCACTTTTCACTAATGGTTATACATGCATCTGTTATCTTATACATGAAAAACACCACCAACACCATTTTAACCTTATTTAACAATAGAGGTTACTCGTGCAGTTTTCTTGATATTTCTACATTACTCTTTATAACACCAAAAATAATGGCCAATCCTCATGCCACGTTCCATACCTTGACAACTTAATTATATCTTCCCTTAATGAAAATTTAGAAATTAACATTATTACAACATTTATACCAACTTCAAGAAATGACATTTAACTTACAGTCATCCCGTCAACATATACTACTTATTTAATTATGAAACAAAGCTGAACTTTTAACTAAAGAGCTCAAATGAATAGAAAATAGTATTACAATTCAAACTTTATTTATTGTCATGTTGAAACCCTTCACAACATAGGTTTTAAAAGATATGTACCTGGCAATGAAGGAAGAAGGAGTTAAAATTTCAGCAGTAGCAGTAGTAACAAATTCAGCAGAATAGCAGTATACAGCAAGTCTGAACAAGACCCGTTAACCCAGATGAACAGTGACAGAAACTTGAGAGAAAGATTTCAGATTCAAACTGAACAATATCCACAAAACCAACAACGGACAGATTCTAGAAGAATAACATTTTTTCAGATTTCAGTTTCTTCCTCTTTCGGATTCCTATTTCTGATTTTTCTGTTTCTGTTGTTGTATCTGTGTCAGATTGTGTGTGTGTGTGTGTGAATGTTCTCTTTTGGTTTCTTTTCTGTTTCTTCTTCCTCTTCAGATTTTCATTTCTGATTTTCTGCTTGATTCTCTTTCTTTTTATCTCACTCTAGGTGTATTTTTTCTTAAAATCTCTCTCAAAATCTGATCTAAATCTCCTTAAATCTCTCTGAAAACTGATCTCTAAAATCTCTGTCTGAAAACTGATTTCTCTCTCCAAATTCCCTCTTAAAATCTGATCCCTTTTCAAATTTCCAGTCCCTGTACTTATACAGGTCTGTCCTATTTCCTTTTAGTGCTTCTTGGACCCCCTTCTTCTTTTAAAATCAGAAAGTTCCATTAAAAACTGCTTTTGAATACTTTAAATGATCTTATCCTGATTTTAAGCAGCCCCATTATCCCTTGTTCCCCATTATTATCTTAAACTATAGCCACTAACATTTCATTATAATACACTAGCACTAACACACTGTTTTTACTGTTTCATTCCCAGAAATGCCCCTGACCTACTGTTTTTTACTGTCTTTATACGAAAAAATCAGAACAGATTCTACAATCTGTTCTCACAGCTATAACCAATCCTATGATTTGAGACAGTATATCACATTTATTCACAAGAATTGAATTTAAACAGAGGATTCTCAATTGAATACTGAACCTGAATAAAACACACTAACATTACACAGAACATGCAGGATTATTTCAACTGAAATTCAAAACTGAACTAAAAAGCAAACAAATACAGGAGCATTGTCAATATACTGACAATGCCCTGAAACTCAATGCTCAGAAATCAACATATACACAACATTCATTTTGACAGACTCATTGAAATGTAAACAAGGGTGATTTAACTGACGAGTATTAATTTAAACTGATTATCTACAACAATTGTCAACAAACAGTCTATAGAAGCAGATTATTTCAATCAGTATTATCATAAACGAGAATTCATAATATAACTAATCGACGAATTTAATCGAGTCGATTACACACATTGTGAACAAACATAACCAACAGAAACAATTCATTTATTTGATCAGACATACGGGTATGAGACAAAAATGACAGAATTAATCAAACAAAAATATGAAAATTAACAGGTTATTAAAACAAACAAAAATACACGTAGAATACACAAAAGAAATAGAAAAATACCTCTGAACCTTCAAATTTATTCAGACTAGAACTCCACTTGGATTCGGATTTTGTTTGAAATCAAACAGACCTTAGTCGAAGTATTTTCCACTGAAAATACTTCGACTAAGGTCGATTAAACCTCAATCTTCTATTTAATTTGGGCAGAATCCAAAAGTCTGGTATTTCTAGGTTTCCTGAAGGTTCGATTTGGGGCTTAACCATTTCTGGTTAGATTCGAGGGGAACCAATGATGACACAAGGGTGAGGGAAACCTAGGGGTGACTTGGTGTTAGTTTAGAACAGATCTGGGTGAGTTCTTGTTTGGCTCGAATCTTCAAATGAAGATTCGAGAAGCTCTAAGGTGATTCGAGCCAAACAAACACCGGATCCATAACGAGGCATGCTAGGGGGTGCTATGGTGTTAACTAGGGGCTGTTTGGTTTAGATTTGAGTTTGGCTCGAATCTTCAAATGAAGATTCGAGAACCTTCAGGAAGATTCGAGCCAAGCGGCTAACATATTCGGATAGAGGGTGTTCAGGGGGTTCTGGGGTGTTAAGGTGGTGACCGGCGGCGTTGATGCCGCCGGGTTTCAGGCGGTGGGGAATAAGGGCGGCTAGGGTTAGGGGTTTGGTTTCGGAAGGGATGATGAACAGTAGAGAGGAGGGGGGTGTTCAGTTAGGGGCCGGGGTAGGGGTTTGGGCCTTATATAGGGGTGGGGTGGATTGATCTCATCCGTTGGATCAATTAAGATGCACGGTTGAGATCAATCCACTTAACCAAACGTTGTCGTTTGGTTGAAATTCGGGGTCAGGCTGGATCGGGTCAAAGGGTCAGGTTACGGGTTACGGGTAAGGGGGTTGAGATCTCTGCCGTTGGATTGATTCAATCCAACGGTCCTTGATGAAGCGTGACCAAACGTTGTCATTTTGGCTTGTGTAAATTGGACCGGACAGGTTTGTTTGGACTGGGCTGAGGGACAATTGTTTTATTTGGGCCTGGATTTCAATCCAGGTCCGATTATTTTATACTTGAAGCCTATTTTCTATTTCTCAATTTTATTCTTAATTAATAAAATCCTAATCAAAATTATAAAAACAAAATTATCATTACAAAAATACTAATTACCTTTTAATAGCCATTAACACATAGATAAAACATTAATTACACAGTGAAACATTTGAAATAGAACCAGTGCATATTTTTGTGATTTTATTTTGAATCAATTATTAAATGCATAATTAAATCCTAGATATGCATGAAACATATATTTTTATTTTTATTTTCATTTTATTATGACAAAGTAAACATTTACGGACATAACACACCACGCAAATTCAAAAATTGCACACTAAAAGAAATTTATTTTATTTTTGATTTATTTTGGAGTAGTTTTTTGTGAGGCAAAAATCACGTGCTCACAGCTACCCCTCTTTGTGCGGAAACTCGAAGAGTTTTCGTGCAAAGATAAAGTGAGCGGATACGAGCGATTTTTGCCCGTTCAAATACTCCGTGGGAAGCATTTTTTGAAAGATTTGACCGAACCTCTGCTTTAAAGGTTTCCTACATATCCTTGGCTATAAAGGAATCAGGTCAATGTAGTTCGGGAAGTTTTGGGTAGCTGGGACTACCGTGGGACTGTGATGTTACTGCTGCTTCGTGCTGTTTTTACTGCTTGCTGACCTCCTTATTACACCTTACTTCAAAGGTAATACAAAAAGCTAAACTAGACTATGGTACATGAATTATAAAATCTTATCTAGATCATGCCCTTGCGTTTCTTGTTGTCTTGATATCTTGGTGACTCTTGGGCATTTGGCTTATTCCGTATTCCTTTTCATTGTGTCCCGTATTTTCTTTATCTGTTTGGGATTCTTGTTGTTTCCTGCTGGGGACTTTGTTGGACTCCTTTGCTTTATTGACTCTAAATGTGCTCCTTTCTCATATGAGCGGGTTTTTGATTTCAACACTTCAATTGTATTCCCTTGTTCTCCAGGTGGGTGCCTGACTTCTGTCTGCTTTAATTGTATTCCCTTGTTCTCCAGGTGGGTGCCTGACTTCTTCTTTTCTCTGTCCTCATTCTCCAGGTGGACGCCTGACTTCTTCAATTCTTTGTCCTCATTCTCCAGGTGGACGCCTGATTTCTTCAATTCTTTGTCCTCATTCTCCAGGTGGACGCCTGATTTCTTCTTTAATTCTTTTCATCCTCATTCTCCAGGTGGACGCCTGATTTCTTCTTAACTTCTTCATCCTTATTCTCCAGGTGGACGCCTGATTTCTTCAATTCTTATCCTCATTCTCCAGGTGGACGCCTGATTTCTTCTTTAATTCTTTTCATTCTCCAGGTGGACGCCTAATTTCTTTAATTCTTTGTCCTCATTCTCCAGGTGGACGCCTGACTTCTTTAATTCTCATCCTCATTCTTCAGGTGGACGCCTGACTTCTTTAATTCTCATCCTCATTCTCCAGGTGGACGCCTGATTCCTTCAATTCTTTGTCCTCATTCTCCAGGTGGACGCCTGACTTTTTTAATTCTCATCCTCATTCTTCAGGTGGACGCCTGACTTTTTTAATTCTCATCCTCATTCTCCAGGTGGACGCCTGACTTCTTCAATTCTCATCCTCATTCTCCAGGTGGACGCCTGACTTCTTTAATTCTTCATCCTCGTTCTCCAGGTGGACGCTTGATTTCTTCAATTCTCATCCTCATTCTCCAGGTGGACGCCTGATTTCTTCAATTCTTCGTCCTCATTCTCCAGGTGGACGCCTGACTTTTTTTAATCCTTCATCCTCATTCTCCAGGTGGACGCCTGATTTCTTCAATTCTTCATCCTCATTCTCCAGGTGGACGCCTGATTTCTTCTTTTCTCATCCTCATTCTCCAGGTGGACGCCTGATTTCTTTAATTCTCATCCTCATTCTCCAGGTGGACGCCTGACTTCTTCAATTCTTTATCCTCATTCTCCAGGTGGACGCCTGATTTCTTTAATTCTCATCCTCATTCTCCAGGTGGACGCCTGATTTCTTTTTAATTCCTTTATCCTCATTCTCCAGGTGGACGCCTGACTTCTTCAACTCTTCGTCCTCATTCTCCATGTGGACGCCTGATTTCTTTTTAATCCTTCATCCTCATTCTCCAGGTGGACGCCTGATTTCTTCAATTCTTCATCCTCATTCTCCAGGTGGACGCCTGATTTCTTCTTTTCTCATCCTCATTCTCCAGGTGGACGCCTGATTTCTTTAATTCTCATCCTCATTCTCCAGGTGGACGCCTGACTTCTTTAATTCTCATCCTCATTCTCCAGGTGGACGCCTGATTTCTTCTTTTCTCATCCTCATTCTCCAGGTGGACGCCTGATTTCTTTAATTCTCATCCTCATTCTCCAGGTGGACGCCTGACTTCTTCTATTCATTGTCCTCATTCTCCAGGTGGACGCCTGACTTCTTTTAATTCTTCATCCTCGTTCTCCAGGTGGACGCCTGATTTCTTTTTAATCCTTCATCCTCATTCTCCAGGTGGACGCCTGACTTCTTGAACTCTTCGTCCTCATTCTCCAGGTGGACGCCTGATTTCTTCTTTAATTCTTTTCATCCTCATTCTCCAGGTGGACGCCTGACTTCTTCAACTCTTTGTCCTCATTCTCCTGGTGGACGCCTGACACAAATGTTGTTTTTGCCCCTGTTTTAAATCAAAGAAAACTTCGTTAGTTTAAAGCAGGGTGGTTAACTGGGATATTCTTGCCGATGGTGGGGCTTCTCTTCGTCTCTTTTTATTGCCTTGGAATGGTTGAAACGACTGTTTTGTCTTTGTAATTGATCCTTGACTATAGGATCACCAACTGTTATTTTTACTTCGACCCCTTTTGATCGTAATCATATGTCTCTTCTGACATTGCTGATCAACCTTTGATTTCACTTTTCTTCCTCCCATATCTTATTATTTTTATCTCCCGCCTTTTATGGCCGTATTTTGCATCATGTAATCTTGAATCTTGGTAGTATACCTTGACATTCCTTCTTATTTGTTTGGAATAAAACTTATCTCAAAGCTTTAGAAAAGTAAGATTATTAGTGACGAAACACGCTGATTTCGCCAATTATAGGATGACAAGAAAAATCCAAATTTGGATGACTGTTGGAGGAGGAATAAGAACTTATCTGATTGGAGTTACTGGCGCCAATGATCAAGGTATGCATTTCGGATTAATCAACCCAGTCTTTTAATCAATCTCCTTTTAATTGTCTCATTTTTGTTTTCCCCAAAATTTCCATAACCAACTTCATTTTTTCATTTTACAGACATGTTTGACTTGCAATATCTCAAAGAGTTTTCACCGACAAACTTTCCTCGTTTGTTCATTTCTTACTTCCTTTTCGTCTTATGGTGCCTGCGAAGGTTTTCACCAATAAGACTCTCTCATTTTACTTTCTCTCAACTTCTGTCATCTTATGGTGCCCGTGTGGGTTTTCACCTATAAGACTCTCTCATTTTTACTTTCTTTTCTTGTTTGTACCAGAGTGTTATGAACCATCTTCATTTGTTTGACTCAGCATTTTTCTAAGATTGGTCGAAAGGTCTTTTTGGTATGTGGTGGGAAATGGAAAGGTATTAAAAACTAAACAGTTTTGGTATGGGTTTAAAATTACAACTCTTGGAATCTTTTCTTATTTCCAATACAACTCCTGCCCCAGTTTTCTTGATTGGGGTCTCTTGATGTTTCTTTTGGGCACATTATGCATATTGTGCACCCTATGACCGAGCCGTGAGGCGCCTACGTATCCTTCTTTGAGGAATCAGGTCAAACGTAGTTCACCAGATAATAACGACTTTTTTTTCTTTTTCTTTTTTTTTTCATTTCATATTTGATTTTCATTGATTCCAAGAGAGGGTAAGAAAGAAACAAATATGGCTCGAAGGGGAAGCAAATAGTATAGTGTTTGGATAGCAGAATAAATTGCCTTTGTCATTCCAATCTTCGAAATAATGCTAAATACAAACATTTAAAAAAAATTATGCATAATATCTCTTTACCGCGTCAGAATTGATCGCCATGTCTATGCATTTGCCTTCAATGTCTGTTAAGCATAGTGCACCATTCGATAATACTCTGGTCACAATGAATGGTCCTTGCCAATTCGGGGCAAATTTGCCTTT
The DNA here is from genome assembly GCF_000715075.1 of Nicotiana tabacum. Classification (NCBI taxonomy): domain Eukaryota; kingdom Viridiplantae; phylum Streptophyta; class Magnoliopsida; order Solanales; family Solanaceae; genus Nicotiana; species Nicotiana tabacum. The sequence goes on from NC_134090.1 coordinate 73,959,745, forward strand.
TGCCTCAACCTGATGTGGAAGAATACGTTTCAGCACATGTTGGCCCACTTCGAACTTCCGTGGACGCACTTTTTTGTTGTATGCTCTTGCTATTCTTCTTTGATATAATTGACCATGACATACTGCGGCCAATCGTTTTTCATCAATCAAGTTTAACTGTTCCAGACGGGTTTTGACCCACTCATCATCATCAATCTTTGCTTCGGCGATGATCCGAAGGGAAGGAATCTCAACTTCTGCAGGAATTACTGCTTCAGTGCCATATACCAACAAATAAGGAGTTGCTCCTACTGAAGTGCGAACAGTAGTGCGGTATCCCAATAATGCAAATGGTAATTTTTCATGCCATTGTCTTGAACCTTCTACCATTTTCCGAAGTATCTTCTTTATGTTTTGTTAGCTGCCTCGACTGCTCCATTCGCCTTGGGCCGATATGGGGTAGAGTTGCGATGTGTAATCTTAAACTGTTGACATACTTCCTTCATTAAGTTGCTGTTAAGATTAGCACAGTTATCTGTGATGATCACCTTTGGGATTCCGAATCGACATATGATATTTGAGTGGACAAAATCGACCACAGCTTTCTTGGTCACCGATTTGAATGTCTTGGCCTCAACCCATTTGGTAAAATAATCAATGGCTACCAGAATGAACCTGTACCCATTGGATGTTGTCGGCTCAATTGGTCCAATCACATCCATGCCCCAGGCAACGAAGGGCCATGGTGCCGACATTGTGTGCAACTCGTATGGTGGAGAATGAATCAAATCTCCGTGTATCTGGCATTGATGACACTTGCGCACAAAACTGATACAATCTCGCTCCATGGTAAGCCAATAGTAACCAGCTCGGAGGATTTTCTTTGCCAATACATATCCACTCATGTGGGGTCCACAAACTCCAGAATGTACTTCAGACATGACAGCTGTAGCTTGTCTGGCATCTATGCATCTTAATAATCCAAGATCTGGTGTTCTTTTATACAAAACTCCTCCGCTTAAGAAGAATCCATTTGCCAATCGCCTAATGGTCCTCTTTTGATCTCCTGTGGCTTGTGCGGGATATATCCCCATCCTGATATACTCCTTGACGTCGTGGAACCATGGTTCACCATCAAATTCTTCTTCAACCATATTGCAATAAGCGTGCTGATCGTGGACTCGAATATGTAGTGGATCCACATAAGCTTTGTTTGGATGGTGCAACATTGATGCCAAAGTAGCCAATGCATCGGCAACCTCATTATGAATCCTTGGAATATGCCGGAATTCCACTGATTGAAACCGCTGACAAAGATCATGTAGACATTGTCGGTATGGTATGAGCTTTAAGTCTCGGGTTTCCCATTCTCCTTGAATTTGATGTACCAGAAGATCCGAATCTCCCATGACTAAGATTTCTTGGATACCTATGTCTGCGGCTAGCCTTAAACCCATAATACAAGCTTCATATTCAGCCATATTATTGGTGCAATAAAATCGCAGTTGAGCCGTAACAGGATAGTGATGCCCTGTTTCAGAGATGATTACAGCTCCTATTCCGATTCCTTTCATGTTAGCGGCTCCATCAAAGAAAAGTTTCCAGCCAGGTTTTTCAATTCGCTCCACCTCGTCGATATGCATTATTTCTTCATCAGGAAAATAGGTTTTCAACGGTTCGTATTCCTCATCGACCGGGTTTTCGGCTAAATGATCGGCCAGTGCTTGGGCTTTCATTGCAGTCCGAGTCACATAGATGATGTCAAACTCTGTGAGCAAAATTTTCCACTTTGCAAGTCTTCCCGTTGGCATAGGCTTTTGAAAAATATATTTCAATGGATCCAAACGCGAAATGAGGTAAGTAGTGTAGGACGACAAATAGTGTTTCAACTTCTGAGCCACCCATGTTAGGGCGCAACATGTCTTTTCCAGATGAGTATACTTAACCTCATAAGCTGTGAACTTTTTGCTAAGGTAGTAGATGGCCTGTTCTTTTCTGCCGGTGAGGTCATGTTGCCCCAATACACAACCAAATGAATTTTACAAGACCGTCAAGTAAAGAATCAAAGGTCTTCCTGGCTCTGGCGGGACCAACACGGGTGGGCTTGACAGGTATCCTTTTATCTTGTCAAACGCCTCCTGACACTCGTCGGTCCATTTGACCGCAACATCTTTTTTCAACAATTTGAAAATAGGCTCACAGGTTGTTGTAAGCTGAGCAATAAACCTGCTGATGTAATTCAACCTTCCCAACAAACTCATTACTTCAGTTTTGTTTTTTGGAGGTGGCAGTTCTTGGATGGCTTTGATTTTTGATGGGTCTAGCTCGATGCCTCTTCGACTGACTATGAATCCCAGCAACTTTCCAGATGGAACTCCAAATGCGCATTTGGCAGGGTTAAGCTTGAGGTTGTATCTGCGAAGTCTTAAGAAGAATTTCCTCAAATCCCCAACGTGGTCGGCTTGATGTTTTGATTTTATGATCACATCGTCCACGTATACCTCAATCTCCTTGTGTATCATATCATGAAACACTGTGGTCATCGCTCTCATATAGGTTGCTCCGGCGTTATTCAAACCGAATGGCATTACCCGGTAGCAATAAGTTCCCCATGGTGTGATGAATACCGTCTTTTCTGCATCTTCTTCATCCATTAGAATTTGATGATACCCGGCATAACAATCCACGAAAGACCCTATATCATGCTTGGCACAATTGTCGATCAAAATATGGATATTGGGTAATGGGAAATTATCCTTCGGACTTGCTTTGTTGAGATTGCGGTAGTCGACGTATACTCTAATTTTGCCGTCTTTCTTTGGTACAGGAACGATATTAGCTAACCAAACAGGATATCGAGTGACTCGAATGACCTTTGCTTCCAAGTGTTTGGTGATTTCTTTCTTAATTCTCACACTCATATCAGGCTTGAATTTTCTCAGCCTCTACTTGACAGGAGGCACCGTTGGATCGGTGGGCAATTTGTGAACCACTAAATCAGTGCTCAGGCCCGGCATGTCATCATATGACCATGCAAAAACATCTTTGAATTCTATGAGTGCTTTAATTAACTCTTCTCGGATCTTTGGTTCGAGATGGACACTTATTTTAGTTTCCCGGATATTACTCGTGTCCCCTATATTGATGTCCTCGGTATCACTCAAGTTAGGTTTGATTTTTTCCTCAAAGTGAATTAACTCTTTACTAATCTCTTCAAAAACCTCATCTTCATCATATTCTGATTCATAATCACAATATATTTCTTGAATTATTACTTCGGAACCAGATAGATTTTTAAGACTGGGCTGAGGATTCCTCATGCATGCTATATCACTAGAGCCAGCGTAAAAAGAACTGTACAGAAAAAAAGAAGAAAAGGAAAAAGAAAACTATCAGGAATGATAATGAAAAAGGAAACTGTATTTTATTGGATGATGAAAGATAACAAGGTTTGCACACTTCAAACAAACTGTAAGATAAGCATTGGGACTACAACCCAGAGGTAACCCAAACAAACTGAAAGAAAATCAAAATAAACTACCAAGACTCCTTTCGAATGGGGAGAGGAGTAGCTTTCCAATTATTAAGCTTTGTTTCTGGCCCAACGAATTGAACTTCTGCGTTGCTACAACCTTCTCCGCTTTCCAACATATTCACATCATTAAACAATTTCTCGAATCTTTCAATTAATTCCTCCGCAGGATTGACCCGGGATTTAGGAATTGTTGTTATCGGGCGGTTTTTAGCACCGGTCTTGACAAAAGACTTTGACAGACGTGGGACCGGTTTTGGAAGAACCCATGCCTTGTGTTTCAACTTTCTGGCCTTTATCACGTCATTGACAGTGGGTATGAACCCCAAACCGAATGTTCCCCAGTTCTCGGGGAGAGATACTGGTTGTATAATTCCTTGCAAAGATGAGCCCAGACCTTTGCCGGGTATAAAACCGTTTTTTAACATTTCATAGGCTACCATGACTGACGCAGAGGTTATCTTTGGATTCGGAAGGTACTTCCCTTCTGGAATTTTCTCTACCGACACTGTATCGGACACTTGGTATACCCATGGTCCCTGGTCATTTTCTATTCCCTCGACCGGTACAATGGCACTGCTGCGAGCATTTAAACTTTCTTCCCCATGCACAACTATTTCTTGATGATCCCATTCAAACTTGACAGCCTGATGTAGTATTGACGGGACTGCTTTAGCAGCATGGATCCATGGTCGACCCAACAACAAGTTGTAAGAAACAGTTATGTCCAACACTTGAAATTCCATTGTGAATTGAATTGGCCCTATTGTTAGTTCCAACATTATGTCGCCAAATGAATCTCTGCTTCCACCGTCAAACCCCCGTACGCAGATACTATTCTTCTGGATCCTCTCCTCTTTAATTTTTAATTTGCTTAAAGTGAAGAGAGGGCAGATGTTTGCACTTGACCCATTGTCAACCAATACCCGGTTTACTATGGAGTTTTCACATTTCACGGTGAGGTAAAGAGCTCTGTTGTGCTCGGTACCTTCCACAGGCAATTCATCATCAGCAAATGTAATTCTGTTTGTCTCAAAGATTCTGTTGGCTATTCTTCCCAAATGATTTACAGAGATTTTTTCAGGAACATGAGCCTCATTCAGGATTTTCATCAAAGCCAGACGGTGCTCCTCTGAATGGATCAGTAATGACAATAATGAAATTTGAGCGGGCGTCTTCTTCAATTGATCCACAACAGAATAATCATGGAGTTTCATTTTTCTTAAAAACTCTTCCGCCTCTTCTTCCGTCACAGCTCTCTTTATTGGTGTTGGATTATTTTTAGTTTTTCTTAACTCTTCGGGCGTAAAACATCTTCCCGAACGAGTCAAGCCTTGCACCTCACACACTTCTTCCTTGACTTCTTTTCCCTTGTACATTACAGTCACCCGTTCATAGTTCCATGGGATGGCTTTGTTGTTGATGACTGGCAGCTGGGTTACAGGTGTGATAATAACCCGATCTGTACGGGCTCCTTCCACGAATACAATGGGTTTGTTAGCAACCCCTGGTACTATCACTTTCGGCCTTTCTTGTTTTGTGGCAACTTTGCTCGATGATCCCTCCTCGACTATCATAGATGGTTCATCACCATTTCTGTTCTGCTTAGGTACCGGCTTCTCCTCTGTTAACTGCTTATCTGGCTTGGCTTCATGAGACTTGATCATCATGACAGTTTGTGACGGCTTCTTTGTCTCCCCATCAGCTTGTATGATTTCTATCATATTGGCCTCTTGATGGGCTGGCATTGGATTTCTATTGATATTGGGAGCTTCGGGGGTTTGAACCTCGATTTTATTAGTATCAATCAGCTCTTGTATTGCATTTTTCAAATGCCAGCATTTCTCCGTATCATGGCCTGGTGCACCGGAGCAATACTCACAGCTAATGGTGTAATCCAGATTCTTTGGAGGAGGATTGGGTAGCTTGGATTGTATTGGTCTTAGCATGTCTAGCTGTCTCAGCCTGTGGAACAGACTAGTGTAAGACTCTCCCAATGGAGTGTAAGTTTTCTTTTTCTGTTCCCTTTCTCCCCTGAATGCTGGCCTCGGCCTGAAACCTGGCCCGGGATAGGCTCGTGGGTAAGTACTTGGTATGGCAAGAGCACGCCAATTGGTGTGAACAGGTGGCTGATTGTATGCTTGAGCATGGTTAATGGAAAAATGAGGCTCTGAAGGGTGATAGTAGTGTTGGGATGAATCGTGGTGGTAAGTTGATTGGCGAGGTCGTTGTTGATTATAGTAAGGCGGTGAACCTTTGTGTCCTGACCAAATTCCTGAATCAACTACCGCTGCTTCCTCCCTCTTCTTTCTTCCGATTCCTCCTACCTCGCCTTGAATAGCTTGAGTAGTCGCCTTAATCGCTGAATAGCTCATGATTTTATTTGTCTTGAGGCCTTCTTCCACCATACCTCCCATCTTCACCACTTCGTTGAATGATTTCCCCACCGCTGAAACCAAATGGGCATAGTAAGTCGGTTCCAAGGCTTGGAGGAAGTAGTCTACCATTTCACTCTCCTTCATAGGAGGATCCACTCTTGCTGCATGTTCTCTCCACCGGAAACCATACTCTCTGAAACTTTCATTGTGTTTCTTCTCAAATTTTGTCAAAGATAGTCGATCTGGGATGATTTCCAGATTGTATTGGAAATGGTATGCGAATGCCTGTGCCAGGTCATCCCAGGTGTACCATCTCCCATGGTCCTGGCGTGTATACCACTCCAAAGCTGATCCGCTTAAACTTTGACTGAAGTAAGCCATCAATAATTCATCCTTTCCCCCAGCTCCTCGCATCTTGCTACAGAAACCCCTTAAGTGGGCTACTGGGTCGTCGTGCCCGTTGTATAGGTCAAATTTGGGCATCTTGAAGCCAACTGGTAATTGTACATTGGGGAATAAGCACAAATCTTTGTATGCTACACTGACTTGCCCACCTAATCCTCGCATGTCTCTGAACGATTGTTCTAGACTCTTGACCTTCCTGAACATCTCTTCTTGTTCAACATTTTTGGCTGGCTTGTCAATTTCGGTTGGGAGATCAAAACGAGGAGCAGTTGAATGGATTTCGGAGGCTTTGAGGGTGGGCTCCGGGGGTAATATTGGTTGTCCTGGGCCTGGAATGTAGGCTCACTAGGAGATTTGTGGAATGTAGCCGGGGGAGGTGCTACGAAAACAGGAGTCATAGGTGGAGGAAAATATGGAACTGGTTTCGAAGGTGGAGATTGCGGTGTCTGAGAGGTGGTGCCTCGGTAGTGCTGGTAAATGGGGAAATTTGGGGATAATTCAGTGGTAATATTATCCTGAGTTTGGGTCATTGATAAAGCAGGGTTAGTTGGGTAAGACAGGGGTAACTGTCCTGTAGACCAGGCTTGGTACATCTCAGCCATTTGCTGCTTGAGTTTAAACATCTCTTCTTTCATTTTCCCGACATCCATCTCCTCTAGCTCCATACCTGTGTCAACATCTGGGATAGACATACTTTCGGGTATTGGTCCTTTTGATCTCGTGTGATAATGATAATATGCCAGTATACTCTTTAGAGAAACTAACTGCTTGAATTCTGGAAATGAACAAACTTGTTAGTCTTGAGAGTTTAACACATATATAATTACACGTTGAGATGCAATGCTCCTAGACAAATATCCCCTTTCTATTATGCATTTGCTCGGCTGCTTGTGTCGTCCCAGCTTTCTTGAAATTTTTATTGTCACTCACTTTTAATTTTATTTATTATATTCCTTATTGTGGTGGTCGAATCGTATCATGTCCCCGTATGAATCAGACCTTGCGTAGTTCGGACATGAGGCAAACACTTTTATTCATTATACAGAGATGAACAGACATTACATTTGAAAGCTTTGTAAGAAAATGGCTTGAAACACACACACTTAAATCAAAAATAAAAGATACAATTCTTAACATCTCACAACGTGCCCCACTTTCCACTTGTGTTGTAAATTAATAGATTATTTGCTCAATGTGGGGCTTGACCTGGATGACCTCCCAGCGTACGATACATCCTTTCCAACTCCATTGCTAGATGACGGGCAAAAATGGGTGCATGCTCTGTAAACCTTTCATAATCCATTCCTTGGCAGTTTACGTAACTTTGAGAGGTGTAGACCGCCAGGTCGTGGATTTGTGCCCTGAAATCTTGGAGACGTTGGTCTTGGTCCTGCAATTGCTGCTGGCGAGTGGTGGCTATATCTCTGACACGGTTTTCACGATCTAGAGCTGACTCTAATAGAGCTCGGAGTCTGGCCTGCTCTAATCTTGCATGCGCTCTTTCCCTGTCGATGTCTGCTTGTTGATGTTCTCTGTTGCATCTTCTTGCCTCTTCTAGTTGTGCACGAAGCTGATCTTCTGATCGTATCCAATGGTCTTTTTCCTTCTTGAATTGTGCCCTGTCTTCTTCGGATTGCCTTACTTGGCGTTCCTTATTAGATCTGGCCTCTTCGTTTAATTGTTGGATCCTTTCTTTTGCTTTGCTCAACGCCCTTTCGTTTTCCGCAAGAATGGAATCATAATCTTGCATTCTTTCAAAAAGATTGGCGATGGTTTTTTGATCCTTCCAGCTCCTCTTTGGTGTCTCAGAAACTCTTTTCATTTTTTGGAATCGAGCATGAAGATTTTCATTCTCACAAACTAGACTCTTCTTCTCGCCTTCGGCTTCTTGTGCTTGCAAATCTTTCTCCAAACTGAGGCTTCTCAGATTTTCTTTTAGGGCATGGATAGTTGCTTTGTACCCTTTTTCCTTTTCTCCCCAGATCAACCGCTCTTGGATTTTATCATTGAAGTTTTGAACATGGGGTCTTTTTGTTGGCCTTCTTAGCTCAGGCTCTGGTACATCATCCACGCGAGACCGTTTTTCAAACCACCTTGCATATCCAGGATTTATCTCACCCTTTGTAGTGTCTGGGACTTGAGTATCACTTTTCAAGTATCGACATCCATTCCACATCTGCTGAAGTAGAGCCTCGGGAATAGTGGCTTCTGGGTGTAATTCGATTACTTGCATACTCAAATCTTCATCATCAGGAACTACTTGATATCTCCCTAATTGTCTTAGGACTCTTAGTGGCGCATACGGCTGGATGCTTCTCAATCCCAATAGTAGCAGATAACTATTTGAGGTTGACATGTGTATCACTTCCCTCATCGGGAGCCATCCCAAAGTCCATTCAATCTGATTTGCCGTTAAAGCCTTTAGATGAGATACCCATGCTTCTATCCCTTCTGGAGCCTGATAATTTTTTATTCTTTCCTCATAACTCTCGATGCAATTATCATTGTTTGACCCATACTGTATGATCTTGGGCTGCTGTTGGAGATGTTCAATCACCCACATTTGCAACAAAATTTTGCATCCTTCGAAGACTTTTGCTCCTGATTTACATAAAGTCAAAGCCCGATAAATGTCTGAGAGAATGATGGGGACAAGGGTGTGATTTTCTTTGGTGGTGAGGATTTGCACAACTTTCGCGGTGCGAATATCAATTGTTCGCTCTTTGTTTGGGAAGATCATGATTCCTAGAAAAGCCACCATGAAGGCAAAGCGACGGTGAATCTGCCAAGTGTCTTTGTTTTGCTTGTTAGTAAGGCCTTTCTCATGAATTTCGAACCCATCTGACTTTCCGAACCTTGAATACAAAAAGTTGAAGGAACAACATCCATTGATGACATTGCTTTTCCTTGATTTGACTGCTGATGTTCAGAAGACCGAAGAATCGATGTACCGAAGGAGCCTTTGTGAATATCAGGCTTTGATTTCTTAGACTTCCGTCAAAACCAGCATATCCAGCTATCTCCTCTAATGTAGGAGTAAGCTCGAAGTCAGAGAAATGAAAGACATTGTGAACAGGGTCCCAAAAAGTTACTAACGCCGCAATCAGATCATCACGGGGTTTAACTTTCATAATATCCGTGAGATTTCCCAAATGCTTGACGACCCATTTTTGACCATCTTCGCCTAAATCATACCACCACATTTGAAGCTGAAATAGAAACTCTTCTGTATTCGTGGATGGGGGGTTTTGCGTGGTGCTCATTTTGTATCTGAAATTTAATTTAATAAAGTCAAGACTCATTTTGAAAATATACACTAAAAAATCATTTTTCTTCAAAAATATTTATGTATTAAATACCTTTATTTCAAGATTTAAAACTATTTTTTGGAAATTTTTAAAACAACCCATTTTATTCCTCGGTTCTCACCATGATTTCATTTAAGCTGGTCAACAAGCATGTTCGAGGCAAATGAATGCACAAGTAGCAAGTAGGATGCATCAGGATGGTCTTTTTGTTTCGGGTTCACCTGTCCTAGACAGACCCAACCCCTGTGTTGAGTCTCCAAGGCCAAATGTACATGATGCAAATAGACGTTCCTACTAGGGATCCGGTACATGGCTGAGTTATTCTAGGTGAAAAACCTGAGGTTGATTGTTCTAAACCTGGCTTACCCAAACGGACAGTTTGAGCCGAAGCGGGGGCAATGTACCGAGAGCACGAAAGTCTACCCGGCCTAGTTACTTGTCCCAACTTCGTCTTATTTGGTATGACTTTAACAAAAAGGTGGGCCACGCGCACGTGTGCACCATAAATTCAGAAGACTCAGAAAGAAGGAGGTTTCGTAGCAATTGTATATGCATAATTCAAATAATATTAAAGCAGTAAAAATTTCATTTAGCATATTGAGCATATATCATGTAAAAATTAGACAATAAATAAAGCCAATTATAACAGTTATTTTAAGCTTGAATTCTTTAAACCCTGAACCAGAGATTCTGGGTAGTTATTCCCCAGCAGAGTCGCCAGAGCTGTCGCACCTCCTTTTTACCGCGCCCGCGGGGCGCGTGGGGAGTTTTCTCCAATTGAAGGACAGTCGAAACGGGATTTATTTAATTATTTCAGAGTCGCCACCTGGGAATTTTAAGGCGTCCCAAGTCACCGGTTTTAATCCCTGAATCGAGGAGAATATGACTCTGTTTATTATTCTGCGAACCAGAAATCCTGAGTAAGGAATTCTGTTAATCCGGAAGAAGGTGTTAGGCATTTCCGAATTCCGTGGTTCTAGCACGGTCGCTCAACTGTTTTTATTATTGGCTTAATTATCTTGATTTTACTAAATACGTTTTTATTGCATGATTTTACTGCCGCTTTTATTTATTGTTTACAATTATATAAACGAATTACGCGTACGTATATTCGTATTATATACCTTTTATAATTACAGGGGATCGTGTCACGCATAGGTGTACACAATAAAATTGACCATATTATATTTTTTGTTAAAACTCATATGTTCAAAATTTAAAATAAAATTAAGAACATCGTCACCCTTGTATTTAAACAATGAATTGCACATCTCGGGCTATATGAAATTATTTTGATATCCTCGGAGAAATCCCTTTTATTAAAATGTTCACTCGAAGTTGCGCAAACGCATAATTCGAATTGCTTTTAAAAATATAATCAGGTTACGCGAACGTATTCCTAATTACGCCAAATATTCTTAATGGTATTATGGATTTTCCAAGAATTGTTTATTATATCTACACATTTATATGAAAATCCTGAGAAATTCACATTTAAGGGATGCCTTTAAATTCTTTTAAAAGAATTCACAACTTATTAAATGTTGCCCGTTGATTGTAATTTCCGCGTATCAATTATATTCATCCAGATTATTCAAATTCAAATTCAAAGAATAAAAATATGATTAATACTATTTTTAGCAAATACAACATATGTATATATATACCAAAGAATGAATTGCATATGAAACTAACAAAAATGATTTATGAAGGGAAGAAGTATTTTTGAACAATTTTTATTTATTTTTATTTAGTGCAAATTCTATTTCTAATTACCATTGATATAAAGTGTTGCAATTTGTGCTTGTACATCTCATCTTATTCTCATGTACTTGCTTTTAATCTAATAGGCCTAATTATTTTGTTAATTCTGTTTACGATGGTAGCTAGGCATCAAGTTGATAAGAAAGGAATTAATATACAAACCTGATTCGATAAAATTGTCTTACATGCAACCCAACTGTACGTTGAAAACATTCATAACGTTCTAACATCGTAACGAGTTATATCAAATCACTTTTCACTAATGGTTATACATGCATCTGTTATCTTATACATGAAAAACACCACCAACACCATTTTAACCTTATTTAACAATAGAGGTTACTCGTGCAGTTTTCTTGATATTTCTACATTACTCTTTATAACACCAAAAATAATGGCCAATCCTCATGCCACGTTCCATACCTTGACAACTTAATTATATCTTCCCTTAATGAAAATTTAGAAATTAACATTATTACAACATTTATACCAACTTCAAGAAATGACATTTAACATACAGTCATCCCGTCAACATATACTACTTATTTAATTATGAAACAAAGCTGAACTTTTAACTAAAGAGCTCAAATGAATAGAAAATAGTATTACAATTCAAACTTTATTTATTGTCATGTTGAAACCCTTCACAACATAGGTTTTAAAAGATATGTACCTGGCAATGAAGGAAGAAGGAGTTAAAATTTCAGCAGTAGCAGTAGTAACAAATTCAGCAGAATAGCAGTATACAGCAAGTCTGAACAAGACCCGTTAACCCAGATGAACAGTGACAGAAACTTGAGAGAAAGATTTCAGATTCAAACTGAACAATATCCACAAAACCAACAACGGACAGATTCTAGAAGAATAATATTTTTTCAGATTTCAGTTTCTTCCTCTTTCGGATTCCTATTTCTGATTTTTCTATTTTTGTTGTTGTATCTGTGTCAGATTGTGTGTGTGTGTGTAAATGTTCTCTTTTGGTTTCTTTTCTGTTTCTTCTTCCTCTTCAGATTTTCATTTCTGATTTTCTGCTTGATTCTCTTTCTTTTTATCTCACTCTAGGTGTATTTTTTCTTAAAATCTCTCTCAAAATCTGATCTAAATCTCCTTAAATCTCTCTGAAAACTGATCTCTAAAATCTCTGTCTGAAAACTGATTTCTCTCTCCAAATTCCCTCTTAAAATCTGATCCCTTTTCAAATTTCCAGTCCCTGTACTTATACAGGTCTGTCCTATTTCCTTTTAGTGCTTCTTGGACCCCCTTCTTCTTTTAAAATCAGAACGTTCCATTAAAAACTGCTTTTGAATACTTTAAATGATCTTATCCTGATTTTAAGCAGCCCCATTATCCCTTGTTCCCCATTATTATCTTAAACTATAGCCACTAACATTTCATTATAATACACTAGCACTAACACACTGTTTTTACTGTTTTATTCCCAGAAATGCCCCTGACCTACTGTTTTTTACTGTCTTTATACGAAAAAATCAGAACAGATTCTACAATCTGTTCTCACAGCTATAACCAATCCTATTATTTGAGACAGTATATCACATTTATTCACAAGAATTGAATTTAAACAGAGGATTCTCAATTGAATACTGAACCTGAATAAAACACACTAACATTACACAGAACATGCAGGATTATTTCAACTGAAATTCAAAACTGAACTAAAAAGCAAACAAATACAGGAGCATTGTCAATATACTGACAATGCCCTGAAACTCAATGCTCAGAAATCAACATATACACAGCATTCATTTTGACAGACTCATTGAAATGTAAACAAGGGTGATTTAACTGACGAGTATTAATTTAAACTGATTATCTACAACAATTGTCAACAAACAGTCTATAGAAGCAGATTATTTCAATCAGTATTATCATAAACGAGAATTCATAATATAACTAATCGACGAATTTAATCGAGTCGATTACACACATTGTGAACAAACATAACCAACAGAAACAATTCATTTATTTGATCAGACTTACGGGTATGAGACAAAAATGATAGAATTAATCAAACAAAAATATGAAAATTAACAGGTTATTAAAACAAACAAAAATACACGTAGAATACACAAAAGAAATAGAAAAATACCTCTGAACCTTCAAATTTATTTAGACTAGAACTCCACTTGGATTCGGATTTTGTTTGAAATCAAACATACCTTAGTCGAAGTATTTTCCACTGAAAATACTTCGACTAAGGTCGATTAAACCTCAATCTTCTATTTAATTTGGGCAGAATCCAAAAGTCTGGTATTTCTAGGTTTCCTGAAGGTTCGATTTGGGGCTTAACCATTTCTGGTTAGATTCGAGAGGAACCAATGATGACACAAGGGTGAGGGAAACCTAGGGGTGACTTGGTGTTAGTTTAGAACAGATCTGGGTGAGTTCTTGTTTGGCTCGAATCTTCAAATGAAGATTCGAGAAGCTCTAAGGTGATTCGAGCCAAACAAACACCGGATCCATAACGAGGCATGCTAGGGGGTGCTATGGTGTTAACTAGGGGCTGTTTGGTTTAGATTTGAGTTTGGCTCGAATCTTCAAATGAAGATTCGAGAACCTTCAGGAAGATTCGAGCCAAGCGGCTAACATATTCGGATAGAGGGTGTTCAGGGGGTTCTGGGGTGTTAAGGTGGTGACCGGCGGCGTTGATGCCGCCGGGTTTCAGGCGGTGGGGAATAAGGGCGGCTAGGGTTAGGGGTTTGGTTTCGGAAGGGATGATGAACAGGAGAGGAGGGGGGGTGTTTAGCTTAGGGGCCTGGGCCTTATATAGGGGCCGGGGTAGGGGTTTGGGCCTTATATAGGGGTGGGGTGGATTGATCTCATCCGTTGGATCAATTAAGATGCACGGTTGAGATCAATCCCAACTTCTAAGTGATGAAGGGGATCAGGATACTATACTTGGGGAATCGAGGAATGCCGACAGTCACCATGAAGTAAGTAATTGTAGGGACATTGAGATCGATGAAGTCATGGAGGCAATGCGTAAGATGAGAAGGGGAAGAGCTACCGGGCCAGACGAAATTCCGGTTGAACTATGGAGGTGTGTGGGTAGAGCAGGCTTGGAATGGCTTACTGCATTGTTTAGTGTTATATTCAAGACTAATAGAATGCCTGAAGAGTGGAGGTGGAGTACAATGGTCCCGCTGTATAAGAACAAAGGTGATGTCCAGAGCTGTAACAACTATAGGGGCATCAAATTATTAAGTCATACCATGAAAGTTTGGGAGAGAGTGGTAGAAATGAGAGTGCGAAGGACGGTGTCTATTTTAGACAACCAGTTCGGGTTCATGCCGGGACGATCTACCACAGAAGCTATCCACCTTGTTAGGAGGATGGTGGAACAGTACAGAGATAAGAAGAAGGATCTCCACATGGTGTTTATTGATCTGGAGAAAGCATACGATAAGGTGCCTAGGAAGGTCTTGTGGAGCTGCTTAGAGGATAAAGGGGTCCCGAGTAACTATATTAGGGGGATTAAAGACATGTATGAGGGAGCTAAGACTCGGGTTAGGAAAGTAGGAGGCGACTCTGAACACTTTCCAGTTGTTACGGGGTTGCACCAAGGGTCTGCGCTCAGCCCATTCCTATTTGCCCTGGTGATGGATGCACTGACTCATCATATTCAAGGGGAGGTTCCATGGTGCATGCTATTTGCTGATGACATTATCCTAATTGACGAGACAAGAGACGGCGTCAATGAGAGGCTAGAGATTTGGAGACATGCTCTTGAGTCTAAAGGTTTCAAGTTGAGTAGGACGAAGACGGAATACCTCGAGTGCAAATTTGGAGTTGAGCCGACAGAAGCGGGAGTTGAAGTGAGGCTTGACTCTCAAGTCATTCCCAAGAGAGGTAGTTTCAAGTACCTTGGATCGGTTATTTCAGGGGATCGGGGAGATTGACGAGGATGTAACACACCGTATAGGGGTGGGGTGGATGAAGTGGAGGTTAGCGTCGGGAGTCTTGTGTGACAAGAAAGTGCCACCGTTACTAAAAGGTAAGTTTTATAGAGCAGTGGTTAGGCCTGCCATGTTGTATGGAACTGAATGTTGGCCGGTAAAGAACTCACATATCCAGAAGATGAAAGTATCAGAGATGAGGATGTTGAGGTGGATGTGCGGGCATACAAGGATGGATAAGATTAGGAATGAAGATATTCGAGAGAAGGTGGGTGTGGCCCCCATGGAGGACAAGATGCGGGAAGTAAGACTCAGATGGTTCGGGCACATTCAGAGGAGGAGCACTGATGCACCGGTGAGGAGGGGTGAGCGACTGGCTGCAGTGGGCACGCGGAGAGGTAGAGAAAGACCTAAGAAGTATTGGGGAGAGGTGATCAGACAGGACATGACGCGACTTAGGATTACTGAGGACATGACCCTTGATAGGGAATTATGGAGGTCGAGCATTAAAGTTGTAGGTTAGGGGAGGGTGTGAATATTTCTACAGCACAATAGAGGGAGACTATCCAGTTAGGAGTTAGACTAGGAATGTCATTGGTCGTCTATTGATGCAGGGCTTTCCCTCTAGTTGTACTTATACCAGCCACCTATTTCGTATTTCGTATTTTGTATCCTGTATTTCATATTCCATATCTCTTATATATTGTTGTTGTTATTGTTGTTATTTTTATTACGCATTTTTTATGGTACTAATATATCGTCTCCTATTGTTTTTTTTTTTAGCCGAGGGTCTCCTGGAAACAGCCTCTCTACCCTTCGGGGTAGGGGTAAGGTCTGCGTACATATTACCCTCCCCAGACCCCACTTGTGGGATTATACTGGGTCGTTGTTGGTTGAGATCAATCCACTTAACCAAACGTTGTCGTTTGGTTGAAATTCGGGGTCAGGCTGGATCGGGTCAAAGGGTCGGGTTACGGGTTACGGGTAAGGGGGTTGAGATCTCTGCCGTTGGATTGATTCAATCCAACGGTCCTTGATGAAGCGTGACCAAACGTTGTCGTTTTGGCTTGTGTAAATTGGACCGGACAGGTTTGTTTGGACTAGGCTGAGGGACAATTGTTTTATTTGGGCCTGGATTTCAATCCAGGTCCGATTATTTTATACTTGAAGCCTATTTTCTATTTCTCAATTTTATTCTTAATTAATAAAATCCTAATCAAAATTATAAAAACAAAATTATCATTACAAAAATACTAATTACCTTTTAATAGCCATTAACACATAGATAAAACATTAATTATACAGTGAAACATTTGAAATAGAACCAGTGCATATTTTTGTGATTTTATTTTGAATCAATTATTAAATGCATAATTAAATCCTAGATATGCATGAAACATATATTTTTATTTTAATTTTAATTTTATTATGACAAAGTAAACAATTACGGACATAACACACCACGCAAATTCAAAAATTGCACACTAAAAGAAATTTATTTTATTTTTGATTTATTTTGGAGTAGTTTTTTGTGAGGCAAAAATCACGTGCTCACATCTGGTTGAATCCATCTAGATCTCTTTAGATCTTAAACGATTTTGTGTTTGTTTGGCATTTTTCCTTTAAGATTTTCTGTTCTCACTATTGTTATTGACCGATTTCATTTACTCTAAAAGCTAGGGTTTCGATTTCTGAGGGATTTCTGCAAAAAGGTTTTAGCGCTTAAATTTTCTCATCTCTGACTTTCTTATTTACTCTTCGATTGATTTTTACTTGATTTAATCCAACTCCATGTATATGTCTTTGTGTTTTAGGGTTTTGATTATTTGACCGTTTATCCTACTATCTTTTGCCAGTTTACCTTTAATCCTGTCAATTAAGTGTTAATTGATTTTATTACCCAAATTAGGGCTTGAATTTAGTACCCGCATCTCCTTAGTAATATTTTACCTGTTTACCTTATTTATGTGATAAATTATCCTTGCTACTGGCCTGATTTTGTGTTCTGACTTTTAATTGACTTCTGGACCTACTACTTACCTTATTTAGACCTTAATCTCGCTGATTTATTCCGTGTTAATTTAAGTGATACTTCCATGATTCTGCCTATTAATTGATTCTTGTTAAGCCCTAATTGACTGATTGATTGATCTCTTTGCCTTATTGGTGTACCATTGATATCTTATTTGGTTTTACTCTACTATATGCTATAAAACCCTCCATTGTTCTAATTTTCAAACACACACGCTTAAACTCAGACACCTATACTTACAAGCACACACTGATACACACTTACACAATTTAAGTTCTTTGATTTGTTGCACTGTCTAGCCGGCTGAAAGCCAAGGCTGGACTCTTGGATTTCATTCGTCTTCACCTTCCTGTTTGCTATCTCCTTAACTAGTATGCCTTTATTTCTGTTATCATGTTCTCTTCTATATGCTATATAGTTAGACTTTAATATGATTCTGCTTGCCCTTCTATTTCCTGTTTACTGCTCTCTTAACTAGTATGTCTCAATTTACCATGTTCTATTCTATATGCTATGTAGTCAGTCTATTATAGACCTCAACATGTTCCTGTTTGTTACACGATTCCTGGTCATCTTGTTCTCACCTGTTATGCCTCAGTTGTTGTTGTTCCATGTGATTATATGATTAGTGTACTTCCAACTGCGATATGTTTCTGTTTGCCATGTGTTTCCTTCTTGCGTTCTCCTTGACTAGTATGCCTCAAATCCTGTTAATTTGCTTTGTTCTATGTGGTTATGTGATGGGATTACCTTAGCATGTCTATCCCTTGATTTCTATTTACTTCTTTCTAGACTAGAGAGCTTTAGTTCCTGCTATCCTGTGATATATGTTTGTTTGGTTAGTTATTTCAATCTCCAACATGCTTCTGTTCAATATATGTTTATATGAGTCCACCTAGTAATAGTTAATAAACTAAGTTATGTGAAACTCTGTCTAAATCAGTTGTATGTTCCATGTTCTGAACATGGTTGGATACTGCAAGCATGTAATTAAATATGTAGCTAATTCTGTCTGTTAACTCAAGTGTCCTTGCTTTTTGTGATTACTAATATAAGCATCCAGTTCAAACAAATACCAATCTTCCTAAATCATGTGCCGAGTATGGATTTTTGTTTGTACAACTCTGTTTGCAACCTTGTAACCTGAATCTATTTGATTCTAAATTTAAACTATTTTCTAAAATTGTCCCCCTTACTTTTTATGTATTGGTTTTCAAATTGCTACTCTTAGTCCTTTAGGTTCCTACCACCTCTAGTATGAGCACTACTCAGGGTCCCTGAGACTCCTTTGAACTCTAACACATTGAGGGCTGGTTTTCCAACCCTTTATGAATTCTGTGTTGAATACATGGTTCCAGTTTGAGCATTGCTCGGGTTCCCTGAGGCTCTTTAGGAACTTTGACACACTAGAAGCTTGGTTTAATGTGCTATGAATGGGTCCCTGCTACTGTTTCAAGACTGTTGTGCTGAAGGCCTGGCTTCCAGGTTTATATTGGGCCTGCTAAGGCTCCATATAGTATAATAGATCATGTTATGTAATTTATTCATATTGGCCTGTAATAATCTCTGTAATAAACAGATATGGGGTTATTAGTAAAATCTGGGGGGTCGATTCTCCTATCTTTGTTGAAATTAGGTAGAAATCCTGCCTATAGGATTTAATTATACTGATTGCATTATGTGGATACTGTATTATGATCCTGCTTGCATGATTCTTCTGATCGTTTGATTATGTGTTGCACATCTGCATGTTAGAAATTCTGCTTATAGGACTTTATGTTTAATTCTTTGCACTATAAATCATGTCGATGAGACCCATGCACATTTTTACATGCATTAGTAACGATGTCAATAGGACCCTATCTATTCGATTAGTAATTTTCCTGGCAATGTGCTTAAGAATTCTGCTCACATGTGATTAATAGAAATCATGCCTATAGGTTTAGAATTGTAGATATCATGCCTATAGGATTTCAAAATCAGTTTCTGCATTTAGAAATCATGGCTATAAGGTTTTAAAATCAGTTTTTTGAACTTAGATGTCATGCCTATAGGGAATAAGTATAAAATCAGTCTTGACACTTAGACATCATGCCTATAGGAAGTAAGTGTTCAAAACAGTTTCTGCACTTAAAAATCATGCCTATAGGAAATAAAGGAATCAATTTCTGCATTTAGAAAGCATGCTTATAGGGTTCAAGATAAAATCGGCCTGCTAAAATCAGTAACTAGTTTACAGCTTAGATACCATGTCTATAGGATTCTGCCCGACTATCACTTAGGCAAGCTTGTAGGTTAATTAAATTCTGGGTCTAAGAACTATGACTACTTGTTTGACATATGCCCGGATTCAGAGTATTAACGAAAATTAGTAGGCAACTGATAGGTACTCGTCTGCTCGCTTTAATAGAATTGTTGTATATTCTGTTTGTGCTCATTTAGATATCCTGCCTATATGATCCTAAAATCATTTAAAGTTGTTTGTTTGAACAACATGCATTTGTTTGTCTACTTGTTGAGGTTAATATGAGCCCATTTAATTGCTTCTTATGTGACAGTCCTACTTGACTTTTGTTTGTCGCTTAGTTTTCTCCTTTTAAACAACATAAGTGAGTCTAGAACCGCCTTAAATAGAGGTCCTAAACACCTCCAAGGCCAGAGGTAAGGGACGGGCAGTGCACGCATAAGATATGTACTAGATGTTATTAGAACGCCTAGGTAATAATTGAAAAAGGGGAGGGTAATTGGGTAGTAAAGGAAATGATGACATGTGCGCTAATGCTATGTGTAGCACCCCAATTTGGGGACGATTACCAAGTATTGCACGGAAGTGATCCTATAGGCTAAAAAATCTAGGACCCCTTTACTCCTTATTTTAAGAGTAATATCTATTTGTTTAAATTGCTTATAAGACTAATTCTCTTAAATTGAGTTTGGCCGGGACCCACCGTTATGGACCTCGAGGGGTGCCTAACACTTTTCCCTCAAGGTAATTTCGAGCCCTTACCCAATCTCTGGTGATGTAAACTAGTTCATGAGTTATTTGCTTTAGGTGTCCTAATGCACCTTAATCCGTTAGGTGGCGACTCTTCAAATCTCTTACCCAATTCCAAAAGGAAAGGAGTTGTCCCAAAATGTCGAAACCCGGACTCCGTGAGGAAAAAGGAGGCGTGACAAAGATCTAATCCCATTGTCCCCCAAAGTCAATCACACATGCTCTGAGCATGTCCTCCAAGATCTGAACTGTCCGCTCTGACTGCCCGTCGGTCTGTGGATGGAATGCAGCGCTGAGCTCCACACGGGTCCCCAACTCACTCTGTACAGCTCTCCAAAAGTGCAAGGTGAACTGAGGGCCTCTATTTGATATGATATAAATAGGTACACCGTGCAACCAAACTATCTCCCAAATATAAATATGGGCCAACCTCTCTGAAGTATAAGTAGTTGTAATTGAATTAAGTGTGTTGACTTGGTCAACCTGTCAACAATGACCCAAAATGCATCGAACTTACACAAGGTCTGCGGCAGCCCAACTACAAAGTCCATAGTAATGTGTTCCCATTTCCACACTGGTATTGTCATCTGCTGGAGTAAGCCACCTGGCCTAAGGTGCTCAAACTTGACCTGCTGACA
Organism: Nicotiana tabacum; assembly: GCF_000715075.1. NCBI lineage: Eukaryota > Viridiplantae > Streptophyta > Magnoliopsida > Solanales > Solanaceae > Nicotiana > Nicotiana tabacum. The sequence continues at coordinate 73,980,690 of NC_134090.1, forward strand.
ATTTAGGCACCTAGATACATACTCAACTATGTCTTTCTTCATTCGTCGCCACTAATAATGATGTCTCATGTCATGATACATCTTCGTAGCACCTGGGTGAATGGAATACCGAGAATTGTGTGCCTCCTCTAGAATCTTCCCTCTCAAGCCATCAACATTAGGAACACATAGATGACCCTAGAGTTGTAGAACACCATCCTTGCCGATAGAAACCTCCTTGGCGCCACCCTGCAGTACCGTCTCCCTGAGGACTACCAAGTACGGATCATCAAACTGTCGAGCCCTGATCTGCTCCAATAGTGAAGACTAGGCAACAACACATGCAAGAACTCGGCTGGGCTCCAAAATGTCCAACCTCACAAGTTTGTTAGCCAAGTACTGAATTTCCAAGGGTAGTGGCCTCTCCGCTGCTGAAATGAATACCAAGCTACCCATATTCTCTACCTTTCCGCTTAAGGCATCCGCGACCACATTTGCCTTGCCCGGATGATAAAGAATGGTGTTTCATAATCCTTCAGTAACTCAGGCCTTCTACGCTGCCTCAAATTGAGATCCCTTTGCTTGAACAAATGCTGCAAGTTGCAATGATTTGTATAAACCTCACATGATACCCCATACAGATAATGCCTCTCCATATCTTAAGAGCATGAACAATCGCGGCTAACTCCAAGTCGTGCACATGGTAATTCTTCTCATAAATCTTCACCTAACGTGAAGAATATGTAATAACTCACCCCTCCTGCATCAATACATAACCCAAGACAACACGTGAAACGTCACAATAAACTGTACACATCCCCGAACCGGAAGGCAACGCCAGAACTGGTGTTGTGGTCAAAACTGTCTTGAGCTTCTAAAAGCTTGCCTCACAATCATCATACCAATGAAACAGAGCACCCTTCTAGGTAAATCTAGTCAAAGGTGCTGCAATGGATGAAAAGTCCTACACTAACTGGTGATAATAACCTGCTAACCCCAAGAAACTCCTAATCTCAGTCACCGAAGTGGGACGAGGTCAACACTAAACTGCCTCAATCTTCTTGGGATCCACCTTAATACCCTCGCCTGATACAATATGCCCCAAGAACACCACAGACTCTAGCCAAAACTCATACTTGGAGAACTTAGCATACAACTTCTGTTCTCGCAATGTCTGAAACACTACTCTCAAATGCTGCTCATGCTCCCCCAGGCTACGTGAGTAAATCAAGATGTCATCAATGAATACAATAACAAAGGAATCAATATACGCCCTGAACACCCAGTTCATCAAATCTATAAACGCCATCGGGGCATTAATCAAGCCGAAGGACATCACCAGAAACTCATAATGGTCATAGCTAGTACGAAAAGCAGCCTTCAGAACATCTGAGTCCCGAATCTTTAGTTGATGGTACTCTGACCTCAAGTCGATCTTAGAGAATGCCCTAGCACCCTGCAATTGGTCAAACAACTCATCGATACGCGGCAACAGGTACTTGTTCTTGATGGTAACTTTGTTCAACTGGCGGTAATCAATGCATATCTGCATAGTTCCATCTTTTTTCTTCACAAATAAAACTAGTACACCCTAAGGTGATACACTTGGTCTGGAAAACCCCTTTGCTAAAAACTCTTCCAGCTGTTCCTTCAATTCCTTCATCTCTTTCGGAGCCATACGGTACGGTGGGATAGATATAGGCTGGGTACCTAAAGCCAAATCAATATGGAAATCACTATCGTGATCTGGTGGCATGCCTGGAAGGTCAGAAGGAAACATATTAGTGAACTCCCGGACTACTAGCACTGAATCAATTATCGGAGACTCTGCGATGGTATCCCAAACATAGGCTAGATAAGCCAAACAACCCTTTTCGACCATATTTTGAGCCTTCAAAAAAGAGATAACCCGACTAGCTGTACTAATAGAGGAACCCTTCCACTCTAATCTCAGCAACTCTGGCACGACTAAAGTAACAGTCTTGGCATGACAATCAAGGATGACGTGATATGGGGATAATCAGTCCATGCCCAGGATAACCTCAAAATCGATCATATCAAGTAACAGAAGGTCCGCTCTAGTCTGATAACCACATAATGTGACCATACAGGATCGATAGATCCGATCCACAACCACAAAATCGCCCACAGGAGTGGACACATAAATATGAGTACCCAAGGACTCACGAGGAATATCTAGGAAGTGAGAAAACAGAGATGACACATATGAATAGGTAGACCCTGGATCAAATAATACCGAAGCATCCCTACCACAAACAGAAATAGTACTTGTGATCACGACATTTGAGGCCACTACATCTGGTCTACCCGGAAAAGCATAGAATCTAGCTAGAGCGCCGGCTAGCTGGCCTCCACCTGGCTGAACAATAGCTGGCTGACCTCCCCCTGCTTGGCCTCCATCTCTAGGACGACCCTTACCTAGCGGACGACTGGTGCTGCAATCATGGGGCTGATGACCCTACTGTACTGCCTTGCCCCGAAGTCTAGGATAGGTCCTCGTCATGTGACTTGGATCTCCACATTGTAACAACCTCTCGGTACCATAGACTATTTCCCCAATGTCTAACCCTGATGGCCTGAATACCCACTTGAAGGACTCTAAATGGCTGGTAGGCGATATTAACTCTCTGGCATGGCACTTTAATAGGCACTGGAAGGACCCTAATGAGATGGTGGGCGATAAGAACTCTCTAACATAGCAATAAAATAGGGTCGCGCTAGAGCACCCCGAGGAGGTGGTGGTGCTGGATATGTGGGCCTGCTAGGCTGACCCCTCCCAAGCTGACCCCTGCCCCTAGCCAGGGCACCTCTAAGCTCTATAAAGAATCGGGTCCTATTGTTTTGCTGCCTCTGCTCTCTACCTCTCTGGCGATAGCCCTCAATCCTCTGAGCAATCTACACCACTAGCTGATAATCGGTACCCATCTAAACCTCTCAGACCATGCTAGCCCAAATATCGGGGTGCATTCCTGCACAAATCTCTACACTCTCTCTATGTCTATAGAAAGTTTCATGAGTGCATGGCGAGACAACTCAGAGAATCTCGCCTCATAGTCGGTCACAGATATCTGACCCTGCCTGAGCTGCTCGAACTGGCCTCACAACTCTTCCCTCTGAGAGGGTAGAATATACCTGTCCAATAGAAGCTGTGTAAACTGGTCCCAAGTCATGGGGGGAGAACTCGCTGGTCTACCAAGAAGAAAAGACTGCCACCATCTACGAGCCCTACCCTCTAGCTGGAAAGTCGTGAAATCCACCACGTAGGACTCTAATATCATCATGTTGTGCAGTCTGTCCCTGCACCGATCAATGAAGTCCTGGGGGTCCTCATGCCGCTCACCCCCGAAGATAGGAGGGTGTAGCCTAGTCTATCTGTCCAATAGCTTCTACGGATTGCCGTCCACAGCTTGTCTAGGCTTAGGTGTAGCTACGGCAATTAGCTGGGCCCCGCCCACGGGTAGTTATCCAGAGTCTGATATACTGCAACTGCGCACCTAAGAGCCTAAGCAGTAGGGGTCTGTGCTCCCCCTCCTGCTTAAGATGTGGCTGGGTCTGCTGGAAATAAACCAGCCTGAGCCATAGTGTCCATGAACCGCAGCATACGGCCCATGACCTCCTAAAAGCCCGGTGCTTTCATGAAATCTACCGGGGACGGTTCTGCGGTAGACACCTCACCCTGCTCCTCAATGATGGGATCCTCCACTATATTTGCTAGAGGTGCTACTGGGGAAGCTTTGGGATGCCCTCATCCCCTACCTCGGGTTGGTGCCCTCCCCCAGCCTCTGCCTCGGCCTCTAGCAACAGGGGGAGCAGCCCTCCCGGGTCTGGAACATCCGTTGTACGCGTCCTCACCATCTGTGAGAGAATAGAAGAAGGAAACTTAGTATACCATCAACTGCACGACAGGAGATGAATAAAACGTAGTTTCCTAACACCCTATAGCCTCTCGAAGATAAGTACGGACGTCTCTGCACCGATCCGCAAAACTCTACTAGGCCTGCCCATAACTTGTGAGACCTATGTGAACCTAGTGCTCTGATACCATGTTGTCACGACCCAATTTCATTATAGGTCGTGATGGCGCCCAACACCGTTGTCAGGCAAGCCAACATTGATCAAACTGGTGATTTCCCGTTTAAATGAATTACTAAGTGGATGCAATTTTACATTTGTTAAGGGATTTAGAAATTTACCAATGTGGCAAAAATTAAACTGAAGCAACGAGTACAAGTCGTAGTCATGTAACAATACCAAAATCATAAGTCTACTAGTGTGTGTGCCAAGACCTAGTGTCACAAGTATGTGGGCAATCTAGTAGAATATACAAAAAAGTATAGATAGATAGAAAATAAACATAAAGAAGACTCCAACTGCTGCAGAACCGCTCAGGAGGCTCTCACCGTGAAGTCTTGAAATGGGTATCAAAGTTGTGCGCCAGACTGGTGATTAGATGCACCCACCTCAAATCCTGTACAATTAAGTACAGAAATGTAGCGTGAGTATATAAGAAATATGTACCTAGTAAGTATCTAATCTAACCTCAAAGAAGTAGTGACGAGGGGTCGACTCTGACACTTACTAAGGGCCAACAATATAATAATACGAAATTCTAATTAAGCATGGTATATAGAGATAACAAGAAAACTCAGAACAAGAAATAACTGAACAATTCTTTCATCATATTCAAAAAAACCAAAGCACCTTCTTCATTTAACACATATGATCACACAACAATGAGCTTATACCAATTGTAAAAGGACTTCTAGTTCTAATAACACACAAAATCCATTGAGGACGTTCGGTCTGATCCAACATAAATATAAACGGTGCACTGCCGATGGTCGAATAGTACGAACCATATATGCATCTATTACCCCGCTCGCGAATCATACATGCGACGCGGTCAAATATAAATTTATCAAATAATTCATAATCCTTTCCTGGTTCTTTCCCAAAAAAAGACAATTCAACATGAAGCTTTTAGATCCTTAAAATTTCTAAACTTAGTTCCATATGATACAAATAACAAATATAATCGAATAACGGTGTCCACAAAGCATGGTGTAAACCTAAAACTACCCGGACGTAAATAGGAATAGTAGCTACATACGGACTCTCGTCACTTCTTGTGTATGTAGACCCTACAAACAATCACATATTTTAATAAAGTTCACCTGTGGGGTAAATTCCCTCTTACAAGGTTAGAAAAGAGACTTACCTCATCTCAAAGACTACTTCCCACTTCATGAATGCGCTCGAACCTCCAAATTTGATGCTAAACGACTCAAAACTCACAAATCTAGGTCGAGATCATTTCCTTAGGAGCTCTCAAATCGCCCAAGAGTGGAGGAATATGTGATAAAAATGGCCCTAACCCGTAATAAATGAGGCTCACTGCCTCCAGCAATTTTTGCACATTCACCCTTGCTTCTGCGGACAAAGGGTACGCTTCTGCAGAAATTCCTGGGCCGGCTGGGACCGCTTCTGTGATCATTTTACCGCTATTACGGAGGAGGGGAAGCACCTGCGAAATTTGAGCCGCCCTCCATTGGCCGCATCTGCTAGACTTGGCCCGCACCTAAGAGCTCGCACCTACGGCTGGCCAACCGCAGGTGCGGTTTTGACAGATCTGGGGAGCTTCAGCTCCCAAAAATGGTCTGAGCCTCGTCCGATCGACTCTCAGGCCCCCGCCCAAATATACCCACAATTCTGGAATCATAAAACAGACTCGCTTGAACTTTCGGATTGCCCAAAACAACATTAAAACAAAGAATCGCATCCCAAAATCAATTAAATCAAACTTTAGAACTTCAAGTTCTTCAATTTACTTCCAATGCGCCGAAACGTACTTAAACTACTCGGAATGACACCAAATTTTGAGTGCAAGTCTTATCCCGATCTCGGAATCCCATTTGGACCTTGATATCACCAAAACCCGCTCCAAACCAAATTTAAAGAACTTCTAAAACTTTCAAGATCGACTTTTACTATTAGGTGCCGAAACGATCCTTGGTCATCCAAGACCCGATCCGAGCATACGCCCAAGTCCGAAATTATCATACGAACCTATTGGAATCGTCAAAATCCCGATGTCATGACCCAAAACGATGGACCACGATGGGCACCCGATATCTTACTCAATCGAGTACCAACATAACGTATCTTTTCATGTCATACTATCATAGATAACTGATCTGGAAGGCTGCTGTGAGATAAGTAGAATACAACATGTGATACCAACTTATATATAAGACATACGGGCCTATAAGACCAAAATAACCACTCGTATACTGAACATAGGCCGACAAGGCTATACAATCTTTTACGTACATGACACATGTCTACAAGCCTCTAAGAATACACAATTTTCACAAAGGTCGGGATAGAGTCCCGCCATACCAAATAATACACGTCTAAATCATACTAACCAAACAAGCAACTCCGAAGCAAATGGAGCGCACCAACATCTTCCGCTGAGCTAATAGCCTACTTGGAGAGCTCTCGACCGGTCTATCAGGACCTGCGGGCATGAAACGCAGCGTCCCTAGGCAAGAGGGATGTTAGTACGAATAATGTACCGAGTATGTAAGGCACATAAATAAGTATATAACAGACATGGAAGAAATATAGAGTAAATGACTCAATCTGTAAGTCTGGATAATTCTGTAAATCATGAAATAATTATAATGTCATGCATATGCATATGAATGTCATCCCGTGCATAGGTACATGTTTCATAACATCATCAGGCCTCTGAGGGCATCCCATCATATTATCTCGTCCACTGTGGGCAAAATCATCAACGTAAACCAGTTGATCAGATGGTGGTGCGTATATAACACCATAAACTTTCCCATATCCCATATACATATATATATACGCATATATACCGCCATCTAATCATGGGTCAAAGTGCATGTTTAAATGCATGAAATGCATATGGAATACTTTAATAAAATCTCTCGGTACGTCATAAGACCATTATGCCTCTGATTAATATCATGAAATAAACTTTACCAACTTACGTATTTTTGAGACCCATGAACATGCGATAGAATAATAAGACATATGAGAATTCATGAACATAGACATCTCTAATATTTCTATGAATAGAGTCATTTATGGAAGTTGTGTATTTGCTTCTTTCGTTCGTGTCATATAGATCACGGCAAAATAAAGGAGGGCTTAGCCTTAACATACATGAGTCGATTCTCTTGACAATCCCTCTAACAGATGTCAATTGTGACAATACGTAGCGGTAAGATCGGAATAGGGATAAAATTCGTATAACTTCACATGAAGCCCTTGTTGAAAGCCCTTGTTGAAGATCGCTACTTGGTAGATGTAGAACATCTCATTTTGATGAATTTGATCAAACTTTTGTATGGCTTTCTTGCTGGAACAGTAACGTTCCCATTCATTTCTTTATGAATTTTGGAAGATGCTTATACATGGCTTTCTTGCTGAACGTATTCCCATTCATTTATTTGTGGAGAATTCTTATACACTTTGTATCTTTTACATTAGAGTACTCTTTATATTAAAATGGGTGTGGGCCCCATATTATGTGGTGGCTTAACCACCTCACCCTCCTAATTGCCACCTTGTAGTAATGACTAATGAGTCATTAATTGGAATTGGGGGGCTGTCACTTTAGGGGAATTTAAACTTATCCAAAATTTCATCCCTTTTCCTTAATCCATTTATTAATTCCCTATCCAATAATTAACTAATTACCAACATAATTAAGTATTATCTCAAATTAATTAAAATACTATTTATTTTTAGCACATCTTATACGTCTTATTATCATGGCCATGTGGTACCTTGTATGAGAGTAGTCCATAAATATCAGGTATTTTAGCTCGTGCCGTATTTTATCCCAAAATATCAAACTTCGACGAAATTCATTTTCTTCGATTTGCTTACCCTCTCACCTTCACGAATTTATTCATCACTTGCTATAAATAGCATATATGCTTATAATCTCAAAATAATATCATCCCCGATTCTACTTCGATTAACTTACGATGAAACTTTTACGTACGAAATGCGGGATATAACACAACACCTCATTTTCGAGCTTTCATCAATTTATTTATGGTGCACTTTCACGTATAAAAATACGGTGTGTAACATCCGATTCCGAGGTCGTTTACTCACAATGTTGGCCGAAGAAACTTGACCTTTTAAGCCAGCCTTAAGGATCTAAGTGTTCCGATTTCAACCCAAATTCTCCCAAATCCCGAACCAATCATCCCCGCAAGTCATAAATCAGTAAAGCAAGTACGAAAAGTCTCATTTAGGGAATGAGTTTCTAGAAAGCAAAATAACCGGTCGGGCAGTTACATGACCACAATGCAAATAATGAAGTTTAAATGTGATCCCAACAATCTTGTGGGTTCGGGTTCGAGATGGAGATGATGAAGAATTGTTTGTTGAGAAGTTGAAGAAGTTCATCTTCTTCATCTATGTCTTCAATATCCTTGAGGTGTATCTCTGTTATGGAATGGGTGGGCCAGCACTGAAGAAAATGAATTGAAGGGTCTTTTGGATTTTCCTTGCTAGTATATGCTTGGAAGAGATGAGCTTATTAAGTTTTAAGCAAGGAAATTAAAACTGCAATTGTCTTTATTCACTAACGTGTCGGGTTATGGGTAGTTTTGAAACCCGGGTAGATTAAATTAGGGGTGGTTCGTTTAATGTGGAGTTGCCACATGGTCGTCCATAAAAAATAAGGGCAGATGTGATTCATAGTATAACGGTAGGGTCTGAAATGCCAAATAGTATAATGGAGGGTAAGTTTAAATAATTTTGATAGTAAAGAGATATATTTGGCCCTTTTCCATATTATAATTAGCCATTTTTGTAATGGTATATTGATTTTCCCGTTAGAATTTAAATTTGACGGTTTGCGTAAATGGCCATTTTATAAAACAACTATTTTGAGTTGCAGCTTTTAAATGAAGAGTTGCAACTCTTCAGTATTACCCAACTTTTTGGCTATAAATGCATTATCTTTCCCCTAGATTTTCCTTACGAAATTCTGATTGCTCCTTCTTCCTTCTGCATTATTTTTAACATAAAAACAGTAAGTGTGATTCTCTACCGATCTTTGAGTTTTTTTTTATCACTGGGGTTTGAAATACCGCTACATCAGTGAGGGTCATCCGTTCTAACCTAGGAAAAAATAATCCTATACATCGGGTACTTCGAGGGGATTAAGTTCTTTAAGGAAAACTATGAATTCAGTGTGCTCATATTAATTTTATGTTTCTTCTACATTTTTGGTTTTACATTATTTTTATTTTTGAATATATTTTCAAATATAGAATACTAACAGAGAGTATATTTTCGATAGACCCTCAGCACAAGAAAGATTGAAAAAAAAAAGCAATAACAAACACAATTTAACAAAAGCAAGATAGTAAGTAAATCGAAGCGAAAGAAACAATAGGTAGTAATAGAAATATAATAATAAGACAATACAAGACTAACACTAATACTACTAGCATGAAAGAGAAAACGCTAGACTATCTACTAACTTTCTATCTTAATTTTTAACCTCCACACTGTTGGAAAAATAATATCCTGCCCAGGAATAATATCCACGGTAAATAATAATAATACAAGAGAGTAACAACGACATCAAATCCTTTAACAGAGTATAATATAATATTCGAGCGGAGCAATATAATATCCCAATAATATTACAACTTGGTAGTGTTAAGAGACTACTATAATTTTGAAAGAAATAACACTTTTTATTTTAAACACCTTACTACAATATTACTCTCACTTTCCATTTATCCCACAAACTACAATCTATGAGTTACTCTCTCTATACTTTATTGCGGTCTTTCTGATTTTTGGTGTAGTGAAATGAGGACCGAAAGGCTTTTGTTTATAGCCAAAAGAACCGCCCAAATAGCTAATGAAATTGGCTTGTTGCCAATTTGGTTATGCAATTGCTTTTTGCAATTTGCCTACAAATGTCAGACGCCTACAAATTGCTTTCCCTTCTTCTAATCATTTATTTTATTCAATATGGTTCCACAAATCTATTCCTTAATTTTGTTTTTTTGTTTTTAATTCCAAGTATTGATCTCAACCTCTGAAACTTTTCAAACTTGAGAGGTTTTGTAAAAATGTCTGTAACTTGATCTTAAAATTTCATATATTTAAGTTTTACCTCCTTCTTGATAATGCATTCTCTAATGAAGATATCTTGTGTTTATATATTTGCTTTGATCATGATACACCAGATTTGTTATCAATACAAATATATGTAGCTTCAATTTGTGGCAAATTGAGTTCTTTCAATAATCTTCTCAGCCAAATAGCATGATACATACAAGATGTTGCTGCAATATGTTTAGCTTCACAAGTCGAGAGAGTAACAATTGATTATTTATTTGAACTTTAAAAAATAAAACAATCACCCAAGAAAAATACAAATCAGTTGTGCTTTTTTTTTATCATTAATATCTCCCGCATAATCAATTATTACAAGACTCCATAAGGTTGAAATCACTAGAAGAAGAATAAAATAGCCCAAAATCAAACATACCTTTTAGATAACGAAGAATTCTTCTAGCAGCTTTCAAATAAATGGAGATAGGAGCTTCCATGAAGCGGCTTACTACTCCAACTACAAAGAGTATATCTAGCCTGGTACAAGTCAAGTACCTCAAACTTCCTAGAAGACTTTTGAAAAAATGTTGGATCTACTTTTTCTCCTTCATCAAATTTGGAAAATTTTATTCCACTCTCCTTCGGTGTGTTCACGTGGTTACAATCCAGTATGTTGAACTTCTTCAATATCTCTTTTGTATAGATTTATTAAGAGATAAAAATTCCATCCTCCATCATCTTCACTTTTAGGCCCAAGTAGTAGGACATGAACCCTATGTCCGTCATCTCGAACTCGCGGGACATATCTTTCTTAAAAGTTTCAAACAAACTTGGGTTATTACCCATAAAAAGAAGATCATCAACATAAAGACAAACTAGCAAGATATCTTCGTTGGTATAACTTTAAGGTAACGAGCATATTCATGGAGATAATGAGAAATTCATTGTCTTAAAAATACTTATTGATGCAACTATTCCATGCCCGTGGGGCTTTTGTATAGATTCCTACTCCATGACTTGTTTCCACCTTTTATCTATAACAGTTTCATCAAAGTTCATTGATTCACTATCAACAAAGGGACAATATAATAATCCAAAATTACTAACTTTTTATGTGTCATCATAGAGCTTTTGAATACTCCTCGTCCTTTGCAGTTGTTCATTAGAATTTTTGTTGAGAAGAAGGAGATGCAACATTAGTTGGTGAAAGAGGTAGAGTTCCATCTTGCACAGGTTCCACGGTCTCTAGTTCTTCTTCATCACCAAAGTATGGAAGAAAATCATATGAAGTTTCTTCCTAAGCTTCCCAATTTCATGCCAATTCTTCATCAAATTCAACATCACAACTTATCACCACCTTGCCGCTGCTTGGGTTATATAACTTGTAGCTTTTTGAACTCATATCATAGCCAACAAACATATACTTTACACTTCGATCATCAAGCTTTGCTTTCCCTTGATGTGGAATATAAGCATAGGCTATGCTTCCAAAGATTCTTAAATTTTTAACACTTGACTTTCTTTCACTCCATGCTTCTTGAGGAGCTTGATCTCTAACATTTCTTGTTGGAGACCTGTTGGTCAAATAAATTGCATAAGAAACAACTTCGGCCCAAAATTCCTCAGGTATACTTTTATCTTTCAACATACATATAGTCATATTAAGAATCATTCCATTCTTTCTCTGGAACTCCATTTTGTTGGGGTAAATAAGGTAGGCGACCAATTCCATGAGACTGACAAAGTCATGAAATTCTTTTGAAGTGAAATCACCTCCTCTATCAGACCTTAAAGCTTTTATTTCATAGCACTTCTTTTTCCACACGTACTTTGAAATTTTTAAAAGCAGCAAAGCTTTAGATTTTCGTTCAAGAAATAAACCCAGGTCTTTCTACTAAAGTCATCAATAAAGAGAAGAAAGTATTTACTTTTACAAAAGGAAGGTGCATTGAATCCACACACATCAGTGTGAACAAGTTGGAGTGGTTTAGTTGCTCCTAACACGAACACCTTAGGAAAACTTCTCCTTGCATATTTTCCAAGAAGACAAGCTTCACACAATTAGTTGGGATGGTTGATTGATGGTGTTCCATGCACCATGTTCTTTTCTCCCATTAATTTGAGCGCTTCAAAATTCAAGTGCCCAAATCACATGTGCCAGCACCATGATTCATCTTTCACATTAGCCTTCAAACACTTTGCATTAATTGTCTTAAGATTCGGAGAAAATAATCTATTCTTTGTCATATGCACTTTAGAAATTAGAATTCCACTTGAATCTCTAAGCCAAAGATGCATATTTTTCATGTGAATATCATATCCCTTTTCAAGAAGTTGGTCCAAACTCAAAATATTACTTTTTAATTTTGACACATAATAAATATCTTGAATTAACTTGCAGACACCATCTTTACAGGAGATCAGAATCGTACCTGTCCATTTGATTTGAATCTTTGAGGTATCTCCAAAGGACACATTACCTCTCACTATTTTATTTATCTCCACAAACTTGTCTTTGCATCCACACATATGATTGCTTGCTTCATTTTTCAAATATCACGAGCTACAATCATCCATGTCTTCTTCCTTGAGTGTCAGCAACAATGTTGACTCATATTCTTCTTTCTTTTCGTCAATAAGGTTAGCTTTCTCTTCAATATTGATACGACATTCTCAAGAGTAATGGCCAAATTTATGACAATTATTACACTCAATTGTTGATTTGTCATACCTTTGTCCATTATTTTCTAGATAATAGCCACGTCCTCTTCCTCCTTTTGTCCACGGCCACGACCTCTGAATGTTTGGTGGATTTTAACTTCATTGTTGAAGTTGTTACCATTACTTCTTCCTCTTCCATGACCACCACGGCCTCATCCTCGTCCATTCTCTCAATAGCTTTTTCACCTCCATAATTCTTAAAGGATGTCTGAGTTTTAAGAAGTTGCTCCAGTAGCACTTCTTGTCTCCTCTTGATCTTTTCTTCATGGGTATGTAAAGAACCCTCCAATTGTTCTACAGTCATAGAGTCTAAATATTTAGACTTCTCAATAGTACAACCACAAAATCAAACTTAGGTGTTAAAGTACGAAGGATTTTTTCTACCACACAGACATCTTCTATGCCAACCCCCCCTCCCATTGTATCTTCTTAATTGATTCATAAAAACCTTCACTTTTGAACAATAATCCGAAATGCATTCAGATTCTTTCATTTTTAAAACTTCAAAATCTACCCGTAGAGTTTGAAGTTTTACCTGCCTCACCTTTTCAAATCCTTGGAGAGAATTTTATAAAATCTCCCAAGGTTCCTTTAAGCTGGTAGCATATGCCTCCTTCTCAAATATATTGGTGGATGAGTGTGAGAGCTTGTTGATCCTTCTTTCTTGTCTTTGCTAAGACATCTTTTTTATTTTGAGGCAGAGCTTCCTCGTTATCAGATTTTGCATACCTCTGTCTATGATTTTTCGCACATCTTGAGAGTCAAGAATGACTTTCATATGTAGACACCATTTTTCATAATTATCTTTTGTGTGAGACGGGGTTACTGAAAAGCCAACAGACTATTATTCTCCATGGTTGTGATACCGCGTTGTTGGGAAATAATATTCCACCCAGAAATAATATTCACGACAAATAAAAATAACACAAGAGAGTAACAACGACACCAAATCTTTTAACAGGGCAAAATACAATACCCGAACGGAGCAATATAATACCACTATAATATTATAACTTGCTAGTGTCAAGAGACTACAACAACTTCAAAAGAAATAATACTCTTTATTTTAAATACCTTACTATAATACTATTCCTGATCTCTATTTATCTCACAGACAATAATTTTTAGATTACTCTCTCTATACTTTATCGTGCTCTACCTGATTTTTGGTGTACTGGAATGAGGAACGAAAGGCTTCTATTTATAGCCAAAGGAATCACCCAAACAGTCAATGAAATTGGCTTGTTGCCGATTCGGTTTTGTAATTGCCTTTGCAATTTGCCTAAAACTTGTAAGGCGCCCACATTTGCTTTCCCTTCTTCTAATCATATTTTTTCTTTTTCTTTTTTTCTTTTATTTAATATGGTTCCCAAACACCCTTCTATCGATAGTTAATATCGATAAGCTGAAGCAACATCATATATTGTCTTATCACTTATATACGGGTCAATTGATTGTGTAGCTATTTATAAATTTATTTTTAGTTTTATGATCAGAGTCAGATTTTTAGATATTTTCATGGGGCACGTGAACCCGTGGTCTTTCCGAAAACTAAGTATTTTATATACATATTTTTTAGAATTGATTTAGTATTATCTGCTGGCACCCATGCTCCAAAGAAGCTAAATGGTGCACTTGGTTGAATGTTGAGTTATTTTCCTAGAGGATTAGGGATCAAATCCCACTTAATACTTCTTTTTTTCTCATTTTTTAGTGGTGCACCCATGTCATTAAAATCTTAGATCCGCCTTTGTTTATGATCCTCTCTTTTTTTACATATGAAAGATTTACTTCTACACGTAAGAAATATGTCTTTTACACATTCTAAATATAAAAAAAATATTTTCTTAATTTTTAAAATTGTAAGGGACATGATATAAAAATAGCACCCCCAAGTACTCTCACGCCTAACAAATAGTACATATAAAATAATTTGAACATGCATCGAGTATTGTGCAGCGAGTATGTGTGTCATTCACACACATAATGACATAATGAGACACACGAGACATTTTCGATTATTCCCAGGTTGAGCAGACAATTCGCTGGTTGTTACAGTATTTTTTTTCTTGTACGGTTGTCAACACTTATCCAAAACAATTACCTAATTGACTTGGAAATCCCAAGTAGGAAGAGAGGAAAGGAGTTTGAGATTGTGATGCATGCATGTTTTGCAAGTTGAGACTGATCAAAAGGGAAAAGATGTGGCTCCCAAACAATAAGGGAAGCCCTGCAAACAGAAGGGGCAATGGGACTGGAGTTGTTGCAATTGCTATTGACAAAGATAAAGGCAGCCAATATGCTATCAAATGGGCCACTGATAATTTGGTTAACAGAGGCCAAACTCTCGTCCTTATTCATGTTGTCACCAAACCTGCTTCTTCTTCCTGTATGCCTCTCTCCCTCTTTCTCTCTCTCTATGTCTGTGTGTGTGTATACATATGTCCGTGTGCGTGTTTATTTGAAATGAGCTAGAAAATGAACAAATCGAACATAATAACGTAAGTGGTAAAGATAATTGAAATTTGGGTAATTACTTGCCGTTAGGAAACAATCTAGTTTTTTCCCTTGACGTGTGACGTAGTTTCCACTGGGGTAATTTTAAACCATAGTCAAATATTTCCAAGGCAAATTTGGACTTTTTTCCTCAAAGAATTTGGACACGTGAAGTCTACTCATTTCACACTGGATCTCCATTAATGGCAGTATGAGACAATTTGCTAACGCAACGTATGAATAGACCAAAAGTGTAACGGATGGCAAAATTGAGCAATTTTCAAATATTACCAAGGCAAATTTGGACCTTTTAGTAACCTAGGTTATACATTTGATTGTGGAACATATAGGTGATGAGCTTCCAAGATCAAGAAATTTGTAATCATCGTAAGTTTTGTGGATCTTTCTTTCCCATCCATTTTTCCCCTATAATGCTCCTAAGTGGCTGGCCTTGATATTGTTGCATTTGCTCTTGTAGTTTGACCAATTATAGCTAGGGTTTGATTCAAACTCTAGGTTGAGCTAGAAATGGTAGAGTATAATTTCTGCTTTTGTATGTGATCTAATTTTTCACATTTATTTCATTCCGATGGTTGGTATATCATTGGTACATCCTTGTCCATTGTTTTCTTGGTGTTTGGACAACAATGTGAAATTGTGGTCAAGAGTAAGTTCCAAGGAGGAACAGCTTGAACTCCTTATGATGTATACTGACGTTAGCAAACAAACATCAAATTTAATATGCAGACGGAAATTGTGGTGGAGTTCACGTCGTAGATGGAAATTTATCTGCACATGGGCAAAATCTTGAGAAGCAAACCAAAGAATTGTTTCTTACCTTCCATTGTTTTTGTACACGTAAAGATGTAAGCATTACTTCAACTCTTTCCAATATCCACGAGAATGCGTAGCATTTAACATATTATTCATGGAATAAGTAAAATGACAACATCAATTTGTGTTTCCTCCAACACATGATTGGACGCTAATTATGTTATTCTCTTCTTTATCTATTTTGTTTTGAACAGATTCGTTGCTTAGATGTTATACTTGAAGACTCAGATGTAACAAAAGCACTGACAGAATATGTGTCTAGTGCTGCAATCCAGAATTTGGTCCTTGGAGCATCTAGGCATGGCTTTATCAGGTCCGATCTTTTAATTTTTCACCTAAGTTTCTCCATATTTACTTTCAGATTGAACACAATAACCAAAGTAAAAATGCATTCCCCTCCCCTTTCCAGCATGAGAAAAAAGATATCAATTTAAACATTGTATTTGACAGTTGTTCAGTCTTTACTTTTCCTAGCTCGATCAAGGGTCTGATATGAACACTAATGCTAATATCTGCCACAGACGGTTGAAGGTTACGGATATACCTAGCACTGTATCAAAGGGAGCACCAGATTTCTGCACTGTTTATGTCATCTCAAAGTCAAAGATTTCTTCTGTGAAAAATGCTTCTCGCCCAGCCCCCATGGCTTCCCCTCTTTATAAACAAATACAGCAATTGGAAGAACAAGTTAATAGTGCTGGAACTACCCCTACTGCTCGTACCAGGGCGATCCATGGTATGAGATTTTTTTTCCACAAGGATTTTTTTTTGTACGTCAACCAAAAAACATTTCTATTTAACTTACCTCGTCAAACTACTTGTGCAGCTGGATCAGTTGTGGACAGGTCACAACGCAGGTCATTCATATCGGATGAGAGCAAAAAAATTGGGTTAGTTCCATGAAACCTGTTATTTCATTGGGGGGAGGAAAGAGGTGTTTGTGTATTGTGAATCTTTAATGATCTTTCAGATTGTGTTTGTATTCTGAAGTCAAAACTTGAGAAGTTTGGTTGGACGATAGGAGCATCTGTTAGGATCGAAATAATCAGGTGTCATGCGGAAGCTAACAGAACAAACCTTGAACGACGATAAATCAAACAACAAAAGAGAAATACACCAAAAGATACACAAACAATTAACGTGGTTCGGTCAGTTGACCTACATCTATAGGCGGAGATGAGCAATCCACTATAAAAATAAAAATAAAGTACAAAATATCGAGACAACAACCTCATAAAGAGGCAAACACAAGTGACACGCTAACACTTGTCCCGAAATTCTCCTCTTAAACAAGACTCTCAAACCCCATATAGCTACATTGTGGATGCTACTAAATGAGAAAGAAGGATCCTCAATTTATAGAAGTCAAAAACCTTTTACTCTAAGAAAAGGGACTAGCCAAATGTGGGAGTTTATAATTTCCTTCTAAGGAAAGGAAAACTCAATTATGGTAAATATGTTGTCCTTTCCTTCGAGAGATAGGAAAACCATATTTGATAAGAAAATCATGACAAATACTTAACATCATCTCCTCCAAAATGTGACTTGACGAATTTTCTGAAATCAGCAATTAGCCGAAAGCAAGTTCCTTCATTATTTTGACTGATTTTTATTGATTTTTCTGAAAGACTCAGTTTCACTAATCAAATTAGTGTTTGTTACTGAATGGTATCAGTTTTTTGATATTTTACTTTGATGAAATTGATGATTTTAATTTATCTTGTTAGAACTAGTTTCTTGTAAAATTAGAATAATCTAAAGCAAACAGACCAGGAGTATTCTACTGGATCTGCTTCACATATTTTCTTTTTTCTGTATTTCTGGTCAATGATTAAGGCTAAGTAACTCTACCTTGCTCCAAAAAAAATGTCCTGCTTAACAACTGAAATTTGCATAATATATAAAAATAGAACTGCTGGAATTATATAGGCGATGCCCTATGGTTTTGATGATATATATATATATATATATATATGCACACACACACGCTAAACCCAGCAGTTTTGGAAGCAGGTCACCATTTGATAGACGAGGAATCCTCCCTTCAAGAATTTTTTCTGACCTTTCTGAAGCGGATACTGATCTATCATTCGTTAGCTCTGGTAGGCCAAGCACTGATCACACATCTTCCATGCTGTTTCATGATGGCATGGATTCTGGCCGTATTTCACAAATATCAACAAGTTCAGATAGTAGCTTTGGCTCAGAACGCTTGGGACCTCGGGGGAGTGAGCTCAGTTCTTTCAATGACTTTTCATCTTCCTCCTTTGAGACTGTAAGTTTACCCTCTTTGTAGGGAAATATGGTAGATAAGTAACTTCTTCAGGAAACAGTTGATATCGACAACCCTTAACTGCTCAATTACCCTTTTTTATTAGTCTTGGTTCGTGTCATGAGTCTATATTAGGGAGAACTGAAAGCAACAAAGCTAGGAGAATAGTAAGTTGAACCTAAGAAGCATGATACAGTGCAACCTAATTTCTTTGATGATGTTCATTTATGTAGGAGCTCATACGAAGCATGAATCGTTTCAACAAACTAGTTTTTGGTTAGACAATCTAAAAGTACTAAGGGGAAAAAGGTTACTTATGGCACAGATAAAAGTAAGAAGACCATATACTCTAACATCAAATGCTGAGTAAAAGAAATGATTTAGAATATAAGCATGTATCACACAGTATCAGGTGATTCAAATGACAAAAGCTGCGTGCTAGTCTTTGGGTTAAAACTTCAAGATTTCCTGTTACATTTTGATGTTTTTATGGTTAATGTCAGTGTTGAGTATGTTATCAGTATTAACATCACATTTGAAAATTCAAAGGATGATGGAGAGGCTGAAATGAGAAGGCTAAAGATGGAGCTTCAGAGGACAATGGATTTGTACAGTACAGCATGCAAGGAAGCACTGACGGCGAAACAGAAGGTGAAAAAAATTCATATTGATATCTTCTCATACTTTTAGATGGGATAGGATAGTTTTTTATGTATTATATGTCTAGTCAGAGGAGCTCAATGTCTGGCGGATGGAAGAGGAAAAGAGATTGGAGGAGGCTCGGCTTGCAGAGGAAGCTGCAAAATTAGCAGCAGAGAAGGAGAGAGATAAGTGTAAGGTTGCTATGGAAACTGCCGAAGCAGCTCAGAGACTCGCAGAACTTGAAGCAAAAAGAAGGGTAGATGCTGAAATGCAAGCCCTTAAAGAGGCAGAGCAGAAGGAGAAAGCATTGATGAACTTAGGTCAAGGTGATTTCAGATATAGGAGGTACAGCATCGAAGAAATCGAAGAGGCAACACAATTTTTCACTGACTCTCTCAAGATTGGAGAAGGAGGATATGGTCCTGTCTACAAATGTTATCTTGATCACACACCAGTAGCAATCAAGGTTTTACGTCCAGATGCAGCACAAGGAAGATCTCAATTTCAGCAAGAGGTATGGACAAGGTCCCGTGATAGTGATTATGACAGTGTCGAGTATTTTAAGTTATTTCCTCTGTATCTTCTTAATGCAAAATCTTACACAGGTTGAAGTGCTGAGTCGTATGAGGCATCCTAATATGGTTCTACTTCTTGGAGCTTGCCCAGAATATGGCTGTTTGGTATATGAGTACATGGCAAATGGCAGTTTAGAGGAACGGCTTATGCGACGTGGAGATAAACGTTCACTGTCATGGCAGCTTAGATTTCGTATTGCAGCGGAGATCGCCACCGGCTTGCTCTTTCTGCACCAGACCAAGCCAGAACCTCTGGTGCATCGTGACCTTAAACCTGGCAACATTCTGCTTGACCATAATTATGTAAGCAAGATTAGTGATGTTGGACTCTCAAGGCTTGTTCCTCCTTCTACTACTGAAGAGGTAACACAATACCGGATAACATCTGCAGCTGGCACCTTCTGCTACATCGATCCAGAGTATCAACAAACAGGCATGCTTGGGGTTAAATCTGATGTTTATTCTTTAGGAATTCTTCTTCTACAATTGGTAACAGCCAAGCCAGCAATGGGCATAACTCATTATGTTTCACAATGCATTGAGACTGGAGAGTTTAAAGAGGCACTAGATCCTTCTGTTCCAGATTGGCCAATCGAAGAGGCCCTCAATTTTGCAAACCTAGCACTCCAATGTGCAGAACTGAGGCGGAAGGACAGGCCAGACCTGGGCAAAGTCGTCTTGCCCGAGCTCAATCGATTGAGAGCATTGACTGAAGAAAATATGGGTCAACTGTTGATAGGTGGCAGTGCTGGCCCCTCCCCCAGTCACAGCCAAGCATCTATATCGCAGGCAAGTCGCTCATTTTCATTTTTATTATAAGGTAGTAATAATTTTATTGAAAAGAAGTAGAGACCTAACTCATTCTCATAATGAATAAATTCTTCTATATCTCAGTTTGATAACTTATTCTAGGGAACTTGATGCATAGCTAGTAATGGATATTTGACTTTGCAACCATCTTATTGTTAAAAATAGTTTGAGAATGAACTATATCTTGTAGTATGCAAGATATAATGCGGACCTGACGCTGAGTTAAGGATAGTTCCTAGTGCCGTATCTTGCTAGCGTTTTGTGACAAAGCATGGAAGTTGTAATATGGTGCGAGCATGTGATGCAGGAAATGTCAAGTGACCCTCAAGTGCGTTCAGGATTTAGTTCAAAAAGTGTTTCAAATTCATCTGCTTCGCAAGAAAAACATTCAGGTACTTTCAACGTTGTATTGGTGCAAGGAAAAGAGAAGTGCTAGGAAGGTAAATTTATTGCTTTTTTTTGTGCTAAATGTGAGAAGACCCGTGCAAAAATTGCACAAAATTTGAATGAAAGTGATTTCTTCTTATTTCCGGTGTCATTTTCCTTGCAAACAGCATCAAGAAAATATTATTTTTTTCCTTTTGCAAAGTTTTTTTTATCTTTTCTTTCTTTTTTGGCATTTTTTGAGATGACCCCTCTTTAATATGCAGGATCAGGGGATGAATAACTTTAGTCATCCAGTACATAAATAATTCAGAGTACCAACTGCAGTTATTTGTTATTCTTCTGTTGTATATAGAAGGATCGAAAGCTCGGGCGTGGAAGCCACTGAAGCTTATCACAGTTTACTGTGACTTTGTTGTAGCTTATGTTCAATTTTTGTTAGATTTCAAAGGCGGACTATTCCAAAACACAATTCATTCTGGATAACAGTCTTGTGGATGTTCACTTAATTGCGTTTTTGAATAATCTCAATTTTGGCTTCATAATGTATACTGGAATCATTGTCTTGTAAAACTCACTTCCTACTCCTTGAACCTGGTGGAAAAAAGCTTTTGTTCCTTGATATGAAAGATATAAAAAGTTTCATTTGTATTTTCTTCTTACTTTTTCTGTTAAGCCAAGTACTTAGACAATCCCTTTATTTCAACAAAATAAGATAGCTTTCCCTCTAATTTGACAAGTTTGTAACATCTCTCCTCTAATTTGGTGTTTATTGTTTTTTATGCTTCTTATGTTCTATTGGTTGTTCAGTTTGTTCAATATCTCCATTGCGGTTAGTCTTCTCTGTTTTTATGAATAATACTTGCTGAAATTTCAACTATTATTACCTCCTTACAAGTGTGAAGCACATTATTTACCTGATGAACCAACATGCTAGATCCGACAAAATGACATTAATTAGCTCAAATGGAAACCAAAATGCATGTATTGCATTTCAATCGTTGTGCATGTAATAAGTTTGGTAAAATAAAATAATCCAATATTTTCTGCAGAGAAACCATACAAACAATGAAAGCTATAGCTTTTATGCTCAATGGATGCCTAACTTAACAAAACCTTTAAGACAAGATCAATTTATCCAAACTACAAAATAAAAACGAATGTAAAATCTTACTGGGATATTATCATTTAAGCGACAACATAACACACTTTCGTGAATTATTTTGTAAAACACAAGCATAATTTGTAGTAGAATTGCCTTTCAGAAATGGATAGTCAGTCAACTCATGAGGTTGTCCAATTGGAAAGTTTTAATTCTAGAATAATACGTGGTATGGTGACTGTATAGGGTCAAATCGGTTCGTATTAAATACTCGAATAATAGAGCGACACGTAGAACCGAAGACAAGCGGAAAGCGAGGCAAGTGAAAACCAAGACCGGGGACAACAACTCCAGTTCACACCAGGTAGACCCGAAGGGAATGTTGCTAACGAAGACAAACGGATGTTTGCCACTCGATGACATTCAATAAAAAATATTCTTCAGTATTAAATACGCAATCCGTTACAAAAAATTTTGGCATTTATGACCTGCCGTTACACATTCATCAATGGGCCCCATAATTTGTCATTTAAAGAGGGGCTTGATCCTAGGACCTTGTTCCCTAGGTGTATCTATAAATAGTGACTTCAACAACCATTGTAGAACACGAATTTTCTGACAAACTTATACTACACTTTATTCTAAGCTCAATAATACTTTATTTCCAGTCTATTGATAGTCTTATTACTGCCTTCGGAAGCTTTTGTCCCGGAACCAAGCTATTTGCCGTCTTGTCTCGATTTCGACGCTAAGTCTTGCACTTTTTTTATTTATTTATTATTTTGAGATCAAATCAATTCGCTTGTCTATAAACCACGTTACAAATTCAACTGTACCATTTTACGGTTAAACAGTCTGGCACCCACCTTGGGGCTTAGACAGTTGCATAATTGAGTTGATCCTTGCATCTATTACTAATTTGTTTAATTCTTTGTTTCTTAGTGAAAAATCGTAAAAAAATGGCAAATAACGATGTCAACATCGCACACAATGTAGAGGCCCATGGAAATCCGCCTCAACACGAAAATTCGATCAGTGATACCCGCAATGAGGAGGATGTAGTCATACCAGTCCATGGCGGCCAATATCCACGACATGTTCGGGAGGCAACTCCTGATGATGCTGAAGACGAGCACGTTGCAGAAACAGTGAGAATTCTAAGGGAACAACAAAAGGCTATTACGGTCCATCTCTCGCGACAAGATCGGGCCATGACAGAGTTGAGGCAATCGTTGTCCGGTGCTTCCAACAATGCGAATGGAAGAGGTTCAGTTCCTCCCGGTGCTCCCGCAAACCAAACAACACAAAGGGTTAATAACAACACTTCGAGGGGTGAGGTCGACTTCGACAGGGTAGGGGGAACGACAACGGATTTGGTAACAATAATGGGAATGATCCCTTTAAAACCGAACTCATGCGGTTTATGAGGGAAATAAATGCCCGAATGGACCAAATCCCGGGTATGCTGCCAGTGTTGAAAGGATCGAACTCAAAGAAATAGACCCAATTGTCGTTCAAACCGAGTGTGGCACCAGAGTTAATCCCGAAGCGGTTCAAAATGCCAGACGTGTCAAAATATGATAGGACTTCGGATCCTCAGGAGCACATCACCACCTACACAACGGCAGTGAAAGGAAACAACTTAGCTCCGCACGAGATTGAGTCAGTCTTGCTGAAGAAGTTCAGGAAGACACTCATGAAGGGGGCCCTGACATGATATTCACTTCTACCCCAGTATTCAATAGATTTCTTTGAGATGCTAGCAGATTCTTTTATCAAGGCCCATGCTGGGGCAAGGAATGTACATGCCTGAAAGGCTGATATATTCATAATTGCGCAAGGAGAGTCGAAATTGCTGCGAGAGTTCGTGAATAGATTTCAGAAGGAAAGGATGCTGCGACCGGTCGTGCCAGATGAATGGGAGATTGAGGTATTTACTAAGGGACTGAACACAAGGAGCTCTGACGCTTCCCGGAAACTGAAAGAAAGTCTGCTCGAGTTCCAGGCAATGACATGGGCAGATGTCCACAATCGTTATGACTCAAATATAAGAATAAAATATGACCAGATCGGTTTTCTGGCATCAACCAAGTGTCGGAATCGAGAGAAGAATAAGGAAAAGTTGAAGGATGATTTCGACACAGATCAACGGTCTTTTAAAGGTCGATTTCTGCCCTACGAAAGGGCCAAAGGATGCGGTAGAGATTTTTGGTCGGCAAACAGGTTCGCTACTAATAGGAGAGTTGATCGTGGCCAAAATAACAGACCATTGCAGGGCAAAGAGATATCAGGCTCCCGGGATTCCACCTACCCAAAATTGTCTAAGTATAATTTCAATGTCAGCATGGTGGAACTGGTATCGGCGATGAGGAACATTAAGAAACATAGTTCCCGAGGCTGATGAGATCCGATCCCAGTCAGCGGGATCCTAATCAATGGTGTGAGTATCATGAGACTAACAGCCACCAGACTGGGGACTGCCGACATCTACGCGAAGAGGTGGCGACATTGATGAAAAACGGCCATCTCAGAGAGTTCTTAAGCGACCGGGATAAAAATAACTACGGTCGCAACCGAGATAATATGGAACCCTCAAAGATAGGAGAAGATCTTCCTCATCTAATGATCAACATGATTTTCGGAGGGAACAAGATTAATGGTGTAACCTTTTCAGCAGGAAAAATACAAAGGTATCGGTGACCCTAGTAAAAGACTCTGAGAAGTAGCCGAGGACAATATCACCTTCACGGAGGAGGACGTTGATGGACTCCTACTACCATACAATGATGAGCTGGTAATTTCTCTTAATAATTTAGATTTTAAAATTAAACTTGTTTTGGTGGACCTAGGGAGTTCAACCAATATTATGCAATGGAGAGAGCTGGAACAAGCCAAGCTAATCGGAAGTATCATTCCAGCCATAAAACTCCTCACCGGGTTCAACTTAGCAAGTGTAACAACCCGAGGGGAGATCCTATTGCCCACAAATTCCGAAGGGGTTATAAAGACGACCATGTTTGAAGTAGTAGACGACAACATGGGCTACAACATTATTCTTGGAAGATCATGGCTATACGAGATGAAGGTTGTGTCATTAACATACCATCAACTTCTGAAATTCCCAACTCCATAGGGAATTAAAAAAAAAAAAGAAGAGATCAACCGGCAGCAAGGGAGATGAACGTGATGTCGGTTTCCAATAGTAAAGGTAAGGAACATGTGGCATAGTAATTACAGGAACTGACGCCTGCTCCCGAGCCAAACGAAGTCGACAAAGGGGATGAGTCGTCAGAATCCTATTAGGTACCAAGGTATTTACAGGTACCAGAAGAAACAGACGCAACCAAATCCACAACAAAAGTACTCGAACCAGCCGTATTGTTCGAGAAGTTTTTAGAGAGAAAGTTTAACTTGGGGGCAGGATTAAACCCCGAGCTTAGCTCGGGATTTATAGAATTACTTATGTTTAATGTTGATTGTTTTGCATGGTCGCATGCAGATATGACAGGTATTCCGCTAGAGGTGGCCGAGCACAAATTAAGCCTAGAACCCAACATCCTGCCGGTAAGGCAGAAGAAACGCCCTATTGCCGAGGTCAGAAACAGGTTTGTCAAAGAAAAGGTAATTCAAATGCTTGATATCAGTTCAATCCGGGAGGTAAAGTATCCGGACTGTCTAGATAATGTAGTAGTAATTCCAAAAAAATAATAAATTTTGCATGCTCGTAGATTATAAGGATTTGAATAAGGCGTGCCCAAAAGACTCGTTCCCATTTCCAGATATTGATCAAATAATTGATGCGACAGCCGGGCACAAGTTGATGAGTTTCCTCAATGCATGTTCCGGGTACAACCAAATCAAAATGAACTTGAAGGATTAGGAAAAGACTTTGGTCATAACGAACTTTGGCACATATTTCCACAATGTGATGCCTTTCAGGCTTAAGAACGCCAGAGCCACTTACCAGAGGCTTGTGAACAAAATGTTAGAAAGGCAAATAGAAAAAACAATGGAAGTTTACATAGATGATATGCTGGTTAAGTCTTTGAATGTAGGTGATCATCTGAAGCACCTCCAAGAAATATTTGACATCCTAAGGAAGCACAACATGAAACTTAACCCCGAAAAGCGTGCATTCAAAGTCAATTCTGGTAAGTTCTTGGGTTTCCTAGTGTCACAAATGGTATCGAAGTCAATCCCAATAAAATTAAAGCTATCGAGGACATTCCCGACCAGCTATCAAATGGGAAAGAGGTTCAGAGGTTAACTGGAAGATTGGACGCTCTAAGCAGGTTCATTTCCCGGTCTTCAGAAAAATGCCATCACTTTTTCTCACTTCTGAAAAGAAGAACAACTTCGAATGGACTCTGGAATGCTAGCAGGCCTTGAAAGATTTGAAAAGGTATTTATCGATCCCTCCGTTACTATCGAAACTGGAGGAAGGCGAACAATTTTTAATTTACTTAGCGGTCTCGGAGATAGCGGTAAGTGTCGTTTTAGTCTGCGAAGACGAAGGTACGCAATCTCTTATGTATTATGTTAGTAAAATTTTAACGGGAGTGGTAACTCGCTACCCATACCTCAAACAATTGGCCTTAGCTCTCATAGCTGTCGCTCAAAAGCTTAGGCCTTATTTTCAATGCCACCCGATAGCCGTGGTGACAACCTTTCCCCTGCGGAATATTCTTCACAAACCTAAATTTTCAGGTCGATTGGTCAAGTAGGCAGTCGAAATGAGTGAACTTGACATAGAGTATAAACCCAGCACTACGATCAAATCGCAAGTTTTGGCTGACTTCGTGGCCTATTTCAGTCCCGGATTGTAGCCTTTGGCCACCAACGAAGTGGTGATTGTGTCGGAAACAACATCAGGAATCTGTAACTTGTTCACGAACAGAGCTTCCAATGTGAAAGGGTCCGGGCTCTGGGTAGTACTAATTATGCCCTCGAGAGAAACCCTAAGGTAGGCTATAAGAACTGTTCCTTTGACTAACAATGAAGCGGAGTATGAGGCTTTGATTGCAGGACTTGAACTGGCCCAGGGACTAGACTCCGAGGTCATTGAAACCAAATGTGATTCCCAACTGGTAGTAAATCAGGTATACGGGATCTTCGACACCAAAGAGGAACGCATGCAATAATATATAGTGAAAGTACAGACTCTGCTCGCACAGTTCAGGGAATGGTTAATCACCCACATCCCGAGAGAAGAAAATGCAAAATCAGATGCACTGGCCAATGTGGGCTCGTCCACAAAAATGAAGAGATCACACTCTGGTATGGTCGTACAGCTCATGCATTCAGTATTGGATGTGGACGGTTATTATGAAGTAAATACGAGTATATGACTAATTTGGTCTAGGACTGGAGAAATAAGATCATCGACTATCTTGAGCACAACAAACTACCCGAAGATCCCAAGGCATCCGGGGCACTCCGCACTAAAGCAACTCGTTACAGCTTCTGGGGAGGCCAGTTGTATAGAAAGTCTTTCCAAGGCCCGTTGGCCTGATGTTTAGGAGCCTCCGAGGCTAATTTCATCATGAGATAAGTTCAAAAAGGAATCTGTCGAAATCACTCGGGTGCGGACTCATTAATATTAAAGATAATTAGGGCAGGATACTACTGGCCTCGAATGGTACAAGACTTTGAGGAGGTTGTTCATAAATGCGACAAGTGTCAATGCCACATGTTGTTATTGTATCAACCAACAGAACTATTGCATTGGGCATTGTCGCCTTGGCTATTCATGAAATGGGGGATGAACATAGAAGGTCCGCTGCCTCCGGCTACCGGTAAGGTAAGATTTCTTTTGATTTTAACTGATTACTTCTCTAAGTGGGTTGAAGCAGGTCCTTACCAGAAAATCGACGAGTGCGAAGTGGTCGATTTTCTCTGGGAGAATATAATTTGCAGGTTTGGAATACCAAAGGAAATAGCCTGCAACAACGAGCCACAATTTATAGGCACAAAGGTCACAAAATCTCTTGAAGACTTGAAAGTCAAAAGGATCATATCCTCTGTTGCATCCCGTACTTTAATATTAGAATAAGATGCAGTAAGCTCTCATGACTCATGATTTGTTCTGAACTTCGGTCTTGCATACAAAAAGTGCTCAAGAAATTACTTAGTAGTTAAATGTGCTAGTCAAGTGACTGGTTAAAAGGAGATTAAAAGGATAATTAGGAATGTAAAGGTAGACTTTACAGTCAAAAAGGAAAAAATGATTAGCTTGTTATTGGTTAATTGGAATTTGAGAACCATTAACTATGTTACTGGTTAAAGTTGACGATAAAGAATAGCAAAGAAAATGTTAAATCACCAAGGAGGATGACTATGTTATTATAAGATCCCGTGTGTTTAACAATATTGATACTGTTATATACATTTGATATGGTATTTTGAGCGAAACACTTTTTTTTTAAAAGTTTGAAAAGTATGATTTTGGATAGTTATTAATTTATTACTTTTAAATATACTTTAAATTATACCCATAATATGAAAAAGTTTATGAGATTTTCTTTATTGTAAAGATATAAATTATTTTCTCACAAGAAAAGAAAGATATCTTTTTACCATTTTAAGAATTTAAGCATACGAAATTTTTACTATTTATAATTATATGAGAGTAGGAATATTAGAAGTTGAGAAAATATATATATTTTTACATGGATATTTTAATAAAATAATAGTGTATGAATTTATTTTATATGATACCACATTACCGTAATAGTACGGTGTATAAAGTGTATTAAAAATAAGTAAAATTTTAAGTAAGTTGAGATAATTCTTAATTATGTGGACAATTGTTTAATTATCAATTTAAGTGGAAAGTTAACAAATTAATTAGGAATTTGTGGATAAGTAATTAGGTAAGAATCATGGAAAAATACTAAGGTACATCAATCCACGTGGGATTATGAGTACATGGCAGCAAGTTGTAAACTATGTTTATAATTAAGAAAGAGGTGGCATCCTTTTAAGACATATATACACCTTATCTGCATGAAAGTATCTGGGAAATTTTTGGAAAACTTGGGGAAAAACTAGCATTGTCCAAAAATCTTGCTATAGTGGATAACGTATGATTTCTGTAGCATATGCTAAGTAAAGGAGAGATTTTTGGTGTGCTAGTTTGGGTCTTTGCTGTGCTTGTTGCCAAAATTTAAGGTTGGGGAGATTAATTCCCCATGTATTAAGGAGCTTAGTTATTGAGCCTGGGACGGACATATAACTGGCAAATACACAAAGTTAGAGGTTACTACGAGAAGCAGTACGAGGTAATTACGAGAAGTAGCACACACTAGTAGGAAAGATCTTTTTGGATAAAATCTAAGATAGATTCTGCCTTAATACAGTTTATTGGTACACCAAAGAACAAGCAAAACTATACAGATAAAAATTTATCTTCTTGACTAAGTTAATCCTTCTCAAAACATCTCATATACATGGGCTACCTAAAAGCAAGTATGATCTTTCTGGTGAAGTATGAAACTGAAACAAATATATGCTGTCTGATGTGTAGATTGAAGTTTTAGTTTTACTTACATTCTATATCTACTATAATAGAATATACAGTATCTAAATCAGTTTGTGGATATAGTTTCGCCGAAGGGAATTCCCCTAACGAGATTCATTTAGTTATGCATTTAGATATCCAACTCTGTAAAATTTGTCTCCGCATATATTCTGGGCAAGTTTGGATTTTCAATTGATTAGCATGTGACAGTAGAAAGCGCATGAAATCTGGATACCAGATTTTTCCCTGCTCTGATTTTGCCGTCACGAGTTTTGTCACAATTGTCATGTGTTAGAAGGATTGTCCAGAGAACCGGCTCAGGTATGTTAAGACTAAGCTCTTCCTTTATTTTGGCGTGATCTCGTCATTACACAAGTTTGATAATGAGTCATAAAGAAAAATTCATACTCTCAGAATTTACGTATATCTTGCTAGTCTCGCAAGTTACGTATATTTTTCTAGCCTTGTAAGTTATAATTTTCCAGTCATGAGAGCAGAGAATCTATATATACAGTATTACAGTATTTTCATTACCATCGAGCTATAATCGATGGGCAGGCCCCTATTGGGCAACCTCTGATCAGATGGTAAGTTATATACCGAGCCTACTATGGCCGAGCGCTTATGAGCGAGCCCAGTTGGTCGAGATACAGAGCCTAGTATGGCCGAGCGCCTATGAGCGAGCCTACTACGACAAAGCAGTTACATATATACCGAACCTACTGTGGCCGAGCGCTTATGAGCGAGCCCAGTTGGTCGAGATACAGAGCCTAGTATGGCCGAGCGCCTATGCGTGAGCCTACTACGGTAGAATAGTTATATATATATACCGAGCCTTATAGGGCCGGACAACTATTTTACTTACTATATTGAAAGAGTTGAGTCAGTATCAGCAGGTAAGCATATCTTCAGATTATCTTTGACTTCCAGCTACTTGCAGTTATTATATTATTAGTTCAGTTTCAGCTTTCAGTATATTGCCTTACATACTCGGTACATTATTTCATACTGACGTCCTTTTTGCCTGGGGACGCGGCGTTTCATGCCCGCAGGTCCCCACAGACAGGTCGAGAGCCCTCCAAGTAAGTTATCAGCTCAGCGGAAGATGTTAGTGCGCTCCATTTGCTTGAGAGTTTTGTGTTTGGTTAGTATGATTTAGACGTATATTGTTTGGTATGACGGGAATCTGTCCCAACCTTTATGACATTTATGTACTCTTAGAGGCTTGTAGACATATGTCGTGTACGTGAAAGATTGTACGGCCTTGTCGGCCTATGTTTTGAATTTATAAATAATCATGTTGGCCTATTAGGACCGTATGTCACGTGTATATGATGATTTAATAAGAAAGATACGTTACATTGGTACTCGGTTAAGTAAGGTACCGGGTGCCCGTCACGGCCCATCGGTTTTGGTCATGACATCTTCGCCATACCACCTAAGTGCAAACAACTAAGCAGAACCGACAAATAAGGTGATTATTCAAAATCTCAAAAAAAGATTGGAATCAGCCAAAGGCAAATGGCCCGAAGAGTTACTAGGATTACTATGGGCATACTGAACGATGGCCAAGTAAAGCATGGGAGAGACACCTTTCTCTCTCATACACGGAGCATAAGCCCTGATCCCAGTGGATGTGAGATAACCTACCATGAGATACTTCTGGGTGGACGAAGAAGAAAATAACAAATCATTGCTGGTTAGATTGGAGCTGCTTGACGAATGCAGGGACTTGGCGCATATAATGATGGTGGCCCAGAAACAAATAAGGGAAATATACTATAATTGAAGAGCTCCATTATTTCAAAATGGGAGACTTGGTTTTAAGAAAAGTGACTCAGAACACCCGATAACTCAATACAGGGAAGTTGGGTCCGATGTGGGAAGACCCCTACCGGGTTTCAGCTGTCACCGGGAAAGGATCATATGAACTGAAAAATCAAGACGGAGTAAAATTGCTGAGAAACTAGAATGTGGCACACCTCAAAAGGTACTATTGCTGATGAGCACCGCCTATACTGAAAGTATGAGCTGTACTATTTTTCCTTTCATCTAGTTTTTGTCCCAATGGGGTTTTTCTGGCAATGTTTTTCTTAAGATAGCAACAGAAAGCATAATATGAGGAAAGCGCCATCAGCAAAAATAATACCTTTAAACGACAAGGCATGGAAATAACAAACCACTAAGGGATGGTTAGATAGTCTTTGGCTCGATAGCAAAGTTTCTAACAGGAAACAAAGCATGTTATCATATCAAAAGCTACCTGAACATTCACGAGTGCCCCTTCATCACAAGCCACTAGGGGTAGTTAGATAATCTTTGGCTCGGTAGCAGAGTTTCTAATGGGAAATGAAGCTTGCTATCAGACCAACGATTATCCAGCCATTCACTAGTGGAATCTTCAAAGGAGCAAGACTTCCAGTGTTCCAATTCGCATTTTTCATATTCGGGGGAGAATGATATGAGAATACGGCAACCTGATTGCCACAAAAATCGGGACTACGAAATCCGGGAACAAGAATATATCATCGGGACCGGGGACTACGTTGCCAACCCCATAGAAACAAGTTGTACAAATTAGCCACAAGTAATGGCAATTTCTTTTCAGCACAATGCATGCTTATGTACTTTTGAAAATGGAAGGAATAAAGTAAAGTCCTTTTATTTTTATCTAGTTTCTTGTTCAAACGATGAATTAATTTTATTATTTGAAAGTTAATCAAGTACTTAAAATGCTAGTGCCCAAATGAACATGAGATGTCCTCTTCAAGAGCACCGTATACATAAGAGGGCCTTCTCTTATGAAACCCTCACTGTAAAGGGTTGGTTCCAGAAGATTTTATGCCCGGAACCCAAATGCTATCGGGGTTAAATGCACCCAAAACCTTGCATAATTCGACTCAAAAAAGTAAATTTTGCACAATGCTTAAACAAAAAGCACTTTTACATAAGAAACGTGCCAACCAGCACAAATACAAAAGTACGAAAAAAACAAAGGGAAAAGAAAGCAAAAAACTAAACTACTGCATCCCCAGAACTTGGGGAAAGAGAAGCACCTGCGCCCCCAGGAGAAATAGGTGGATCTGCCGCCGGCTCGAGATCTTGGACTTCATCATCACCCCCTTCAAGTTCCTCCTCATTTCCCGATAACTCAGAATCAGAACCAAAAGAGTCAATTGCATCGGGTCAAACCGGGAGGCACCCCCGACGGTTGATTCCAGCTCACGGGCCTTGGCGATCTCGACATCAAAATCAATGACGCCCTTTTTGGCCTCTTACAAGGTTTTTCTCCTCATGCTAAACATAGAATGTGTTTTCTCAATAGTGAGGGAATCCGCTCGGTGCTGAAGCTCTGATTTAAGCTGACCAACCTCAGTCGAAAGGCTATCCCGCTCGGATCTTGTGGCCCCAAGGCTGAGATCAAGGTCACAGATAGTAAAGATATGAACCATATTATATTCCATGACCCTCTTATACTTATCCTCCATCTAGGCACACTTCTCCTCAGCAGCAGTAGCCTCTTTAGCTTTGGAGTTCAAGGTTACCTCCAAATTATTCAGTCTCTCAATAGAGGTAGCCTCGCGCTTGGCAGCAGCAAGAACAACATTTTGGACCTCAAACCATTTGGCCTTGGCTTCTTGAAATTATACATTTAACTGGGAGGCTTCTTGACTAATGGCCATCACTTCCTGCTCGCTCTGGTGCAACCGAGCCTCCAACTCATCGGCTTCAGCAGCTTGTGCTTCCAGTGCCGGAAGGCGGGCAACAATTTGGTCCCTCTCGACCAACAGTTGATCCTCACGGATGTAAGCTTTTCTTTGTCAAGGATCAACTTTTGAAGGCCTTTGGAAGCAAGGAAGTTGGCCTGTGAAACAAAAATCCAAGTTAGAAATCTTTTTATAATAAATCAAGGGAAAGCAAACATCAAAGAGAATGAGTGCCATATCGCTGATGCATTGTGCATGGCATTATTTATCATACATTCCCCCAAAAAAGAGTGTATTTTCTTTTTGTATTTCTCTGAAGCCAGCAGCTTCAGGTAATTAGCGAGTTCCACCAGCTGGGACAACAGATGGCACTTGGTAGAGACCAAGAGAGAGACGTTCCTCCTCCTTTGGGGATCTGCAGAGAGGGGTGAATAGTTGTACCCCAAATTCCCATGGTCTAGGGAGGAGGGGGAACATCCTTCTCTCGGGTGTCTAAGGTCGGTGGGTTGATGTATTAGTTGCTGGTGAAGAAGATATGACCGGCGTGGAAGGATCTAAAGCTGATGGTGGTGTGGGTTGAGAAGTATTTGCGGCAGAGGCAGTGTTGGTTGTAGGTTGCTCATCAACCAAAGACGAGAAAGGCCCGGTACTTAGCCCCATAGCACCGGGAGCAGTAACTGGGGCTCTAAAGCGAGAATTGATATTCTCCACTATATCACACTCTCCCTAGAGTGCTTGGATGTCGTCCTCGGTTGGTGTTATAAACTCTTCATTTTGAGTATTTTGTTGATCTGATAAAGGTCGTTGTCTCCTTTGTAGGGAAGCCCCTTCATCACTGGCTTCCCCATCATCTTCAATCACCACAGTAGCTGCGGTTGGCTCGAGTGTTGCGTTCTTCACCTTTTTACTTTTTCCCTCGGCCGAGGAAGAGTGCCACCTTTTTGGTTGCTTGCTCTCCAGCCGGAGACTCCAAGAGGAAGCACTTGCACAGGAAGTTGATCCGACAGCGCCTGTTCGGGTGAAGGCCTTCTTTAGCAACCCCGTAGCCTCTGCTAGATCAGCCAAAACGTTCTCCCTAGGGATGGTAACAGAGTCCTATGGAAGACCTGAATTCAATGGAACGAGAAGTTAACCAATTTTCTTATATACAAAAATGAGATAAAGACAAGATTAGTTTCGCGAATCAATTTACAGTAAATTTTGGCCTTCCACCCGTATTTGGGGGCCAGTTCTTTCCATCGGCGGGTCTTAGGTGTGGTAATATCCAGGATCTTTTAGACCCACTAGTCCAAGCCTTCTCCCTTGGTGGTATCCACCGAGTTGCTGAAATAATTTAAAGAGAAGGATCAGTAACAACATGAAACAACCTTTTATCAGAAAAAAGACAGATGTTGAACTTACGTGTATGAGTGTCACATCCTAGAATCCCAACCTCGGAATCGTGATGGTGCCTAACATCCACTGCTAGGCAAGCCGACGTGAGACAATTAAACAACCAATTTAATAGTTAAAAACACAATGGTAATATACAATGAGAAATAGAAACCCAGTCTAACACAATATTGATATAAATCACGTGATAATATCTACCCCTAGAAATTAGGAGTCACGAGTATACGAGCAACTAGAAGTCTACAAACAAAATCTTAAATAAATACAATTGTTGCAAAGGAAATGAACAGTAAAAGTGGGAAAAGGAAGGGGACTTCAAGGTCAGCGGACGCCAGCAGATCTACCTCGAGTTTCTGTATGAAATGATCCAAGCTGACACACCTCACGCACTGTGGGGATCAATACCAATATATGTACAAGAGTGCAGAAGTGTAGTATGAGTACAACGGACCCAACGTACGCCGTAAGTGTCGATCTAACCTCGACGAGGTAGTGACGAGACTATTACAAGACACCTATGTAGATAAAATCATGCAAGTATGTATGTATGTATATGTATATATATATATATATATATATATATATATATATATATATATATATATATAAAGCAACAACAATAACAGAGAATGGTAACGTACAAATTGGAGGGGACATGCAAGAAGGGGAAAAATATAACAACTATGACAGGTATGAAATCACGAAGTAACCAAGTAAATCATCAACCGGTAAATCAGTTAAACCAATGATATGAAAATAGCACGGCATCACCCTTCGTGCTTTTACTCTCATTCTTACCACCATAAAATTAATAGAAATGGCACGACATCGCCCTTCGTGCTTTTACTCTCATCCTCACAATGCAACAATGAATAAATGAGATGAATGACACGACATCACCCTTCATGTTTCTACTCTCTTCCTCACTTGTAATAATGAATAAATGAGATAAATGGCACGACATCACCCTTCGTAATTTTACTCTCTTCCTCACCATGTAATAATGATAATATAAATTCAAGTAACAAATAATGCAGAGAATATATTTAACGTCAAATAAGATACCAAGATACCAAACTTCAACTTCCAAAAATATTCAACAACTATGAAATAAGCAATAATTACGAAACGAATAATCAAAGAAGTAATAACCTAATCTAAGCATGGATATCATAATTAACAATGCAATGAAATATAAAGAAACAAGTCCCATTCGCATGCTTTAGACCAATAACAACGTATAAGTACTCGTCACCTCACATATACGTTATTCCCACACATAAAACATGTAGAAAATTGATTAATAAGTCCAAATCCCTCAAGTCAAGGTTAACCACGATACTTACCTCGCTCCGCAATCAAATCAAATCTCAACGGGGGCTTTGCCTCTAGAATTAGCCTCCAAACCAATCAAATCTAATCAAATATAGTTCAAACAATTCAAAATAAGCTTTAGAAACTACTCACGAGTGAAAAAGATTCAATCTTTGTTGATTTTGAAAAAAGTCAACAAAAGTCAACCCCGAGCCCATTTGATCAAAACCCGAGATTTGGACCACAACCCAATTGTCAATTTAGCCCCGAGCCCGATTATGTAATTAGTTTCGAAATTCGATCTCAGTTTGAGGTCTAAATCTCAATTTCTCAAAATTTCCAATTTCTACCATGAAAAAGCATAGATTAAAGGTTAGAAATCAAAGGGTGTTGATGGAAATGGAAGAAACGAGTTAAAATATGCTAACATTTGAAGTTGGGATGAAATTTCGCTTCAAAATTGCCTCTAGGCCGAGCTCAAACTTGAAAATGGTGAAAAGTGAAGAAAATCTAGACTTTTGGAAGTTTTAAATCACTGGTGTCAGGTCTTCTTCGTGTTCATGAAGGACCTGACGCGATCGCAAAGCACTACGACCTAATTGGCCTTCGCGTTCGCGATATGTTCTTCGCCTTCACGATGGCCCTTCCCCCCGTCCTTCGCATTTGCGACCCTTGGTTCACGTTTGCGCAGAACACCCAACAGATCCCCTCCCAGGTCCACTACCAATCGCGTTCGCATGGTCTTGGTCACGTTCGTGAAGGGTGATCCTACCACTGCTTCAGATTCGCAACCTCACCCTTGCGTTCTCATAGAAGAAATCCTACCCCATCTAGGTTACCCTTTGTGATCGCGAAGAACAATGCACCAAACACCAGAAATCACTGAAACCCAGCAATCTCCTAAGTCTAAAATGGTCTGTAGCCTATTCGAAACCCACCCGAGTCCCTCAGACTCCAAACCAAATATGCATACAAGTGTAATAACATCATACAAACTCGCTCGCATGATCAAAACACCAAAATAACACCTAGAACTATGAATCGAACATCAAAATATATGAAATTTTCAAAGAAATTTAAGAACTTTCAAATTTACAACCAGACGTCCAAATCACGTCAAATGAACTCCATTTCACTCCAAATTTTGCAGATAAGTCATAAATAGTGAAATGAACCTATACCAACTTCTGAAACCGAAATCCAAACCCAGTAACAACAAAGTCAACATATGGTCAAACTTAGGAATTTTTTAAACCTTCAAATTATCAGTTTTCAACAAATCACATGAAATCACGTTAGAGACTTCCGAATTCAATTCCAAGCATACTCCCAAGTCTCAAATCATGATACGGACCCACCGGGACCATCAAAATATTGATCCAGGTCCGTTTACACAAAATATTGACCGTAGTCAACTCAAATCATTTTCAAAGCTAAAAGTCACATTTTCTTTAATTTTTCACATAAATTTTTTCGGAAAAAGACACGGACTACGCACGTAATTTGAGGAATGCTAAACGGAGCTATTCGATACTTTGGAACACAAAATAAAGGCTAAAACTCAGAATAACTTATCGGGTCATCACAACGAGTCCATGACTCGAGGAAAGATGGAGTTATGTCCTAGATGATATCCCTGGTAGCAACAATAATGAACCATTCCATCCATCCATGGTCGTTGTTGTCATCCATGCTGGTGAGAAAAGCATGATGGCCACGTTTGCTAAAGTTTATTACTCCCCATGAAAAATCTGGAGGAGTAGAGGTTCATCAAGTGAGCCAAAATGAGCTCTTCCCCCGTCTCCTGGCACAACCACTGTAGATAGGCTACCGTCTACCACACATATGGGCCTACTTGGGCAAAGCAGACTTGATACTAATGGCAGAACTCCAAGATCACGGGGTCAAGTCCCCCGCTCAATGAGAATGGTCCCAAAGTAAAAGGATACGTGTAAACATACATAAAGCCTTTCTTAGGGAAGGCTACTCGCTCCACTAGATTGGGAGCGATGATGTTCAGGTCATGGCAACCACAATCCTCCTTCACAACAAGAATGCTAGAAGGACGGATGAAAGAAGAGTACACACCAACATCCCATGTACGAGAGTGTTAGTTTATATGGATCCACCATACTATAGAGTACCTAGTCCTCTATGAGTTTCTATTGAGAATACTAATTGAGCAGTAAGTAAATGAGACACAGGATTTTTACGTGGAAAAATCCCACTCAAGGGGACAAAAACCACGACCTACATTTGTAGTCTTTCAACTTCATTAACTTGCAATCACACTATGACAAGCCACTTTGTAATGACTCTATTACAAAGACTTCAACTCAACTAACTTGTGATACACTTACCACAAGCCACTTTGTCACATACTAGTTACAAAGACTTTAACTTATGACTAACTCTAGTGACAACATAAACTCAGAAGATTTATGATTTTGGGTTTCCTAAAACACAACTTCTAAGAAAGCAAGATATGAGTTAAAAAGAAGAACAAATAACAAGATTACAACTCAACTACGGATACACATAGACTCATTGTGAAACTGATCCTTATTGGAGTTGTCTTCTTGTTCTTGACACACTTGTGACTTAAATGCTGGATCAACTCTTTAATGCTTGAGAGAATATCACTAAATGCTCAAGTGAATATCTTGTGCCTTGTACCATGTTTTTATACTACCAAAGACATCCCAAGGATGATGTCAGTTCATGGTTGGTACATGCCTCTTCCCAGTGGGAAGTGACTGCTGCATTGTCTGCTGCACTATTGCGTGTACAGTTGCAGGCAGGTACTTTCTGCAGTTGCTTTCCAGCTGTATAGTTGACTTATACTTCTGTCAAAGAACATCCCGGGATCAGGTCCCTGTCTTGTTCCTCTTTTCTATTTATTTGCAGCAGTTTACATTAGCTGAAGCTCAGGCTGGACTTCGTTCATTTGAAATGTGTATTAAGTATGTCAGGTTCCCTATCTGGTTCTTGACAGTAAGTTTTTTAGACTATCAAAACATAA
Source organism: Nicotiana tabacum (assembly GCF_000715075.1). Lineage (NCBI taxonomy): Eukaryota > Viridiplantae > Streptophyta > Magnoliopsida > Solanales > Solanaceae > Nicotiana > Nicotiana tabacum. The sequence goes on from NC_134090.1 coordinate 74,019,614, forward strand.
GGCAAAGACATTAAAAACCCATCAATTTTCCTTTTTATGATGACAAAGATAGGCATTGATAACATTTATTTAGAGCAGAAATAACCAGATGAGGTAACAGGAACTTTACAAGTTCCCCCTGACCTTTTGCTTTTGATTCCCCTTTAATCAGATGTTATGCCCTGCAGTATTACGACGATGTTACACCCTGTAGTATTGTACATTAAATTTGTCGTAAGGTAATTGCCATTAGTCCAAGGAAAAGATTATTTGGGCATTATAGGGATTATAAGTGATGAGTAAATTCGTGAAGGTAAGAGGGTAAGTAATATCGAAGAAATCGATTTTTTGTCGAAGTTTGGAATTTTGAGATAAAATACGACCCGAGTTAAAATGCCCAATATTTAAGGACTAGTACCATGCAAGGTACCTCATAGCCATAATAGTAAGGTGTATAAAGTATATTAAAAATAAGTAAAATTTTAAGTAATTTGAGATAATTTTTAAGTTATGCGGGTAATTGATTAATTACCGGGTAATAGAATATTACCCGGTTAACTATTAAAATTGGGATAAGATTAAAACCCCACCCCCAAAACGTGGCAGCAACAACCTCCATAATAAATGACTCATTAGTCAATATTGGGAATATGTGGCAACAAACTAAGAAACAAGTCTTGAAATTCAAAAAAAAAGCTACATACTTATCTTACAAATTAGAAGATATATATCTTCAACACTTAAGAGATTAGGAAGGCTTTTCATAAAACATTCCATTTCAAGAACATGAACTACTCCATTATATCAAATCTGATTCCATTTCAAAAATGTAATTCAATTCCAAATCTAATTCCATTCCATTCAAACCATAAAGGTAATATAGCAATTTAAGATTCCATTACATTTAAAGGCTTTAAACATAAGTAAAAACCCAAACGTTGGAACTAAGATTACATATCATTTGGTATTTGGTCTTAAGGCCAAAAACGTGAGAAGCAGAATGACAATTTCATCCAAATTGAAACAAATCAAGCAAGATTTAGTTCCTCAATTTCAAAGCGCAGAAGCTTAATTCGATTTTTAGGGTTCAATCTACGAAGGTTTCCAACGGAATATTATACGGAGTTTTTCCTACTCCAGGTATATTAAGTCTATCTCTTCTTTCTTTTGGCATAATCCATACGATATGAACGAAACGTGCAAATGCAGAAATTTCATAAGTGACTCTACTCATAGAAGTAATAGAAATATCTATGTTCTTTAATTCTCATGTGTCATAATATTTTATCATCTTCTCATGGGTCTCAGAAAAATACGAAAGTTGAAAAGATGTTACTTTATGATATTGCTTAAGAGGCAAAGTGGTCTTATGACCTTCCGAATGATTTTATTGACGTACTTTTCATGCATTGCATTCATGTGCATTGACCCATGACCAGATGAAGTTATATACGCGTATATATGTAAATATATGTATATGGAATGGGAAAAGGTTACGGCGTTATATACACACCACCACCTGATCAGCTGGTATATGATGATGATGTTGCCCACAGTGGCCGAAATATGATTCAAATGGCGTTATATATGCATATATATAAGTATGATTCAAACGGCGTTATATACGCGTATATATGTATGTATATATGTATATAGGATATGGGAAAGGTTATGGCGTTATATACGCACCACCACCTGATCAGCTGGTATATGATGATGATTTTGCCCACAGTGGCCGATATGATATGATGGGATGCCCTTAGAGGCTGATGATATTATGAAATATGTACCTATGCACGACATGACATTCATACGCATATGCATGACGTTAAAAGTAATTTATGATTTGCAAAGTTATTCAGACTTACAGGTTGAGTCATGTACTCTATATGTCTTTCATATCTCTCATGTATTTATTTATGTTCCTTACATACTCAGTACATTATTCGTACTGACGTCCCTTTTGCTTGGGGATGTTGCGTTTCATGCCCGCAGGTTCCGATAGACAGGTTGAGAGCCCTCCAAGTAGGCTATCAGCTCAGCGGAAGATGTTGGTGCGCTTCATTTGCTTCGGAGTTGCTCGTTTGGTTAGTATGATTTAGACGTATATTGTTTGGTATGGCGGGACTCTATCCCGACCCTTATGACATTTATGTATTCTTAGAGGCTTGTAGACATATGTCGTGTACATAAAAGATTGTACGGCCTTGTCGGCCTACGTTTTGAGTTTATAAAGGATCATGTTGGCCTATTAGGCCCTTATACATGTGTATATGATGATGTATTAAGAAAGATACGTTATGTTGGTACTCAGTTGAGTAAGGTACCGGGTACCCGTCCCAGCCCATCGGTTTGGGTCGTGACAAAAGTGGTATCAGAGCAGTTCTATCCTAGGGAGTCTACAGGTCGTGTCTAGTAGAGTCTTGTTTATGGGTGTGTCGTGCACCACACTTATAAGCAGGAGGCTACAGGGCATTTAAGGTTGTCACTCTTTCTTCTTACTATAGATCGTGTGGTAGAGCTCACTTATAAGAATTCAAATTCCGATTTTTTTATTATTCGTAATAAGACGATACCTACATCCGGAATGAAGGTTGGAAAGAGAGATAGTTGGGGACGAGCTGAGTCAGAGGAATTGGATTTTTGTATGATGCCTTCAATAAAGTAAATGTGAGGTCTTTAGCAGACCATGTGTGTACTAAAGGGTGTAAGCTTCCTGATTAGAAGCCTTAAGGCAAGAATGTCTATCTATCTTAATGGTAAAGGGCAATGAGAGATTAAGAAGATAAGTACAAGTTTCAGCAAGTAAAAGGAGCAAGGTGAAAAAGGGTACAAGGTACCCAGTTAATGAAGGTTAACAACATTTATAATTGAGGTAGAGGAACATGCGCTTTTTGAGTTATATTCAATAATAACAAAGGTATATACAATTGGCCGCACCCATTCTAGATATGCCCTATGGGAGTTAACAGAAGTAGTATAAGAATATATGATGGATGAATTGTTTGCATTAGTTGACATTTTCGAAGGATATTACAAATGTTCTAATAGATCTCTTTATGAGACACCCAGATGGTGCACTATAAAATAGTACAGTCAGATATGAGTACTAATAAGGACATGTACTACAAGCCTTGAAGGGATAAATATTACCTTAGTGTGGCTCGTGTCCCTAGTAAAGAGAGAACGTTAGGCAACTTGAAGAGCCACTAGATGGAGCAAAGGAAAGTTAAAAGCGAAAGAATGTTGTATTGAAGTTTTCACAAGAAAAGGGATATGCAAAAATATTAGCAAAGTAATGAGAAGAGAGATAAGGAAGCATTATGAATAAGGTGTGATACATGGATAAAAATGATAGAGCGTTACAGAACCGATAGTCAAATGAAGGAAGAGATGAAAGGTGATGGGCCTTAAGAAAACAAAAGATTATAGGCCATAAGGTTATATCCTTATTTCAAGAAATAAGTTCGTGACTCCAACGCGACTACCAGAGGGGAGAGTTAATCCTAGAGTAACAGAAATCAGTATGGACCGGTACACAAGATAAACTAAATATGAATTAGGGACTGAATGATTGGAAAGTACTCGGCATCATGGGAATTTCAAATTTTGTTCCTGCAATAATAGAATGGACGACAAAAGAAGATTCATGCAAAATTCAGAGAATGGTCATTCAGGAGACGCTTCCCTATAGCAAGCAAGGTGAGCAAAGTTAAGCTTAAGATACTGTATGTGCCAGTTAAACTAAGTATCACCATCACGAGCGAGGGCTTTTATTATCCTTGGTCTAGAAGGATTACCGCAAGGCGAGTAAGGGTCATTGATAATGTGAAAGGACGCCAAAGATGAAGAGGAAAAACATCTATAGGCAGGTTGTCATAACTCCAAGTTTTAGTACACCCCTAAAGGGGGAAATATGGAATGATGTGGCATTAAGTCGGAATTAAGTGAATAATGAAGGAAGAATGTGATAAAAATGAGAAAGGGATGAGATGATGAAATGTTATAGATATTCTATGGTTCCAGAACATTGTGTAAGCACGACGTCAAGAAAAGGAAGTAAGGGTTCCTGCCCGGGATGTTATTAATAGATAAGGAGCCAGTACGTGAGGTAAGTTAAGACAAAGGAAATAACCCAAGAAAGATTACGTGAATATGGATATGAGAATAGGCCAACGATTAGTTAGTAGTTGATTCAGGAAGAGCCTAGTAATTACTAGATAAGAGGTTACAGAAAAATCAATAGATCGTGCAAGATAAATAGAATGAACCCCAATATAGGGAATTCAGCCTCGCAGTATGACATTATAATACTTGAGATATATTCATATGGGGAAGTTAAAAGGGTATCGTGCGAGTGCTATGGAAATAAAAGAGAGTTCCACTGGGAAGACAGTCAAAAAAATTAGTTCAAAAGCAACCCACAAGCTCCAGGGCGTGGAGGTAAGTAACTACGGATAAGTATAGGCAAGGAAGGACATCAGGAGGTCCGTCAAGTATACAATTTAATAAGCCCACAGCTTTACAAAAGTCAGAGAATCCTCCCCAAGTACTACAATGGAAGACTAGCTGTGGAAATAAGGAAGAATGCTTCAACCTAAACATAGTAACTCGAAGGAGAAATGGTGATGTAAATGCAGTCTCACAACAAAAATTGTATGCCCTCCAAAAGAAAGTGGCACCTACCATGGCTAATGAACGGGGAGGAAGATCGAAGGTAATATTCGAGACTATATGAGTTGCACAAAAGTTCTGGCATGTATGGGAACTAGGATGAGTTAAGTATGCACGCAACAAGGGGCAGAAAGACCAGGAAAAGTAATTGACACGTTTAAAGAAAGCTGAGATGGAACAAAAGGAATTATTCGATCAATGATCCAGAGCTAGTACATAATGGATACACTCAAGATTTTGGAGAATTATCCAAGCAACATATTTGTTGACAATCATACAGTCATAGAAGACTCCGGTATAAGTAAAAGGAAAGAATCATGCCCGAGGTATAGACAAAGGATTGAATTATTAGAAGATTGTATCATGGATATTTCATAATGCCCATGAAAGGCTAAGGTAATAACTGATACCATGTGCCACAAACCGGAAGATAGCTTAAGCCTACATAAAGGCTGATCAGAATGAAGAGGAAAGTAAAGAATTACATCACCCAAGTAAATCAGGAGTCTGATTATTGGACCTAGAAAAATTATAGAAGTTATGCTTGAGAACATGACAGAATCACTCTTTATCAGATCTTCAAGAGAAATAACACAACAACCATATTCTATAACGGCTCCATGATAATCTAGTTGGAAGGGTACCGGCCTTATAGGAAGTCAGTATGAAGCTCCCACCGAATTGTGTATGCACCAAAGGTACAAGTGTTATAATAAGAGCTTCAAGTTGTGGACGTGAATTACACCTAGATGGAAGGGAAATCAGGAAAGAGATAGAAGATACGATGAGAGATTTTAAGGTGAGTAAGGTAAAGGTGAAGAACGTACGAGATACTCAAAGGTAGAAGATCGTGAATGGTCCATAGTTAAGATCCAATAACTAGGAGTGATAACGACATCGTCAGTGATATGTCTTCCAGCCTATGGTTTCTAAGTATTGAGAGATCTAGTTAAGCGAATAGGGAAAAGATGGAGACAATGTGATGTCTCACTTGACATTCCAGAATAACATAAGAAAATTTATGGTGCAAGCAAGTTGAAGGAAAGTTTATAAATGGATATGTATAGGTCGCAAGCTAAAGTACGGTAGAGCGATAAATTTTTAAGGAAGCATGAGTAAGGATGAGGAAAGGCAAGTGAAAAGGTGATGAGAATGGATAAGTCTTTAGGATTAAGCCCTAGGAGAAAAGTATTATGTAAGGAGTTTCAAGTTATCAGTCGTATATTGTAGATCAATATTCGTGAATTCAACAAAGTATCGAGCGAAGAACTTCAGTATACTCAGATATGCTCAAAGGGACATCTTATCAAGCTCTATATATGAATCCTAGATATTGGGCACACTTAAAAGGTCAAAATTGTACAGGCTGCATGATAAAAGGTAGCAACAGTTACGAGATTGGAGGGATTCCGACTACAAGTTGTGATGTGAGAAGGAGGCCTAAGGAAGGAATGCCCTGGACTTTGGACTCATTCACAGAATAGTCGCCTAGATAGCAAGGGAAGTTCTAAAGTGTTTGGAAGATATAAGTTATGAAAATTATAAGTGCATCAGTCAACATTCGAGGACGAATGTTCCAAAGGGGGGAATAATGTTATGCCCCGCAGTATTACGACGATGTTACACCCTGTAGTATTGTACGTTAAATTTGTCGTAAGGTAATTTCCATTAGTCCAAGGAAAAGATTATTTGGGGATTATAGGGATTATAAGTGATGAGTAAATTCGTGAAGGTAAGAGGGTAAGTAATATCGAAGAAATCGAATTTTTGTCGAAGTTTGGCATTTTGAGATAAAATACGACCCGAGTTAAAATGCCCAATATTTATGGACTAGTACCATGCAAGGTACCCCATAGCCATAATAGTAAGGTGTATAAAGTATATTAAAAATAAGTAAAATCTTAAGTAATTTGAGATAATTTTTAAGTTATGCGGGTAATTGATTAATTACTGGATAATAGGACATTACCCGGTTAACTATTAAAATTGGGACAAGATTAAAACCCCACCCCCAAAACGTGGCAGCAACAACCTCCATAATAAATGACTCATTAGTCAATATTGGGAATAGGTGGCAACAAACTAAGAAACAAGTCTTGAAATTCAAAAAAAAGCTACATAATTATCTTACAAATTAGAAGATATATATCTTCAAAGCTTAAGAGATTAGGAAGGCTTTTCATAAAACATTCCATTTCAAGAACGTGAACTACTCCATTATATCAAATCTGATTCCATTTCAAAAATGTAATTCCATTCCATTCAAACCATAAAGGTAATATAGCAATTTAGTATTCCATTCCATTTAAAGGCTTTAAACAGAAGCAAAAACCCAAACGTTGGAACTAATATTACATCTCATTTGGTATTTGGTCTTAAGGCCAAAAACGTGAGAAGCAGAATGACAATTTCATCCAAATTGCAACAAATCAAGCAAGATTTCGTTCCTCAATTTCAAAGCGCAGAAGCTTAATTCGATTTTTAGGGTTCAATCTACGAAGGTTTCCAACGGAATATTGTACGGAGTTTTTCCTACTCCGGGTATATTAAGGCTATCCCTTCTTTCTTTTGGCATAATCCATACGATATGAACGAAACGTGCAAATGCACAAATTCCATAAGTGACTCTACTCATAGAAGTAATAGAAATATCTATGTTCTTTAATTCTCATGTGTCATAATATTTATCATCCGCTCATGGGTCTCAGAAAAATATGAAAGTTGAAAAGATGTTACTTTATGATATTGCTCAAGAGGCAAAGTGGTCTTATGACCTTCCGAATGATTTTATTGACGTACTTTTCATGAATTGCATTCATGTGCATTGACCCATGACCAGATGGCGTTATATACGCATATATATGTAAATATATGTATATGGAATGGGAAAAGGTTACGACATTATATACGCACCACCACCTGATTAGCTGGTATATGATGATGATGTTGCCCACAGTGGCCGAAATATGATTCAAACGGCATTATATACGCATATATATGTAAGTATGATTCAAACGGCATTATATATGCGTATATATGTATGTATATATGTATATGGGATATGGGAAAGGTTATGGCATTATATACGCACCACCACCTAATCAGCTGGTATACGATGATGATTTTGCCCACAGTGGCCGATATGATATGATGGGATGCCCTCAGAAGCTGATGATATTATGAAATATGTACCTATGCATGACATGACATTCATACGCATATGCATGACGTTAAAAGTAATTTATGATTTGCAAAGTTATTCAGACTTACAGGTTGAGTCATGTACTCTATATGTCTTCCATATCTCTCATGTATTTATTTATGTGCCTTACATACTCAGTACATTATTCGTACTGATGTCCCTTTTGCTTGGGGACGCTGCGCTTCATGCCCGCACAGATCGAGAGTCCTCCAAATAGGCTATCAGCTCAGCGAAAGATGTTGGTGCGCTCCATTTGCTTCGGAGTTGCTCGTTTGGTTAGTATGATTTAGACGTGTATTGTTTGGTATGACGGTACTCTGTCCCGACCCTTATGATATTTATGTATTCTTAGAGGCTTGTAGACATATGTCGTATACATAAAAGATTGTACGGCCTTTTCGGCCTACGTTTTGAGTTTATAAAGGATCATGTTGGCCTATTAGGCCCGTATGCATGTGTATATGATGATGTATTAAGAAAGATACGTTATGTTGGTACTCAGTTGAGTAAGGTACCGGGTACCCGTCCCGGCCCATCGGTTTGGGTCGTGACATCATATCCCCCGTTTCAATCAATTTCCCTTTTGCTTTTGATTCCCCCTTAATCAGATCCCCTATTTCAATCAATTTGCATTTCTACTATGCTTCCCTTTTTGGCATCACTAAAATTACACAAGTAAGCAAACAATATGAAGAAGTCTAACACAGCCAACTCATGCCACATATATGCACACAACATGACAGAAAAGAGAAGCCAAGGGAAAACAGCATTGTACAAGCAAAAAGAAGAGCTGTTTCACTGATATGAGCAATGGACTGAGCAAACAGGAGCAGTAACGGTGAAATCCAACATGCTATCAACAAAAGAACAAATAAAAATAGAAACAACAGCCACAAAACATCATAACAGAAGACAGTTGGGCACTGAGAGGTTTCTAAGGGGTAGTAGAAGAGGGAGACTTAGAGAAAGAAGCAGCAAGGGTTTTGAGAACCAAGTCCATACGGGTTGCAGACATCTGCTCTTCAAGCAGTTTTGCGCGAAGCTCATCATTTTCCTTTGTCAAGCGGGCAACTTCATCATTTGTGGGATTGACAGAACCAAGTCCCCTAATAGCTTGACTAAGCTGAGTTTTCAGTATGGCATTCTGAGCCTTCAACCTCCTGATCTCTTCGGAAGCAGCATTTTGAGCATTGACCAGCTAAGAAATGGTCAAGGTGCTTCCACCAACCTTCTCTATGCACCCACATTCTTCTAGAGTAGTTTTGGAGAAGCTTTGCTTACGTGTGCCTGATAATTAGGGATTTTAGTCTATTTTATACTCCTTTTTGCTTGAGTTTTGGACTAAAAATGTATACAAGTAATACCGAAAGCTTACATATTGTGCTTGTTTGCAGGGTTTGGTCAAAAAATTGACAAGTAGTCAAAACCAGCTCAAAAAGGAGTGAAACCTATACAAGTACCAAGAACAAGTCAAGGCACTGCTGTAGCATAAAATCCACTATAGCTGCAACAGACCCACCGCGGCCACAGTCCATTTTTGTGCGGTCCACGGTGGAAAAGTTCAGAGAGGTGCACTTTTGGAAGCTCAAGCACTGCGGTCCGCGGTAGATTCTTTGCGGCCGCAATCCATTTTATGCGGTCCGCGGAGAGGGGATTCAGAGAGCTGGGAATTTTGAAGTTAGAAGCCATTGCAGTCCATTTTGTGCAGACCGCAGTGAAGCCACCACGGTCGCGGTGCATTTTATGCGGTCCGCAGTGGCCAGATTCAGAGACTGATCAATGGAGCTAAAATCCTCACTGCAGCCGCGGTGTATTTTCCGCGGTCCGCAGTACCTCCGCCAGGGGTATTTTTGTCCAGAAAATCCGGCCTTGTATAAATACTTTTTTTCATATTTTTAGGGTATCTTTTTCTTAGCAAGGCACGTGAATGGCGGTTTTAGTAAATTTTGAGTAATTTGTAGCTAGATTAACACTAAATCTTCAATATCTTAGTTTGTAATCATATTATATGGGTTATCCTTCATCTAAATCTCTGATTTCTTCCATTATTATGAGTAGCTAGACCCATTAGCTAGGGTTGTGGCTCAACCCTAGTGTGGGTATTTGATGGTTCTTTTGTTTTAAGGCTTAGGTGTTTATGGGTATTTGATATTTGGACTGATTTGTATTTTCCATGTTGAATTAGTGGTTGCAAACACTAATTTGTACCTTTTTGACTTGGGTTCTTCTTGAGAAAGAGAGATTGAGTCTAGGAAAATCAGTCCAATAAGGAATTGGGGTGTAATCAAGAGATTGATAGCCCCAATTAAAGGGTTAAACCTAGAGATAGTAATACTCGACTTGAGCCTATATTGCTTGCACAATTTTGACACCCAATTGGTCTTGAGAAAGTCAATTTGGCAAAGTCACTCAAGCTACCGAGAGGTATAGAGTGAATAGTTTCGTGCATTGGCTATATTGCAATCCCCAACATAACAACTTTGCCTTAGGCTTTAGATCCCGTCAAGTATTCACCTAGGAGAAAGTCATTTCCCTAGTGCCTCTTTAACCATTTAGAAAACCTTACAAGCATTCATACTTACTTTAATTTCGCATATCAGTAGCATAAAATTAGAAGTAACAAACAAACAAATATGATTGGAAGTGTAATTAAGATCACTACATACTGCTAGTTAAGATAGGAATCCAAATCCCAAACATTCTAGCTCCCTATGGATTCGATCCCGACCATCTCGGGTAAAAGCTGCTTCGACCGCTCTTGCCACTTTGTAGTGATGTAGGGTTGTATCCGATCACTTTTTGACGCCATTGCTGGGGAGCTAACAGTTTTGGCTATCTATCTAAATAGTTTTGTGTATTGTTTTTCTTTCCTTCTGTGTTACTAATTTGTGTGTGTCGCCAACTCAGGTACAAAATGGCGGCAAACAACAACAACGGACCTCTTGGAGACCTTCCACTGGGGGAGGAGGTAGATGACAATATTGATGATGAGGTAAATATAGTGCCTCAAGCTCAAAGGAGAGGCCTCCAGGCCAATGATAATATTCCATACCCTCCCCCGCCACCTCCAAGAGTGGCTCCTCGGGTGCTTCCAAACCAAGGATATGCTAGTGCAATTGTCCCACCCCGAATCCAGGCGGGCAATTTCCAAATTACAAATGTGATGCTGGCTTTGTTGGAGCAGTGAGGGTATTTCACAGAGAATGCTTACAAACATCTTAAGGGTTTCGTGGATACCTGTTGGGGGAGCAAGAAAACAAATGTATCAGAGGATGCACTTCAGTTGAGATTATTTCCTTTTTCACTTAGAGGGAAGGCTTTGGATTGACTTGAAAGGCTTCCCAACCATTCCATCACTACTTGGGATGAGTTGGCGGATAAATTCATTGCAAAGTTTTTCTCGCCAGGTCACATGGAGGCCTTAAAGGATGAAGTCTTATCTTTCAAGCAAGATCCCAATGAACCACTGCATGAGATATGGGAGTGATACCGGACCATGTAAAGGAATGCCCAAATAATGATATGACTGAGGCAATGATACAACATACATTCTACCGGGGCATTAACACAACAAATCAGTGCATAGTGAACCAACTCACCGGGGGCTATTTCATGAACACACCGTTTGATAAGGCTAATACAATATTGGATGAGATGGTTGACACATCCTCCGCTTGGCAAAGTAGAGCCAATGTGCCACAGGGTGACCCCACGGTCATTCACTTGCACAAAGAGCTCCATGATCATGGGCAGGCGATAACAGAACTGACAACAACAATGAACCAGCTAGCAAAGGCACAATTACAGCAGGTTCAAGCTCCACGACAAGTAAATGCTATGAAGGGTGTCAACATGTTAGTGAACAAAAAAAGACAAAAAATTCAACAGAACCAAGGGAATTCGGATCAATATGACCAAATAGTGGTGGGTTCCAAGATGATGGGTATGATGAGCAGAATGAAGAAGTGCAATACGTGAATAATTATCAGGGCCAAAAGGGTAATTCTTCCAACCAACAACAATGGAGGCCCCAAGACAATTGGGGAAATCAACAACAACAATGAAATAGTAATTGGGGGAATAACAACCAAAATTCAAATTGGGGAAACTAGAACAATAATCATAACAATCAGGGTAATTAGAGTGGCAACAACAAAAACTGGGATGGAAACAACAATCAGGGAGGTTGGAACAATGGCAACCAAGGAAATCGGGGGCAAGGCTTTCAAAGGCCCCCGATGTATCAATAACCGAACAATCCACCCCCATTTCCATCCCAAGGTCCTAGTTCTTCCAACAATGAAATAAGGAGAATCGAAATGATGTTTGAACAAATGATGAAAAAGAATGTTAACTCTGATGGCCAGTTGGCTTCCCATAATACTTCAATCAGAAACTTGGAGGTTCAATTAGGCCAAATCTCATAATCCTTGAATACTCGCCCTAAGGGGGCTTTACCTAGTGATACGGTAGTCAACCCAAAGGGTAGGAACAATTTCGGGCATGTAATGGCAATAAATACAAGAAGTGGACGAGCTAGTGATGTGAATGCCTCCAAACAAAAAGGAATTTTGAGTGATGAAGTTGAGTTGCAAGAGGATGAGATCCTTTTTGGTGGTTGAGAATGTGATTGATGAGAACGTGAATGAGGAAGTGAGGATTGATATCCAAGATGCTGAGGTGGAAACTCAGAATGACTTAAACCCCTTTAGGGAACACGTAATAGACATGCCGAAAACGGTTGTGCCTAAAGTCAAGGCCCCTTTGCCAAGGCCACCTCCACCTTATCCTCAAAGGCTTGCAAAGCAGAAAAATGAGAATCAGTTTAAGAAATTTATTGACATGATGAAGAGTTTATCAATTAATGTGCCGTTGGTGGAAGCTCTAGAACAAATGCCGGGGTACGCTAAATTCATGAAAGACTTGGTGACAAAGAAAAGATTCATGGATTGTAAAACTATCAAGATGACCCACCAAGTTAGTGCAATAGTGCACTCAATGGCTCCGAAGCTAGAAGATCACGGTGCTTTCACCATTCCTTGCACCATTAGGAGTGCAGACTTTGCAAAAGCTTTATGTGATTTGAGGGCAAGTATCAACTTGATGCCCTACTTAGTTTTCAAGACTTTGGGTATTGGGCAACCGAGGCCGACTTCCATGAGATTGCAAATATCATATAGAACAATGAAGAAACCATTAGGTATAATTGATGATGTTCTTGTCGGGGTGGACAAATTTATCTTACCAGCTGATTTTGTGATCTTGGATTGTGAGGTAGATTATTAGGTTCTGATCATATTGGGAAGACCTTTCCTTGCAACTAGGAAGGCCTTAGTTGATGTGGAAGCAGGGAAACTCACATTCCGGGTGGATGATGAGAAAGTGATCTTTCATGTGTGCAAGTCAATGAAACAGCCCAACAGTTTTGAAGTGTGCTCTTTTGTGGATCTTGTCACGGCAGTGATAGTTGATGATACTAGTGCAATGATCAATGTGGAGGACCCTCTAGACGCGGTATTGTTGAATCTTGATGTAAATGAGAATGATGGTCGGGTGGAGTGTGTCAATGTTTTACATGGAATGAGCTCTTACTCTTATGAGCCTCGGAAACTCTCTTTGGATCTTGAGAATAGGAAGACTCCACCAACAAAGCCCTCAATCGAGGAACCTCCGGTGTTGGAGTTGAAGTAATTGCCTCCACACCTCAGGTATGAATTCTTAGGCCCTAGTTCAACTTTTCCAGTTATTCTTTCCTCTTGTCTTACTAACATGCAGGTAGATGCCACATTGGCGGTGCTCCAAAATGGAAGAATGCAATTGGATGGACCTTAGATGATATTCGAGGGATAAGCCCTGCCTTTTGTATGCACAAGATTATTCTTGAATATGATGCAAAGCCCTCCTTGGAACATCAAAGGAGGTTGAACGAGGCAATATAAGAAGTTGTGAAAAAGGAGGTGATCAAGTGGTTGGATGTCGGGGTTGTGTACCCCATATCTGATAGCTCTTGGACTTCGCCGGTGCAATGTATGCCAAAGAAGGGTGGTATGACCGTGGTTACCAATGCGCAAAATGAGTTGATTCTTACCAGGACTGTCACCGGGTGGAGGGTGTGCATGGATTACCGCAAGTTGAATAAGGTGACTTGCAAGGATCACTTTCGATTGCCTTTTCTTGATCAGATGCTAGAAAGACTTGCTGGGTGTGCCTTCTACTATTTCTTGGATGGGTATTCTGGGTACAACCAAATTTTGATTGCTCCGGAAGATCAGGAGAAGACCACATTCATCTGTATGTATGGTATCTTTGCCTTTTCTAGGATGCCATTTGGGTTGTGTAATGCACTGACTATATTCTAGCGGTGTATGATGGCCATATTTACCGACATGGTGGAGGACATTTTGGAGGTGTTTATGGACGACTTCAGTGTTGTGGGTGACTCGTTTGATGAATGTTTGAAAAATCTTGATAGAGTGTTGGCCCGTTGTGAAGAAACCAACCTTGTGCTTAATTGGGAGAAATGTCACTTCATGGTTGATGAGGGCATAGTCCTTGGCCATAAAATTTCAAAGCACGGTATAGAGGTGGACAAAACAAAAATTGAAGTGATTTCAAGGCTCCCTCCCCTACTTCAGTCAAGGGAGTTAGAAGTTTTCTTAGGCATGTAGGGTTCTACCGGAGATTTATCAAGGAATTTTTGAAGGTAGTGAATCCCTTGTGCAAGTTATTGGAAAAAGATGCCAAGTTCGTGTTCAATGAGGTATGTATGCAAGCCTTCAAACTTCTCAAGCATAAGTTGACCACCACTCCTATTATTACCGCACCCAATTGGAGCTTGCCTTTCGAGCTTATATGTGACACGAGTGATGTTGCGGTTGGGGTGGTCTTGGGTCAAAGAGTGAATAAAATGTTTCATCCGGTGTATTATGCGAGCAAGACAATGAATGATGCTCAAATGAACTACACGGTGACTGAAAAAGAGCTTTTGGCTATTGTGTTCACAATGGAGAAATTTCGGCCGTATCTCATGGGTGCCAAGATCATAGTTCATACCGATCATGTTGCACTTCGGTACTTGATGACGAAGAAGGATTCCAAATCTAGGCTAATGCGATGGGTCTTGTTACTGCAAGAGTTTGATTTGGAGATTGTGGACCAGAAGGGTTGTAAAAACCAAGTGGCATACCACTTATCCTACTTGGAGGAGGAGGGGAAGCCTCATGATGGCCTAGAGATCAATGATTCATTTCCCTATGAGCAACTCTTTTCTATGTCGGTGAATGGTATGCCATGGTTTGCGGACGTTGCTAATTTCCTTGTTACTGGTATTGTCCCGTGTGAGCTCTCTTCTAACCAAAGAAAGAAGCTCAAACGGGATAGTTTGGACTTCTATTAGGATGAGCCATACTTGTTCAAGATCTGTACTGACGGTATGATCCGGAGGTGTGTCCCGGAGGAGGAGCAATTGAGTATCTTAGAGGTTGTCATTTCTCTCCCTATGGTGGTCATCATGGCAGGGTGAGGACAGCTTCAAAAGTTCTTAGTTGTGGGTTTTACTAGCCAACTTTGTACAAAGATGCAAGTGAACTTATGAATAGATATGATGAATGTCAAAGAGCGGGTGGAATTTTGAAGAAAGATGAGATGCCACTCAATACTATTCTCGAAGTTGATATTTTTTATGTGTGGGACATTGATTTCATGGGCCCATTTGTTAGTTCATGTGGGAACACATACATTCTAGTGGCAGTTGACTATGTTTCAAAGTGGGTTGAAGCCGTGGCTTTACCCAATAATGAGGCCCAGAGTGTTGTTGCGTTTCTCAAGAAGAGCATTTTTACTAGGTTTGGCATTCCTCGAGCAATCATAAGTGATGGGGGTCTCATTTTTGTAATCGAGCTATTGACACTTTGCTTGCAAAGTACGATGTCATTCACAAAGTTTCTACTCCTTATCACCCTCAGGCGAGTGGCCAAGTTGAAGTCTCAAACAGGAAAATCAAGAGTATATTGTCAAAGACAGTCAATGCAAATAGGACCGATTGGTCAAAGAAATTGGATGATGCTCTATTGGCTTATAAGACTGCTTACAAGACTCCGATTGGTATGTATCTGTACGGTTGGTGTTTGGGAAAGCTTGTCATCTACCGGTTGAGTTAGAGCACAATGTCATATGGGCTTTGAGAAAGCTGAATCTTGAATGGGATGTGGTAGCAAATCTTCGTGTAGAGCAGCTTAATGAACTTGATGAATTCCGATTTCATGTCTACTCCAGTTCGTCCTTGAATAAGGACAAGATAAAGTACCTTCGTGATAAGTATGCTTTTATCAAAGAGTTCAAAGTGGGAGATTTGGTTCTCTTATTCAATTCTCGATTACGTTTGTTTCCGGGAAAGCTTAAGTTGAAATGGAGTGGACCTTTTGAAATGGTGTTTGTGACTCCGTTTGGTGCACTTGACTTGAAAAACAAAAATGGAGAGGTCTTCAGAGTTAATGGGCACAGAGTCAAGCACAACCTTGGCAAGATTGATGACAGTCACGTGGTGGTATTGATCCATCTAAAGTGATTTGATGGTAACATGCGTCATGCCGCGACGTTAAATCAGGTGCTTCTTGGGAGGCAACTCATGTGTCTTTCTTTTTGTTTATCTTTGATTTTCTTTTTAGTGTAGGATTTGCTTTTGGACTAACTGGTTGTGAGATGTGTGTAGGGTTGTTTTGATGCAGTGCAGGACCAAATTAGAAAAATGTTGCACTCTCTGAAGTTTGGATTGCTGTCGCAATGCATTTTTTGCAGCCGCAATGGCCTTGTTGCGGGGGCAAAATTTCATTGCAGTCCGCAGTGTTGAATGGTAAAAAGTGGAGGTTCTCTGAAGATTGTCACCGCTGCCACAATGCATTTTATGCGATCCGCGGTGCCCTACCGCGTCCGCAGAGCATTTCTTGCGGTTCGTAGTGACTTATTCCCTAGTGCTCCTTATTCTTATGTACCGCGGACCACGGTGCATTTTGTGCGGTCCGCGGTGGGTAGGTGTCATGGGTCCCATGTCCTTTTTCTATAAATAGGACCTTCATTTACACTTTTCGTTCATTTGCTTCCTAAATAGAAAAACTACTGTTCATCACGCCCTAACTGCTCAAATTCAAACATTGTTTCTAAATTATCTGTGTTGCATCTCATTACTGGTACTTTTAATCTTTCCCTAGTCTTTAATTTTGTTTTCTTTTAATTTGTTAGTTCTCTTTCTTCTTCTTCCCTTTCTTTCAATTTTTAGCTTAGAGTTGCATAATATGTTTAGATTAGGGTTAATTAGTTAAGAATAATGATTGAATACCTAGTGGGTTGATAACATATGAATTTAGGCTAAAAATGAGAAAAATGTTGAAACCCTAGGTTGGTATTGCTGAGTTATGCTTACTGCGACAGCGATGGTTTTTTTGCGATTCGCGGTGCCTCTCTGCGGTACACGATGCTATTTTATGCGGTCCGTGGTGGTAAAACTTCAGAGAGGTAAATGTTGGGGACTATGGCTGTGGTCGATATTTCGCGGTCCGCGGTGCCTTACCACGGCCGCACAGTATTTCTTGCGGTCCGCGGTGCCCTGAATCAGAGAGTGGGTATTCTGACCCCACCTCAATACGGACCGCGGTGCCATTTTGTGCGGTCTGCGGTGGTTCCATTGCGACCGCACTGCTTTTTATGTGGTCCGCAGTCAGCTATTTTTAATTATAATCTTCAATGCTTCATCTGGTACTATGATACTAACAAAAACTGAATGAATTCTCCTTGCAGATAATGGTTAAATCACGAGGTGGAGGTGAAAAACAGAAAAGCAAAGGAGAGTCTTCCCGGGGTAGGGGATGAGGTATGATCAAATTGACCCCCCCCCCCCAGTCTGGAAAGCATTTGGGGACACTAGAAGGTCAATAAAGGCTGCAGATAGAGCTACTTCCCATTCAGAGGGAAGTGAGTATTTGCCCTCCCGGGAGGCATCTGACTCTGATTCAGTACCGGAGTATGTTCCTGACTAGATGGAGAGGCATATATTGAAAGATGCGCCCACACCTCCAGGATCTCCTACTGCCCAAGCTTCAGTTCAAATTTCTTCTGAGTCGTTTGAGGGCTCAGCAGAGAGTAGTGATAGTACAACATCTACTTCACCCACAACTTCAACACCCGGAGAGGATCCTATTGCTGGGGGAGAACCCCAAACTAGGGGGGTGGAGAGAACTAGAAACCCGGAGGCTTGGCAGGATAGATTTGTTAGTGAGATAGCATACCACAAGTTTCGAGAATGGTGTCCCAAGAGAAAATTGATACTTGAGCAAAAATTCATTGAGAAGGACCTTATGCCTCACAACCCTAATGTGAAGAGGCAATTTAGAAAGAGACTGGGCTGGGAGTACTTTACAAGAACAGTTGAAGAGGCAAGTGAACACTTAGTCAAGGAGTTCTACGCTAATGCTGCCCACATCAAAAAGGCACTAAAGTGACTAAGGTGCAGAACTTGATAGTGAAGTTTGATGGGAAGACAATCAAATGACTACCTAGGATTTCCGGAGGAAGATGAATCATTGTACTTAGAAAATGTAGCATTGGATAAGGCAACCCGTCCGTGGTTGGCAGAATACCTGGAACTCCCGGGTACCACCCCAGCATGGTTAACATTAGGAGTCCCAATTTTGAGGAGAACTTTGAACTTCGAGGCTAAAGGGTGGGAGACTTTCATATGCAGCAGGCTGGACCCCACTACTCATGAGAACTCTCTTCCTATCTCCCAAGGTAATATTGGTGGCTTCTATCATGGCGGGGTACCTGATCAACATCGGGAATATTATGTCTAAGGTGATCACAAGGGTGGTAAATGAAGGTGATAGATCCTACCCCTTCTCAAATTTCCTGACAATGTACTTTGAGGACCAAGATATGGAGAAAAGGAAGTTTGATGTGAAGGTGAAGCCAAAGATGACTTTCTTCTGGTACAGCCTCAAGGGTGATGACAACCCAAAAGGTATATCCTAAAGGCAAAGTCACTGCTTCTGCTGGCTAGTCTGAAGAACTAGTACTAGTAGTCTCAGCCTCCCTCAGCTACACTAGACATTGCCTTAGGACCCTCTACTGCCACTACTCCAGATATCCCCTCATCCTCAGCTTACCCATTGACCGCCCACCATTTGAGCCAAACCCTTGCCAGTATCAACAATTAGATGTAAGAAGCTACTTCTAAGATGTATGTGCTTTCTAGCTCGGTGGAAGCCCATTCCGTACCCTCACAGCCACAGGTTCCAGCCCCAATGGAGGAGACTCTTAAGGAGCTTCTGGACAACTAGAAGAAGCTCCTGGAGAACCAGCTGTTGATATTAGAGGCTGTAGGTACTCATGGTAAAGCATTGAAGGAGCGGACTAAGGAAACAAAGAAGCTGAGAAAGACTCAAGCATCAAAAGAGTCTGTGAAGGAGTTGAGGGCAGAAGTGGAAAAGATGAAGGTTGCTGATCATTTACCATTGGAGTTGCTGTTGTATGAGCAGCCTCCAGCCACTCATATTGAGAAAGAGCAGGAGCAGGAGATGGAGAGGGCATCGAAGAGGAGGAGAGTGATCCCATAGATAGCTGACGTTGTGATAGAGTTGGAGGACCCGCATGGAGGTTCCTCTAGCCAGCCTCAAGTCTCAGAGCAGCCACAGGTCCCAGTGCAGGAACAGGTTACAGAGGTCTAGTCACAGGTTCCCGAACAGTCCCAAGACCCAGGGACCCAGGCTCATGATCCCATGTAGACGAAGGGCCAATAGGGAGTTTTTCTTTACTCTCTATCTTTTCTTGAGCTATTTTTGGTTAGTTAGCATTGAGGACAATGCTAGCTTTCATTTGAGGGGGTAGCCCTATTTGATGATATTAGGTTGTAAATATGATACTATTTTTGTTTTATTATGCTTTTTCACTTTTGGTATGCATATAATTTTACTAGTTTATTTCACTTTTTGTATTTTGCAACTTTGGTCTATATATAAAGTTACTTGCTGATGTATATATTCATCCCTTCTTATGTATATTCGTTTAAACCCCCTATTGTACATAATCATTTTACTTTCTGCATTTTCTTTCAAAGATTCTTACTTCATTTTCGTAGCTTCTTATTTTGAGTATTGCGTGCAATAAGCCTTTGGTTTTCTTAATGCCACGGTTCTTTCCAAAGGTAGAATTTGTGTGAACCGAGTGACTCTTCCTGATGATGCATGGCATGACAACCTTCTTAAAGGTTTGAGTCTGTTTTCTTTTTGTTTTTGTGTAAATAGTATCTAATGAGTAATAGTGCCTCAAGCAAAGCTTCACTTGGGCATAACACATTTGCCTTTAATCTTATGGTCAAAAATAAATTGGTGTGTATAGGATGGTGATAGTTGTGACCTTGAGACTTTTGTATTGGCCAATAATCATCAAGTGGTTTTTCGGGACCATTTGTGTTGCTCAAATATTAGCTAAAGTTGTTGTGGGCCCTCGACTCTGTCTCTTTAGCAATCCTATAACTTGTGTGGTGAGAATTTGAATTGCAAGTCCAAGTCTCGTGCCATTAGTCTAGAACTTACCCTGAATGTTTGTCTAGGCGAAATCTTAAGTGTAGTTTGACTCGAGAAGTGATTATAGGCTCTCCTTGATCCGAATGATATCTTGAAAACTTCCATAGCCTACCAATGATAATATCTCTAGTCAACCCTTTTGAGCCATAGCCCTTATTCTTTCAAAGACCATGATACAAGCTTTTACCCGTTCTAAAAAGACCCTCTCTTGGCACCCAATCTTTCCTTAGCACAAAGCAAAAGCATAAGTTTGGGGGGAGATACGAGGAATGCAACAAAGTGGTAAAAGGTACAAAATAAAGAAAAGGAAAGGCAATTAAAAAGAAAGAAAATAAAAAAGTAAAAAAGAATGAACAATGTTGAAGAAATGAAGGGATTCAATAAAAGTAAAGAGATGAAAGGTGTGGAAAGTTTAGAAAGGAGAAAAAGGTTTGAAATGAACAAGAAAGAGTGACAGTGTATCTCTCTAACCCCTAAGAAAGAAGTAAATAACTCAAAAAGTCAAGAGAATGTGTGCCAAAATGAAGAAATGAAGTTCTTAAGGGAAGATGAAACCTACTTAGACCAAATATTTCCTACCCTGAACCAAAAACCTTCACTATATCTCCACAAAAGTCCTATATGATCTTGAGTTTAATGAAGCTTACATTATTGGTGACTCACATAAGGGGCAAGCTTATGGTACTTAGAGTCGGACTTGTGACCTTTCTTTGACAGAGATGAGTGTGTTTTCCACAATCCTTGTTCTGAGTGCTACAACCTAAAAGTGAAGTTTGTTTATGGAGAGTTGAGGAGTATGAGTTTGGGTTCCACAATGACCATCGTAGTAGAAAGAATTTCCTTGATGAGTTGAGTCAACTCTTGATGCTCTTGTGTCGCACTAAAACCATGGTGCTTAAAAGGTTGAATGTTGTTAATGATTCATTTGATTTGAGGGCAATTGTTAGTCTCAATTGATGCTAGATGAGGTCGCTTTAGGTCAGCTGAATTTTCTTGGTTTTGTTCTTAAGATGTGGGAGTTGCTTCGTTTGCTTGAGGACAAGCAAAAGCTTAAGTTTGGGGGAGTTGATAACTAGGAATTCTAGTCTATTTTATACTCTTTTTTGCTTGAGTTTCGGACTAAAAATGTATACAAGTAATCCCGAAAGCTTACATGTTGTGCTTGTTTGCAGGGTTTGGTCAAAAAAGTGACAAGTAGTCAAAACAAGCTCAAAAAGGAGTGAAACCTACACAAGTACCAAGAACAAGTCAAGGCACTCCTGTAGCATAAAATCCACTGCAACTGCAACTGACCCACCGCGATCGCAGTCCATTTAGTGCGGTTCGCGGTGGAAAAGTTCAGAGAGGTGTGCTTTTGGAAGCTCAAGCACTGCGGTCCGCGGTAGATTATTCATGGCTGCAGTAGCCTCTTCGCGGCCGCAATCTATTGTATGCGGTCCGTGGTCCATTTTGTGCGGACCGCAGTGAAGCCACCGCGACCGCGGTGCATTTTGCCGTGGTCCGCGGTACCTCCGTCAGGGATATTTTTATCCAGAAAATTCGGCCTTATATAAATACTTCTTTTTCATATTTTTAGGATATCTTTTTCTTAGCAGAGCACGTGAACGGCAGTTTTAGTACATTTTGAGTAATTTATAGCTAGATTAACATTGAATCTTCAATATCTTAGTTTGTAATCATATTATTTGGGTTTTTCTTCATCTAAATCTCTGATTTCTTCCATTATTATGAGTAGCTAGACCAATTAACTAGGGTTGTGGCTCAACCTTAGTGTGAGTATTTGATGGGTCTTTTGTTTTAAGGCTTAGGTGTTTATGGGTATTTGATATTTGGACTGATGTGTGTTTTCCATGTTGAATTAGTGGTTGCAAATACTAATTTGTGCCTTTTTGACTTGGCTTCTTCTTGAGAAAGAGAGATTGAGTCTAGAAAAATTAGTCCAACAAGGAATTAGGGTGCCCAATTAAAGGGTTAAACCTAGAGATAGTAATGTTGATACCCAATTTTTTCCTGTATTTTTATATGCAAAAGACCTTTCAAAATAGCATGTATATACGTATATAAGTATGTCCTAAGGTCCTATTATTTTTCTCAATTTTTTAAAGATTTTAAAGTCAATTTTATTGCCCTATTTTATCAAGAAAAACCCAATAAGTGATCCTAAAATTGGCATTTTGGTAATTAATTTATTAAATTCTTATATTTATACTAAAATATAGCTAGTATGATTTTTGCACATTTTTACAGATTTATTTAAGCTAAATTGCATATAATTGCAATATTAGCCTATTTTAAGATTTAATTGCGTTTATAATTACAAAATTGGCTCCAGTATTTTTAGTCTAATATTTATAGATTATTAATTTAGTACCTTTAATTTGTTTCCAGAAATTATTTTACTATTTTTTGTAAAATAAATAAAGGAAAATGGCTATTTAAATGTTAGCCTGTTTTTATTTCGATTTTGGCCAGATTTTGCACCCCTAATCCAACCCAATTTCAATTTCAATTGCCCAGCCCAATTCCAAAATTACCCAACCCACGACCTTTAAAAACGACCCACCCGGCCCCCTTTTAAATCCCAGCTCACGTTCTCCCTTTCCTTTTTAATTTACCAACACCCCCCAACCCTAATCATTTTTTCACCAGTAGCCTCCTTTGAACCCCTCACATTCTCTCAAACTCTCTCGAAGCTTCTCAAATCCTAGCCGCCTCTCACCACTTCCACCCTAAATCCACCGGAATCCATGGCTTCCAAGGACATCGGAGTCCAACACCGGCCTCCTATGACTCCCACATGCCTGATTTCTAAAGATTTAAGGCCTGATCACGAAAAAGCTTGGTCCAGGCTTCGTTTGATTCAAGATCTATGGCCATCTCCGGCCTGCTCTGGCGAGCCATGCCTGCTTCGAGCCTAGTTTTGACTTCTCCGGCTCATATCAGTGACCTTTCCAAGCCTTTCTCACTACTAGGGTTCTTCTGAAACCCTAACCCTTCGAGGTTTTTCTGATCTCCTTAGATCTATTCCAGATCCATGCCTTCCTTAAGTTTTTAAAACGATTTTCCTGACTTTTCTTTCAAAAAATTACTTTCAAAATCATCACTTTTCCGGCCTAGAGTTTTTTCTGAAAGTATTTAAATGTTTCTCTGACTTTCTTTTTCTTTTTGGGTGTATTTGCCTCTACTATTTTCTTGTATGCTTCTTCTACGGTGTTCTTGTATACTTCTTCTACTATATTTTCCTATACTGTGTTCTCGTATGCTTTTTCTATTGTATTTTTCTCTACTGTGTTCTCGTATACTGTGTTTTCTATCACTTTTCCTATACTTCTTCTACTACGGTGTTCTTACCAATTTTCCCATTATGTTTCGAATTAGTTTCTTCTACTCTATTTTCTTTGAGCTCTTCTACTGTGTTCTGCATGTTACTTTTCTATCATGTTTCTCATGAGTTTCTGTTGCTAAAAGAAATATGTTAGAAGTTTCAGTTCTTTTTTGAGACCTCTGAACCTGTTTCGATTTAACTATTTGCCCTCTCATCTTTGCACTCGATTAACGGTGGAAACCTTAGAATTTGGGGGTTCTTCCAAGTTTGGCTCTGTGATTTGCTTGAACTAGAGTTTTATTTCAAAAAAAACCCTAACTCTTTCAGACCAATTTCAAGTCTCTCAACTGAGTTTGGACATCCTTGTTTTTATATGATTCTGACTTTTTGCTAAACTCTTCTAAGACCTTTTATATTGGACCTTTTGTATGCTACTGGATGCTATTTCTCTTCTGCATTATTGACTTATGTGACAACCATTACCTACTGATTTTTGCGAAGGCATAACATCTTCTTTCAACTCAACATGTTTGTATGCTTTTTATATATGAAGAACTTCCCTCTAAAGTGTCTTTCAAAGTTGTGACCAGTTCAGACTTCCTTCTGAGAGTTTTTCTCATCTTTTCTGACTCAATTCATTCATGGACTAGTAATTGCAAAATCTCAGACCCTTTGATTTACTGGCTACTAATTGATTTTATTACCTTATTTGTACAACCGCGTATTTCAAATTTTGTCCTTAAATAACTCTCTTATGTATTTACCCCTAATTTCCTACTTTGCACAAAGTGCTTAGCTAATTTCTTTCCTTAAATAGCTCTTACCCGTTTGAATCTGAATTCCTTGATTAAAGGAAGTCGTGTGTGATTGATTCTTAATTGATATTCAGTTTCTTAACTGTTTTCTTACCTTATTTCCGCCTGATTTTCACACTATAAATGCACGACTCTTTCACAAACACACCATCACAATTGACAGTCTTCTTGACTCACACAATAATATTCTCTCTTCTTGTTTGCGCTATGCCTGTTTACAAGACTTACTATTTTTCTCTACTTGTTTCTTTGAAACTAGTATGTCCTGATTTAAGCTTCAGCATCACAACAATGTGTTTATTTATAGTTTGTGTATCTATGCCTACTTACTGTTTCTGTAGAGCTCATAATTTCAATTAGCATGCTGATGTCTTTCTGTTTTATTTCTACTATGAATCCCATTCCCTTATACCCCTATGTGTACTTATCTGTAGTTGTTTCCCTTCCCTTTTTCCTCTCTTAGAATTATGTTTCTGCACTTGCACTCTCTCTTAGTCTTTAAGTTCTTCCCCCCCTTCTTGTGAGCCTTGCCTTGGGACCTTGAGTTCCCTCTGAACTTGGACACTTGAGGGTTGGCCTTTTCACACTGCACCCGTCCAAATCTGGTAATATATTTGGGTGTGAGCATTTCCCGGAGTCCCCTTTGAGGCTCTTAGGGAACTTTGACACATCCAAATGGGATAAAGGATTTGGATCATGATCTCTTGGAGTTGGTTTACCTCATATTTCAGACATGATGTCTGAATCAGGCTCTCCTTGGTTGTACCTTTTAATCTCTGATGTATTCTTTTACTTCATTTTGGGTTGTAATAATTTGTAATAAACTCTTGGGGATGGTTAGTAAAAAGGGCGGGTAACTATGTATGCAAATGGTAGATATCCTGCCTATAGGTACTTCTAAAATTCTGCATTCTCACATAGATATCCTGCCTATAGGTATTTCTGCATTTCTCACATAGATATCATGCCTATAGATATTCCTGATTTCTGCATTTCTCACATAGATATCATGCCTATAGATATTCTCGATTTCTGCATTTCTCACATAGATACCATGTCTATAGGAATTCTGCATTCTCTCGTATTGAAATCATGTCCATAGGTACTGGGAAATTTGAATTCTGCATATAAAAATATGCATATAGGTCCTTCTGAATCTTGTATATCCATTCCTCATCAGGCAATCAGGTTTATAGGTCTTAATCAATCAACTGCAATTAGATATCATGTTCATAGGCTTTAAATGAAATTCAACACCTTGATATCATGCTTATAGGGTTTCTGCATTTTACCATGTCTGTTAAAAGGGGTTTAAAATCAACACGCATAGAAAGCATGTCTATAGGAGTTATTACTCAAGTCTGAATCGCTTCACTCGCTTATAAGTCTAAAACTAGTAATAATGACGCACCATTTGCAGAACCTATAACCTTTTGCAAAAATTTGCTTTTCTTTAACGACTGACGACTTCTCTTAAATCAGTATATATTCAGTTCACTTCATTGTTTCTAAAATCAATAGATGTCATGCCTATAGGATTATCGTCCAACACCTAGGCAAGCCTTAGGGCTAAAATTATAAACTGAATCAGATTTTATTAGCTGCAACCAGCAGGCAGGCCTGATTCGGGCCTCTTATCTGAACTATGTAATAAATCAGTCTGCCTCAACCTGTAAGTTTTAATCAGACCTAAACAGTCTGTGCAAGACATGCTAAATTATGTGCTTCTCTGTCAAATGAGGTATATCTGAGCCTTTTACTTGTTATGTGCCTCCCCAACTTGCTATACGTGTTTTGTATATCGCCTTAGAATTCTGCCTTTGAAACTATAAATAAGCCTAATATCCCTCCCTTTAGGATTAGTAGTCTTAAATACCTCTGGGACTGATAGGATTGGGACGGGTAGTAGCATGCAATAAGTAAACACGACCATTCCGTGCTTTAATACCCTAACGGGATGGGAAAGGGTAGATATGGATATGATGACCACGCGATAACATCACGTGTAGCCCCTGACTGAGGAGTGATTACCGGATGTTGTGTGGGGTGATCCATATTATTAATAAACCTAGGACTCCCCTTTCCCTTTGTTCTTTGTTTCTTCTAAAGATTTTAAACTCTTTTTTTTAAAAGAAAAATCAGCTTTCTTTTAGTTCTTTCCAACTTTATTTATTTATAAACCCTTATGTGAAAATCCCCTCTCATTTGAAGCTTTATTTGTTTACGTGTTATTTGCACCTAAGTTCATAACAATAGTTTGACCGGGAACCACACTAGTGGATCCTAAGGGGTGCCTAACACCTTTCCCTTGGGATAATTTCAAGCCCTTATCCAATCTCTGGTTACCCAAAACAAACCCTTTCCTAGTGTCCTAATGCACTTTAATCATTAGGTGGCGACTCTTCAATTCAAACCCAATTCCCAAAAGGGAACGACTTGTCCTCCCAAATGTCATAAACCCGATTTCGCGAGAAAAAAGGGGCGTGACAACATGGCGACTCTGCTGGGGAAACTTAGGCTTTTACCATTTCAGACTATTATTGTGATTTATGCTTCTTTATGCGCAATTCTTTGTTTATTTCTTCAAAGCATTCAATTTTCTTTTCGATTGTGAAACTGACTGGTCTTTTGTTTTTTCCCTTTATTACTATCCTTTATTGCTTTCCTTTACTATCGCTTTAAATTATGGAAAACTTTTGTATTTACTGCTTTCCTAACGTGCAAATACGTGATAACCTGCTTTAATTGTTTCATAATCATGCTCAACATCATATTCCACTCGTGCCAACAAAATACCATAGCAATGCTTATAATGAGTGGTTGCACTCTTCCAATATTATCACCCGCTAAATCCGGCAAAGGAATATTTGCGGTAAAACCAGTCGATCAACGGTGTAGTCGACGGTTCCGTGCCTTTCCCTCTTGAGTTGTCCGCTCAAGGGTACTAGTCTAAAACCCCATAGAAACCCTACTCTGTTTAATTGTGCATGCATCATGGTCAAACCTAGCCGAGTTAGTTATGTTGTCCGCATAAAGACTCTTTAAGATAGCCTTGTTCAAAGTCCATTGGGTTTCTCTAAAACCCAAACGGATACTACCACGTTCTGTGCATTTATTTGGAGAACTAAATGTTTTTGTGCCAATTATTGATATTTAATCGAGTCTGGTGGGGGTAAGGGCCTAACCCTTTTGTCTTGCTGAAATATAAGGCACGAAGTCTCCAGATTTGGCATGGTCACCAACATGCACCCAAAATTGCTAAGCAGGTGTGAGGATATTCATTCCAATGATCAGACTCTTGTCCGAAAATATCTAGGAAATCTACCTTCTCTACTAGAAATCCAACCTAACAACAAGATCATAGAAGCTCTACTTTGTTCTGGGATTGTGATAGGTCTGTGTTCCGCTTCGGGGACATTGAGATGACACCCCTACTGGAGGAAATAGGAGGATTAGATAGTATACCATGGGAAACTCAGGGTTTGTTAATGCCGGAAAACCGCAAGGGTAAAGGTTTCCTCGAAATGATGGGTCTAAAGAAGAATCCAGACTTGACATGCT
The DNA here is from genome assembly GCF_000715075.1 of Nicotiana tabacum. Lineage (NCBI taxonomy): Eukaryota > Viridiplantae > Streptophyta > Magnoliopsida > Solanales > Solanaceae > Nicotiana > Nicotiana tabacum. Next base: position 74,047,745 of record NC_134090.1, read on the forward strand.
TGAAAGAGTCGTATATTCCCTTTGATTATTTGTACGAGAGATACGGTCACAGCAAATCTTATCGTACTTATCCTGACGAGTTCGCCCTCACATCATTGGGGCATCTTCACTGAAGGGTCTTTGTCTTCATGTTTTGCTTCCTAGGGATGATAGTGTTTCCAATAAAGAAAGCAAGGATCCACGCCAGGCTAGCTATGGTAACCAAAACTCTAATGGAGGGAATTGGTGGGAAACCATTTAGCATAGTGCCCATGACCTTGCAGAGATATACCGAGCCTTGGAGAAATGTCAACAAGGAGCCTAATATTTCGAGGGTTGCAATTTGCTACTCCAACTGGCTCATGGAACATCTCCAAAGGGGTGAATACTGGCAAGAGATTCAGCGAACGGATTGAGATGATCACATAGCCTTCCATCATCCAAGACGAATGAACCACATGTCCAACATGTTCACCCAGCCAGAAGACACCGAGGGGTGGTTAGAGGTGTTTGAAAATCTAACTGAGGATCAAGTACAATGGATGTTCGAGTGGTTCCCTACTGAGGAATTCATCGCCCGATCCAGGGATGCACCGTTTCTGATACTGATTGGTTTGAGAGGAACTTACCCTTACGTCCCTCTCTAAGTTATGATACAGGCTGGTAGGAAGCAGGTTATACCAAGGGTCAACAAGATGAGTCACTTCCCGGCTGAATTCAAGATGATGATAGCCCTTACAAGTGCTAGGCTCAGCATATGTGGCACTGCAAAATCGTCATGGGAAGGGATACCATCGAGCCAGACAGATACCATGCTGGTTGTACTCCATACTATTCAGGCTGGCTGGAGGATAATCATAATGGTCTGGGTCAACCCGGGTTTGTTCGAGGTCACAGAATCATAGATGAAAAGGCGGAGAGGCACAAGTCAAATACAATCAACTGCACAAGAGGATTCAGGAATGTGAAAGCGAGCACCATGAGATACAAGAAGCCCACCAAAAGCTGATTGAAGAGTGGAAAGACATGGCTGTCAGTGCCAACAAGCGACTGGGATACTTGGAGCGGGGTTTAGTAGAGCTGGAAAGGAAATTTCTCAAAAGAATCGAGGATTGCCAAAATGCTGAAGGAAACGAGGGCGGACACCTAGCCAGAGCCTACCTGTTGTTGGGACTTTGTGAGTTGGTGAAACTGTTCGATGGAGCCAAAGATGTCGAGTCTGGGGAAGGTCCTTCTGGGACCAAGTAATAGGAGCTTGTTCTTTCACTTTAAGAAATTTAATAAAGGCCCATGACCACTAGTGACATTTTATTTCTTGTTATTTAGCATCGTTTTGGGATTCGTCTACTTTTTATCAATAAAATGAGGCATTTAGCATTCTAAGTTCTCCAAATCAACTTGTCGCTAGGCTCACCTCGGGCACAAAGAGGTTCCCCAAGTTAGGACACGATTTACATTCTCACATTATGTGTTTAAATATTGCAATATTTTTTTTTATAATTCTCACTAACTTGTTACCTTTTTGTTTCTACTTTTATTTTATTCCCCTCCCCAAAGGTTAGTTCGTGCACTATGACATCATCATCTTATTTCACAAGATCTAGGGGCCCTCCACCCACTCCTCCTCCAAGTCCTGTCAAAAACAAGAACAAAGTAAAGCTGGAAGATCTGAACAACTCAACTGAATGGGTAGAGGTCACTCATGGTACTCAGGTTTCCAAAGAAAGTGCATCCCAACTCGAGAAGAAATTTTTGAAGTTCTAGGAGGAACTTGATCAAGTTCAGAATCTGGCAAATCTGTCATTTTCCCTCACCACTCGAGATGTCAAATTTCTCAAATGCTTAGAACCCCATACCTCCACAAAATATCTCAAAGCCACAAAACCATCCCGCTCCTCACCACCACTGCAACACCTGCCATACTTCCAACAATACTCTACTGCTCATCCCGGAACCCCAAAACTCCAGAAATGACCACTTCTACACCCACCATAACACCTTTATCTACGTGTAGACCATGCCACACTCCACCTAACCCATCTCAAGCATACACGAGTCTGATGATAAAGACTCATTCATCAGGAACCTAGCTGAAGAACTTAAGAAGTTGACCAGCCGAATTCAGGGCGTCGAATGAAGTAAGGGGATTGGAGGGTTGAACTACAAAGATCTTTGCATACAACCCGATATTGAACTGCTCGAGGGGTACAAACCTCCTAAGTTCGAGATGTTTGATGGTACAGGGGATCCAAGAGTTCATTTGAGAACATACTATGACAAGCTGGTTGGAGTAGGAAAGGACGAAAGGATCCGCATGAAACTTTTCATGAGGAGTCTGAAAGGAGATGCTCTATCTTGGTACATTAGCCAAGACCCGAAGAAATGGTCGAACTGGGTGAGTATGGCATCTGACTTTATGGACAGATTCAGGTTTAACACAAAAAATGCACCAGATGTGTTCTACATCCAGAACCTAAAGAAGAGGCCCACAGAAACATTCTGTGAGTATGCTACTTGATGGAGATCAGAAGCTGCTAAGGTCAGGCCTACCTTAGAAGAGGAACAAATGAACAAATTTTTTGTCCGGGCTCAGGACCCGCAATATTATGAAAGGCTAATGTTGATTGAGAACCATAAATTTTCTGACATCATCAAGCTGGGAGAAAGGATCGAAGAAGGCATCAAAAGTGGTATGGTTACAAACTTTGAAGCCTTGCAAGCTACAAATAAGGCCTTACAGTCCGATGGTGCGTCCATGAAAAGGGACGTAGGAGCCATCATGGTGGCACAGAGAACCAAATCTCCCATCAAATACCAAACTATCCAACGACTCCACTCACGTATCAGCCTACTCCAAACTACCAAGCACCATCACCATCTTACCAAACTCCACCACCCACTTATCAGCCATCTCCCCCACCCATATATCAGCCTACTTCGCCCAGATACTCCCAACCCGCACATGTTTACCAAGCCTACAATACTCAACAATCCCACTATCAATCGCCTTCCACACGCCAAAACTTTCCTAGACCTCGACCAAATTTTGACCAAAGACCTCTCAAATAGTATACCGCCATTGCTGAACCCATTGACCAGCTGTACGAAAGGCTCAAAGCTGCTGGTTATGTCACCCCTATCCCTGATATAACCCCTGAGAACCCTTCTCAACGGGTTAACCAAAATAAATCCAGACAAGATCCAGGCCCTAATTGATAACAAGATTATTGTGGCAAGGGATCCTGCTCTGAATGTCCGCAATAACCCTTTGTCAGCCCACAAGGGTGGAGGTGTTCACATGATTGAAATAGAGGATGATTGGGACCCCAAGGGTTCGATCGGTTTGATCACAAAGGGCGACGATCCAAAGAAGCCAATAGTCACCCTTAATCCAATTGTAGTCCAGATTTAGCCTTTTAGGGAAGCCGAGGTAAATATGTCTATACCACTTGAGTTTGAAGCACCACCCTCGGCAAAGACGCTATCACCAATTTAGGTCGAGTTTGGGTCTCCGGCAAACATATCTGTACCATTTGAAGTTGCGGTTTTACCTTCCAAAATACATGCTCCGTTTGGAGTAAATATGCCCATTCTAGTCGCAATGTCGGCCGTAACACCATTCCATACAAATGCCATACCTTGGGACCACACAGTCGAGGCAAGAAGAAAATGGAAGGCCAAGTTGGGGGAAATCGTTGCGGCATAGGGTATGACAAGAACCGATAGAGTTTATACTCCGGAGCATTTAGCTGAGTCGAGTAAGCAGGCCTCTGGTCGGCCTGTCATCACTGAAACTGGGCTCGATGATTTCTAGAGAAAGATACAAGACAAGGAATACTCAGTCATTGATCAGCTGAACAAAACGCCGGCACAGATTTCTATCCTAGCTTTGCTACAGAGTTACGATGCACACAAGAATGCCTTGTTAAAGGTACTGAGTGAGGCATATGTACAGAGCAACATCACCGGAGGAGAGATGGAAAACATGGTAGGGCAGGTATTGGAAAGTCACAAGATCACTTTTCATGAAGATGAGCTGCCACCAGAAGGGTTGAGTCACAACAAGGCGTTGCACATCACCATGCAATGCGAAGATTATTTTATCACCAGAATCCTGATTGATGGAGGGTCCAGCCTCAACATTTGTCCATTGGTAACACTCAGAACGTTGGGAAAGGGGCCGCATGAGATCAAGGACAGGGCCATCAACCTTAAAGCTTTCGACGGTTCCCAAAGGTCCACCATTGGGGAAATCAGCCTGTGTTTGCAAATGGGGCCGATTGGTTCGATGTTGATTTTCAAGTGATAGACATACCGATATCTTACAATTTGTTGTTGGGACGATCGTGGATTCATGCCGCTAGGGCCGTAGCATCAATACTGCATCAGGTAATAAAGTTTGAGTTGAACCACCAAGAGGTGACCATTCACGGCAACGGTAGCAATCCCATATACAATCGTTAGATCATCCCAGCGATCGGAGGCAGAAGAAAGATAGGCAGGGAGACCTATCACCACATCAAGCGAGTCAACGCCATTGACAAGGATAAGTGGTGGGACAACAAAATTGAAAGCATATTGAACTGGAGCGGATATGAACCTGGCAAGGGACTTGGCAAGAACCTCCAAAGAATCGCTAAACTTATCAAACTAAAGAAACATAGTATTACCTTCGATCTGGGATATGAGTACACTTGGGAGGAGTTCAACAACTGGTCGCCACCATGGTGCAGTCCTTACTATCCGCTGGAGCAGCCAATACCACGCTAGGAACAGACTTTCCAGCCAGCCGATGTTATTTATGGGACAAAAGAAGAGGAAGCACTAGCAGCAGTGAGGAATTTGTTCCTAGAAGACGATGATATGGATTGTTGTATTATTTTCGAGGAGGAGGGGGAGAAAGCCCCTTCCATACAGGCAGTAAGCAGAGGAGCATGCCTCAATAACTAGGCCATCAGAACCACCAGAGCCCGGAAAGCCTCGGGGTAGCAAGGCTGAACAAAGCATCATGCACTATCTTTTATTTTACTAGTTGACTTTCCTTTCACATTTTAAATTTTCGTAATAAGATCTTCAAATGTTCAAAATAGTTATGGAATTTATCAAAGCATTTCGGCTTCCTTATAAATCTTACTCTTATTATTTTTTTCTCATTACTTTATTTATACAGCATTACTATTACTTATCTTGATGAACCAATGATTGTGACCTGCAACAAGACAACACAACAATTGGACATAGATTCAGAGGAAGATGATATACTAGAAGAGATTGTTAAAGAAGTTGAGAATTTTGAGAATAGACCTAAGTCCAATCTGGACGAGACTGAGATTGTTAACCTGGGAGATGCAGAAAATGTCAAAGAAACTCGAATCAGCATTCATTTGTCACCATCAGAAAAGGAAGAATACACAGAATTTCTAAAGGAGTATGAGGACATATTTGCTTGGTCGTACGATGACATGACTGGTCTGAGTACATCTATTGTGGAACACAAACTACCAACTGATCTGACATGTCCACCAGTAAAACAGAAGCTCAGAAAGTTTAAACCTGATGTGAGTCTGAAAATCAAGGAAGAAGTCACTAAGCAGGTCAAAGCTAAGGTTCTCAGGGTAGTAGAATATCCGACATGGTTAGCCAACATTGTGCCAGTAGCAAAGAAGGATAGGAAGGTCAGAGTCTGTGTCGACTACCGGGATCTCAACCGGGCCAGTCCAAAAGACGACTTCCCCTTGCCGAACATACACATCCTGATTGACAATTGCGCCAAGCATGAGTTGCAGTCATTCGTGGATTGTTTGCAGGATATCATTAGATCTGGATGGACAAAGAAGATGCTAAGAAAATGGCTTTCATTACGCCGTGGGGGATGTACCACTACAAGATGATTCCATTTGGGTTAAAGAATGCAGGGGCCACCTACATGAGGGCCATGACTACCATTTTCCATGATATGATACACAAGGAGATCTAAGTATATGTAGATTATGTCATCATCAAGTCCAAGAAAGCCACCGATCACATGGAAGATTTGAGGAAGTTCTTCAATACACTGAGAAGGTACAACCTGAAACTGAGTCCCGCAAAATGTGCATTCGGGATTCCTGCCGGAAAACTACTTGGGTTCATTGTAAGTCGCTGAGGAATAGAACTGGATCCATCAAAGGTCAAAGCTATTCAAGAGTTGACACCGCCAAAGAAGAAGAAGGACGTAATGAGTTTCTTGGGGAGACTCAACTACATCAGCCGGTTCATAGCTCAATCTACAGTTATCTGCAAGCCAATCTTTAAGATGTTGAAGAAGGACGCCGCTACCAAATGGACTAATGACTGCCAAAAACCTTTCGACAAAATCAAAGAATACCTGTCAACACCACCAGTTTTGGTCCCGCCCGAGCCAGGTAGACCTCTATTACTCTACCTTACAGTATTGGATGGAGCTTTCGGTTGTGTTCTGGGGCAACATGACGAAACGGGGAGGAAGGAGCAGGCCATCTATTATCTCAGTAAGAAGTTCACCCCGTACGAAGCCCGGTATTCTCTATTAGAGTGCACATGTTGTGCTTTGACTTGGGTAGCTCAGAAGTTGAGACACTACTTCTGTGCCTATGCCACATATCTCATATCAAGTATGGATCCTTTGAAGTACATCTTTCAGAAGCCCATGCCTACCGACAAGCTAGCCAAGTGGCAAATCCTGTTGAGTGAATTTGACATTCTTTACGTGACTCAGAAAGCGATCAAAGGACGGGCATTGGTAGATCACCTTGCCGAAAATCCCGTGGACGGAGAATACGAACCCCTAAAGATGTATTTTCCTGATGAAGAGGTATCATTCATAGGAGAAGACATTGTAGAATCCTATGATGGTTGGAGAATAAATTTCGATGGAGCAGCAAATTATAAAGGAGCTGGCATAGGAGCAGTCCTAGAGTCAGAAACCGGTTAGCATTATCCGGTATCTTCCAAACTCAGGTTCCCGTGCACCAACAACATGGCCGAATACGAAGCCTGCATCTTAGGTCTCAAAATGGCCATTGACATGAACATCCAAGAGTTGCTAGTAATTGGGGATTCAGACTTGCTCATACATCAGGTCCGAGAAGAATGGGCAACCAAAAACTCCAAGATACTCCCTTATCTGCATCATGTACAGGAGTTGAGAAAGAGATTCACAAAGACAGAATTCCAACATATTCCTAGAGTCCAGAATAAGTTCGCTGATGCATTGGCTACCCTATCATCCATGATACAACATCCCGATAAGAACTTCATTGATTCCAATCCAGTAAAGGTCCATGATCAGCCAGCCTACTATGCCCATATCGAAGAAGAAGTAGACGGAAAGCCTTGGTTCCATGATATCAAGAAATATTTGGCAAAAAGAGAATACCCAGAGCTTGCAAACACCACTCATAAATGCACGCTCCGAAGATTGTCTAACAACTTTTGTCACAGCGGAGGAATCCTGTATAGGAGGACTCCAGATTTGGGATTACTGAGGTATGTTGACACGAAGGAAGCATCTAAGCTACTAGAAGAGATCCATGCTGGGACTTGCGGTCCACATATGAATGGCTTTGTCTTAGCCAAGAAGATAATCTGGGCTGGTTATTTTTGGATAACTATGGAAACGGACTGCATCTAGTATGTCTAAAAGTGCCACCGCTGTTAGATACATGCAGACATGATAAAGGTGCCTCCAAATGAGCTTAATACAACAAGCTCACCATGGTCGTTCACTGCCTGAGGAATGGATATTATCGGACGAATCGAACCTGCCATATCAAACGGAAACAGGTTTATCCTAGTGGTAATTGATTATTTCACCAAGTGGGTCGAAGCAGCATCTTACAAAGCAGTGACCAAGAAAGTCATGGCAGATTCATCCGCAACCGTATCGTTTGTCAGTTCGGAATTCTAGAGTCAATCATTACCGATAATGGCTCCAACCTCAACAGTGACCTGATGAAAGCCATGTGAGAAACCTTCAAGATCAAACACAATAATTCTACAACCTACAGACCTCATATGAACGGAGCCGTAGAAGCCACAAATAAAAATATCAAGAAGATACTAAGGAAAATGATAGAAAAGCATAAGCAGTGGCACGAGAAACTATCATTTGCTTTATTGGGTACCGCACCACAGTCCGCACATTGACCGGAGCAACTCCCTATATACTGGTTTATGGTACAGAGGCAGTCATTCCCGCTGAAGTAGAAATTCCCTCCCTAAGGATCATACAGGAAGTTGAGCTCGACGATGCAGAATGGGTGAAGAGTCGTTACGAACAACTAGCTCTTATAGACGGAAAGAGAAGGAATGCAGTTTGCCATGGTCAGCTCTATCGGAACAGAATGTCCAGAGCCTTCAACAAAAGAGTCAAGCCGAGACGATTCACACCGGGGCAGCTGGTGTTGAAAAAAAAATTCCTGCATCAGGATGAAGCCAAAGGGAAGTTCTCTCCCAACTGGCAGGGTCCGTACATGGTTCACTAGGTTCTAACACGAGGAGCCCTCATACTTGCAGAAATGGACGGAGAAGTTTGGCCAAAGCCAATCAATTCAGACACAGTAAAGCGATACTATATGTAACCTTTATGCTTTCCTTGTATGATGTAATTTGAACTATGCCTGACCAGATTCCCGTTTAAGAGGAGATACGTAGGAAGCCCTATGGGCTCGGTCACAATGCAATTTTCATTTTCCCCCGCTATTGGAAACTGAGGACACTCAAAATTCTGAAGTTGATTTGTAACCCAGTAAATTGGGGCAGAATTTTGAGGAGGACCCTCAAAATTCCGTAACAAGAAGGGTTGCAATGTCTTGGACCACGTCACAGTCGTCGGTTCATCTAAAGAAAACGATTTTATTAATTGTGTATTTATGTTACACTTTCTCTACTAAGATCATGCATGTTTACTTCTGAAATCGCTTTGTTTAGCAATGCTACCCCAGTGATACGCACAATATCATAGCCAAGAAGGTCAAGCAAAGCCAGCGGGGATACGAACTAACCTCCTCCCTCTACAGAACTCGCGATGTTTCTTTGGATGCAGGCACCCGAGTCGCAAAAATCATCAAATACATTATACACTCATATTGATCAGGAATACAACTATCAGAACCGTCATGCCTATTGTTGCTATCCGCACACGATATCCCCAGCGGCCACAATATCGCATCAGCTAAGAAAACTCTATTACCATTTATTTCTTGCATAAGGCTACCATTCTGCCTTCCGAGGTTAAACTCTACCTCCATCTGCATTCTTTGCATTGCATAAGGCTACCATTCTGTCTTCCGAGGTTAAACTCTACCTCCATCTGCATTCTCTGCATTGCATAAGGCTACCATTCTGCCTTCCGAGGTTAAACTCTACCTCCATCTGCATTCTTTGCATTACATAAGGCAACTATTCTGCCTTCCGAGACTAAGCACTGTCTCTATCTGCATTTCTTGCATTGCATAAGGCTACTATTCTACCTTCCGAGACTAAGCACTGTCTCCATCTGCATTTCCTACATCGCATAAGGCTACTATTCTGCCTTCCAAGACTAAGCATTGTCTCCATATGCATTTCCTACATTGCATAAGGCTACCATTCTGCCTTCTGAGACTAAGCACTGTCTCCATCTGCATTTCCTGCATTGCATAAGGTTACTATTCTGCCTTCCGAGACGAAGCACTGTCTCCATCTGCATTTCCTGCATTGCATGGCTGTAAGATCGCCGTTTTATTTCACACTTGCATGGCTAAAATACCGCTGCTTTATTTTACACTTGCATGGCTGAAATATCGCCGCTCTATTTCACATTTGCATGGCTAAAAGATCGCCATTTATTACATTTCATGGGCTGAAAGATTGCCACCTGCTGCATTCTATGGCTGAAAGATCGCCACCTTCACATTTGCATGGCTGAAATATCGCCGCTTTATTTTACGTTTGCATGGCTGAAAGATCGCCACTTATTGCATTTCATGGGCTGAAAGATCGCCACCTACTGCATTCCATGGGCTGAAAGATCGCCAAAATTGTCCAAAGGCGTCATTGTTCGGAGGCACCATTTTCATAGCCCGAGAACGCCATGCCATGGCCTGAGGACCTCTTTTAATCTCTTGCATATCATTATTCAAAGGTATCATAGTTCGGAGGCATAATTCTCATAGCCCGAGAACATCATTTCATGGCATGTGAATCCTTTATTATACGCTTCATGGCCCAAGACGTTATGGTATGAGGACGTCATCCTAACCGTCCAAAGACAGCATTCATGGTCCGACGGGAAATTGCATCATGTTTAAATTTACGCACAATATATGCTTGTATTGCTTATTTGCAGGTAAACCAGCGAGCAACGGCCATCTCGGTAGGAGCGATTCCGCTCCAGTTCCCGCGACCCTATTAGACCTTAACCATTCATCCCGACTTGAATATTGCGGTCGTTCTTGAAAGGTCTCTATCGGCATATTCCGCCGACAGATCCTGAACTACATATGGCCTGATTCCTATAAGACCAGGGATATGTAGGCAGCTCAGAAGCCAGGGCATTTCAATTTCAATTGCCCAGCCCAATTCCAAAATTACCCAACCCACGACCTTTAAAAATAACCCACCCGGCCCCCTTCAAATCCCAGCCGTTGATCTAACAGATCAACAGCTCACGTTCTCCCTTTCCTTTTTAATTTACCAACACCCCCCAACCCTAATCATTTTGTCACCAATAGCCGCCTTTCCCCCCCCCCCCCCATTCTCTCAAACTCTCTCAAAGATTCTCAAACCCTAGCCGCCTCTCACCACTTCCACCCTAAAGCCACCGGAATCCATGGCTTCCAAGGACATTGGAGTCCTACATCGGCCTCCTATGACTCCCACATGCCTGATTTCTGAAGATTTAATGCCTGACCACGAAGAAGCTTGGTCCAGGCTTCATTTGATTCAAGATCTATGGCCATCTCTGGCCTGCTCCGGCGAGCCATGCCTGCTTCGAGCCTAGTTTTGACTTCTCCGGCTCAGATCGGTGACCTTTCCAAGCCTTTCTCACTACTGGGGTTCTTCTGAAACCCTAACCCTTCGAGGTTTTTTTGATCTCCTTAGATCTGTTCCAGATCCATGCCTTCCTTAAGTTTTTAAAACGATTTTCCTGACTTTTCTTTCAAAAAAATACTTTCAAAATCATCTCTTTTTTGGCCTAGGGTTTTTTCTGAAAGTATTTAAATGTTTCTCTGACTTTCTTTTTCTTTTTGTGTGTATTTGCCTCTACTGTGTTCTTGTATGCTTCTTCTACGGTGTTCTTGTATACTTCTTCTATTGTATTTTCCTATACTGTGTTCTCGTATGCTTTTTCTAATGTACTTTTCTCTACTGTGTTCTTGTGTGCTTCTCCTACTGTTCTTACCAATTTTCCCATTATGTTTCGAATTAGTTTCTTCTACTCTGTTTTCTTTGAGCTCTTCTACTGTGTTCTACATGTTACTTTTCTATCATGTTTCTCATGAGTTTCTGTTGCTAAAAGAAACATGTTAGAAGTTTCAATTCTTTTCTGAGACCTCTAAACGTGTTTTGATTTAAATACTTGCCCTCTCATCTTTGCACTCGATTAACGGTGGAAACCCTAGAATTTGGGGGTTCTTCCAAGTTTGGCTATGTGATTTGCTTGAACTAGAGTTTTATTTCAAAAAAAACCTAACTCTTTCAGACCAATTTCGAGTCTCTCAACTGAATTTGGACATCCTTGTTTTCATATGATTCTGACTTTTTGCTAAACTCTTTTAAGACCTTTTGCATTGGACCTTTTGTATGCTACTAGATGTTATTTCTCTTCTGTATTACTGACTTATGTGACAACCATTACCTACTAATTTTTGCGAAGGCATGACATCTTCTTTCAACTCAACATGTTTGTATGCTTTTCATATATGAAGAACTTCCCTCTAAAGTGTCTTTCAAAGTTGTGACCAGTTCAGACTTCCTTCTGAGCAGGTCTGATTGATTTCTTTCCATTGTTTGTTGATTTCCTTGTGATTCGACTTAAGTTAAAAAAAAACCTTTTCTCATCTTTTCTAACTCAGTTCATTCATGGACCAGTAATTGAAAAATCTCAGACCCTTTGATTTACTGGCTACTAATTGATTTTATTACCTTATTTATACAACCGCGTATTTCAAATTCTGTCCTTAAATAACTCTCTTATGTATTTACCCCTAATTGCCTACTTTGCACAAAGTGCTTAGCTAATTTCTTTCCTTAAATAGTTCTTACTCGTTTGAATATGAATTCCTTGATTAAAGGAAGTCTTGTGTATTGATTCTTAATTGATATTCAGTTCCTTAACTATTTTCTTATCTTATTTCCGCCTGATTTTCACACTATAAATGCACGACTCTTTAACAAACACACCATCATAATTGACATCTTCTTGACTCACACTTACACAATAATATTCTCTCTTCTTGTCTGCATTGTGGCCTGTTTACAAGACCTACTGTTTTTCTCTACTTGTTTCTTTGAAACTGGTATGTCCTGACTTAAGCTTCAGCATCACAATAATGTGTTTATTTATAGTTTGTGTATCTATGCCTACTTACTATTTCTGTAGAGCTCATAATTTCAATTAGCATGCTGATCTCTTTTTGTTTTGTTTCTGATATGAATCCCATTCCCCTATACCCTTATATGTACATATTTGTAGTTGTTTCCCTTCCCCTTTCCCTCTCTCAGAATTCTGTTTCTGCACTTGCACTTTCTCTTAGTCTTTAAGTTCGGCCCCCCTCTTGTGAGCCTTGCCTTGGGACCTTGAGTTCCCTCTGAACTTGGACACTTGAGGGCTGGCCTTTCCACACTGCATCCATCCAAATCTGGTAATACATTTCTATCATGTTTCTCATGAGTTTCTGTTGCTAAAAGAAATATGTTAGAAGTTTCAGTTCTTTTTTGAGACCTCTGAACCTGTTTCGATTTAACTATTTGCCCTCTCATCTTTGCACTCGATTAACGGTGGAAACCTTAGAATTTGGGGGTTCTTCCAAGTTTGGCTCTGTGATTTGCTTGAACTAGAGTTTTATTTCAAAAAAAACCCTAACTCTTTCAGACCAATTTCAAGTCTCTCAACTGAGTTTGGACATCCTTGTTTTTATATGATTTTGACTTTTTGCTAAACTCTTCTAAGACCTTTTACATTGGACCTTTTGTATGCTACTGGATGCTATTTCTCTTCTGCATTATTGACTTATGTGACAACCATTACCTACTGATTTTTGCGAAGGCATAACATCTTCTTTCAACTCAACATGTTTGTATGCTTTTTATATATGAAGAACTTCCCTCTAAAGTGTCTTTCAAAGTTGTGACCAGTTCAGACTTCCTTCTGAGCAGGTCTGATTGATTTCTTTCCATTGTTTGCTGATTTCCTTGTGATTCGACTTAAGTAAAAAAAATCTTCTCATCTTTTCTGACTCAATTCATTCATGGACTAGTAATTGCAAAATCTCAGACCCTTTGATTTACTGGCTACTAATTGATTTTATTACCTTATTTGTACAACCGCGTATTTCAAATTTTGTCCTTAAATAACTCTTTTATGTATTTACCCCTAATTGCCTACTTTGCACAAAGTGCTTAGCTAATTTCTTTCCTTAAATAGTTCTTACCCGTTTGAATCTGAATTCCTTGATTAAAGGAAGTCGTGTGTGATTGATTCTTAATTGATATTCAGTTCCTTAACTGTTTTCTTACCTTATTTCCGCCTGATTTTCACACTATAAATGCACGACTCTTTCACAAACACACCATCACAATTGACAGTCTTCTTGACTCACACAATAATATTCTCTCTTCTTGTTTGCGCTATGCCTGTTTACAAGACTTACTATTTTTCTCTACTTGTTTCTTTGAAACTAGTATGTCCTGATTTAAGCTTCAGCATCACAACAATGTGTTTATTTATAGTTTGTGTATCTATGCCTACTTACTGTTTCTGTAGAGCTCATAATTTCAATTAGCATGCTGATCTCTTTCTGTATTATTTCTGCTATGAATCCCATTCCCTTATACCCCTATGTGTACTTATCTGTAGTTGTTTCCCTTCCATTTTTCCTCTCTTAGAATTATGTTTCTGCACTTGCACTCTCTCTTAGTCTTTAAGTTCTCCCCCCCCCTCTTGTGAGCCTTGCCTTGGGACCTTGAGTTCCCTCTGAACTTGGACACTTGAGGGTTGGCCTTTTCACACTGCACCCGTCCAAATCTGGTAATATATTTGGGTGTGAGCATTTCCCGGAGTCCCCTTTGAGGCTCTTAGGGAACTTTGACACATCCAAATGGGAGAAAGGCTTTGGATCATGATCTCTTGGAGTTGGTTTACCTCATATTTCAGACATGAAGTCTGAATCAGGCTCTCCTTGGTTGTACCTTTTAATCTCTGATGTATTCTTTTACTTCATTTTGGGTTGTAATAATTTGTAATAAACTCTTGGGGATGGTTAGTAAAAAGGGCGGGTAACTATGTATGCAAAGGGTAGATATCCTGCCTATAGGTACTTCTAAAATTCTGCATTCTCACATAGATATCCTGCCTATAGGTATTTCTGCATTTCTCACATAGATATCATGCCTATAGATATTCCTGATTTCTGCATTTCTCACATAGATATCATGCCTATAGATATTCCCAATTTCTGCATTTCTCACATAGATACCATGTCTATAGGAATTTTGCATTCTCTCATATAGAAATCATGTCCATAGGTACCGGGAAATTTGAATTCTGCGTATAGAAATATGCCTATAGGTCCTTCTGAATCTTGTATATCCATTCCTCATCAGGCAATCAGGTTTATAGGTCTTAATCAATCAACTGCAATTAGATATCATGTTCATAGGCTTTAAATCAAATTCAGCACCTAGATATCATGCTTATAGGGTTTCTGCATTTTACCATGTCTGTTAAAAGGGGTTTAAAATTAACACGCATAGAAAGCATGTCTATAGGAGTTATTACTCAAGTCTGAATCGTTTCACTTGCTTATAAGTCTAAAACCAGTAATAATGACGCACCATTTGAAAAACCTATAACCTTTTGCAAAAATTTGCTTTTCTTTAACGACTGACGACTTCTCTTAAATCAGTATGTATTCAGTTCACTTCATTGTTTCTGAAATCAATAGATGGCATGCCTATAGGATCATCGTCCAACACCTAGGCAAGCCTTAGGGATAAAATTATAAACTGAATTAGATTTTATTAGCTGCAACCAGCAGGCAGGCCTGATTCGAGCTTCTTATCTGAGCTATGTAATAAATCAGTCTGCCTCAACCTTTAAGTTTTAATCAGACCCTAAACAGTCTATGCAAGACATGCTAAATTATGTGTTTCTCTATCAAAGGAGGTATATCTGAGCCTTTTACTTGTTATGTGTCTCCCCCAACTTGCTATACGTGTTTTGTATGTCACATTAGAATTCTGCCTTTGAAACTACAAATAAGCCTAATATCCCTCCCTTTTAGGATTAATAGTCTTAAATACCTCTGGGAGTGATAGAATTGGGACGGGTAGTATCATGCAATAAGTAAACGAGATCCTTTCGCGCTTTAATACCTTAACGGGGTGGGAAAGGGTAGATATGGATATGATAACCACGCGATAACATCACGTGTATCCCCTCACTGAGGAGTGATTACCGGATATTGTGTGGGGTGATCCATATTATTAATAAACCTAAGACTCCCCTTTCCCTTTGTTTCTTTGTTTCTTCTAAAGATTTCAAACTCTTTTTTTAAGGAAAAATCAGCTTTCTTTTAGTTCTTTCCAACTTTATTTGTTTATAAACCCTTATGTGAAAACCCCCTCTTATTTGAAGCTTTATTTGTTTACGTGTTATTTGCACCTAAGTTCATAACAATAGTCTGGTCGGGAACCACACTAGTGGATTCCTGAGGGGTGCCTAACACCTTCCCCTTGGGATAATTTCAAGCCCTTATCCAATCTCTAATTACCCAAAACAAACCCTTTCCTAGTGTCCTAATGCATTTTAATCATTAGCTGGCAACTCTTCAATTCAACCCCAATTCCCAAAAGGGAACGAGTTGTCCTCCCAAATGTTATAAACCTGATTTCGCGAGAAAAAGGGGGCGCGACAAGTAATACCCGACTTGAGCCTATATTTCTAGCACAATTTTGACACCCAATTGGTCTTGAGAAAGTCAATTTGGGCAAAGTCACTCCATCTACCAAGAGGTATAGAGTGAACAGTTTCGTGCATTGGCTCTATCGCAATCCCCAACATAACAACTTTGCCTTAGGCATTAGATCCCGTTAAGTATTCACCTAGGAGAAAGTCACTTCCCCAGTGCCTCTTTAACCATTTAGAAAACCTTACAAACATTCATACTTAGTTTAATTTTGCATATCAGTAGCATAAAATTAGAAGTAACAAACAAACAAATATGATTGGAAGTGTAATTAAGATCACTACGCACTGCTAGTTTAGATAGGAATCCAAATCCCAAACATTCTATCTCCCTGTGGATTCAATCCCGACCTTCTCGAGTAAAAGCTGCATCAGCCGCTCCACTTTGTAGTGGTGTAGGATTGGATCCGATCAGTGCCCACTTTGGTATTAGCCAAAGGAACCTTGTAGAACTTAAACACTCGAGTGAGGAGAAAGCCATATGGAAGCCCGAGATTGCCACCTTTAAAGTTTGCCACCTTTTGCATATGCTCTATCATGATTGCTGGCAGATTGATCGGGATAAACTTATCAAGAGCCTCCATTAAGACCAGATCATACTTGAAGCGATAGACCGCCTCTCAGCACGAGGTAAAAGCACCTTATTGACTAGCTCAACGAGAAGCTGATACCCAGGAAGTAGTGCCTTCTTATGCACTCGTTCCCCCTGCTGAACAGCTTGCTCTTTCATGATAGCTCTCCTAAAGTTAGCACCACATGCACCCTTTACTGAGGACATCCCTTCACATGGAATTTGGAGAACCTTCCCCAATGCTAAAGTGTCAAGCACAATGTCTACTCCATTTACTAGCACACCGATATGATCCCCCTTAATAGTGAAGAGAGATGCGTAGAAATTTTGTACCGCATCTTCGTACACCTTAGGCACATCCTCTTGAAACAAATGCTTCCATTACTGAAATTCCACCATCTCCAGAACTTGCCTCATACCTGCCATCTCTGAGATTGCCGGATCAAACATACGACCCCACAAGACTTTCTGAGTTCTCAATCTCTCCTACCAAAGACCACTGTCACTGGGTATGGTCTTCATTGAACCAGGTGCCCCTACAGTTTCTCGGTTTTGTTTTTTGGACACCTCAACAAACTTCCCTTTCTAGTTTACAACCCCTACAGTATCTCCTTTAGACATAGCTTGCTCAACTACAACCTTCTTAGACTTACTGCTACCCTTCATGGATGTTCCACTTTGTTTTTTAATAGCTTCATCGGAAGCTCCAACCACAGACTTCTGGATTTTTGTAGATCGTTTTACTAAGGAACTGGGTTCCTCTACAGCATCTTCATCAACCTCAACCATTGGAATACTTTTGTTAGACACAAATTCCCCCAGTTTCATCAACTTCTTCTTCTTTTTCTTAACACTCCTCTTACTTTTCTGCAAGGCAGACTCGAAAGTCTCTTTCTGCTACAACCTGATAGTGAGTCATTTGGAAGACGATTCAGGAGTCTCTGTTGGTTTATGCATCTTAAACCGCGCGCTGAAAACCATATCATCTTCATCAACAGGGATCTTATTGGGTGGAATGGATTCTAAGGGCTTAGGATAAACAAAAGGTTCCTAAGTTGATTTAACTGGAAGAGAATCAGGTTCTCCAGCAGGTTTTTCTGTACTGTTTCATGGACTGGAGACTCGAAGAGTACCAAGGTTTTTTCATTGCCTAGGAATGGAGTTTCTTCCCCCTGAGACTCAGACAAGAGAAAGGCTCATTCATTCAAAAGACTCTCAGCAGCGATAACCATGATATTGTGTGCTACTTTCTTTTCTAGTGACTCTGTGAGAGCCACTGAGTCCAAAATGGAGGAGTTCAGATACTGATCAAGATCATCCTCAGAGACCTCTGACACCTGAGTGTTCTTTGGTGAGATTAGAAGAAGGGGGAGACATGGGGTTTTCAATACATGAAAGGGAGACAGAGTTTGACGGAGTAGGAAATACAATAGGAAATGATGAGGAAACATGTGTGGGTGCATTAGTATTAGGAATAGTAGAAGAGTGAATTTCTAGAGATGACTTTAAGGATGATATGGAAGTGGGAGTGGTGTTGATGGTAGGAGAAGGAAGAGATTGTTCGATTGCCATTGTAGGAGGATTTGGTAGCGAATTTGAGTGAGAGAGAAGTTAAGAGAGGATCATAGAGATACAAAGGAGATAAAGGTTCAGGACTGCTGTGTGTGTGAGAGAGAGAGAGAGAGAGAGAGAGAGAGAGAGAGAAAACTTTATGGGAAGAAGGGCTAATGATGAGAAAGGAGAGAAACAGGTTCTGAAGGGTTTTGAAATGGCGGTAGGTCTGTGGGAATACATAACATGCAGAGGAGGTGAAAGGATTTGAAAGACAAGATGTGACATGTAGACTCTGAAAAGTCGGATGATGTGGCAGTTGAATTAATTTTATTAACCTTTTTTAGAAAGCATGCGAAAACAAATACATTACTATTAACCTGTGGTACAAGAACCTGATTTCCGAATGGTTTTTGAAAAAGATTTTAGCAGCTCTTCTTTCGCAGTTCAGCATTGTACCTTTAGCTTATATGATCATCATGCGTGTTTACCTGCAACGGTATCGATCTGAGTTAGGCTTGGACAGAAAACACTTTAGCTAGTTTGACCTAAAAGTGATTTTCATAGCCAATTGATGAGGTATCAGGTTCTCAATTAAGCTTCAGTAGCCCTAGCTTCACCATGTTTCTTTCAAAATGTTCCCCGCTCAATGCTTTGGTGAAGATATCTGCAATTTGATGTTCTTGTGTAGCAAAATCTCATACAAATAAGTCCTGTTTTCGCATTATTTTTTAGACAAAGGTATCTGACATCAACGTGTTTGGTCCTCTTGCTGGACCGAGTTCTTTGCCATGTTAAGAGCGTCTGCTTCAGATGTTGAGATAACAACTAGGTTGTATTTCCTCATACCCCATGAGATTAAGCATGATCCAATAGAATGAGTCATTCCAGATGTGCTCTTCTTGACCACCAGATAACCTTGTTTACTTCAAAATGATGCAGTTTCTCTTACACTGCTGAATGCCAGTCAGCATCCTTCAAGGCTTCCTTGATATTTTTGGGTTCTATCTAGGATAGAAATACAGAGAAGGCTAGGGAATTTGTGCCTTTTGATTTTGTCTGAATCCAGAATCAAAGGGGGTGATTATGTTATCAAGTGGATGGGAGCTTTTGTGTTTCCACTTGGGGATTGAAATTTGGTTAGTAGAGGAACTGAGTAAATTAAGTGTATTTCCCTGCACTTCTTGTTCTGCTACTTGTGGAGTACCTTGCACTACATATCTAACTCTTTCTTCAGCTTCAGTGATAGTAATTGAAGTACCAGGTTCCTCTTGAGAAGTGAAAGAAGATATTGCATTGTCTTTACCTGTCTCCTTCATCTGACTCATCATATCAGCCTTGCCATTTGAAACATCAGATATTTCCCCATGAACCAAAAGTGGTTCATTATCTTGATCATCATTGTTTCCTCTTTTGTTTGAAGAGGGAATCTTGTTGAATAGATCATGACCACTTTCTTCCACACATTGTGTCCTTTTGTTGCAGACTTTGTAGACTTTGCTTTGAGAGGAATATCTCAGACGGATTCCTTCATCGCTTTTTGCATCAAACTTCCCACGCTGGTCCTTCTCGTTGTTAAGAACATAGCGTTTGCATCCAAAGGTTCTCAGATGAGTTATCTTTGGTTTTCTTCCGTTGAGCAGCTCATAGGGGTTTTTTTTAGGAGGGACCTGATCATACACCTGTTCACCAAGTAGCAAGCAGTGGTTATTGCTTCTGCCCAGAATATTTGGCGATTCAACTGTCGATCAGCATTGTCCATGCCATATTTTCCAGAGTTCTGTTCTTTCTTTCAATAACACCATTTTGCTTTGGAGTCCTTGGTGCTAAGAAGTTTTAAGTGATCCCATTTTTATTTCAAGACTCATCAAATTTGGCATTGACAAATTCTATCTTGTGGTCAAATCTGATACATGCTACCTTCAATTCATCTTCACTTGGATCTTCTTGACAAATGTCACAAATACCTCAAAAGTCTCTTTCTTTGTTTTAAGAAACAGTGTCTAGGTGAATCTTGAATTTGGCAGCCCACGAACCAGGTCCTTCTGAATCAGTTTATTCAGAAGTGAGAAGCTTGCATGTCCCAATCTTTTATGCCAAAGTTCTGCATCATTATCAACTGCCTTCAAGCAACTCACATCACCAGCTTGTAGAGATTTAAAATCAGCGACGTAGATGTTCTTGTATCTTTTGGCTACTAAGACCACTTCATCAGTTAACAGATTGGTAATTATGTGCACTTTTGATAAGAACTCTATTTGTTCTTTTTATCACAGATTTGAGAAACACTCAAGAGACTGTACTTCAGGCAATCTACATAGTACATGTTCTCAATTGAGTGTGAAAGAGACTTTCCAACTTTTCCAACACCGAGAATGTACCCTTTTTTCAAAGGATACATCCCCTTCCCTGCAGGGTTCAGTGAGTGAAAATCCATGGTGTTTCTAGTCATGTTCTTTTAGTATCCACTGTCCATGAACCATTGTAGTCCGCTTTCTCTCACTGTTCCCTGCATATATAAATTATGGGTTAGATTTAGGAACCCAAACTAGTTTGGGTCCCTTGTTATGAGAAAAGGGATGAATAAGAGCTTTCCTAGTCCATGCAGGCAATATTCGTTTCTTGCGAGTGGTACCTGGTCCCTCTTTAGTAGTCATTTTTTTAGTAAACAATTTGTTTTTTTGGACAGATTGAACCCTGGCCTGGTAATTTTCTTTGAAGTGCCCATTGTTCCCACAATGGGTACAAAGCCAGTTATTAGGAACTGTGACATACTTATTGTGATGGTTGTAAGGAATTTTCTCCTTTTGAAACCCGATTCCCTGCCTGTTTCCACTATTGTTGAAGTACATGGCAGTGACAACATCTGAGCACCAGGTCCACTTGAGAGATTTCTCAAGATCAGTTTTTACTTTCTTCAGTTCAGCTTGAAGCTGCCTATTTTTCTCGAGTTCACCACATAGACTAGTTTCAACATCATTTAATTCTTTTTCAAGCTTGATGTGTGACTCACTGGCTACTTCTTTCCCTTTCTCAATACTTGCATACCTAAGTTCTGATTTGAGTCCCTCAATTGTTTCCTCTAGGTCAGTGATTATCACTAAAAAGTCATCCCTCTCTTGCTCAGTAGCTGCAATTTTCTCTTCTAGAGTGTGCTTTTCATTGCTAAAGCCTTCTATGGTTTCCTTCAAATCAACAACCACTACCATCAAGTCATCTCTCTCATTTTCTACACTATTTATTTTTTCATTCAAAGCTTCCTTTCCTTTTTCAAGATTAGATATGGTCTTATTTAGATCAACTACACAAACCACCAGATCATCTCTAGATTGTTCAGTATCTCCTAGCTTTATGGTCAAGATCTCCTAGCTTTATGGTCAAGATCTCCTTATCATTAATAAGGCTATAATATGCATCAATTAGAACATTTGCTAATGACCTTAATTTCTTAGGAGAGTAAGACTTCAGATTTCTCTGAACATCCCTGAAATTTACCTCATCATCGTTAGACTGAGCCATCAGCGCAAACTGATTCACTAGAGGAGTCTCCCCAAGCAGCAAGAGCTTGCTTCACAACATTGTCAGCTGCACTTTTTCGACTGAATCGTTTGTTAGGAACCGGGTTCCTTTTTGCTGCTTTGTTAGGGTTTTGCTTGTATTGCTCCTATTTCAGAAGTGGGCAGTCTTTGATGAAATGCCCTGGCTTTACGCACTTGTGATAGAGATCATTGTTCCTTGCCTTACTTGAACTGCCCCTCTTTAGTATACCACCATTTCTTCGAACCATCTTTTGAAACCTTTTAGTAAGATAGGCCATATCACTATCTTCTTCACTTGAGTCACTGTTTTCAGCCTTGAGCACCAGGTTCGTTTCCTTCTTTGGCTCTCTTATTTCACTGTCTTTCTTTCTTTTCATCTCGTATGTCTTCAGATTTCCAATCAACTCATCCATGGTTAGAGTTTGTAAATCTTTAGCTTCAGTGATGGCATTCACCTTACTCTCCCAAGAGCTAGGTAGAACACTGAGAATCTTTCTTATAAGCTTGTTTTTGGGAATAACATCTCCAAGTAAATGAAGCTCATTTATGATGGATGTGAATCTAGTGTGCATATCTTGTATAGACTCATCATCCTTCATCCTGAAGAGCTCATAATCAGTGGTGAGCATGTCAACCTTGGACTGTTTAACCTGAGTAGTTCCTTCGTGTGCGGTTTGCAATGCTTCTCATATTTCTTTGGCAGAATCACAAGTTGAGATTCTGTTGTACTCATTGGGTCTTATACTACATACCAAGATTTTCTTGGCACGATAGTTCTTTTTTACGGCTTTTCTGTCAATATCACTGTACTCTTTTCTATTTTTCGGCACCAAGTCCAGTTTCATCATAGGAACATGTGGACCATCACAAATGACATCCCACAATTCTAAGTCTTCAGCCATTATAAAATCATGCATACGAGCCTTCCACCAGCCGTAGTACTGACCATTGAATCTAGGAGGTTTGTAGGTTGATTGTCCTTCCTCAAAGTTAGGTGGAGCAGCCATTGAGATCCTTTCTATGTGTTAACCTTTTAGAAAGAACCTGCTCTGATACCAATTGTTAGTTTATATGGATCTACCACACTATAGAGTACCTGGTCCTCTATGAGTTTCCACTGAGAATACTAATAAAGCAGTAAGTAAATAAGACACGGATTCTTTACGTGGAAAAATCCCACTCAAGGGGACAAAAACCACAACCTACACTTGTAGTGTTTCAACTTCACTAACTTGCAATCACACTATTATAAGTCACTTTGTAATGACTCTATTACAAAGAGTTCAACTCAACTAACTTGTGATATACTTACCACAAGTCACTTTGTCACTCACTAGTTATAAAGACTTTAACTTATGACTAACTCTAGTCACAACATAAACTCAGAAGGTTTATGATTTTGGGTTTCCTAAAACACAGCTTCTAAGAAAGAAAGATAGGAGTTACAAAAAAGAACAAATAATAAGATTACAACTCAACTACGGATACACATAGACACATTGTGGAACTGATCCTTAGTGGAGTTGTCTTCTTGTTCTTGACACACTTATGACTTCAATGTCGGATCAACTCTTTAATGCTTGAGAGAATATTACTAAATGCTCAAGTGAATATCTTGTGATTTGCACCATGTTGTTATACTACCAAAGACATCACAAGGATGATGTCAGTTCATGGTTGGTACACGCTTATTCCCAATGGGAAGTGACTGTTGCACTGTCTACTGCACTGTCGCATGTACAGTTGCAGGCAAGTACTTTCTGCAGTTGCTTTCCAGCTGTATAGCTGACTTATACTTCTATCAGAGAACATCCAGAGATCAGGTTCATGTCTTGTTCCTATTTTCTCTTTATTTGCAGCAGTTTACATTAGTTGGAGTTCAGGCTGGACTTCGTTCATTTGAAATTGTACCAAGTGTGTGAGGTTCTCTATCTAGTTCTTGACAATAAGTTTGTTAGATCATCAAAACATAAGGCAAAGACATTAAAACCCCATCAGAGAGTTTGTAGAAGGAAACTTCTCTTCGAAGTCCTTGGTTGGCTGAGTCTTGTAGGAATGATGGTGCTCACTGTAGGAGGTGCAACATCATCGATGCTTTCTTTGTTGTTTAGAGAACTTGAGTTCTTGGAGGAGAAATCCATGGTTAGCAGAAGGTAATAAGAGTCCTTTGAAGAAGAATATTAAAGAAGAATGAAGGCAAGAAAGAGTTGAATGTAAAGAAGTTGAGAAAATTTGAAAAACTATAAAGTGTAAAAGAAGAAGAATGAGGTGTATAAGTAAAGGAATATGCGGCTAAAATCGTGGCCATAATTATCTCGAGAACCGGCAAAAATATTACTAAATCTGGATTGACGCGTGTTTGGGGCATTAAATCCGGAGAGACGTACGTCAAATCAAGCGTCAGAAACTTTTCAGAAAGAATCAGAAAATTTTCCGCCAAGAAAGGTATTTTCACCAATTTTCCGATGACACAAAGATGTGCCACCGAAAAGCAGGGGGGTTATCTTTATAGGATAAAATCGGTTCGTATTAAATACTCGAATAATAGAGCGATACGTGGAACAGGAGACAGACAAAAAGTGAGGCATGTGGAAACCAAAACCGAGGACAACAACTTCAATTGACACCGAAGGGAATATTGCTAGCAAAGACAAACGAATGTTTGCTACTTGATGACATTCAATAAAGAACATTATTCAGTATTAAATACTTAATTTGTTAAAGAGAATAATTGCATTCATGGTCTGCCGTTACACATTCATCAATGGCCCCCATAATTATCATTTAAATAGGGGCTTGATCCTAGGACCTTGTTCCTTAGGTGCAGCTATAAATAGTGACTTCAACAACCATTGTAAAACACGAATTTTCTGACAAACATATGCTACACTTTATTATAAGCTCAATAATACTTTAGTTTCTGTCTATTGATAGTGTTATACTGTCTTCGGAAGCTCTGCTCCCGAAACCAAGTTATTTGTCGTCTTATCTCGATTTTAACGCTAAGTCTTGCATTTTAATTAATTTATTTATCATTTTGGGGATCAAATCAATTTGCTTATCTATGAACCATGTTACAAATTTAACTGTACCATTTTACGAGTAAATTACGACCTTTTAATTTTCATCCTGTATCACCAAACAACCAAGACGGAAGTTAAAGATGAAACAATGACAGGAGGAGCACATCTAATTACAAACCATAATTATAGTTTATACTAGGTGTCCATACCTCATCTAACTGCTTTATTAAAAATATGCATACCTTGTCGATATGCTTAGAATTCGATAGAGAGCGTCTTACTGTTTGATGAGCAGAAGTGTGGTATAATTAGGATAACAACTACAAAGCACAATCTATGCATATACACCATACTTGAAAAGAAAATAAATTTGAAGAAGAAGGTTTAACTCAAAGAAGATGGTTAGAGACTCGTGCAGATAACATATTAAGAAATTAGGCTCAAAATAATAATGAAATAAAAAAGAAGACAATAAATGTAGAGAGGAAGTATGTACAATGTGTTGCCAAAATCTTATATTTATAGGATTTCATTGATGTACTACAAAGGGATACCGTGAATATGACATTAACCATTGAGATCATAGATAAGTAATGGATGTTACAAACATAAGTAATGGAATCGTGAGATTTATGCAGATAATGAAGAAAAGTAATCGGCATTACTCCTTTGGAAGTTATGGACATCCATCATAGTTTAATATTCCATAACATATTATATTGTATCGAAATCTGACAAGAAAAGTTATAGGATTATATATAAGAAAAGAAATTAGAGGACTTGATTGCATATAGAAAGTGATTGAATATAAATGACTAAACTTCATTGCAACATGAAAAAGATAAAAAAAATTCCTTAACTTAATTAATCAATGTAAAAATTTCATAGCGAAGAGTATTTGAATACTGCCATTTAACCTATATCCAGTTTTTCAATTGATAGTCAGAAAAAACTGCGCATCCTTATACCCCTTGTTATGTGAGATGTTTAAGAAAGTTGATCAAGTTAGTCCTTACAAATAGCTTGATGCACTATTTTCCTTCAACTCTTTAATCAATACATGGTGAAAGAAAAGAAAAAAAATTCATACGCCGATCCTATCATCTCCATCTCATAGGAACTACAAGATCACTCCAAGGACGCCTTTGGTATATAAGGGCCATAAACCAACCATAGAATTGCTCAATAAGTGGAACACATTAGATGTCGCTCTCAAGTTGAGCAGTCAGGGTCTGAGAAGGACACCAAATCATTATTAGTTGTTGATAATAAATTTTAAAAGTGGGTCTTGAATTTCGAGTACAACAAGTGAATTTAAATGAAGTACGAGTTGTAAAAAGTTTGAAAATATTTTGAAAACATTGGCAGTGCACCATTATTGCAAGTTCGATACGAAAAGAGTATTTATATCAAGTGTGTATTGTTGAAAAAGCTTAAAAATATAAATCACAATTATTGCCAAACTTTAGGCAAAACTTCGGAGGCGAATATTTGTCACTTCGATCCCGTATATCCGAAATTATTTCTAAAGTGCCTAAACTTATAAAAATTTTAAACTTCACCTATGTCTTAAACATGGGTCTCAGAATCGCAATTGCCCCTTAATCAAAACCATAACAGTTTCGATGGGGTAACCGACTTACTCGTCTTGTCCATCGTAACATCCTTATTTCAATAATAAAAAAAAATTAAAATTTAATGTTTACACCAAATTAATTAATGCTAAGTCATATGTCTTACATAGATATACTTATCATCATTAAATAATATGTATTCTAACTTTACTTTTTAATTGCTAAGATTAAATTGCTTGGTTTTTTTACCTCCTTCTTTCCTCATACTTCTTTCTTTTTTTCCTCTTAATTGATTCTCTAAACAATAAAGAAAGATTTAAAAGGCTTGCTTGGTTGAAAAAAAATCAGAAATAACCTGATTTACACTACTATATGCTAATTAAAAATTAGCCACAATTTTAAAATTAATCGAAATTTGACCACTTTTTCATGTAAAAAATAAAATGTGAACAAAAATACCATTGAAAATTCGAAAAATTCTAGCACAATGTGTTGGAATTTCATAATGTATTAGAGTTCCAACATAATATGCTGAAAGTTTATATGTAGGAGTTTCATAATTCGGTAAGAACTTTTCGTGTTTTATCTAGAATATTTTTGTCCAGATTATATCTCTGCATAAAATAATAATTATTTTTTAATAACTTTGCAAGTATTTTTCTCCAAATATAGAAGTTAATAAAAGAAATAGAAAAAATTAAAAAGACCGAAGAAGGAAAAAAGAAAAAAAGAAGAAGAAATGGGTAGAGACTCCGGTTCAGTGTTTTGGATCTTGCTCTTTCATGGAAGCTAGAAGATGATGGTATACTCTGTGTTTATAGAATAGTCCCACTCACTCCTCAATCGTTCTCTCTTCTGATCTCTCCTTCGGAGTGAGTAATCATAATCATGGCGACATCCGATAAGCAGAACACGTTGGATTACATCAACCAGATGTTTCCCACTGGTAACCTTTTTCTCAACCTTAATTTACTATACAGATTTATTCAATTAGGGCTTTAGGTCAATGCTGCTGATGTTCTGAATGTTCCCTCTCTGAATCTGATGTAGTTAATTTCTGAATTCAGTCTTCTACGAAAAAAATCTGAATTTACAGCTTTTGGTTGAGATTTCGGTTTGAACTGCAGGAAATTTATTTTTTTCCCAATTTCAGGTTAATTATATCAGACTTTCATCTATAAAGTCTCACTTTAGATGGTCCTCACTATCAAATGGTGGCATATGTATTAATTTTTTGAAGTGTTTGATTTGTAGCTGGAACATATAGCATTGCTGGCACTATTGACTGATTGAGCATGAGCAACTATATTTTATTTTATTTTACTTTTTGGAGTTATATGTCATGCTAAGTTGGTCTCGCGTTGAAAAGTATAGATTTGCACTAACAATCTATACAATATTGGGTAGCCTTTTTAAACCAGATTTTAAAGTGAAACCAAATGGAGGGCCTAAGCCTCAAAAAAATTCACATCAACCAAAAAAATCCAACAAGAGATGATCAACTTTAATATTATTGAGTTAGTTACGTTGATGAATATAGAGAAATGAGGGCTTAGAAAGTCCATAGTAGAGCAATTGCAAATGCTTTTCTTGTCTTATGTGAAAAGGATGGAAGATTCACCCTCCGTTAGATCAGTGGATACTAGAATCTTGGAAGGAACCATGAGTTATAAGTTCCATAAGTGTCAAGGCAATGACTCAGATACTTTAGAAGATTTAAAAGGAACTTGCTCTAAGAATTTCAAATGGACTGCAAACCATGCCTACTTCCAATAAAAGTAAGTCTTTATTTTTCACTGGAAGCAGGTCGGCGGAATTTCAAAAAAGATGCTGAATTCAGCTGAAAGCCCATGGAGAACCCGTGTTTTCGTATTAAAAGAACCAAACTAAACTTACTACACTTCAGTTTAAAAGAACCAAACTAAACTTACTACACTTCAGTTTAGTTTGCATATTCATAAAACCAAAAAATGAATCTGAAATAGCAGAAGAGTGAACCAGAAAACCACATGCACATCCCTACTCTTCAAGGTTTAAGTGAGAACCACTTTTGGAGTTTAGAGGACAGATCACATATGAAAATGCAATTTCTTATTAGAAGTTGGACTATAGTAATGTTTCCCTTTTATTCAATCAATTAAAACAATAATACTATCTGCCAGAAATGTGACAGGTTGACAAGAGTGACTAGATGACGAGATGACTTTTTCAAGCTTGTTTGTGTAGGAACAGAGGGAAAAAATGACCATTTGTATTACTTTTTCTGCTACATTACATTAGATTTACTTAGTTTACATTTCCTTTTCTTTTTCAAACCTGCATAAATAATTTATAGAGAGTATAATGATAAGGATCTTTGTTTTATTTATCAAACATCAATTTATTGCCTTTTCTGTTTCACACTTATCTTTGATCCATTTCACCACTTATATTTTTTGCTACTGAAATCATTTCTCTTTGCTCCCTTCTTTTCCTTTTTCTTTGGGATAACTACAGTAAATCCATTCATAAAAATGCGTGACAAAAGAGGTGTAGTAAGTAGGCGTCAGAGACAAGCATTGGGGGATTCATAAAGTCGACCATTTATTTGTACTAATTAATCGTGTGAACTTAAAAGTAGTTTTCTCAAGATTAGGTTGGAAGTCTCATTTCCTTGAGTTTAGTTGGACTTTGGAGGAATATCGAGGCATTAGATATGCATTGAATGTTCAGAACAGGGTTGTGTCGCGTGAAGATTAGTCTTTGCTCATTTAAGGACGGATTAATTTTTTTTTATCTGAAGTTTGTAGTTATTCTTTTGTATGATATATGTCATGAAATATCCAAATGAAAAAGTTAAATGGATAATGGACTTCTCCTTTTAGGTGGTAGTTCTGCGAGGATATTCACTAAAAGGGTAAAAGGATAGAGGGAGTTGGAAGTTGATCTTAAGAGCGTCTTTGACATTTTGCAAATGAATCACTAATACAGTTCCTTCTGGCGAGCTATCCGTAATTGCAATGTGACACTATTTGTTTCTAATATAATTGGATGCCGGAAATGTATGAGAACGTTATATGGTTATTTACGGAAGGAACTAGCATCTGTGGATAGCTGAGAAGAAGGTGAGTTTTGGGCATTGACCACCGGAATCCTATTGCAATGGCAATAAAATTGGTTTACAGTCCATATCTACTCTCGGCCAGTAATCATAGTTAACCTATAAAATGGCAATATAACTGCATAAAGTTTATGTTCCTTTAGGCTCTAATGGACACAAAAAAAGTCTGATATGTAAGAATTAAAAGTTTACTGGTGATCGACTAAGGCTTGAAGTTTCAAAATATTAGAGAGCTAGGTGTAGTTTTTGAACAACTACTCAATGAAATATGTCTAAAATATAATTAAGACTTGATATCATTATCCTGGCTAAGCTTAAGCATGCTTATCTTAGTCAAATTTGTCGGTTTCTCCAAAAATCAGTTGACACATGATTGATGTGCAGAAGCATCTCTATCTGGCGTTGAGCCCCTTATGCAGAAGATACATAGTGAAATTCGTCGTGTTGATGCTGAAATACTGACTGCTGTTCGGCAACAGGTGAATTTCTTGTCACTTATATATCTCTTTCTCTATCCTTTGTCTTGCTTGTCTTCGGGTACAAATATTAATATATGAGTACATCATTATATATGAATGCTGATTATAACCTTTAGTCTGCAAAAGCTGATGCCTCAAGTAGAAAGCTCAGTGTAAACAGACACCAAAATCCCATCAGTAGTTTCATTGTTCTTGTACTTAATTATTTGACAAAATCTTGACTATTCTTAAAATTTAGAAGAACTACTCTCTGATGTTACACCATGTAAAATTAAAAGATAAAAGTTTCATTGTATATTGGAACAAGCTATGAATCAATCAACTATGCCTCAATTCCAAACTACCTGATGTGGGGAATATAATCTTCTATATCCATTCTACTCTACTCATGTCCAATTCATTCCATATTGCGATAAGTGATAATGTTAAAAAGGTGATAAGTTATTTTGAACATCCGTCATATGTGGTTCCATTTTTGTTTCTGATCATGGTTGACAATTATCAAGTGAAAAATTGATGCTCTTTGAATAACATCCAAACATTTTCATGAATGACGAAAGCTAGATGAATTTGCAACAACTGTCAGATAAATTGTATAAACTGTTTGCATCCAAACTGATATTTCCCTTCTTTGTTAACCTATGCATCCCCTGGATGCTTCTTGTTAATGAAATACAACTTATTTCATCAAAAAAAAAAATGTTTGCATTTATTTGAGGTCCTTATATGCAATTTGTGGTTATCTGATTGCCCACTGTTGCTAACAGTGTGGCCCTAGTGACAAGGCTAAGACAGAAAAGACTTTTAGATCATGTATTCAGTTCTTTGTAATTCACCTTTTGTTTTCATAAGTATAAAAAAATTATAAGAAAAGAAGATCGCCCCTGGATAATTTTGGACAATCTGTTGTTTAGATTCACTACCTTTTGTATACCGCTTTTATATAGGGTGTTTTTCCCACACATCAATGAAAGTATTACTTCATCAAAAGAAAAATTTCTTGGACAATCTGTACCAAAATGCAGGTTGGACTGTAAATTCTATACCTCTGAGATTGTTTTAAAAGTACTTTAATGTTTTCACCACATCGTATGATGCTTTTATTTCTTTTTATTTATTTTTCTTTTATTTGGTCAATTTGAAGGTAAGAGAGAGAGAGATAGGAGAGATGGGAAACGTAGAATGTTAAATTCAGCTAGATCACCTAATTAATGAATTGCTATCAATATTTTTGCTGATCAATGAAGCTTCATGATATTTGCTTTCTGATTTATGTAGTCATTATATTTTGGCCTTTCATTTTTTCAGAGTAATTCTGGAACCAAAGCCAGAGAAGATCTTGCTGCAGCTACGAGTGCTGTGCAGGTCTGTTCTTTAGATTTTCTCTCGTCTCTGTTGTATGGCAGAAACTTTAATTGTGTGAAGAATAAAATCTATTGGCTCTAGATATAGTAAAATCATCTTATATTACTATTTATATTTTGGGGGTTTCTTATTCACTATTTGACTTTTTTAAACCAGGAACTCATGAATAAGATTCGAGAAATTAAAACCAAAGCAGAGCAAAGTGAAACAATGGTTCAAGAAATATGTCGCGATATTAAAAAATTGGATTTTGCAAAGAAGCACATAACAACCACAATTACTGCCCTTCACCGCCTTACCATGCTAGGTTAGTGTCATCTTTCATTGTCAAGGTTCTTCTTTTGCATTTTTTTTTGGTTTTGCACTTGTAAGAAAACTGCTGGCAAATCATTTCCTTCTCCATGCTTGAAAAGTATATTGTTGAAGCAACAAGTAAATCTTTTATCATTTCAGATACTATATGCACTTTGCTGTCTGTGGAAAGCGGTGTTTGAATTTTATTATGTATAGAATAGGAATCTTCTGTCTGCACAGGCTTTTCTTTAGATGCTACGCTTGTTTGGGTTAAAAAATCTTTCGAATTTTGAGCATGTGGTTTGTTACCTTTTAAGCAAGGTAGATGTTGTGGGTTAATGAATTGGTGTGGAGAGACTTTCATTTAGAGACTTAAGCGTTCATTTTTCCATGAGTATGTAAAATCAAATCTTGTCCATATTTTTTCAGGAATTAACCTTTGAGTGTAAGTGAAATGTTCTGCACCTCCTTTAATCTCTATATCCTTTTAAGTGCTCAAGACTTTGCTAGATGGCTGGATCACAACTTATTCACGTAGAGAGAAAGTAAAGATGGCTCATTCGTGTTATGGTGCAACAAGAAAATACTTTGACTTTCGTTTATGGATGTTTTGGATTGAAAGAGAGGAATAGAGAGGGATGGACTCTAAAAAAAGAAAAGAGAGGAGAAAAGTGATAGTCTATTGTTTTTGGAGTGATTATGAAAAAGAAAAACAAAGGAATATGCGTAGTTTGACTTTTAGCACCTTAGGGGTCGTTTGGTTGGGAGCAAGTTGTCCCGGGATTATAATGACGGTACTATAATACAGGAATTAAATAATGACGGGATTATTTAGTGGATATATACATTTATTGGTAGATGTTTTGATGCCATTACTTGAAGTTGCTCTACCAATAAAGTATATATTCTCTAAATAATCCCGTCATTATTTAATTCCTGTATTATAGTACCTTCATTATTATCCCGGGATAATTTGTTCCTAACCAAACGACCCCTAAGGGTGCTAAAAGTCAAACTACGCATATTCCTTTGTACTAAAATGGGATATACAGGGTATAATATAAAACATGTATTTGGTTTTACCCTATATAAACTTTTATTTCCAATTTTGATCTTGGCTTTCTTAATAGACTTTGGAAGAAGAGCTTTGAAGAAGCCAAATGTATGATTTTGTTGTTTCCCGGGATTAGTAATCCTGGGATCGTTACCACAGAGTGTGAATGGGTGTTATAAAGTAATGCTGCAATTTTGGTATAACTAATCCCAAGATTGCTTATACCCGAATAAAAAATTTAACCAAATGTAGGATAAAATTATCAGAACAATATGTTTGGTTATTTTATCCCACATGCCTTATGACATAACAATCTTATTCCATTTGGAACACTACTTGATGCGGCTCATCTAGCACTTTGGTACATTTGAATCACCTTGGTATGATTTTAAAGGCTATTTACTTTGGTCAAATGGTTGATTAAAAAATTAAAGTTCGTAGAGGTAAGGGTTGTAGGTGTAAATAGATAAGCGGAATGAATGGGAACTTTAAAAACTGATTTCCCATAGTTCGTTTTGCACAAAGATCTTTATCTATGTTCTGTGACATCACGTTCCCCAGCATCACATACTTTACTAGCCGTGAAAAGACGAAGAAATTCAAGTGTGTGTTATTAAAGAGCATGATCTAGCTCAAATTTCCTCACAAATGCAGATCATGGATAACGAGAAAAGGAATATAATTTCTATTTTTATATCATAGAAGTTATGTAATTTGACTTATCAACAAAGAGCATCTATGCATGCCTTCTTTAGTCCAATAGATACATCATCTCAACACATTTCATTTGTCGTATAACAGTTTCTGCGGTAGAGCAACTTCAAGTAATGGCATCAAAACGTCACTATAAAGAGGCAGCTGCACAGCTTGAGGTATTTGTCTGTTACTCGTCGTAACCTTTTCACTAACCTTCAGCAATTACCATTGCTGCCAACATGCTACTATAATTGTTGCTTGTTGGAACAACTATGCATGTTCTGCACTAGCTTTAGTCATACTTGAAACTTCTATTATTGCAAGATTATGCTTGCTTGCTAAACTAGAGGAGCTGGATCGTATAAGAAAAGTGTTGTGTTGACCCATTGTTCTTACAGTACTGTGGTGTATAAAAGGAGGTTTTTGTTTCATTTTATTATTTCGGCTCACGAATTTAACGTTTATGTGGTCAATGTTAGTGTATGATTATAGGCTTCACTCGTCTTAACGCTTCATCTGGATGCTGGTGTTTTATAATTATACGTTTCTACACAAACGTTATGTTTGCTCTGTAATGAGTTGGAACTCTAGTTTAATCGCCACTAAAAATCCTTACAATTGTATGGTAAACATATTTCTGCCTTTTGTTTTTCTTGAGAATACTCCTAAATTTGACTTATCTCAAAAATGCACTTGTTCTTTTGAGCGCCCCCCCTTCCCACCTTTTTTCTTTTCCCCTCTTTGTGAGGTGAATTTAAGTTGTGTGCAATAGGTTAGCTTGAATACTGATATATTAGCAAACGTTCATTATCTTTCTTAGATACAGCTTATCTCTTTGTAATTTGTGTTTGCTGAAACAACTGTATGAAGATGTACATATCACTAAATGCCTTTCAGCAACTAACAAGCACACACTTCTCGTGCTAATCTTCTAATGCTGTCTTTCTCCGCAAATAGTATGGATATGCTTCTAATTCCTATCTTGTGATGTTTCAGGCTGTAAACCAGCTATGTAGTCATTTTGAAGCCTATAGGGATATTCCTAAAATTACAGAACTTAGAGAAAAGTTTAAGAGCATCAAACAAGTCCTCAAGTCACATGTATTCTCTGATTTCTCCAGGTGTGTACTCGAAACTCTTGTAATGTTACTCTTGAACGTGATTGGCAAATACTTCTTAGAAAAGAAAATATGGCACTTTATTAGATTGGCTTCAACGAACTTGTCTTCTTATCTGCCTTGGTAGTTCATATGTACCTTTGTCAATTCAAGAATCAACATTCTGTCCATGTGTACTTCTCTTAAAAGTTGTAGTGATCGGTTCTTCTGGATAAGAGCTCTCACATATTAAAGGAAAGACAGAAGAAAGATTTTTCTTTCTCCTCCAGAAAGTTACTGTAGTTGTAGTTACCTGGCTTTCCATGTCTAGTTAAACTTGTTCATCTGACTTATCTGTGGTTATCTATTGTGCGTAGAACTCATGGAATTTTCTGTTGTCAGATTCTGGTGGTATGACACTCATAGGAAATGCCCCAGTTATTCTTTTAATCTGTCTCTTTTAGTTAAACTAAAGTTTCTGTTATTCTTTATCCAAATTAAAGTAATCAAAACTTGTAAAACACTGCCAACCTCTTAATTTTGTTCTTCTTGTTTTTCAAGTACTGTTGCATGACCACTCACATTAGTTTGTGAAGCACCTACTAGAAGAGATGGTGACTAAAGTTTCTGGCACTCTTTTCTCCAAATTAAAGTAATCAGAGCTCACTAAAATTTCCAAATTCTTGTTATTAAATATTTTTAGCATGACCACTCGCATTCCAGCCTCACCAGTTTGTGAAGCACCTTGTAAAAGAAGTGCTTCTGTTTAAATATTGGCAAGGGGATATTAATCACAAAAGATACTTGTAATTAGAAAAAAAATAATGACAAAAGATACAGAGTTTTATTCTGATATTTTTCAAGAAATGAATAAAGTGAAAGTTCCAGTTTGGATTTTTTGCATGTCTTTTTTCCTTCTTGTTTCCATGGTCTTTTAACTTCCTTTCGTCGCTTACAGCTTAGGCACAGGGAAGGAGACAGAAGAAAGCAATCTACTACAGCAGTTATCAGATTCATGCTTAGTTGTTGATGCTCTCGAACCTTCTGTTAGAGAAGAATTGGTGAAAATTTTTTGTAATAGAGAGCTTACCTCGTACCAGCAGATTTTTGAAGGAGCAGGTTTGTCCAACTTACTTTATCTTTTGTTATTGTTGAGTTTGATTGATCTATAACATGTTGGATGTCTGTGGTTCTTATAGCCTATCGCGTTTGCAACTGCAGAACTAGCTAAGTTGGACAAGACTGAAAGAAGATATGCTTGGATCAAGCGTCGTCTAAGAACAAATGAGGAGATTTGGAAAATTTTCCCTCGTTCATGGCATGTGGATTATTTGCTTTGTATCCAGTTCTGCAAGTTGACAAGGTCGGATATTTTATTATCGTTTCACCTTATCTTTTTCTTTTCTTTGCCCTCGGAGAAAGCATGAATAATATGACAAATCTAAGCAGTTGTGACAAACCATGTTGAAATGAATTCTCCTGTGTGATTCCTCGCCAGCATCTTATATACCTGAAAAGCTCACATGTTCCTGGAATTTTTTTCTCAAATTACATTGCTTCGTTAACCTTGCAAAGGACTTTTCCATGGTATCATCATGGTTATTACTAGCAAAAACACGCAGTCTCTTGTCATTGATTCCAACAGCACACTAACTTTCCCTATTCAAACTGATAATGCCCTTTTATCATTAGTAGAATAACATTTAACCACAATAACTTTTTTGTAAAGATTTTTATTTGCATACTCTTCCTTAATAAGATGTTATCTTCTTTGCTTTCCTCCTACTGTCTCAGCCTCTCTTTTATCTCACTCTCTTATTTGTATTCTAGGTCTCAACTTGTGGAAATCCTTGTTAGTATGAAAGAAAAGCCAGATGTTGCGACCTTGTTGATGGTAAGTTTCTCTCAATTGTTGGCTAAGCTTTAGTCGTTTTGAACTTCTCTCTTTTCATGCTACGTGCATGAAATCAAACTGTGGCCTTCTAGCAAAATCTAACATGTTTCAACGTTGTGTGTGAAAAATTTAGAATCTTGCTTTTAATATTTGTATCAGATTTAATTGTCTCCCTGGAAATCCTAGTCCTGATAAAATATCATCTGACACTAATTCTACTTCAATCATTGCTGCTGTTAACACTGCTAGCAGTCGTTTTTCCATCAGCTGTTGTAAATTTTGTTGTTCATCTTCTCAACTTTGATGTTTTCAGTCAAGTAACCTGCCAATACAAGTAGAGTGAAATCCATTTGTTTTGTCAGCATTGTTGTCATTTGTCAGTTAACCCTGATGTTTGACGTAACTGCATCGCAACTTGGCAATGAATACCTAATTCACACATGGCTCATCTCATGCTCCTTTGGTCTGCTTTTTACTGGCTTCTAAGGTAATTCATCTTGGACACACTGTTTAAGAAGCAGTGCCGAGTCTTGTCCTAGAGAAATAATAACGAAAACAACTATTGCCCTTTAAGATCCTTTTGGATTTTCCTTGTGTGTTCGGTTTTCCTCCATGTCTTTCAATTTATGAGACATTTTAGATGAAATCCTTATATCTGTTTCA
The DNA here is from genome assembly GCF_000715075.1 of Nicotiana tabacum. Lineage (NCBI taxonomy): Eukaryota > Viridiplantae > Streptophyta > Magnoliopsida > Solanales > Solanaceae > Nicotiana > Nicotiana tabacum. The sequence goes on from NC_134090.1 coordinate 74,084,813, forward strand.
AAATACCCTTATTAGTATAAATCTATATCTATAGAAGCACGAAGCCCCTTAGCAAAATATTGTTCAACTTTTTTATCCCTTAAAAACAGATTTCACATTGGATAGAATTATAATTTAAGTTACTTTCCTAATATTTAGGACTTTAAAATCAACTAAAATTTTGGCTATTAATTTGTTCCTTATTAAACTAGGTAAATTAGAACTTTAAAATTGATATAGTATAGATAATTAATATGCTTTTAATTTGTTTTTGATGCGGCCAACTTGGGTTTTGTTTTTCTTTCCATAAATGTGCTTCTCTAACCCCAGTAGGGATTCTTATTTGTTTTTGCATGATTGGAAATAGGAGCAACGGATATATGATTTACTTCAAAGTCTTAAATAATAATTTATTCAAAGTTTACATTCTAATTTTAACCAACACAAATTGTAACTTAGTTATGAATCATCACTTAACTTTTACACAGTAATAAATTTTAATTACATGTATATTTTGTAACATTTTTTATATGAAATAGAAAATAAAGCATAAAAGAAAATCTTAATAAAATAATGAAGGTGGCAAACATCTCTTAGATGGATTAAAATTGTGGCTGATTGTTCCCTAGACAAAGTCAGAGAGGGAAAAGATCACTAACTTTTAATTTATACACAAAGTTATCATAGGCCAATTTTTTCTTTGTTGAGCTAACTAAAAAAGATTAACATTCATCATTTTCAAAAAGTTACACTTTTTTCTTTATTTTTTGTTATAAAACTCAAACACAAATACTTTAGTTATATAATTTTCAAAAATTATATATCATTAAATTAGAGTACACAAGCAAAGCGCGTACCAAAAGACTCTTGCATAATAAAACCCAAACGAGGTGTTGAGTTTTCAAGAAAGAGTATGGGTGTTATTCTCCATTATTATCTAGCCTTTCCTTGAGGCAAAAGATAGGAATTAAGGTGAAAATGGACTGCAGAAAGAAGCTTTGGATAGAGCAAATGTCGAAATGATTTGGATATATCAAGTGTGGCGTTCATGTTCAAAACAATAATATCCTTGGAAACTCACACCAGTAACAATGTTTCTGCTTGTTAAACACTCTGGTACATTAGTAATGTGCTAACACGAGAGAGAGCGAGAGAGAGAGAGAAGAGGGAGGTTCCTTTAGGATAAACAATTTGGCATCTATGTCTCGTAGGTTGGTTTTGGTTAGAGAATGTGATCAAGACATCCTTTAATTTTGAGTTTTCTTATTTTAGCTCATACTTTGGTTCTTCAACAGGTTATTGTAAGCTATTACCACTGAAGAAGGCCCAAACAGAGGTTTAAAATAGAACCATATTGCGTATGCGTCTTGTTAGCGGGAGTAAAAAGCAAATAAAACTAAAGCATGCTCAATATATTTTCATAGATATAATATTATTAGAAAATTGTAAATATGTTCATCTTACATAGGGTACATATGTCCCAACTGTGCCTTTGGGTAACATTTGTATGTATAAAACATGACAAGCAGCAATGATGCACCAGTCGCTTCTGGAAAACAATGATACTACCAGTAATAGTTAGCATAATACTTTCAGAAACAAGATTATAGTGGGCGGTAGTAGACAATAGCAAACTACAAGGAAAGCTGACGTAGTTGTAGAAGGCTAAGTTGCTCGGACTCTTCATTTTCGGTGCCGCACCCGTGTTGACACGACATAGGTGTGGGATCCGTACCGGATATGGTTAACCGATTTTGGGTACTTCAACCAAAATCGATAGAGAAATTCGTAACAAATGCAATGATTTCTGAAATCAACACAAAAGCTAGGGTGAAAACGGAATACCTTGTATATAGAAATTTCTTTGTTGGTCCTTTTACTTTTTATCTCCTTCCCGTATTCTCCTTTTGATCCATATTTTCTCCTTCTCGGAGTACATTGTAAGTTTTCCACATAGTGTCTCATAATGTAGACATATTTTTATAATTTTTTTTATATATATATTTGAATTATTTTTAGCCGAATCCCCGCTCCCGTATCCGTACCTGGACCCCTACGCTCGAATCTTAAAATTTAGATCATGAAGGATCCGACCTTTAGATCTGCACCCGTATCGGACACCCGCATCCGGGTCCAAGCAACTTAGGTAGAAAGAATGAAGTAAACAGGTAGGAAGATAGGGTTACTAGGGGTGATCGAGAGAAAAGGGTGAGGGTGATACACTTCTCAAAGGATAACACGACCAAAGTATTTCATTCATAATCTGCTCGAGAGATTTTAGAAGCACAGGTAATGATTTAGAGACCTAAAATAACTTTTTGTCTCCAAGACGTGGTACCCTGTTTTAGTAGCATGACATTGATCAAATGATTCTAAGGCTATAAAATATCACGTTAAAGGAATTAAAGGCGCAGCAAGATCACAGACACTTCAACAATGATGGGTTTGAGTTTACTGGAACTACTCGATAAGACAAAAGTAAACACTACTTGCTGCTCCTAACATAATTAAAGAGATGAAACTGACTTTAAAAGCTACTGAAGGCACTCTTGTTAGACCAAAAGGTTACTTGCTTTTTCTGGCTGGATTACATCTGGTTTAGGTTTCCCATCAGAATTTATGTACATTGACTACATTCAGCTGGCTAGCACTTAGCCTATGCTCTATCGCGCTTCCCCAAAGTTTTGTTGTATGATTTATAAGTTTAATATCCTTAATAAAAAGGGGAATTTTCAATGTATACAGCCAACACAACACTTTGCACTCACGTAGCCACACTTTTCAGTTTACACACGCATAGACAATTTGCTACAGTATTTATACACCCTTGTACATTATTACAATTTGTACAGTACTTACACTCCTGTAAAAAACAAGAGAAATTAACTTAAATTGACGCTCGCTCAAAAAAAAAGTCAGCAAATGTATATATTATTGATTATTCATAATTAGTGTATAATATATGTATATTGGCCAGTTGTTACCTTTCCCCAAAAAAAAAAAAAAAATATACTAATGTATATTGGCTAGGGGCTGAAAATATTTTTGGCCAAGCGGTCAAATGTGTTAAAAGCCCTAAAAACAATGTAAACCTTTTATAATAATGTATAAAAGTGTATAACATGTCGGCTGTTGTAGAGACGAACAAGTTTTTGCAATTTTCAGCTGTAATTCTTGTTCAAAACCAGTCCAAATCTCCAACAAATGACTTCAAATTTTGTAGACAACCTTCTTAGACTATTTCCAGCAAGTTTAAACAACACACTCCAAATTTTTAGTCGGACTTTTACCACCCAAATCTTATAAAATCAGTACCTTAACCACAATTTGAGCTCCAAACACAACAAATAATCAAGTTTGTCAACTAACAATCAAGAGGTGGTTGGGTTGAAGAAGAGAAATAGGGGAAGTGACATAGCTTTCAAGTTATATAAAATATGGGGTAATCCGGGTAAGGCTGAAAAACATGGCTCGTTTTTGTTATAAGCTTGGGCCAGGTGACTGAGAGCGTAAAAATCTCAACTAAAAAATGATCCATAAGTTCAATACCATGATATTGCACTCAACTTTAGAGATCTCCTTTGTTCTTGTTTATTGATAGCTAGGTACTTTTTCCCCTGTCATTAGGCATCTTTCCTTAATATAACATTAGTAGCTTGGTTAGCCAATCTACTCCAAGGCACTTATGCAGAGCACTATTTAGACCACATGCTTTTCTAGCTCTTATATTTTTTTCTTCTGTTTTTTTACTTCACTTTAGCAGACCTAATTCTGCAAATGTATCTAATGTTTCTCATTGTCATGGATAAAGATCTGTTTAGTTATCTTTGTTATATGTACTGAGCAATTCAGGAAGTTACTTCCATCTTTCTTTTTTGATTTTAGTATCTCACGTCAATACTTGTTGGGGATTTTCGTGAATATTCTTAGCTTGGTTGAAGTCTTTACCCATCTTTTGGCTAGGTCGTGCTAGTTTATACATTTCTGTCTCCACTTCCCACATCTCTAGCTGTTGATACAGGTTGTTTAAAGCTTTACGTCTGGATTTTCTAATCTCCATTGTAGCTTCTTAGCTCACTTGTATTCTTGAAATCCTTCTTTGATATATATTTGATGCTAGAGAAAATACTAGCTTTTGGCTCTTTTGACTAAATGGACTAATTTTTGCTACCACACTCTACCAAGCCTTCAGAAAACTAGAAAATGGTAATTCATAATAAAACTCTGTCCATATGTACTTTATTCCTTAAGCCCTACCAAATCTGCGCTTATCCACCGATCAATCAACACATTCGTTATTCACAAAATAGAAGCATAAACACGCCAAGACCTGTTTCTCTTCCCTTTTGGAAAGTTCTCTTTTCCTCCATTTTTTGCAGCAGACAGAGAATATGGATCACTCATCAGAGGAAATTAACTTTGGATTGGAAGCTGGAAAAGCAATTTCACTGTTTTATCTTTTACATATTATTTACACATCAACATCTGTCTTTATGTTGATTTTCACTTGTATTGTTTGAAAAATCTTGTGGGTGCACTTCTAGGCTCTGCAGCGTACTTTGGAATTTGAAGAGGAGTTAGCAGAGAAATTTGGTGGTGGAACCCGCAGTAAAGATGCTGTAGATGACAATGAAGAAACAGAAAGGAGCGGAAAAAAGAGCCAGACAGTTTCAGACATTCGGAAAAAATATGAGAAAAAGCTTGCTGCTCATGATGGTAGTCAACATGACGTATGTGTCTGAGTTTCTTTCTTTTAGTTGTAGCATCATGGCAAGTTGGATATGATAATGCTAACTTGTACAGTCGCTTATACTGCCTTGCGTGTCTTATCAGGAACAAGATGGACAAAAAGATTCATCAGTGCCGGGAGCTGGGGTATGTATTTTCTCTGGGTTCTTGACAACATTGGTTGTTGGTGTTACAAATGGTTTACTATTGATCACCCATGTATTCGTACAATACTAGGATTTTGTTGGACTCAGATGCATGATTGTCTCCATCTCTATCTTCTGTCACATTCCTTCTGACTTATGAGAGGGATGAACTACTTGGACCATTACAGTAAAGTTTTGATATGGTGATGGGGCATCCTTCCATTCATTAATTGTCATAGTTGCGTTCTGCACAAGATTTGGGATAATTTTCCTGAACACATTCTTTTAGTCAGAATTCGATAATTTAATAGTCTTAACCTGATATAAGAGATGCTATTTCATAAAATTGCGTCAATTCAGAGATGGGAAAATCCATTTCAGTAACATTTTACTGCACAAAAGCTGTGATGAAAGGGAATGCAGACATGCTTTCATAGTGCATGCAGAGATTTCTAGTATTACATTTATATGGACATATTATTATGGAACACAAATTGGTGCTCTGCGAGCATGCACACTTAATAGTCTTTCCGAAGTTTGCTGACATTAAACATCACCCTTTCAGTTTTGTTCTTCTACGGATTTCAAGCAGGTGAATAATATTATGTTTTTTACATCGCAGTTCAATTTCCGAGGGATCATTTCATCGTGCTTTGAACCTCACTTGTCAGTTTATGTAGAGCTAGAAGAGAAGACTCTTATGGACAGTTTGGAGAAAGAAATGCCGGTATAAGTGTCAATAGCAATAACAGTTACTTTTCCTTAAATAGATCTGTCCTACTAATTAATATTTGTTTCTCATACTTAGGAAGAGACGTGGGAAATTGAGGAGGGAAGTCAGACTAATATTTTATCTAGCAGCATTAAGGTAAGGTATTCAGTATTTGCTGTAGTGCCGCATCAGGTGCACATTAATTCAAACAGTTTTTGGGATTACTTTTATACTTAGTTGAGCTTCTATGTCATCAAATGCTGCATCATCTATGGAGCAAATATATTAGCAGAAATGTTGCATAATCAATAGAGAAGATATGATTGCGGAGATGGTACATTAGACAATTTTTGGGTCACCTGTTCTGCTTGCACTAACTTGTTTCTTTTTGTTTTCTTAAGGTCTTTGTAATCATCAGGAGGAGCTTGAAGCGATGCAGTGCTTTGACGAAAAACCAGACATTGTTTAATCTCTTTAAGGTGCTTTTAAAATTATATGCTTGCTGTGTGCCTCTTGGCCTAGTATACTTTCTTCTGTTGTGAAAGTTCATTAAGAAAAGTTTATAATAATTTAAGAGCTGACTAGAACCTCTCTATAATTAGTGTGATCTCCCATGTTCCCTCTTATAGGCTAACAAAAAGGGAAGGAAAAAGAGAATTGAGGAAAAGAAGGGTGAGGGTAGTTTATCTTTTTGAGGAGGAGAGTTTAATCCATTTTGACATACAAATGAAATATCAGATGATCAAGTTTGGCATGGATTCACCTCGGTAATAAAGGGTTAGGACCCTAGCCTTTCTAAACTTGAAATGACATCTTATGTCATTCATTAGCATAAATTTGCAATACCTCTAGAATATATTCATTGATGTAATGTCCCAAAACTGATATGAGTGAAGAGGCTTTACACTTCCAGATTAGTGACTAGGCCAGGGGTCTACATTAGCTAATACCCTTGATCTCTTTGTAATAGGCATTTCAAAAAGTTCTTAAAGCTTATGCTACCAAGCTTTTCTCTAGATTGCCAAAGGGTGGTTCAGGAATTGTTGCAGCTGCCACGGGTATTGAAGGACAGATAAAGGTATATTCTGAATTCTCATTTGGAGGCTTAGTTATCGTTTTCTACTACTAAATTCTCCACTTACTTCTTATGAAACATTTTTTCCAGACATCGGACAAGGATGAAAGGGTGATCTGCTACATAGTAAATACTGCAGAGTATTGTCACAAAACGGTCAGTTTTCTCCTTGTACTGGTAATTTAGGAATTTTATTTAATAACACATCCAGTTATGCGTCTTGTGCATGCTCAATCAGAATTCCTTTAACCATTGATCAGAAAAGGACCAGAACTAGATGCCTTCCTTGAAGCATTTTTTTGAGTTCGTTGGGGTTAATGAAATTAGAATTTACAAGCTAAGGAGATGAGGAACAGTCGTCATAGAAATTAACAAAGAAATTCCTAATACTCTTTTCTTTTCTGTTGTCTCTTCAAACTCATGCCGAACTCCATTTTATCATGTTACCAGTGTGGTGAATTAGCAGATAATGTCTCAAAGATGATTGATGCTCAATTTGCAGATAGAGTGGATATGTCTGAAGTACAGGTACAGAAATGCTCTACTAGTTTGATTTGTAAATTTTCTTAGATGGTGCCACTGCTTAGTGTTTGAATGCATTTTCAGGATGAATTTTCAGCAGTTATTACAAAATCATTGATTACACTAGTGCACGGAATAGAAACAAAGTTTGACTCTGAGATGGCTGCAATGACTCGTGTTCCGTGGAGTACTCTTGAAAGTGTTGGTGATCAGTCAGAGTACGTTGATTGCCTTCTCCATTTCCACCTTCTGACAGAAACATTTCTTATGATTTGTTGAAGCTTGTAAATTTCCTGCAGGTACGTCAATGGCATAAATTCGATCCTTACCAGTAGCATTCCTGTGCTCGGAAGCCTTCTCTCTCCGATTTACTTCCAATTCTTTCTGGATAAGGTAAAAATTGTCTTCAATTTCAAGCAATTATTTTAAATTTCAAGGCTTACCTATGTAAATACCTTGATCTCTGCATCATTTCGCAAAAAGAAAAAAAAGAAAGAAGAAGAAGCTCATGTTTTCATCATTATGCAGCTTGCGTCGTCTCTCGGTCCACGGTTCTTTCACAATATATTCAAATGCAAACAGATTTCAGAGACTGGAGCACAGCAAGTACTGATAATCTTGACTTACTATCACTTCAATTATAAAGTTTTACTCATCAGCATAAATCTTGACTGTGGGGTGAGCCAAGCTGGCTCTCTTACTACTAGAGCAGTTTGAGCTCACTAGCTCACGGCTTAATAATTTTTGCAATGTCAGCGCCATGTAGCTTATCAAATGGTGATCATCTTAATGTAATTTTAATTTAACTGGCATGACATTATTGCAGATGCTTTTGGATACGCAAGCAGTAAAGACTATTTTGCTGGAAATTCCTTCACTTGGAAAACAAGTAAGCTTGCCAGCATTTCTGAAGAATGGATCCTTCTATTGATTTTTTTTTTCTGTTTAATTATATTTTAAACTGACATTTTGTCCCCAGCTCTGTCATCCTCTTTAAATTTCCATTTCTTTACTTTAAGGCAAGCAAGTAATTGCACTTCATTCCTGAAGTAATAATGTAATATGTAGTTTTGGTGAAATAAAGTGGCTGATAGCTGAAATTGTCCATATGATTGGTCGTAGAAAGCCGAATAAGCAAAGCTGGCCACTGCTTGTTTGAAACATTCAGTCTCCCAATGAATATGAGACAACGCTGTTACAGAAAAAACAGTTATAATATCTCTCAATCCTCGCAGGACGTCTTTTCCATTGTCACTAATATTTTGCGCACTGAGTTCGTCTTGTTGAAGTTATTGCTCCACTAAAAACCATTGCTAAATCTCTGAATGCCCTTGGTACAAAACTTAAACAACAACATTGGCTTTAACTTTTTGCAAACCTCTCTATTTTGAACAGACAGCGGGAGCTGCTAGCTATTCTAAATTTGTCAGTCGTGAGATGAGCAAAGCAGAAGCATTATTGAAGGTCATTGATTGATGAGCTTTGTGTTTAGTCTCAAAAAATGATGTTATTATATATTGAAGGTCTACATAGTATATTGAATTTGGTCTGTTTTTAGGTCATACTATCTCCAATAGATTCTGTGGCAGACACATACTGTGCACTGCTGCCAGAGGGAACACTTGCAGAATTTCAGCGGCTTTTGGAGCTTAAGGTTCCACTCTTCATTTTATTCTCCAGCTCTTTTCTCAATCTAAAATGTTTTATTTCTGAGGTTGCTATAAGAGATTAGCAATTTGGTGAACTCTTTATTTTCCATTTAGAGCATGGGACTGGGATTAAAGTTTTAAATTAGATGATCATGTTAGGCTGTTACCTTCAGTTCTTAGTGCTCTATATAACTCTAGCTATAGAGTACAAACTGACAATTTTGGTGCTTAACATGCTAGACGAATATGCCCTAGACATGGCTTTGCTTGGTCATACTCTATTTGCTTTTAACTTTGACTAAGTACTCTTCAAGATTATTTAAGAGATTATAACCCAAAATCAGTGTCAATGATACGGAGACTCTAATCTTCAGTTCACTTTAGTATAAAGGGTATAAGTTGCAGCAAGAAGCTCTGAGAAGTCAATCACTTTACTTTAGAGAGCTTTATAGTGATCTTGAATTTTCATTCATATCCTGGGGCACGAGAGCTAATGTGCTAGCTGCTCACTTTTTGTTTGTCGATTCTCCTCATGCTTTTCTCATTTGTACACAATGTCTTGAATGCACTTTGTGATTGCAGGGCCTGAAAAAAGCTGATCAGCAGAGCATACTGGATGACTTCAACAAACGTGGGTCAGGTATCTCTCAGCCGACCATTATGGCCCCTTCAGTTGTACCATCTGCTCCAAACACCTCAATAGCACCGGCCATAACTAACGCAGCATCATCACCTGGGGCCATCACTTCAAGAGAAGATGTGCTGACCAGAGCAGCTGCACTTGGAAGAGGTGCAGCTACTACTGGCTTTAAGAGATTCCTCGCTTTAACAGAAGCTGCAAAAGATCGCAAGGATGGGCCATTCAGGAAGCTATTCAATGGATAAGTACCAATTTCTGAGCTCGTCATTCTTGGCAGGTCTTTTCCTTTGTTAGCTCCTTCTTTGTATCTTTCCCCATTAATGTAATATCAACTGTTGTTCATTGATTTTTTTCCCAGGAATAGCAAAAGCTATTGTACATTTTTGCGGTGTAGATTGTAAATTAGAGTTTTATCAAAATTATGAAAATGATTTCAGAGCTGTTTCCACTTTTAGTGCAAAAAAAATCCAAAAGGTACCGCCTGGAATAATGTTTTCTTCGAGTAAAATCACCCTCCCTAACCAACCAGACACATTTCGGAAAATTCATTTACAAGACAATCTTAATTGTTTTTCACTTTGTAATTAGGTCTAACGGCTACAAGAAAGTACTTTATTCATTCCCACTCATGAGTGATAGTGATTTTTATGGACAATATTCTAAGTCTTCCATGGATCAGATGCTTCTGTCTTTGTACAAACTGATTTCTTACAATTGTCGCTCATCTTTTTAGCACCACGGAATGGAATCTGATGGTGTATGCTCATAAGGAGGGGTAACACTGTTCATGTGAAGGAGAATTACCTCTTCTTTGTTTTTTTTTTTGTTTTTCACTTTGATTTTTCGATCTTTCTTGATCTATGGCCTATGGGGTCGTTAATTGCTATTCTAAAAGTCCAGAGCTAGCTGACTCAAATTTTCTATAGCTTCAGCTTTGATGGTCCCCAGGACCACAGCAAATTGTGCTCTCCAGTCTTAATCGTACATGTTACCTAATAGTTTCTTCTTATAACTGACGGTAATAAATATGACAGACATTCTACAGCGCTAGAGTGCCTAAAAATGTAAACAACTTTTAAAGAATTATACTGTAGCTATAACCCGGGGGGGGGGGGGGTTCACATGAATTTAATAACTTTTGTTCAAATTCTTTATTTGTATTAAGAAATTCACTAAATATTTATAACTATTTGACGGTAAATTCATTTATTAAGTATATTACCTTGGGATTACAATATATTCTTTAAATTCTGAATCCCGTTTTAATAACATGTACAATAAGGTTAGCTTTTGTATTTACGACTCAAAAAGAAAAGAAAGAGGTACTGTTTGGCCCAAAATTGAGGTACTGTAAACGAGTCAGCGTCACAAAATTGAAGCCAAATTTCAATTGAAAGTTGTCACTTCTAAGTTCTAGAAAAGAGAGGAAATAGCGCTTATTAGGTTTGGTGGTTCACATATCCATATGCAAGTAACAGTAATTTGGCATATCACGGAGTCTGTGGCTGCGGTTCAATTACTTCACTGTTGTCTTACGCCGACATTAGGGTAGTGTACATGGATCCGGAAGTTCGGTTTTTATCAAGAGATTTTTATATTCATATACGCTAATATGAAACTATATTACCTTCTCTATTCAAGTTTTACTATAATTACATTTTATATATCCAATTATCATTTATGTACATTTTAAGGAAATTAACGATAATAATTAGTGTACATTTTAAGGAAATTAATGATAATAATTATCATTTAATTAGTATCTTTCACTCCCCCACGTTTCTCTCTCCACATCCCACCCCCTCTCCCACGTAGCTTTGAATTCGAATTTGGATTTTTAAAAATTATTTGTTTGAATTGGATGTTGTTGCAAAGAATTGGGAATTCTCTCTACGTCTCTCTCAATCCCTAATTTCAGTAATGTAAAGCAAAAAAAAAAAAAGAGAACATCAATTCCACCATTGACAACCATTAAAAAGCTTTGAATTCGAATTTGGGTTTTCAAAAATCATTATTTGTTTGTATTGAGTGTTGTTGCAAACAATTGGTTGAGAATATGGTTTGGAGTTTATATCTCAATTTTGAGGAGTTTTGGTGAAGATTAGACTTGGGGTGTGTTTGTTATGAAGAAAAATATTTTCCATGGAAAATATTTTCCTAGAAAATGTTTTCATGGAAAATGAGTGGTTTTATCACTTATTTTCCCTTGTTTGGTTGGTGAATGGAAAATATTTTCTAATGTTTGGTTAGTGTGAGCACGTGATTTTTGTTTCGCACGACAATCGCTCCAAAAGAAATAAAAAAATAATAATTGGCCCTGCTGTACAATTTTCGGATTTCTGTGCGGCAATTTGTTGATTTATTTGTGACTTTTGCCCATTTTTATTTTTTCTTATTTATTTATTTAAAATACAAAATGTGTGTGTCAGGCGTAATTCGAACCGTAATCCGGTCGTTAAAAAAAAGAAAATCATAAATAGGCATCTTCGTCCGTGATTTTGATTTGTTTGATTTTACCTGTTTTGAAATATTTTAGTGTGTGTGAATAATTGTATTGAGTGTGTATTTAATTTTTAATTTGATTTTTTGCTTAGTTTTGCTTTTAAAATAAAAAAAAGAAAGAAAAGAAAAAGAAATAATCTTCTTCCGGATTGGGCCAATTTATTAAAATTGGCCCAAAACAAACAACGTCCAAACCAGGCCTGCCCGGTCCAAGTCCAGCTGATGCCTAGAGAGTCCAAACGACGTCGTTTCAATCCAGTGTGGTCTGGGCCGTTGATCTCAGATTGATCAACGGCCAAGATCACATTTCCCATACCCACGAACAAAACCCGACCCGTTCCACCCGGACCAACCCAAACCCCCATTAGTTGAAACGACACCGTTTCCCCTAAGCCCTTAGATCCAAGCCATTGATTTCAGTTGATCCAACGGCTGAGATTAACCCACCCATTCCATATATAAACCCTTTAACCTTACCCTGCCCCCCCATCCGACACCCCAGCCTCCGTCTTCAACCTCATCCCCATCAAACCCTAGAGCCGCCCCTGTATCCCCCACCATGAAAACCGGCGGCATGAACGCCGGTGACCTTCACCTTAACACCATAGAACCCCCTCACCACCCTGAACATAGACCTGTTGACCGCTTAGTTCGAATCATCCCCTAGGTCCTCGAATCTTCATTTGAAGATTCGAGTCAAAACTCGGTTTACACCAACCAACCCCAGCTTCACACCAGACACTCCCCAGACCCTCCTCGTGACCAAACCATACTTGGTTTGGTCCGAATCTGATCAAGGAAGCATGAATCCCAGATCTGAGTTTTGGAACTTTGTAGTTCTTCATCACTGGACCATGTCCGCCCGAGCCACAGAGATTAAGGTCTAATGGACCTTAATCGAAGTGTTTCTCATCTGAGAAACACTTCGATTAAAGTCCGTTCAGCCTTAAGAAAGGTCTGTCCAAATCCGAGTTCAAACTTTTGACTTTTCAAGTTTTAAGGTGAGTCTGCTTTCTTTCCTTTACTTGTTTTAGTCCGTGTGATTTGTTTTAAAAGTCTGTTCATATTTGTTTTAATTTTATCAACTTTTGTTTGTCCACTTTACCTGAACCTCTGTGTTTGTCTGAATCCCCCCCTCCTATTCTGATAAGGCATATGTATTTGTTGTGCAATTAGTTTGAATTTCAAATTTGTACTGATCAACTGATTCCTCGAAGTACAGTTCTGTTTAATCAGTATAAGTCGAGTCATGTGTCCTATAATTTTGAATGTCTGATTTTTGGCTACGATTGTGTATGTTAATGCTAATATAGTCGAGTCGACATGTGTCGTCAATTAGTTTCAACTGCCTGAACAAAATAAATCGATTTGCTTCTGTTGAACATTCGCCTGAATCAATTAAGAACCAAGTTCAGTTACTTATAGTTGTTAATATGATTTCAGAAACCTAAGGCCTGATCTGTAATTGAAATCTGAGTTGATGGCATGTGCACAACATGTGCATTGTGCACAGCCTATTTTCCTGCATAAAAAGGTTTTTGAGTTAAAAATGGTTTGACAGCATATGCTGTCAAATATATTCTACTGCCCATGTTTGCTTTTAGTTAATAAAATAGGAAAGATAAGTCTGCTAGGGAATATTGATGGGTTTAATACTTAATTAGCTAAAGTGGAACTGAAAATGGAAGGCACATGGGAGGGGTATGGTGATAGTCTGAACAGGCTGTTAAAAGGGGTAAGGAAGGCATATAAAAGAGGCAGACATCTGACTAAGGAGAGAGAGAGATACAGAATTAGAGGGGGGAAAGAAAAATACACACACTGTGAGGAGTTTTGAAAGAGAGAGCTTGAAATACATACAAAGATATACAGAGGAGAGGGAGATACACACTGGACCTTGAGAGCTGAAAAAGAAAAAACACACACAGAGAGAAGAGAGCAAAAGAGAAAAGGATACCACCTTGTATTAAGGAGAGGACATACACTGTGAGGATAGAAGAGAAAAGATAGAACTGATTTTAGGAAAACACAGATAGAGAGAGGTTAAGAGATAGAAGGTGTACAATCAACAATCAGAAACTGTTTCCTCCTATTATTATTTGGGTTTCAGTTGTTCAACTTGTTCAAATCAATTCTGATTCGTTGAAGTTCCATTTGTGCCTACTAGTCGAGTGTTTTCATTAGTTTACTACTGGTTTGGTCTGTCTGGAGTTCTGATTCTACTCCACTGGGTGTTGCTGTCATTTGGCTACTGCTTTCTATCGGCCATAGTTGCATTTCTGCACTTGAGCCTGTTCTTGCTGTATTGCTTTGTCTGCTGCTATCCTGCCCTGCTGCTGCTGCTATTCTGTTTCCTGCTGTTGCTGATTTCCCTATATTCTTCCTCTTCTCTTTGGCATTTTCAGTTTGTTTCCAGGTACACATCTCAAGTCTCACATTGGTGTAGCTGAATGTAACATTGAAAAAGCATGAATAGAAAGATTTGAAGGAGTTATAATCACCCGTTTACTGACTGCCTTTTCATAAATGTTGTTAAGTTTATGTAAATTGTAGTTTATAGCTGTAGTTTATAGCTTGTACTATATTGATTTGCACTGTGGTGTTCGATTCGTTTAGTGGCATACAGAATGTAAATAGAACTCTTGGGATGTGAAATTATTTAATGTGATTGTTAAAAATTAAATTCACTCTTTCAGCATGTATTGAATAAGTAAGGGCAAATGGCTATTAAACCTAGCCAAATATAATGTGGTTTTGAACTGCCCGGTTTTCGATTTCTTTAGGCCTTTATAGGATTAGTTTTGAATGTTATCGGTAGTATTCTTCAATAAGGAATTCTATTAACCCTGTTTAAGCAAGTTAATCTAATTTTGACCTAAAGATGTTTGTTCGGATTAAGTGTCGTATTTTATTAGAATAAGCGGATTTCTTCTGTCAAACTAAAGCAATTTTCCATTGAAGAGTAGTGTTTCTCTACTTTGTAAATAATTAATCAGGAATTGATAAGAATCCGGATTAGGCAAAAGCATATAGTTAAATTAGCATGTTCCTTTTCTTTTAGTTTTAGGGACAAACGTAACAAAAAATGTAGTCGCTTTAGGATACCCTTCTAAAATAATGAGACGAGCCTCGCCAAATAAAAATGCAAATTGCGGGGCCCTCAATAAATAACTAATCATAATATTTAGAATTCAGGCTAGGCCGTTTAGTGAATCTCATGGCCTTCTAAAATAGTAACGCGTTAGACT
Organism: Nicotiana tabacum; assembly: GCF_000715075.1. Classification (NCBI taxonomy): domain Eukaryota; kingdom Viridiplantae; phylum Streptophyta; class Magnoliopsida; order Solanales; family Solanaceae; genus Nicotiana; species Nicotiana tabacum. The sequence continues at coordinate 74,100,014 of NC_134090.1, forward strand.
CTTTAGGCACGGCTTAATTAAATCATATTCTTAAATTCGGGTGCACATTGATGTGACCCAAATCCAAATCTCAACGAAGTCAGAAATGTGTTGACGATCACGGGCGCATTGATTGTGACGTGATTCGAGATGCATTTTCACGACGTTGCAATTCTATAAAAATAAGCGATAATAATAAAAGCGGGTTTAAACTTAATAAAAGCACATAAGTCATAACATGTATTTAAATCAGATATTTAGCCATTATAACAATTTAAGCGACCGTGCTAGAACCACGGGATTCGAGGGTGCCTAACACCTTCCCTCGGGTCAACAGAATTCCTTACTTAGAATTTCTGGTTCGCAGACTTCATTTGGAAAAGTCGAAAATTTCCTCGATTTGGGATTCAAGATAAACCGGTGACTTGGGACACCAAAAGCCAAACCTTTCCCAAGTGGCGACTCTGAATTAAATAAATAATCCCCTTTCGAATATTGTCACTTAAATTGGAAAAACTCCACCCGCGCATCTTACCCCTCGGGGCGGGCGCGCAAAAAGGAGGTGTGACAGCTCTGGCGACTCTGCTGGGGATTGAAATCCAGAACCACTGGTTCAGGATTCAAGAATTCGAGCTTAGAATAATTGTTATATTTGGCTTTATTATCTGATCTTTATTACATGTTTTTGCATAACGTGCTAAATGTTGTCTTTTACCGCTTTGATATTATCTGAACTGTATATAAACTGTGCCGAAACCCTTCTCTTCTTACCTCCGGGGAGAAGCTCGCTGGTCGAGACTCCCTATTCTGTTAGTGTCAATACCTGAAATAAGAAAGAGGTCGGACAAGTTACAAAGCCGGACGATCTCGCGGGTCCCCGGTACGTAGCCCCCTCCTCGACTCGAGTTGTCCGCTCGGGTACACAGTCTAGAACAAATACCCAGGTTACGAACCTAGAATAACTTGACTTCATGCCGGATCCCTAGTAGGAACGCTTATTTGCATCATGTTGCATTTGACTTAGGGGACTCAACACAGGGGTTGGGTCCGTCTAGGACAGGCAACCTGAAATGAAAAGACCACCCTGCTGCATCCTATTTGTTTTGCGCATTTATTTGCTTCGGTTCCGCATGCTGACCGGTTTCTAAAAAAAAAGAGGAAAATAGCAGCGTAGGGAGATAATTACTTATTTTGGAAAAATAAAACCAATGTCCAAGTAGTGTCAAAACCTCGCCGGAATTTTTCTAAAAAAAAAGAATAAAAGCAAAATTTGTTTTCTATGTTTGAATTATTAAAAAAAATATATACAAAAAATTTCTTTTCATCATTTCCAAAATCGAAAAAAAAAGAAAAAAAAGAAGGTATTTATTTAAAAGTAAAAAAAAACGAAAATTCATAATTCAAAAAAAAAACGTTGTTTCTTTTGTGGTACCCCTTTTATAAATTCAGACTAATAGTCCAAATATTTTCAAAAAAAAAATAATTAGTAATAAATATTTTCTTTAATCTTTATCTCTTTTCAAAAAAATAATAAAAATACGTATTCTTGATTTTTGGGTTTATTTGATTTTCTCTATTCACAATGGCCCGAACTACGCCGGTTTGATTCTCACCGGATGTGAGATACGTAGGCAACCCTCGTCGGGTTCAACCCCATTTTTTCTAAATAGCCAAAAATAAATAAATAAATAAATAAAAGATGTGTCAAATTTTTAAAGAGTCGTAAATAAATCGGGTGACGCTGTTTTGTTATAATAGCCGAATGTTCCCGAAAGGGACGCTGGAAGGCTGACTTTGCATAAATAGCCACTTTTGGGTCTTGTTTAGCATTGTTATCCAGTAGACCCACACAGCCTTAAAATCTTCGCCCCCGAAATGTTTAAAGGCCGTGTTTAAAACTCGATCCCCTCTGTAAAAAAAAAAAAAATTGAGTCAATTCGTTTTGTTAAAATCACCTTAATAAATGTGCAGGATGAGCACGATGCAAAATGAACATTTTTCAATAATGACCAAAATCCCTGTCAAGTTGCGGCTATGGTGGAATGGTCTAGGTGTTGAAGGACAAAATGAGGTTAAGAAATATCTGAAAGGTCTTGTGGGTCTGTTGGAAATCCAACCTCGGGGAGATATCATAAGGGCTTTGGTTACCTATTGGGACCCGGCGCACAATGTTTTCCATTTCTCTGATTTTGAACTCACCCCGACTTTGGAAGAAATGGCCGGATACATCGGGAATACTGAGCTTCCCTTGAGGGAAAAATACTTGGTCGCCCCAAGAGTCGTCACGGTACATCGATTCCTAGATTCATTGAAGATACCTAGAACAGTCCACAACCCGGATCTGGCGGCCGGATTTTGTACTCCATGCTTCATATATGATAGATACGGTCATGAGTGGGGATTCAATAATCCAATCAACAAACTGTGCAGCAAAGGAGTTCGTCAGAAGTGGGACGAGCACAGACGGGTAGCGTTCATGATAATATTCCTAGGCCTTCTGGTATTCCCAAGGAAAGATGGAAACATTGATTTGAAGATATCTGGAGTCGTCAGCACTTTACTCACGCAAAACGACAGTACTCTCGCGCCAATGGTGGTATCTGACATCTTTCGAGCTCTTACAGTTTGTAAAGCCGGGGGAAATTTCTTCGAAGGTTGTAACTTGCTCCTACAGCTATGGATGACCGAGCACCTCTGCCATCATTCCGAGATTTTGAGCCATGGTTCCCCGGAAAAGACCTGCATAGAAGAATCTTACACGAGAACCAAAAAGATCAGTTTGCCCAAAGGAGTCCTGGCATGGACCTCGTTCTTTCAAACTCTTACGGCCAGCCAAATACAATGGACGCTGGGATGGTTGCCTATTGATAAGATCCTATATATGTCTGCAGCTAAAACTCATTTCTTACTGATGGGGCTTAAGAGCATTCAACCTTACGCGCCATGCCGAGTTTTGAGGCAGTTCGGAAGATGTCAGACAATACCTCATGAGGAAGATCTTAGCGCTCAAGCAGTTGAGATAAGTCCTAACGGACAATTCCCAGAAGCAAAGATTCGCCAAATCTGGAGTGAGTGTCAATATTTAAAATCAGATACTTGCGTGCAGGATCGAGCCAAAGGAGAGACGGCGCCTGGATACCTTGCATGGTATAGAAGGGAACTTGAGCATGAAAGGCCAGCCAAAAGACCCCACATCCGGAATTTCACCGAGTCATCGCAAAGGCATTGGGATTGGTTAGCAAAAGAAAGAGGCTATTGCGCCGAAATCAGCAGGTTAAAGCAACAAGTGGAAAACTTGAAATATGAACACAACGTGCAAGTTGCTACCGATCTAGGAGAGCGGAACAGGTTAATTCAAGGAAATGAAATGCTCAGAGCCCAGATCAAACAGATAAGGGTGGATGCGGATAAACAACCAAGGCGTCGATCAGACGAGCAACTGATAAAAAGGCTAAAAGGTGAAATCAGGGAATGGCAAGATGGTTTGGAGAAATCTGAAAACGTCATAGCAGAGCTCAGAGCACAGTGGGATACAAGAGCAGATAAGCATCGTCGATACCTGAATCAATTGGAAGGCGACCACGAGAAAACTGTTGCTAAAATAAAGAGAGAGATGGCTGCACTTGAGATCAAAGCAGTTAATCAGGCCAAGGATTTCCAAATTGAGAGCGGATACTGGTACGACTCAATAGCCCAGATGAAGTTGGAAGTACGGCGACTGAAGCATCAGCATGTACAAGATGCTCAAGTCTTCAAGATATGCAGCGATCAGATAGAACGCCTGCTTGTAGAGAGGAAGCAAACCAGAGATAGGATCAAGGCCATTGCCCATGCCATCACCAGACGATGTCTACGATGTGAGAACATGTCCAGTGTTACCTTCCTCTTGGCAGTAATGGTTTATGTCAAGCAGACTATGCACGAGCTAGAGCAACTTGAGAGGGATCTCACGCCTAGGACCGCGGCGAGGCCGAACGATGCCCCGCGGAAACCAATTTTCAAAACCATAATGCACTCATAAGTCAAGCCTGTATCTTAGCATCTTCTGTTTGTTTTTTCCATCAGGGTGATTTTCAGTCTATTTTGAGTCTAGGTTTATTTTCAAAGTTTGCTCTTTCTTTTGCAAAATGTAGCTTGTAATAGAACGTTTCAACAATAAAGAGGTTGTTTCTTTTACGCTCATTTATGTTTTTCGAACTACGTAATGATCTGATTCACGTAGGCATCGTGATACGTAGGCAATCCTCATCGGATCCGGTCGCATTTCTTTACTGCAAAATAAAAAAAAAACAAAAAAATAAAAAAAAAAGACACAAAGAGAAAAAAAGAGAAAAGGATAAAAGGAAAAATGCCGGAATGACGCATGCTCTTGTAGCAAACATATAGTAATCCACTTAACTGTATAGGTGCATCATGCCCAACGTGAGATTAACTATCTGTTATTTGCTACAAATTAACCGTGCATTTGTCATTGAGCATTTCCAGGGTTTTTGAAAGGACGGTTGGTTTGGTGAAAGTCTGGCCTCGCACTCATATTTCACGAGGTCAAGGAGAAGTGTTCAACTACCTGTTGTTAGGGCCAGAAGCAGTACTCACACTTACTTCACCAGGTCAAAAGGAAGTGTGGAAATGTCTTCAGAAATTCCATTGCAAACGATCCCTGTTTCTGAGGAAAGCTCAATCTCAGCCGTCCTCACACCTGAATCCGCAACTGCGGAGGAAAATAGAATCCTACGGCTCCGCATGTTGGAAATGCTGGACGACTGGAATAATGGGAAAGAGCCGCCAAGTGTCGTTCCCGGATTCCCTGAATTATTCTCCAGGTCAAGTGGGACTTCTAATGTCCCCATAAATTATCCTGCTTCCCCATTTGGGTTCCCAGTCACCTCAGCCTTCTCTGCTGGATCGCCTTCTGAGCCTCATCCCCGAATGTTGGCCACTGATGCAAGCATGAACATCTTTACTGCATCACCTTGCCCGATTACGACACAGCCTACCACGTACAAACCAAGCTTTGACTCATCCTCTTTTACATTCCAAGCACCATCGTTCTCAATGGAACCAACTAGGTTCGCTACCAGCACTAATCCTCTACCGCCTCAGTGCGAGCTCGCACCAGGGCAGGATCAGAACCCCAGATTTGCAGAACAAAATGAGATTGCCAAAAGGATGAGAAGCCTTGAACAAAGTCTGAAAAATATGCAAGGTTTGAGCGGACAAAAGAGCGTCTCTTACGCCGACCTGTGCATGTTTCCTCACGTGCACCTGCCAACGGGTTTCAAGACCCCCACGTTTGAGAAATACGATGGGCACGGTGACCCCATTGCACATCTTAAGAAATACTGCAACCAATTGCGGGGAGCCGGCGGAAAAGAAGAACTGCTAATGGCATATTTTGGGGAAAGTCTAGTAGGGATAGCTTCGGAATGGTACATGGATCAGGAAATGACCCGATGGCATATATGGGATGATCTCGCCAGAGATTTTGTAAAACAATTCCAGTATAACATCGACATTGCGCCAGACCGAAACTCTCTGTCGAATTTGAAGAAGAAACCTTCTGAAAGCTTTAGAGAGTATGCTATTAAGTGGCGTGAACAGGCGTCGAGAGTGAAGCCTCCCATGGATGAAGTGGAAATGGTCACTACCTTTCTCCAGGCTCAAGAGTCTGACTATTTCCAAAACATGATGTCGGCCATGGGTAAGCCATTCGCAGAAGCGATCAAGATTGGAGAGATGGTGGAAAATGGGTTGAAAACGGGTAGGATTCTGAGTCAAGCAGCCATAAGGGCAACTTCCCAGGCCGTCCAAAGCGGGTCTAGAGGAACGACGAGGGGGAAGAAGAAGGAAGAAACGACTATGGCAGCCTCTGAAGCAAGGGAGTATCGTCATTTCAGGCCCCATTTTCCGGAAAGAGCCCCACAACATTACTACCCCCACTCAAATTTGGCATATGCTCATCAGCCTTATATGGTCATGAATGCCCAACCTTATAACCATCCACCACAACAAGCCAACCGAGGCCCAGCTCCACCTCCCAGAAATCAGCCTCCTTACCGCAACCACTATAACCCACAACCCCCGCAGAATAACTACCGCCCCCAGGAGCCACCTCGACGGCGGACTTTCACGCCCATCGGTGAACAATACTCTACTTTGTTGCCTAAGCTAGTCCAATTGGGTTTCTTGCAACCAATTCCCCAAACGAGGCAAAACCCAACATCGCCTTCTTACAAAGCCGGAGTCAGTTGCGCCTATCATTCAGGGGCCGAGGGACATGATACAAACGACTGCTGGTCATTGAAAAGAGTGGTCGAAAATTTGATAGAGCAGGGGAAAATAGTGCTAAGGGACGAAGAGATCCCAAATGTGACTAACAATCCATTGCCCGCTCACAATAATGGGTCGCTGATCGGAATGATTTGTGAAGACAAAGAGTTCGACCCTGCTTTGAAAGCCATAATTGCCATTGTCGACACGGGGAAGAGGCCTGAAATAGACCAGAAACCAGAAAAGGGGGAAGAGGTCAAAGCTATAAAGAACAAGCCTGAAAAGAAGGTAGAGAAGAAAGTGGTACCTGTAAAAAATGAAGTTCTTTACATACCACGAGGTCGAGCTGAGAAGGCGCAGAACTTCGGGATCAAAAATACAAAACCTATGTACGTGCCAAAAGGGGCCTATGTGGTCCGGGGGATGATTCAACCACCTCGGCTGAATGAGCCAGTGGTTATCGGACGCGTGCCACAAAAGCCAATGACCAACCCGTCCACAGTGCCGTGGAATTATCAAAAGACTTTGGTGATGTACAAAGGTAAAGAGGTCATGGGAGAACTTCCAGAAAATACTTTCATTGGAGGGTACTCGAATACCCAAGAACTGAACAACGCCACACAAAGGCGCTTCCCTCCAAATAAGCCTGTGAGTGTTGAAGAAGCGGAAGTGTTCTTCCAACAAATGAAGATGCCGGATTACGAAGTGATAGATCAGCTGCGCAAGCACCCTGAGCAAGTGTCCATGCTATCATTATTGATAAGGTCGGCCGAGCATCAAAAGATCTTACTGAAGACCCTGAATGAAGCATATGTGCCAGTTGAAACCTCGGTTGAGCAACTAGAGCGGATGACAGAAAGATTCTTCGCCGTCAACCAAATCTCTTTCAGCAAGAATGATTTACCCCCGGAAGGAGCAGCACACAACAAGGCCTTGCATTTAACAGTTAAATGCGAGGACTACTATGTCAAGCGAGTAATGTTGGATGGGGGATCAGGTGTTGACATTTGCCCGCTCTCCACGCTACAGAGAATTGAAATTGGGACAGGAAGAATCCGACCCAACAATGTCTGCGTAAGGGCTTTTGACAGCATCAAGAGAGATACCATGGGAGAAATAGACCTGTTGTTGGTCATAGGACCAGTCGAATTTCGAGTAACCTTCCAGGTGATCGACATGGACACATCCTACAATTTCCTCCTTGGCAGGCCTTGGATCCATGCGGCAGGAGCCGTGCCTTCCACTCTTCACCAGATGGTGAAGTTCGAGTACGAAGATCGAGAGATCGTGGTCCATGGGGAAGATGAGCATGCCATTTATCGGGACCCATCCATCCCGTACCTTGAACCAAGAGAAGGAAGCGAACATACGGTCTGTCAAGCTTTCGAGGTTGTACTGGCAGAGCAACACGAAGAGGGAATACCCTGCCCCCAGCCTTTCTTGTCTAACGCCTCGGTTATGGTGGCCAAAGAAATGATCCGGCACGGATTTAGGCCAGGGAAGGGACTTGGACGAACCCTTCAGGGAATAACAGAACCCATTACTTTGCCAGTCATCAAGAAACCTTTTGGACTAGGCTTCAAACCTACTCCAGCAGACGAAGAGTGGGCAAAGAAAAGGAAAGATGAGGGTTGGAAGTTACCTCAACCACTGCCGGATTTATATGCAACTTTCATCAGACCGAAGTACGTTGAAGAAGATGATGAGGTCTTCACAGCTGAGGAAATCGAGGAGATATGTGGGGCAATGAGGGAAATGCTCTACGAAATCCACATGGTTCAACCAGGTGAAGGAACGAGCACTGCTGAGATGTTGTACATGGGGCCGAGCGCCCAACTCTAAAACTGGGAGGCCACGCCATTCCCGACTAGACGGAAGTCCGGGTAGACATGTCCTGCCACCTTTCCTGTGTCACAAGTTATCCCAGGACATAACTTGAACGTTTTCTTCTTTTCAATTGTTGCTTTGAATTCCTAGTCGTAAACATTGTTGTCTTCCAACTATCCAAAGAAAATATATAAAAAAAAATCATCATTGCTTTCCTGTTCTTTCTTTTGTCCTGATTTTTATTAGTTTTCCTTTTATCTTCCTTTTCAGTCCTAATAATGCGGCTTTAAATATGACATGCTTGCGGACTTCACGCCCAGATCACAATGAGTTATTTAACTGCGAATTAATGAACCCAGAACCAGAATATGATGCGGAAGAGGCTTTTAGGGAGATAAACCGAGAGTTGGAATATTTCGAGAATAAACCTAAGCCAAAATCTGAATGACACTGAACCGGTAAACTTAGGAACCCCGGAAGAAGGCCGGGAGACCAAGATAAGCATTCACACGGGCAAGAAAACGCGAGAGGCGATAATTCAACTTCTTCTTGAATTCAAAGACGTGTTTGCTTGGTCATATGATGACATGCCGGGACTAGGTGTTGATCTAGTGGTTCATAAATTGCCGATTCATCCTGATTGTCCTCCAGTTCAACAAAAGAAACGAAAGTTCAAAACTGAAGTCAGTGACAAGATTAAAGAGGAGATCACCAAGCAGCTGAAAACAGGAGTGATCCGGGTAGTCCAATATACAACATGGTTGGCGAATGTGGTTCCAGTACCAAAAAAGGACGGGAAAACTCGGGTATGTGTAGATTACCGAGATCTGAACAGAGCAAGTCCTAAAGACAATTTCCCGTTGCCCAATATTCACATCCTCGTTGATAATTGTGCCAAGCACGAGATACAGTCTTTTGTAGATTGTTATGCTGGGTATCATCAGGTACTGATGGATGAAGAGGACGCCGGGAAAACTGCTTTCACCACGCCTTGGGGCACCTACTGTTACCGGGTCATGCCATTTGGTCTGAAGAATGCTGGGGCTACTTACATGAGGGCCATGACTGCCATTTTCCATGACATGATGCACCAGGAAATAGAGGTGTACGTGGACGACGTGATAGTCAAATCCAGGACGCAGGATAATCACATCCAAGACTTGAGGAAATTCTTCGAGAGGTTAAGGAAGTATGACTTGAAGCTAAACCCAGCCAAATATGCTTTCGGAGTTCCGTCAGGCAAACTTTTGGGCTTCATCGTAAGCAGGAGAGGAATCGAGCTAGATCCAACTAAGATAAAATCCATCAGAGATCTACCTCCCCCGAGAACAAAGAAAGACGTGATGAGTCTATTGGGCAGGTTGAATTACATCAGTCGGTTCATTGCCCAGCTGACAAGCACGTGTGAGCCCATATTCAAGCTGTTAAGGAAAGATGCAGCGATTAAGTGGACAACTGAGTGTCAAGAAGCCTTTGATAAATTCAAAGAATACCTTTCGAATCCCTCGGTCTTGGTCCCTCCAGAACCGGGAAGGCCACTTTTCTTGTATCTGACAGTCTTGGAGAACTCCTTCGGTTGCGTCCTCGGGCAACACGACGTAAGCGGAAAGAAGGAGCAAGCAATCTACTACTTGAGCAAGAAGTTCACCGGCTACGAGGCCAAATACACTCTGCTGGAAAGGACATGCTGCGCTCTCACATGGGTTGCTCAAAAGCTGAGACATTATCTCCAAGCCCACACTGCATTCCTCATAAGCAGGTTGGATCCTTTGAAGTATATATTTCAGAAACCAATGCCTACTGGGAGACTGTCTAAATGGCAAATCTTGCTTACGGAATTCGACATAGTTTATGTCACCCGCACGGCGATGAAAGCCCAGGCGTTAGCAGATCATTTGGCCGAAAATCCGGTTGATGAAGAATACCAGCCATTGGATACCTACTTTCCAGATGAAGAGGTAAACACCGTAGAAGTGATCTCGGAGGAAGCACATGTTTGGAAGATGTTCTTTGACGGAGCCGTGAACGCCAAGGGTGTAGGGATTGGGGCAATTTTGATCTCGCCTTCCGGTCAGCATTATCCCGCCACAGCTAGACTGCGTTTCTTTTGCACAAACAATACAGCTGAGTATGAAGCCTGCATTATGGGCATGCATATGGCAATCGATCAGGATGTCGAAAACTTACTGATTATGGGAGATTCTGACCTGATCATCCGGCAAGCTCAAGGCGAGTGGGAAACTCGGGATGTCAAACTTATCCCATACCGACAACATGTGGAGGACCTCAGCAAGCGCTTTACCTCAATAGAGTTCAGGTATATTCCGAGGTGTCACAATGAACTGGCAGATGCACTTGCTACTTTGGCTTCAATGTTACCCTACCCGGGCAACGCCCACGTCGATCCTTTGGAAATCCAAATCAAGGAAAGACACGGTTACTGCAGTGTAATCGAGGCGGGATCAAATACGCAGCCTTGGTACCATGACATCAAGAAATTCCTGAAGACACAAGAATACCCCGAGCACGCTACTGGAGATCAAAAAAGGACCATTAGGCGACATGCAAGTGGTTTCTTTCTGAGCGGCGAATTGTTGTATAAGAGGACCCCGGACCTCAATCTCCTAAGATGTGTCGATATCGAGGAAGCGAGAAAGATCATGCACGAAGTACACGCAGGTGTGTGCGGACCTCACATGAACGGGTATGTCTTAGCGAAGAAAATCCTTAGAGCAGGTTATTACTGGATGACCATGGAAAAGGATTGCTTTAGCTTCGTTCGGAAATGTCATCAGTGTCAGGTGCACGGTGATTTGATTCATGCACCTCCCACGGAACTGCATCCCATGTCCGCACCTTGGCCATTTGTCGCCTGGGGCATGGACGTCATTGGACCAATTGAACCAAAGGCTTCGAATGGACACAGGTTTATACTGGTTGCCATCGATTACTTCACAAAATGGGTAGAAGCTGTCACTCTCAAGTCAGTCACTAAGAAAGATGTGGTGGTTTTGTACACTCAAATCTTATCTGTCGCTTCGGTATTCCTGCGACTATCATTACAGATAACGCAGCAAACTTGAACAGTCACTTGATGGGAGATGTATGCGAGCAATTCAAGATAACGCATAGGAATTCCACGCCTTATCGGCCAAAGGCCAATGGTGCTGTGGAAGCGGCAAACAAAAACATCAAGAAGATTTTGAGGAAGACCATCCAAAGTTCCCGACAGTGGCAGGAGCAGTTACCATTTGCATTATTGGGGTACCGCACTACGGTACGCACATCAGTAGGAGCGACTCCTTATCTTTTGGTTTATGGGACCGAGGCTGTAATACCGGCAGAGGTAGAAATTCCTTCGCTTCGAATCATTGTCGAAGCAGAAATCGAGGACAGCGAGTGGGTCAAGACTCGGTTAGAGCAATTGACGTTGATTGATGAAAAACGGATGGCCGCAGTTTGTCACGGACAGTTATATCAACGAAGAATGGCCCGTGCTTACAACAAGAAAGTCCGGCCTAGGAAGTTCGAAGTAGGTCAGTTGGTACTAAGGCGTATTCTGCCGCATCATGAAGAAGCAAAAGGAAAGTTTGCCCCAAATTGGAAAGGCCCATACATCGTAAGGAAGATATTGCCGAGAGGAGCATTGTATTTAGGTGATATCGAAGGAAATGACCCCGACACAGCAGTAAATGCAGATGCAGTCAAGAGATACTACGTCTAGATCATACTCCAGTGGTCCTGACACATTTGAAAATGGCGAAGGTTTTATCCCCCACTACTCCCAAACACTACCCAATCCTCTCTACAAAAAAAAAGAAAAAAAAACAAAAAAAAAAGAAAAAGAAAACAAAATTTTTTTTTTGAGGCCTGAACTACATTTGACTTGATTCCGAAAGGATACGTAGGCAGCCTCTCCCTGAGGTTCAGTCACACCAACAATAAAATCCCATTCACCCTGAAATTGAAACCGGGGCACGTCGAGCAGTTGGGAAGTTAGTATCAGCTACTTCTCTTTACCAAGTACAAGCCTTCAAATCAATTACCAAAGATAGTGGGAAACCAATAAGCACCACGAATGGAAACCGGCACACTCTGAATTGAGAGAAATTAAACGAAAGAGTCTCAGCGGTGAAAACCTTCGGGCACCACGAGGCGACGGGAGAAGAGAAACCAAAATGAGAGAGAGCTTGTTTAGTAAAAACTCGTAAAGAGTGCTATCAAGCGATGACAGGAAGAGAAATGAGAGAGGTCAGCCAGCGAAAACCCACAAAGGGCGCTGTTGGCCGAAAAAGAATGACTCCACCCCAAGAAGGTTTGGGCAAAGTGCCACCGGTTTGGAATCACAGATCCGTTCTGGTTCAGGGAAACGCAAGTTCATGGAAGATCAGGCGTCCAGTCCAAAGAGCATGTCATGTCATTTAAAGCCAGCGTTATCTTTCTCAGATAAGTCTTTTTCGTCCCGAAAAGGGCACTCCCTTCCCGAAATTTGTTTTCTCCTCAAATCTCTTTTATGTCTTAACCCCAAGTTCAGGATACACTGGAAAGGGCAGGTGGCAGGTCTGTTTGCACGGAATCCCGTCTCATGAAGGAAAGCGCCTCATTTCGTTGGTACGATTCCTAAGCCTGATGAATCATGACGTTCGATGGTGTTTAAAGTAAGGAGGAAAGAGAGAAATCTTCCCCAGCAAGTCCGCCTTCGGATGAATCCCTACAGAGTCTCCCCTGTACAAATCCCCACAGAGTCTCTCCTATTGTACAATCTCCCACAGAGTCTCCCCAATGTACAAAAAAAAAATAATATAAAAAAAATGGAATCTCCCCAGCACATCCCAGCGAGTCCTTTTGTAAAAATTCCCCAACAAGCTTACCCCAACAAATCCTAGAAATCCCGCTTTGAAATAAATCCCCAGCATGCCCCATTGTACAAAAATCCATACAAAGAATCCACTTTGTAAATATTCCCCACAGAGCTTCCTTTTTGTACAAATTCCCACAAAATACCTCCAATAAAATCCCCGTTGAGAACCTCCAAGCAAAACGGGACACACAAAAAAAAAAAAAGAGAAAAAGAGAGCCTTACGAAGCAAGTCATCACAGAATCCGGAAATACAAGCCTGAGCAGTCTAAAGGTTTCGCCATTCGAATCAAATCAATGGCGGGACTTCGCAACAGAAATAGAGACGCAACAAAGCAATTGGGAACGATCAAGGTCACCGAACCGACCGTCATTTCCGAACTAACAATTGTTCTTTGTCTGAAAAGTTGAAACAGGTATAATCCAAGACAACCGTGCAAGAAGCAGGTGTCGCCCAAAGAAGAAGGTACACGGGTACAAGAAACATTTTGGCAATAAGGAATTCACTCAAAAGGTAAGTTCCCGCAAAACTCCCTTTTATCTTCTATTAAAACAAGAAACTCAAAAAAATAGATCGTGTAGTATTCTCGAACTTTATCCCCAGCCGATCAGCATTAGGGTTTTAAACCCTAAACTGAATTTTCCTTTTAGTCAGCATTAGGGTTTTAAACCCTAAACTGAACTTTTTCTTCCAGCCAGCATTAGGGTTTTAAACCCTAAACTGAGCTTTTCCATGCAATCAGCATTAGGGTTTTAAACCCTAAACTGAATTTTTCCTTTAGTCAGCATTAGGGTTTTAAACCCTAAACTGAACTTTTTTCTTTCAGCCAGCATTAGGGTTTTAAACCCTAAACTGAGTTTTTCCATGCAATCAGCATTAGGGTTTTAAACCCTAAACTGAATTTTCCTTTTAGTCAGCATTAGGGTTTTAAACCCTAAACTGAACTTTTTCCTTTCAGCCAGCATTAGGGTTTTAAACCCTAAACTGAGTTTTTCCATGCAATCAGCATTAGGGTTTTAAACCCTAAACTGAATTTTCCTTTTAGTCAGCATTAGGGTTTTAAACCCTAAACTGAACTTTTTCCTTTCAGCCAGCATTAGGGTTTTAAAACCTAAACTGAGCTTTTCCATGCAATCAGCATTAGGGTTTTAAACCCTAAACTGAATTTTCCTTTTAGTCAGCATTAGGGTTTTAAACCCTAAACTGAACTTTTTCCTTTCAGCCACCATTAGGGTTTTAAACCCTAAACTGAGTTTTTCCATGCAATCAGCATTAGGGTTTTAAACCCTAAACTGAATTTTTCTTTTAGTCAGCATTAGGGTTTTAAACCCTAAACTGAACTTTTTCCTTTCAGCCAGCATTAGGGTTTTAAACCCTAAACTGAGCTTTTCCATGCAATCAGCATTAGGGTTTTAAACCCTAAACTGAATTTTCCTTTTAGTCAGCATTAGGGTTTTAAACCCTAAACTGAACTTTTTTCTTTCAGCCAGCATTAGGGTTTTAAACCCTAAACTGAGCTTTTCCATGCAATCAGTATTAGGGTTTTAAACCCTAAACTGAATTTTCCTTTTAGTCAGCATTAGGGTTTTAAACCCTAAACTGAACTTTTTCCTTTCAGCCAACATTAGGGTTTTAAACCCTAAACTGGGCTTTTCCATGCAATCAGCATTAGGGTTTTAAACCCTAAACTGAATTTTCCTTTTAGTCAGCATTAAGGTTTTAAACCCTAAACTGAACTTTTCCCTTTCAGCCAGCATTAGGGTTTTAAACCCTAAACTGAGCTTTTCCATGCAATCAACATTAGGGTTTTAAACCCTAAACTGAATTTTCCTTTTAGTCAGCATTAGAGTTTTAAACCCTAAACTGAACTTTTTCCTTTCAGCCAGCATTAGGGTTTTAAAACCCTAAACTGAGCTTTTTCCATGCAATCAGCATTAGGGTTTTAAACCCTAAACTGAACTTTTTCCATTCAGCCAGCATTAGGGTTTTAAACCCTAAACTGAGCTTTTTCCATGCAATCAGCATTAGGGTTTTAAACCCTAAACTGAATTTTCCTTTTAGTCAGCATTAGGGTTTTAAACCCTAAACTGAACTTTTTCCTTTCAGCCAGCATTAGGGTTTTAAACCCTAAACTGAGCTTTTCCATGCAATCAGCATTAGGGTTTTAAACCCTAAACTGAATTTTCCTTTTAGTCAGCATTAGGGTTTTAAACCCTAAACTGAACTTTTCCCTTTCAGCCAGCATTAGGGTTTTAAACCCTAAACTGAGCTTTTCCATGCAATCGGCATTAGGGTTTTAAACCCTAAACTGAATTTTCCTTTTAGTCAGCATTAGGGTTTTAAACCCTAAACTGAACTTTTTCCTTTCAGCCAGCATTAGGGTTTTAAACCCTAAACTGAGCTTTTCCATGCAATCAGCATTAGGGTTTTAAACCCTAAACTAAACTTTTTCCATTCAGCCAGCATTAGGGTTTTAAACCCTAAACTGAGCTTTTCCATGCAATCAGCATTAGGGTTTTAAACCCTAAACTGAATTTTCCTTTTAATCAGCATTAGGGTTTTAAACCTTAAACTGAACTTTTTCCTTTCAGCCAGCATTAGGGTTTTAAACCCTAAACTGAGCTTTTTCGTGCAATCAGCATTAGGGTTTTAAACCCTAAACTGAATTTTCCTTTCAGCCAGCATTAGGGTTTTAAACCCTATACTGAGCTTTTCCATGCAATCAGCATTAGGGTTTTAAAACCCTAAACTGAATTTTCCTTTCAGCCAGCATTACGGTTTTAAACCCTAAACTGAGCTTTTTTCATGCAATCAGCATTAGGGTTTTAAACCCTAAACTGAACTTTTTCCTTTCAGTCAGCATTAGGGTTTTAAACCCTTAACTGAGCTTTTTCATGCAATCAGCATTAGGGTTTTAAACCCTAAACTGAACTTTTTCCTTTTAGCCAGCATTAGGGTTTTACACCCTAAACTGAATTCTTCCTTTGTTTCGCGTTGGGGTGTTAAACCCTAAACCGAACCTTTCCCCAGCTAGTCGGTATTAGGGCTCCAACCCTGAACTGAGCATGAATATCCTCTTTCATCAATTTTATGAACTTCCTGGCGAACAATTAACGAAAGTTTCCTAGTGAAACTGGGGAAGAAAATTTCGTTCGTTTGTTTTCTCCCGCAGGTCTGACCTCGAGCCACATGGATCGAAATGACCTACGAGATGAGTCCCAAACGAATCAAAGAAGAAAAAAAAAGAGATGTCCCAAGATTCGGAGTAAATGGAAGGCGGATTGACTCCAACATTTGATTAAGGTCCTGAACCCTGCCAATCGCGTCTCACTCAGTATCCCAGAGATTAAACAGGTCGCCGCAACTCGCAAGCATCAAGATTCAGATCGGAGTCTACAAGCAGAATCAGCTAAGACCCAAGATCAAGTCGTAAAAGAATCATAGATAGGAATCTTGTAACTAGCAGTTGACATACATATAAGTAGTTAGCTCAGTTTCCAATTTTCGTTTGGTTGTAATAAGGCGGTCAGTGACGCAGCAGTGACAACATCAACAGCAGTAGCAGCAAGCATTGCAATCCCATGGTAGTCCCAGCTACCAAAACTTCTCGAACTACATTGACATGATTCCTGTTTAGCCCAGGATATGTAGGAAATCTTTGAATCAAGATTCGGTCAGATCTTTCAAAAAACATGCTTCATACGGAGTGGTCCATAGGCAAAAATCGCTCATACACGCTCACTTTATCTTTGCACGAAAACTCTTCGTGTTTCCGAACAAAGAGGGGCAGCTGTGAGCACGTGATTTTTGTTTCGCACGACAATCGCTCCAAAAGAAATAAAAAAATAATAATTGGCCCTGCTGTACAATTTTCGGATTTCTGTGCGGCACTTTGTTGATTTATTTGTGACTTTTGCCCATTTTTATTTTTTCTTATTTATTTATTTAAAATACAAAATGTGTGTGTCAGGCGTAATTCGAACCGTAATCCGGTCGTTAAAAAAAAAGAAAATCATAAATAGGCATCTTCGTCCGTGATTTTGATTTGTTTGATTTTACCTGTTTTGAAATATTTTAGTGTGTGTGAATAATTGTATTGAGTGTGTATTTAATTTTTAATTTGATTTTTTTGCTTAGTTTTGTTTTTAAAAAAAAAAAAAGAAAAGAAAAAGAAATAATCTTCTTCCGGATTGGGCCAATTTATTAAAATTGGCCCAAAACAAACAACGTCCAAACCAGGCCTGCCCGGTCCAAGTCCAGCTGATGCCTAGAGAGTCCAAACGACGTCGTTTCAATCCAGTGTGGTCTGGGCCGTTGATCTCAGATTGATCAACGGCCAAGATCACATTTCCCATACCCACGAACAAAACCCGACCCGTTCCACCCGGACCAACCCAAACCCCCATTAGTTGAAACGACACCGTTTCCCCTAAGCCCTTAGATCCAAGCCATTGATTTCAGTTGATCCAACGGCTGAGATTAACCCACCCATTCCATATATAAACCCTTTAACCTTACCCTGCCCCCCCCCCATCCGACACCCCAGCCTCCGTCTTCAACCTCATCCCCATCAAACCCTAGAGCCGCCCCTGTATCCCCCACCATGAAAACCGGCGGCATGAACGCCGGTGACCTTCACCTTAACACCATAGAACCCCCTCACCACCCTGAACATAGACCTGTTGACCGCTTAGTTCGAATCATCCCCTAGGTCCTCGAATCTTCATTTGAAGATTCGAGTCAAAACTCGGTTTACACCAACCAACCCCAGCTTCACACCAGACACTCCCCAGACCCTCCTCGTGACCAAACCATACTTGGTTTGGTCCGAATCTGATCAGGGAAGCATGAATCCCAGATCTGAGTTTTGGAACTTTGTAGTTCTTCATCACTGGTCCATGTCCGCCCGAGCCACAGAGATTAAGGTCTAATGGACCTTAATCTGAGAAACACTTTGATTAAAGTCCGTTCAGCCTTAAGAAAGGTCTGTCCAAATCCGAGTTCAAACTTTTGACTTTTCAAGTTTTAAGGTGAGTCTGCTTTCTTTCCTTTACTTGTTTTAGTCCGTGTGATTTATTTTAAAAGTCTGTTCATATTTGTTTTAATTTTATCAACTTTTGTTTGTCCACTTTACCTGAACCTCTGTGTTCATCTGAATCCCCCCCTCATATTCTGGTAAGGCATATGTATTTGTTGTGCAATTAGTTTGAATTTCCAATTTGTACTGATCAACTGATTCCTCGAAGTACAGTTCTGTTTAATCAGTATAAGTCGAGTCATGTGTCCTATACTTTTGAATGTCTGATTTTTGGCTACGATTGTGTATGTTAATGTTAATATAGTCGAGTCGACATGTGTCGTCAATTAGTTTCAACTGCCTGAACAAAATAAATCGATTTGCTTCTGTTGAACATTCGCCTGAATCAATTAAGAACCAAGTTCAGTTACTTATAGTTGTTAATATGATTTCAGAAACCTAAGGCCTGATCTGTAATTGAAATCTGAGTTGATGGCATGTGCACTTGTGCACAGCATGTGCATTGTGCACAGCCTGTTTTCCTGCATAAAACGGTTTTTGAGTTAAAAATGGTTTGACAACATATGCTGTCAGATATATTCTACTGTCCATGTTTGCTTTTAGTTAATAAAATAGGAAAGATAAGTCTGCTAGGGAATATTGATGGGTTTAATACTTAATTAGCTAAAGTGGAACTGAAAATGGAAGGCACATGGGAGGGGTATGGTGATAGTCTGAACAGGCTGTTAAAAGGGGTAAGGAAGGCATATAAAAGAGGCAGACATCTGACTAAGGAGAGAGAGAGATACAGAATTAGAGGGGGGAAAGAAAAATACACACACTGTGAGGAGTTTTGAAAGAGAGAGCTTGAAATACATACAAAGATATACAGAGGAGAGGGAGATACACACTGGACCTTGAGAGCTGAAAAAGAAAAAACACACACACAGAGAAGAGAGCAAAAGAGAAAAGGATACCACCTGGTATTAAGGAGAGGACATACACTGTGAGGATAGAAGAGGAAAGATAGAACTGATTTTAGGAAAACACAGATAGAGAGAGGTTAAGAGATAGAAGGTGTACAATCAACAATCAGAAACTGTTTCCTCCTATTATTATTTGGGTTTCAGTTGTTCAACTTGTTCAAATCAATTCTGATTCGTTGAAGTTCCATTTGTGCCTACTAGTCGAGTGTTTTCATTAGTTTACTACTGGTTTGGTCTGTCTGGAGTTCTGATTCTACTCCACTGGGTGTTGCTGTCATTTGGCTACTGCTTTCTATCGGCCATAGTTGCATTTCTGCACTTGAGCCTGTTCTTGCTGTATTGCTTTGTCTGCTGCTATCCTGCCCTGCTGCTGCTGCTATTATGTTTCCTGCTGTTGCTGATTTCCCTATCTTCTTCCTCTTCTCTTTGGCATTTTCAGTTTGTTTCCAGGTACACATCTCAAGTCTCACATTGGTGTAGCTGAATGTAACATTGAAAAAGCATGAATAGAAAGATTTGAAGGAGTTATAATCACCCGTTTACTGACTGCCTTTTCATAAATGTTGTTAAGTTTATGTAAATTGTAGTTTATAGCTGTAGTTTATAGCTTGTACTATGTTGATTTGCACTGTGGTGTTCGATTCGTTTAGTGGCATACAGAATGTAAATAGAACTCTTGGGATGTGAAATTATTTAATGTGATTGTTAAAAATTAAATTCACTCTTTCAGCATGTATTGAATAAGTAAGGGCAAATGGCTATTAAACCTAGCCAAATATAATGTGGTTTTGAACTGCCCGGTTTTCGATTTCTTTAGGCCTTTATAGGATTAGTTTTGAATGTTATCGGTAGTATTCTTCAATAAGGAATTCTATTAACCCTGTTTAAGCAAGTTAATCTAATTTTGACCTAAAGATGTTTGTTCGGATTAAGTGTCGTATTTTATTAGAATAAGCGGATTTCTTCTGTCAAACTAAAGCAATTTTCCATTGAAGAGTAGTGTTTCTCTACTTTGTAAATAATTAATCAGGAATTGATAAGAATCCGGATTAGGCAAAAGCATATAGTTAAATTAGCATGTTCCTTTTCTTTTAGTTTTAGGGACAAACGTAACAGAAAATGTAGTCGCTTTAGGATACCCTTCTAAAATAATGAGACGAGCCTCGCCAAATAAAAATGCAAATTGCGGGGCCCTCAATAAATAACTAATCATAATATTTAGAATTTAGGCTAGGCCGTTTAGTGAATCTCATGGCCTTCTAAAATAGTAACGCGTTAGACTCTTTAGGCACGGCTTAATTAAATCATATTCTTAAATTCGGGTGCACATTGATGTGACCCAAATCCAAATCTCAACGAAGTCAGAAATGTGTTGACGATCACGGGCGCATTGATTGTGACGTGATTCGAGATGCATTTTCACGACGTTGCAATTCTATAAAAATAAGCGATAATAATAAAAGCGGGTTTAAACTTAATAAAAGCACATAAGTCATAACATGTATTTAAATCAGATATTTAGTCATTATAACAATTTAAGCGACCGTGCTAGAACCACGGGATTCGAGGGTGCCTAACACCTTCCCTCGGGTCAACAGAATTCCTTACTTAGAATTTCTGGTTCGCAGACTTCATTTGGAAAAGTCGAAAATTTCCTCGATTTGGGATTCAAGATAAACCGGTGACTTGGGACACCAAAAGCCAAACCTTTCCTAAGTGGCGACTCTGAATTAAATAAATAATCCCCTTTCGAATATTGTCACTTAAATTGGAAAAACTCCACCCGCGCATCTTACCCCTCGGGGCGGGCGCGCAAAAAGGAGGTGTGACAGTTAGAGAGTAGAAAATATTTTGTATGCTACTCTCCTCCCCTCCCCCCATTCCCCCAAGTCCCCATGTTTCATTGCTCACCCACCCTCCCTCAAATACAAACGTTTTCAGGATTTATTTTGTTCAAGAATTTTTTATTTTTTTTAAATTTACACAAACGCAAAGGAACTAATGTGTTGCTTTACTTTTTACACAAAAATAACATTAAAATTATGCCCCATAACTAAAAAAATACTCTTTTTTTCTTAAAAAAAATACTCTTTTTACAACATGAAAATTAAATACTCATTTTGAAATAGAAAAGATATATACTTTAATAACCAAAATTCACGTACTCCCACGTCTCTGATGACTATTGACAAAACAGTTATGGTAAATATAAAATTTCAAATGCAATCATTTCCTCCAATTTTCTTAGAGGAAAAAAAATAGTGGATTTGTGGTGAGTCTCATGAAAAAAAATATTTTTTTTACACAATGAAAAAAAATACTTATTTTGTTGAAATGAAAGAAAGTACTTTTTCTATGAAAAGAAAATACTTTTTTTGTTGAAATGAAAAAAAATATTTTTTATATCATGTAAAAAAAACTCATTTGTTGAAATGCAAAAAAATAAATCTATCTATAACATGAAAAGAAAGTAGTATTAATAATATTTTTATTTAGGGTGGGGATGGGGGTGGGGTGAAAGGTGGGGTGGGGGTGGGGTTGGGGCGGGGGGTTGGGGTTGGTTGGGTGGGTCTGGGGGTGGGTTGGTGGGGGTGGGGAATAGAGTGGGGAAGGTTGAGAAGGAGTTTTAGAAAATGTTCTCCCTTCTCTTGGTAAGGAAAACATTTTCCTTTATGAGGAAAATGTTTTCCAAAATATTTAAGCTAACCAAACATGGGAAAATTGGAAAATATTTCCGGAAAATGTTTTCCTTTATACCAAACATACCCTTGGTTTTGGCTGAATTTCAAATTGAAACTCGAAGAAGAAGAAGAAGAAGAAGAAGAAGACATGATATACATTATATTTATAAATTTGTAGTAAAATTGTAAAAAAATTGTATTCTGTTGTTTATATATTTTTCTTTTATTTATTTAACTATTGTATGAAAGTTGAACAACATTATATAAAAATTATATTTAAGTTGTATGATATTGTAGTTGTATATAACTGAGTAGAAATAATGTATGAAAATTGTAGATAAGAAATTTGTTTTTGGTATGTATAAATCAGATACAAAATATACAAAAGACATATTGTATAAATTTTGTATTTAAGTTGTATGTTATTGTAGTTGTATTTAACTGGATAGAAATAATGTGTGAAAGTTGTAGATAAATTGTATAATATATAATTTGTTGTATGAAATTTATTTTTACTATGTATAAATCAAATACAAAATATACAAAAGACATATTATATAAAATTTACATTTAAGTTCCATGTTATTATAGTTGTATTTAACTAGATATCTTTAAAGACTTGCACATAAACATTTTTTCCTTAGGAAAAACTTCTACTGTACAAATTTGTATCAGATACAAGATATGTTTAAGCTATAATGTTGAACTAGTACTCTAACAAGTGAAGGAACAACGAAGAATCATCTTTCTTTTTGTGCATACAAATGCATGCAGATTAACTTTGTTGGCTTTTACTACATTAGTATATTTGTACCATCCAGATGACAAGCCGTCAATTTGAAGAACTTCAAGCAGAAAATGCTTTCTGTCAAGGACAAAGAAGAAAGGAATTCACCTCCGCGCTTCTTCTAGGAATTTTGCATCAATTTCCTTGTTTGGGGGTACTTAGGCAAGCTTGATGGGTCACAAGCGTAAGGTTTTGTATTGAAATACTGCAGAAAGGTATACGACAAATGTTGAACCGAAATATTAGCATGTTGGGAGAATTGTGTTGAACTTGGAAATAGGACATCTACAAAAAACTGAGATAGCTCGAGAACAACTCCCAAAAAAAGTAAAGGGTGTAACTAAATCCCTTAATTGAAGGCACTAATAATGGATTGGGAGCCTTTTAAGGTAGAATGTATATATTTTGTAAACAAAACTTGTGTAGGTAGGGTAATTTACTAAACATGAACATTTAGGGTATTAAAGTTTCCAATAGTGTATAAGAATGAAAAAATTCATGTTATCAAAATCAAACCAGCCCAACTATATCGATTTGGATTGATTCAGTTTTATCGGGGTTTCGGATTTTTTTGGGTTTCTTATTAGAATTTTTACCTCCTATAGCAAAGGTTAACACCTTATTTATTTTAAATAAATATCATTTAAAAAAATTATATTCTATAGATGCCTTTTACTGTTTATAGCAAAATATCTAATTTTGGTTACCTCCTACCCTTAAGCCACTAAATACGCTATTCAGTTACACTATTTTCTTCCTCTTTCTACATTGATACATGCCATTCTCTTCCCCCACAGAAAAATCGAGTCAATCACCGGAATCCGAACAATGACAAAGTCCTTCGGAGTACCAGGAATCGATCAACGGTTAATCTACAATGGGAAGCATTAATTTTCCTAAAATAAATATCTCCCATTTTCAGCGATGAGACAAACACTCTTCTTGCTTATGATACCGTAGAACTATCAATGACCTATCACATTCAGTTCAAACGCCAGTTTGATGATTATGTTGTTGCCGCCGCCGACGACGTTGTACCTCTCGCCGTCAGGATGCGGAAGACGAAACTCTCCCTTCCTTCTCTCCTCCATCAACTCGCATTCAGTTCTTCGTCCGTTTATTTTCCGGCGTCAATAAAACCCTAGTCCTTCACGCCCATTCCACCGACATAGTTTTATCAATTCACAAAAAAATCTGCCCTTCGGCATTTTCATGTATTTCAATGTTTTTTCAACGTATCACGTTGTATTTTCATGTATTTCATTGTATTTATTATCTTTTTTTCATTATAATTCAATGTATCTCGCTGTATTCCATGTATTTTATTGTATTCACTGTCTTTGTTCCATTGTATTTCAATGTATCCCGCTGTATTCTATGTATTTCATTATATTCACTGTCTCGCTATATGCCATGAATGTATTCATATGTTTTTTTAAAATTAATATAATTTATGTATTCAGATGTATTATATAATTTCTCTGAAGATTGCTATGTTTTTAGGGTATTTTTCGGTTGATAATCTTTTTTATAACTGGAAATACAAAATTTGTGTGTTATAATTGAGTTTGTTGAGTTATATTAGGAGTCTATTATGTTAATTGATTCACTTTCCGTTTAAAAATAGTGTAATCCCCTGTTTCACGCCATGAATACAGTCGGAATACAATAATCTGTCTAGCTGTAATCCCATGTTATACGCTATGAATACAGTCGGATACACTCGAATACAACAACTGATTAGCTGAACTTCTCTGATTCACGCCTATTTTTGCTACTGTATTAATAAATACCTACAGTAGCTTAAATACATCTTATAACAACAGAAAACGTATCTACAATCCGTAATATAGCAAATGGTATCTATAGCTAGCTAATTACCACTAAAAGATAGTGCTTTATAAAAAAAAATTCTTTTTTATTACTTAAATATTATTTCAATCTTACTTTATTAAATTTTTTATAAGTAAATATATATTTAGTAAAAATTTAAAAAATTGACAAACATATTATCAACTACTTCACTGTTGTCTTACGCCGACATGAGGGTAACTATGATATAACCCAAATAATTGAATAACTACTTTGCTCTAAAAAAATGAATAACATTATTGGTAATTTCACTGTGCTTGAGCATGCGCAGTTGGGCAGACAGCAAATTAAATATGGTCCATCAAGTTAGCTTTCTTTCACGGGAAATCATTTGTTACCACTAAGCTTCAATTGTAATTAATTTGTAAACTGTAATCCCGATATATTAGGAAGTAAGTTTTAATACACAACATCATATATTTAGCCTTTAATTTTCTTATTTTTTGTTTTTTAGTGTTTAAATTGAATTCCTGAATATACTATGAGAACACTTTCTTCTGATGAAATATAAAAAAGAAAAAAAAACTGCTATACTATTTCGTTGGATTTTGTACACGAGTAAAACTCAAGGAAAGTGAGGTGAGATCCAACTACTTGAGTAAAAAGAAAAAAAACACTGCTATACTACTTGATTGATAGTTGATAGCTGCTTTTATCATTGCTGGTTGGCGGAACTTCTTGTCATATATGATTATTACTCCTCACCCTTTTTTAACTTCAGACAAGACTTAATCATGCATTTTTGGGCAGGTTTACTACATTAAATTCAACCATCATGTCCATGAGAATACTTATTTCCATCTCCTATTCACTATAGAAACTAACTTAATTCCCACGTCCACCACCGAGGGTATAATAAAATGGTTCATTCTTAATCAAAAGTTTCATGTTTCACTATAAAAAAATTAAAAATATGTTGGTAGCAAGGGGACACCCTAGCTCCCTTCGTGGATTTTTAGCGGTGGGAAATTGAGTTAGTCGTGCAATGAGTTTCACATAACGAATACCTTTAAAAAAGAGAGAGAAACTACAAGCCAGCAATATTAACACCCACCCACCCCACCCAAAAAAAAAGACAATATTAGAGATAAAGACTTGGATATAGACTTTTTGAAAATGATTCGTTTTGTTTAATTTATTTCTCTCTTGGATATATATATTACGATTGAATAAATGTGCAAAACATGAGTATGTAAGAACTATAACAACCCACCACTAAAAGGCAAATAATTATCCAAAGAACAGAGATGAAAAGTGGACTGAAGCATTAAGTGAAAAATACAAAGAAAGATATTCCTAAACACAAAGTGTAGATCCAAAGGTCAATTGTCAATGATAAAGGGAATACAAAAAAAAAAAAAAATCCCTTTCCAAAGACAATACATTTGTAATCTACACATATTTGGCTGTCAAGTACAACACCACTATTGCGCATGATGTTCAAAACCATCATAACTTGGGACAAGGAGAGCTAGAAATTAAGACCACTAAAACAAAACATTGACATAAATATATAGAGTACAACAACCCTTTCCTCTTTTAATCATCAAACTTGAGAACTGCTCCTGAATGAACCAAGGGCTTTAGCTGCACCTGCTCTCAATATGAATTGATGGTAGAATGCTGCAATTGCTGCTCCAATGAATGGTCCTACCCAAAATATCCACTACCAAAACATGAAAGCAATTAATCAACACAAAGTATTAAGTAATAAATAGTGAGATATATATATATATATCACATACATTTATTCTTAAAATTTTACTGTGTTTTCTATAAAATCATAAATCTTTAAAGAGTTTCACTTCTCTACATTGCAATATAAAATGTTTACACTATAATAAGTAAAATTAGTAATCCGAAAAATAAGGTAAGTAACCTTCTATGTCACGTCAAATTGCACTAACTATAAGTGGATATAACTTAAATACAAGAAAGGGAGAGGGGCTTACGTGGTCTTTCCAGGCTTTGTGTTGGTTGAAGATAACGGCAGCGCCAAGACTCCTAGCGGGGTTGATTCCGGTACCGGTGATCGGAATGGTGGCTAAGTGAACCATGAACACTGCAAATCCAATTGGGAGTGGTGCCAACACCTAGTATTCAATTGTTGTCATATTAAGCAAGACAAATAGAGGCAAACGAATCAAAGTTCAAAGTAAAAGAACTTTATGGAAATGCAATGGACCATTTGCGGTTGTACAATACTAGGAAATAAATATAGTAGTAGTATTTAATTTGGTTATATGGTACATTCTCATATGCTTTTTCTTATCTTAATTATTCCTTTCTCCTTGACATATTTAATTACCAAGTCCGCTATTAATGTTTCTTTCTCTATTTTATTGTGTCGAGGTTCTATCGTAAACAAATTCTATATCTTCACAAAGATAGGACTAATGTGTGCGTATATACTATCCTCGTCAGACCACTCGTGGAGGTTTGTTGTTGCAGTAGTATATTTAATATCAAGTTAAAGATTGAATAAGTCATGCGAAGCTTAGGTATAAACTTTAAAAAAAATACTTATTCCATAAGAAGGAATCTAGGGGAGCAAATGGAAATAATTAATAATCTAGTAATTAATACTTACGGGGACGTGAGAATCTCTAGCATTCCTCTTGGGATCAGTGGCAGAGAAAACAGTGTAAACAAGAACAAAAGTTCCGATGATCTCCGCCGACAACCCGACGCCGTGACTGTAATCGTCGGAGAGCATATTGGCTCCGCCGTCATAGCGGTGGTAGTAAGCTGATTGGAAAGCCTTAACTAATCCAACGCCACAAATGGCTCCCAAACACTGAGCCACCATATACATAACTGCCCTTATTAGTGATACTTTCCTCGCCAAGAATAGTCCAAATGTGACTGCTGGATTTATATGACCACCAGAAATACCAGCGGTGCAGTAGACAAGAACGAAAATCATGCCACCAAATGCCCAAGCAATACCAAGGATCCCAACACCAGCACAAGGATCAGTTGCCGTAGCACTTTGGCTCTTGTAACCAATGACAGTCAGCACCGTTATGTAAAGGAAGAGAAGAGTGGCTATGAATTCAGCAATGAGTGCTCTGTAAAAAGACCATTGGGTTAGCTCCTCTGGGTCAATCAGTGGTGCTGGCGGAGGATCTTGGTAGTCTTTGGTCGTGAACGACCCTTCACTACCCACGTTCTTTGCCATTTCTCACTATGCTAAATTGGGACTATTTTCTTTCTTGATTAATATGAGAGAGAAGGCAGATAAGAGTGTGGGCAGAACAGAGTGAGAGACAGAGGTTTATATAGGGGAAAAGATAAATTTGTGGTGATTCTTCCTTATTTTAGTGTCACGTTCGTATCTCACTTTTAGCATGATAATAATAAGGTTATTTATATTTTTGCAAAATCTATAGGAATATTTTTTATGGAATAAAGTAAATTACTTCCCAAAAACATGATGACGCTAGACTGTCATTTTGAGAACTAAAATCTATTATCTCCCAATAACCTTAAAATTGG
The DNA here is from genome assembly GCF_000715075.1 of Nicotiana tabacum. Taxonomy (NCBI): domain Eukaryota; kingdom Viridiplantae; phylum Streptophyta; class Magnoliopsida; order Solanales; family Solanaceae; genus Nicotiana; species Nicotiana tabacum. The sequence goes on from NC_134090.1 coordinate 74,127,790, forward strand.
CAATATTGCAATAGCTCATTTCATTTGAAACCAATAGGAGATGAAGTTAGCGTTATTTGGCACTTACAAATTCCAAACGAGGAAATGGGACTTCATGACAATTTAGAGTAAAAGTGTTTTTTAAAGATTGCTTATGTGTAAAAGTAAATTTTCCATGTATAGAAAAAGAGATAGAGTTATAAAATTAAAACAAGTTTGCAAAGATCCACGAAACCATTTGATCGTAGAAAAATCACACCTTTTATATTTAGAATATAATTTAATTTTTAAAATTTTGATTTCATTCTAAATGAGATGATTTTTAGTTGCATAACTATCTATAGTTTATATTAAATTTAAAATATTAATTTCCTTTTCTTTCAAACGATACAACATAAAATGTGACGGGAGAGTAGTAGCTAAATAATGAGGAAATGAGGCCATTTATTAAATTGGCAATAGTGGAATGGAGCAAGTTGGCCGTCCACGGGAAAATAAGTTAGAAGAATTTCGCTTTCACCGACCCAACAGAGACATGAGGATGAGGTCGTCCATCAGCTTCAGCCCCCTACCCACTTACCACAAAGTTTTTCTTCATTTTATTAACGCCTACTTTATTTACTACTGCACTTGCAATTCTCGTGCACCGCATTCATGACAGGCTAAAGACAGACAGTAAGTAAGAATATTGGGAAAATATTATGGGCTAAAGGGTGAAGCTAATAAACTAAGTTTTTGAGTTCTTAATTACCTAAGGACAAGTTTTTGAGTTATCAGGACAGTAGTGAATGTCTTTAATGAACTAGTACTACTTTTATCATATGCTCAAACCTTTCGAGTTGTAAGTTAGATGTGGATGTTGAGATACATTATGTTAATAACGTATTTCAACTTAGCTAATTACACCCATTTTTTTAAAAATTGTAATAAGCTGTCTATGTTAATAGCTTAGAAAACCATCCATAATAATTGAAGAAAATTTCCTTAGTTGCGATAGAAAAGGAAAAAGATAAGGAAATTTAGACTTAATACTTCTAAATGTCCAATCCTAATTTGCTTGATAATTTTCTTTTTCCTTAATTGCTTACAAAATATTCAACATTTACTTCAAGTAAAAAATTTACGCAATATTTCCTTTACTTGTAAAAGAACGTTGAAAGAAGACATGATATGTATTTCCAAGCAACTAATAGATTTAAGGAATTGCAACGATCATTATTGACTATTGTTTTTGCCCGTTACGGTCGGCAATTATTTTCAATTAAACAATTTAATTCACTTATTGGCTGGCAAAGTCGTTTGATTTAGGTGGAATATTGTTTTGAAAATTGTTATACAAATAGTCATTTTATAGTTTCTAGATGCCAGTTATCTTTCTTTGATGCTTAGGGTCCCTTTGTGTTGAACCAATTAGTCTTGATTCAATTATATTCTACTTTTTGCGGTTGATAAAAGAGAAATGGAAAGAAAAGTTTCCTTACAAGCAAGAAATCTATTTGTGGCAACTAGCTAGGGTGATCGTAATGTGCAATTTGCCATTTGGTCAAGTGATCTTCTAGTTTCACTTGCCCTATAACATGAGGGCTTAATGCTTACTCGTGGCTCCCTTTCCTCATTTCCTCGAGCTACCCATAGCTTGTACTTAAAAAACACACAAAAAAATGTAAAAAAAAAAGGTACCTACGGGTGCTATATGATCATGCTCAACTCTAGTCATAGAAAAGATAAGCGATCGATGCAAATATAATCCGGTCTAAGAGTTTGGAGCCAAATCCCATAGAGAACTACGGTTTAGCTACAACTGTTCACTATCACTAAAAAGACAAGCTTGAACCATTCCTAAGTTATAAATATTAAGATTTTTATATCTAACTAATTAACTAACAACTTAAAGTAGTAATACAACTAGAGATGCTAAGGGTTGACGACAAGATTAAGGAGGCCTAGAGTTATGATTTCACCAATTGTCGAAACCCTTCCTGTTACGTCTCCTATAATTTCGCCTAAGTATTCTCTATTGATTTCAGGTGTCGCAATTCTCTTCCGAGCAAATACAATAATTTACTAGACATATTCTCCCGAACTACGCTAGCTGACACTATCTTATGGCTCACTATATCCACGTCAACGCTTTGTTATTCTTAAACCCACCTTTAAACCCGCCATATTGATTTCTCAAGTACATTAGGAGTGACGTTGTTCAACAACTGCCTAAATATATACCCTTTCCCAAGCAATACATAATAAATAGGTACAGTCAATTGATGGTCATTCAATCAACTATAATAAATACGTAGTTGAACAAGTAGAGAAATTCAATGCCTCTCAATTATATAAAAATATAACAAGAATTTATCATATAAAAGGTTCCATCAAGACCATAGATAACAAATTAGCTATTCATAATAGTATGTAAAACTACAATACTAAAATTCATAACCAATAATTAAAAATTGGAAGAAGAAAGTGAAAAACTCGTCGAAGAATTCTCCGCCTTGATCCTAGCGTGTTCTTGTTTCCTTAGGTCGCATCCCCCGCTTCAAAATTCAGTTTAAGGACCAGTTATATGGGATAGGCTTTGCATGGGGCGAAATAATACAAGCCAACTCCGGAACAACCTTTTTTAGGTTAGCTCGTTCACTCTTTCGTGCGCAAGCAAGAGTGAACGAGCGAAGTTCTTCTTTTTTTCTTTTCCTTCCAGGTCTCTTATGCACTTTCATGACTTTTTGCCTTAATCTATTATTTTGTTCAAGCTGCCCTCAGCTAGCTTGTTCATTCTCTTATATACACGCAAGTGAACGAGCAAAGTTCTTCTTTTATCTCTTAGTCCCGAATCAACTTCTTTTGCTCACCTTTTATCCAACTTGCTCCTACTCATAATATCATGATCCAAAATCTAACCGTGGTCGTGATGGTGTCTATCGTGTTACAAGGCAAGCCTATTCCCAAAATATTACTATTAAACCGATTATAAGAAATTAATAAAACATTTCAACATTTAAATTTTTCATAAACTAAATCAACTCTAAATATAATATGGAAAAATACGGAAACGAGCCCTAAACATTGGGTGTCACTAAGTCATGAGCGTCTAAAACTATGAACTAAGATATATAAACTGTCTAAAAGAAGAAATGACAAAAGGAGTAACAAGGTCCTGCAAACACTAGCAGCTACCTTGCAATCTCCATAGAAAACCGGCATGAACTCAACGATCGCCGTGCTCTCACTCACCTGGATCTGCACATAAAGTGCAGGGTGTAGTATGGGTACAACCGACTCAGTAGTAACAGAAATAACTAAGGAACTGAGTAGTAGTGACGAGCTAAGCAAAACAGTCCAATTATTTATTTTCACACTTTACAATAAACATAAATTCCATAAAACCAATAAATGCCACAAAGAAGTTAACAGGTAAAAGCAGCACCAACAAAAGTAAATGCAACCTCACAACAACATCACTCCATTACTCAGCACTCGCACTCAGCACTCTACACTCTACACTCAATACTCTATGCTCATTGGGGGTGTGTACAAACTCCGGAGGGGCTCCCAAAGCCCAAGCGCTAAGCATGGTAAACTCACGTGCCATCATATCAATACCTGGATTCGCACGGTCAACTCACGTGTTACGTGGACAACTCACGCGTTATGGTATCAATACCTGGACCCGCACGATCAACTCACGTGCTACGCGGACAGCTCACGCGCTATGGAATTAATATCCTCACAACCAGGCCCTCGACCTCACTCGGTCATATACCTCTACAGCCTCATAATGCACCACCAATAAGGGGACACAACCTACATCAAGTATCACAACATATCAACAAAATAATAGAGACTAAGGTAAACATGTACACTAATTTCTATGACTGAGTACAAATAACGTGAGCATGAATGAATCCTAAACATGATCTCTAACGTGAAGGCATACAAGTTCACCAACAAGTAAATGCATAAACATAGATAATGGTTATTAGGCCTCACGGGATGGACCAACTCTCAATCCCTCGAGGTATACACCCACACGCCTGTCACTTAGAATGGGTATCACCTCCGAACAGTCACATGACATCAAATTCTCCGGGTTTATACCCTCAAAGCCAGAGTTAAACTGTTACTTACCTCAACAACGTAAAATCCTACTCCGGGATGCCCTCGTCTCTGTACTCGATCTCCAAAAGCTCCAAATCTATCCATAATCAAAATACTACTATCAACATAGTCTAAAGAATCTAATTCCACAATAAAAACTACATAAATATGCTAGAAATCCAAAATCGGCCAAAACCCGATGTCAGGCCCACGTCTCAAAATCAGTCAAAATGGCAGAATAATAAACCCCGTCCTCTCTCGAGTCTAACCATATAAAGTTTATAATAATCAGACTCCGTTTGATCCCTCAAATCCCTACCTAAAACTCTCCAAAACTCAAGCCTGACTCCCTCAATTTCACTTTGAAATCATCAATCAAATCCCAAAAACGAAGATGGACTCATGAAATATAACCAAAACCGAGTAGAAAATACTTACCCCAATCCCTATAGTGAAAATCACCTCCAAAATTGCCCAAATCCGAGCTCCCCAACTCAAAATATGACCGAATGAACAAACCGCCTAGTTTTATATATTTTTCTGCCAGCTATTCTGCCTCATTTCTCATGCCAACGATCTCGAAACTCGCTTTTTATATCTCCAATGGATTCCTTGTGAAATTCTAGTCAAGTTAGTCTTTTGAATCACTAAATTTGACATTAAAATGAAGCAGATATGTTGATTTCAGTATTTGCAAATAGTGCAGATTTTTAAATACGCCATCAGTGGCAATTTCGTAATTAATCTGAAAAATCTGGCAACCTAATTCTTTGTAAAATGACCATAAAATCCTCATACGATGTCCAAATTCGATGATTCTTTTTGTTACGGGTCTGTAACTACGATACAGATCCAACTCTTCAAATAAAAAAAGAAATTGAAGCTCATTTCTTCAATATGATACCATTTATGCTTGAAGAAACGGCGTCGAAACATAAGAAAAACGAGCGCAACATAACTTAAACCTCTACGAAACTCACCTGAGGCCCTCGGTACCTCAACCAAAAATTCCAACAAGTCATATATCACTATCCGAACTTAGTCGAATCTTCGGAACACCCAAAACAACACCAAAACACCAAATCAACCTCGAATTAAGTCCTAAGAACTTCTAAACTTCCAAGTTCCAACTTTCACCAATTCAAGCCTAATTATACCACGGACCGCCAAATTATATTTTGGACACACTCCTAAGTCTAAAATCACCCAACAAAGCTAACCGAATCATAAAAATCCAAATCCAAATTCGTTTACTCACAAGTCAACTTCTGGTTGACGTTTCTAACTTAGCTTTCTAACTAAGAGACTAATTGTTCATTTCACTCCAAAACTACTCTGAACCCAAACCTACCAACTCGATACAACTCAACACAGCTGAACAACACATAAATAAGCATAGATGGGGGAAAATGGGGCTATAACTCTCAGAACAAACAACCAGGTCGTTACATCCTCCCCCTCTTAAATAAATGTTGGTCCTCGAACGAGTCTAAAAACATACCCGGAGTCTCAAATAGGTGAAACCTTCATCAATACTTTCTCGTCACATTCAAATCATATGAACTCATCTCACGGTCACATCATACTCATCACGTATCCATCCAGCCACCATTTCTACTAATAGGGACCCTACCGGACATATAGGTCCATAAGCACGCGCTCACACAATCAACACCTCAGTGCTCAATTTATAGTCGAAACCCGGCCTCAAGTCCTCTAGACTGGCCCAATATCAACATACAAAAATCACCTCTCGCACCTCATCCAGGAAATCACAAGTCGTCGATGCACAACCTATACCGAGCGCTCATATGCGCATAGGAATACGTGGAAGGAATTCAAAGATTTACACTTCAAACTAAATCAATACCATATGATAAGAATTCAAGAATGTGAAGTTTCCTAAAGGTTCTGCAGCCTCTCGAAGATAAGTACAGACGTCTCTGTTCTGATCCGCAAGATTCTACTAAACCCGCTCATGACTCGTGAGACTTATATAACCTAGGCTCTGATACCAACCTGTCATGACCTAAAATCTAACCATGGTTGTGATGGCGCCTATCATGTTACAAGGCAAGCCTATTCCCAAAATATTACTATTAAATCGATTATAAGAAATTAATAAAACATTTCAACATTTAAATTTTTCATAAACTAAATCAACTCTAAGTATAATATAGAAAAATACGGAAATGAGCCCCAAACATCGGGATGTCACTAAGTCATGAGAGTCTAAAACTATGAACTAAGATATATAAACTGTCTAAAAGAAGAAACGACAAAAGGAGTAACAAGGTCCTGCGGACACTAGCAGCAACCTTGCAATCTCCACAAATAGCCGGCCTGAACTCAATGACCGCCACGCTCTAACTCATGTTGTACGACCCTCCAGAATCATGATATAAACTGCGTACCACGGTCAAAGATGATAGATATCAGCACGCCTGACAATCTCGCGGATATAAACTCGAGCCAGCTACTCGGAAGAATAAGTGGTCATCACAGGAATAAAATGAGCTGACTTGGTCAGCCTGTCCACAATCACCCAAACTGCATCAAACTTTTGCTGAGTCCGTGGGATTCCAACAACAAAATTCATAATGATCCGCTCTCATTTCCACTCCAGAATCTCTAACTGTTGAAGCAATCCACCTGACCGTTGATGCTCAAACTTCACCTGCTGGCAATTTAGGCACCGAGCTACATATTTCACTATGTACTTCTTCATTCTCCTCCACCAATAACGCTGCCTTAAGTCCTGATACATCTTCGTGGCACCTGGATAAATGGAGTACCGTGAACTGTGAGCCTCCTGGAGAATCAACTCATGCAATCCGTCTACATGAGGCACACATAGCCTACCATGCATCCTTAATGCACTATCATCTCCTATAGTGACCTCTTTAGCATCACCATGCTGAACCGTGTCCTTAAGGACAATCATATGGGGGTTATCATATTGATTCTCCCTAATACGGTCATAAAGAGAAGACTGGGAGACCACACAAGCTAAAACTCGACTCAGCTCTGAAATATCCAATCTAACAAACTAGTTGGCCAAGGCCTGAACATCCAATGACAATAGCCTCTCTGTTGCTGGTAAATAAGTTAAGCTCCCCAAACTCTCCGCCCTGCAACTCAAGGTATCAGCCACCACATTGGCCTTCTTGGGATGGTATAGAATAGTGATATCATAATCCTTAAGCAGCTCTAACCACCTCCGCTGGCGCAAGTTAAGATCCCTTTGCTTGAACAGGTGCTGCAAACTCCGGTGATTAGTATATATCTCACAAGGGACACCGTACGAATAGTGCCTCCAAATATTCAAGGCATGAACAATAGCTGCTAACTCAAGGTCGTGGACTGGATAGTTCTTTTCATGTACCTTCAGCTGTCTGGATGTGTACGCAATCACCCTACGGTCATGCATCAACACCGTGACGAACCAATCCATGACTCATCATAATAAACAGTGTAAGACCCAGAACCTAGGGGTGGGCATCGGTCGGTTTGGTTCGGTTGTGAATGTTATCGGTTCGGCATATCGGTTATCGGTTTATAAATATGCTAAACCGATAACCGTACCAATAAGATATCAGTTATGGGGTATCGGTTAGTCGGTTATTGATCCTTATCGGTTCAGTTATCGGTTTACCCGATAAGAATAAAAAATATCCAAAAATTTCATGTTTTTATTATAGAAATCGCAATCATACTATTAAGAGAAGGAACTGAATTTTTTCTCTTAAGAAAAGAGGGATTAAATTTCAACTTTAGAAAAAAAAACTTTCTTTGCATTTGAAAATCCCAATGAATGATCTCAATTTTGAAAGTTATAAGTTACTAGGAATAAGGATTAAGACATTCAACAATCTAATCTTACTAATATCTCATTGTGGGCGGGCATAATTCATAGGAAAATATAAAATCCTAATCTTGCAAATACTACGGATTCTTTAAAGCTTAAAACTAAAAATCTTAACTGAAGAATTAAGATGAGAATTCAGAAAAGTTTAAAAATTACTCTAAGGATTAAGGTCTGAAGATGAAGATTAATTGTCAAGAGAATTGAGAGAATGGGATAATAAAGCCATATAGTGGCTTTATATACTTAGTCGGTAAAATTATAATTTTATTAAAGTTTATTGGGCTATCGGTTAAACCGTTAATAAAATTGGAATACCGAGACTCGAACTGATAATTGAATAGTCAAATAACATTAAACCGATATCAAACTATTTACCCAATAGCCTGATATCGATAACCTATTAGCATTTAATCGGTTCGGGCTATCAGTTATACCCAATATATGCTCGGCCCTACCATGAACTTGTAGGCAATACCAATATTGGGAATGAAGTCAAAGCTGTCTTGAGCTTTTGAAAGCTCTCCTCACATTCCTCTGTCTACTTGAACGGAGAACCCCTCTGGGTCAGCCTGGTCATATGTGCTGCAATAGATGAGAATCTCTCAACAAATCAACGGTAATACCCCGCCAAACCAAGACAACTCCGGATTTTCATAGCTGAGGACGGTCTGGGCCAACTTTGCACTACTTCCACCTTTTTCGGATCCACCTTGATCCCTTCACTCGACAATACGTGACCCAAAAATGCCACTGAGTCTAACCAGAACTCACACTTTGAGAATTTTGCTTATAACTTCTTTTCTCTCAAGGTCTGAAGCACAGTCCTCAGGTGCTGCTCATGATCCTCTCGACTCCGGGAGTATACTAGAATGTCGTCAATAAACGCAATGATGAAAGAGCCAAGATATGGCCGAAATAAACTGTGCATCAAAAGCATAAATGTTGCTGGGGCGTTGGTCAGCTCAAATGACATCACAAGTAACTCGTAATGACCATACCGAGTCCTAAAAGCAGTTTTCGGGATATCTGGCTCCCGAATCTTCAATTGATGATAACCTGAACGTAAGTCAATCTTGGAAAACACTCTGACACCTTGTAACTGATCAAATAAGTCATCAATACAAGGCAAAGGATACATGTTATTCACTGTAATTATATTCAACTGGCGATAATCAATGCATATACGCATAAAACTATCCTTTTTCTTCACAAACAAGACAAGAGCACCCCAATGTGACATACTGGCTGAATGAAGCCCTTATCAAGAAATTATTGTAACTGTTCCTTCAACTCAGGAGGAGCCATACGATATAGAGGAATAGAGATGGGCTGAGTGTCCGACAACAAATCAATAACAAAGTCAATATCTCTATCAGGCGGCATTCTCGAAAGATCAGTTGGAAATACATCACGGAAATCCCTCACTACTATGACTGACTTAACTGTAGGGGTATCAATACTGACATCTCTTACATAAGCTAGATACGCGTCACACCCCTTCTCAACCATTCGCTGAGCTTTAAGAAATCAAATAACTCTGCTAGGAGTGTAATCTAAGGTACCCCTCCACTCTAACCGCGTTAATCCTGGCATAGCCAGCATCACAGTCTTGGCGTGATAATCAAGAAGAGTATAATGGGGCAACAACCATTTCATGCCCAAGATAATATCAAAATCTACCATACTAAGCAATAATAAATTGGCTCTGGTCTCAAAATCACTAATAACAACCAAACACGCTCGATACACATGGTCAACAACGATAAAATCTCCCATATGTGTAGACACATAAACATGAAAACTCATAGAATCACGGGATACACCTAGATACGGAGCAAAATAAGATGACACATAGGTATAGGTGGAGCCTGGATCGAATAAAACTGACGCATCTTTATGACAAACCGGAACAATACCTGTAGTGATAGAGTCAGAAGCAATTGCCTCTGTACGAGCAGGAAAATCATAGTATTTGTCCTGACCTCCCCCTCTAGGGCGACCTTTACCTCCCCGACCTCTAGCTTAAGCTGGCTGAGTTGGTAGAGTGGTAGTTGGTGTTGTAACTATAGCCTGAGGACTCGGTGGAGCACGTGGCACCTGAGAAGTCTGTGGATGTGCAACCCTCCTAAGTCTGGGGCAATCCCGCACCATATGGGGAGTGTTACCACACTCAGAACAAGCTCTCGGAGGACGTGGCTGATGTGGCTGGCTCGGGCCAGGTCTACTGGACTGGCTGCTAAAAGCACCCTATGCGGGAGGCACACTAGATAATGGAGGTACATAATAAGGCTCCTAGGGCCTAGTAGTAGCCGAAATACCACCGGTGGCTAAAAGAGCTGAATGAACGGGGCGACTCACATATAACCTACCATGGCGAACTATAGCTGGGCACGACTACCAGTATAATAGCTAGACTCTAGAGTCTTATTATCCTCTCTCTCTCCCGAGCAAGCATACCCTCCATTGTCCTAGCAATACTCACAACCTGCTGGTACGAAATATCCATCTCCAACTCTCGGGCCATGCTAGTCCTGATGCTGGGATGGAGTCCCTTGATAAACCGACGGACCCTCTCTTGAAATGTAGCAACCAAGGCCAGTGCATGTCTAGCCAAATCACTAAAACAAATTGCGTACTCTGACACAGCCATAGCACCCCGATGCAATTGCTCAAATTCGACGCGCCATGCATCTTTGAAGCTCTATGGAACATACTCCCTTAAAAACATTTCCCAGAACTGAGTCCATGTAAGTGAAGCTGCCTCAGGCGGACTGTCCAACTCATAAGCATGCTACCACTAATAGGCTGCTCCTCTAAGCTGGAACACAGTGAAAGAAACCCCACTCGACTCTGTTATACCCATAGTACGAAGGATACAGTGGCACTACTGAAGAAAGCCCTGAGTATCCTCTATCACCAAACCCTTATAGGAGGGTGGTGCTTCTTGTACCTCTCGAGCCTATACTGCTCCTCCTCAGAAACTGTTGCCCTATCCTCGGGCTAAACTGGGGCTACAGGAGGCACCGGTATAACCTCTAGAATCTGATCAACTTGAACCCGCTGCTTTGGGGTGTGGGCGGCGGGAGTCTGTGCTACTTCCCCGGCCTGAGATGTGGCAGGAGCAAAGGGAATCAACTCTGCCTGAGCTAGAGTCCCGAACATGCTCCGGCACTGTGCCAAGGTCTCCTACAGAGCTGGTGTAGTAGTAGGCATCATAGGTTCCTACGCTCCAACTGGAGCTACTGGTGTCTCCTATGTAGCAGCTCGTGCAGGTGATCTAGCTGCACTACGTGGACGTCCTCGGCCTCTACCCTGGCCCTGGCCTCTAGTGGCTCTAGTAGGGGGCGCGGGTGCCTGGTCATCTGATCCGGTTGTACGTGTCCTCACCATCTATGAGAAAATAGAAAATAGAAGTTTACAGTTTCAAGGTCAACAAATTTCCCACGACAAGGAATCAAAAGAAGTGAAATTTTCCTAACAATTCCATAGCCTCCCGAAGATAAATACAGTCGTCTCCGCACTGATCCGCGAGACTTTACTAAATCTGCTTGTGACTCATGATACCTATGAACCTAGAGCTCTAATACCAACTTGTCACGATCCAAATCTCTCTCTTTAAGATGTCATGACGGCAGCTGGTCTCTACGACTAAGTAAGCCTAACATTTGCAGAATAATGAAAATGAAAACGTAAATCTAATAGCTAAGTGCAACAGATAATTAAATACTGATAGAAATTCCACTCGGCATGTACAATAACCAACTCTCAAAATATACACAAAACTCTCCCACGACCCCGAACACCATAAGTTACAAGCTTCTATGAATTTGTATAACTATTTCTATATATCAGTAGCTAGAAGAAATAAAGGAAGAACAACACAAAAAGGGATAGAAGGAGACTCTGAGGTCTATGGACGCAGGCAGATATACCTTGAAATCTACGAAGAATTAGCATGTTTGCAACTAAAAGCGAGGCTGGTAGGAGGTACATGGATCTGCACACGAAAATATGGGCAGAAGAGTAGCATGAGTACACCACAACGGTACTCAGTAAGTGTTGATACCCAATTTTTTTCTATATATTTTTAATATGCAAAATACTTTCAAAATAGCATATGTATGCATATATAAGTATGTCCAAATATTTTTTATTTTCCTTAATTTTTAAATCAATTTATTGCCTTATTTTATCAAGAAAAACCCAATAATTATGCCCAAAATTAGCATTTTGGTAATTCATTAATTGGATTCTCATACTTATACTAAAATATATCTAACATAATTTTTTGCATATTTTTATAAATTTATTCCGTATTTTTAAAGCTAAATTGCATATAATTGCAATATTAGCCTCTTTTAGATTTAATTACGTTTATGTTTATAAAAATCAGGTCGAATATTTTTAATTTGATAATTATAAACTATTAATTATTTTAGTACCTTAATTTATTTCCAAAAATTATTTTATTATTTCTTATAAATCAAATAGGGAAAAGTGGCTATTTAAATGTTAGCCTCATTTTATTTCGATTGTAGCCTTATTTGAACCTCCAATTTGAACCCAATCTGAAACCCAATTACCCTGACCCAAATCCTAAATCTACCAGACCCATGACCCTTTTTAAACAACCCGCCCGGATCCCCACTGAATCCAGCCATTGATCAAAATGATCAACGGCCACCATTTAACCTTTCCTTTATAATTCCCTATTACCCCCGAACCCTAGTCATTTCTCATCTGCAGCCGCCTTCGAACCCACCTTCTCTCCCAATTCTCTCTCAAACCCTAGCCGCCACCTTCAACCACCACCCTAAAATCGCCTGAATCAATGGCTTCCAAAGCCATTAAAGGCCTGTATCTACCTACTATGACTCCTACCTGCCTGATTATCATGTTTTCAAGGCCATACCTTGAAGAAATTTTGGTTCGGACCTGGGTTGATTTCAGTTCCATGGCTATCTCCGACCTTGCTCTGGCCAGCCATGTTTATTCGAGCCTGATCTTGACTTTTCTTGCTTAGATCAATGACTTTCCAAGCCTTTCTCACCATCTGGGTTCTTCTGAAACCCTAACCTTCGAGGTTCTTCCGATTCTTTTAGATCTGTTGTAGATCTGTGTTCACTCTAAACTTCTAAACGTTCTGTCAAAGTTTATTTCAAAACTTTACCTTCAGAACCTTTATCTTTTCCGATTTAGGGTTTGGTTAAGTTACTTGGAAGCTTTCTCTGGTCTTTAGCATGTTCTACTATGTTTCTTTATGTTGTTCTTCTAGTGGAGTGTGCATGATAAAAATCTTAGTTCCTTCTTGTGTTTTCTGATTTTATTTTGTTGATGTTTTTCCCTGATTTACTTGTTTTTCATCTCTATACTCGAGTGATGGTAAAAACCCTAAAGTTTGGGGTTCATTCGAGTCCTGAGACTATTTGCTATATGATTTACTCGTTCGTCATACTCTGAATACGATGGGTTTCAAAACCTTGATTCCTTTGAACCTATTCAAGTTTCTGAAGTTGCTTCACCTGTTGCTCGACTGAATTTCAAAATCTTTGTTTCTTTATATGATTCGGACTTCTTGCTAAACTCTATAAGGTCTTTTACTTGACCCCTTTTGCATGATATTTGATACTCTCTCTTTTCTCTATTACTGAGTTGACCTATGTGACTATCATGTTTTGATAGTTCACTATCTACTGACTTTGTGATTGTTATTGCATGATGCTTCTCTTTGTCATAAGTTCAGCCTCACGTGCCTAATGTTCTGTGCATTCTATTTATATGCTAAAATAGGACTCATGGTCCTCTCTTTGATTGATTCTGAGCTCCCTGTTTCTAGGCCTGATTTGAAAACTTTCCTTAGACTCTCGATTCTCCTATTCTTAACTTGGTTTATTTGCTTATTCTTTGGAACCCGTGTGATTCTCCTTAAATCAGTAATTTCAAACCCTTGACTCCCTGATTTACTGTGAGCTGATTGTCTCCATATTTTGCAAATCTATTGTGTTTCTTACCTTATTTGGTTAACCGAGTATATTTTACTGATTCTTCATTAGTTGTTTCCTTAATTGAACCTCTATTCACTTATCCCTAATTGTCTACTCTGCACATGATGCTTACTTGATTTCTTTCCTTAAATGTTTTCTGCCCATTACCGTTTGATTTTAACTCCTTAATTAAAGGAAGTCCTTATACTGATTTGATTTTGATTGGTACATAGTTCCATAATTACTGCTAAACTATAATCCTTGCCTTATTTTCTGCATGTTTTCAAACTATAAATACCATGTTCTTTCATTAACACACACACGAACACACTTAGTTCTAAAATCTCTTACACTCAAAACATTCTCTCCTGCTTTACTACTACTGTGCCTATTTAGCTGGCTAAAAGCCAAAGCTATTTTCAAAGTCTTGCTACCTGCTTTTTACTGTATTTTGCTTCTCTGAACTAGTATGTTCTGATTAAAATTCCAGCATCACAAATATGTGTTTACTTAATACTTTTACCTTCTTGTCTGTCTATTGCTTGTGTTTAGTTCAGTACTTATCTTAGCATGCTATAATTTCCTTCTACCTGTTCTGAATCTATTATGAATCCCAAGCCCCCACCCTAATGTGTTTGATGTTATGGTTTGCTTGAGGTATGACAGTACTGAATATTACTGCCATGACTCAAGCTTGATCCCCTACCTCTATGTTTTTCTGGTATTATGTGTTTTGGTAGGTTTATAGGCATGCCGGAATCTTCTATTGTTGTGCATGCCCAAAAGCTTACCTTTGCCTAAGCATAGGCTCATTGAAACTTCCCAACCCTCTGAACCCCTTTTGTATGAAATTATCAACTTGTTTGTGGCTGTTTCCCTCTCCTTTATTCCCTCAGAACTCTGTTTCTTCACTTGCCCTCTCTCTTAGACTTAAGTTCTGCCCCCCTCTTGTGAGCTTTTCCTTGGGACCCTCTGAGCTCCCTCTGAACTTGGACACTTGAGGGCTGACACTTCCACACTGCACTTTGTAAGCACGTGATTTTTGACCCTCCCCGAGAATTTTCATATTTTTAGCATGAATATGTGAAATTGGGTCTAGTATAGCTATTTTAACTATTTTTACTTTATTTCGTTGCAAAAAGAAAATTTCAAAAAATATATATATAAATTTTAGTTTATGTATCTCTCATAAACTTGAAAAATACAAAAATTGTACTTTATTTTGGTACTTTATATAAATTCGAAAATTACAAAAAAAATATAGTTCTATTAATGTTTGCAGTCATAATTTTTTTGAAAAAATACAAAAAATATATTACTTCATATTTTTGTCTTTATTAAAGAACGAAAATTACAAAAAATAGTTTTATTAATATTCTATAATCATTTTAACTTTGAAAAATACAAAAAAATATTACTTCATATTTTTGTCTTTATTAAAAACGAAAATTACAAAAAATAGTTTTATTAATATTCTATAGTCATTTTAATTTTGGAAAAATACAAAAATATTACTTTATATTTTATCTTTATATAAAAAAAACGAAAATTACAAAAAAATAGTTTTATTAATATTTTGTAGTTATTTTAAATCTTGAAAAAATATTAAGAAAATAATATAGTTTTGTTTTAGATAATTAGTCTTATTTTAGTAGCTATTTTGCTTACATAGGACTAGTTAAGCAACGTTTTCCTATTTCTCGGGTCCGGGCAAAAGAATAATATTCGGGTTCAAACTATCCGGTTTTAGGCCTAATTTCGGACCTAACCCATAATAAACCGTGTCCAGGACACATGGGGAACCCCACCACGCGTGGGGGACATAAACCTTGAACCCCACCACGCGTGGGGCTCATTTTTCTTGACAAACCCATGTCAAATACACGGACAAACCTGGACTGAAGGGGATTTTTTGGGGACTTTGGTCAGAAAGAAAAGAAAAAAAACGTGAAAATTTGTTTTGGCTCACTGTTCATCTTCTTCTTCACAAAGAAGAAGAAGAGAAAGCCCTAGGAGCAAACCACCCGTCCCCTCCAACGCCTAAACCCCAGCTTCCCTCATCCCTTCCGGCACCCCCACGCACCATCCCCATCGACCTACTGTCACAAACGCTCACCCTCCAGAAAACCACCAAACGACCCTTCAACCCAAAAAACCCTACTGAGCTCGACCACCCGCCACCTTCTCACACAACCACCAAACGTCACCTTCCTGGTCGAAACCCCTCCGCCATCGTCGACCACCACCCCTACTGTCGCACCCAAACACCACGTCCAAACAACCGGCTCCCCGACTCCCTCGTCGTTACTGTCCAACCATCGTGACCCACCTCCAACCAGCAATCACCCATCACCAAACGACCACTCCCTCACGTCCAAAACCAGCCGCGACACCCACTCCTTCGCGCCCGTCGACCACCGTTCGCCATCGTCTTCCTCATCGTCGCAACCTCAGCTCACGACCACCCTTCCATAACTGCCCAAGACACCACGACCAGCAGCTCCCCCCCTCCTTGTCGTCAGGCAACCACCCTCCTCCTCCTAGCCCCATACACATCTCGTCCACCACCCAAATCGTCGCAACACTCGAAAACCACCCGTCCGTCGAACATCACTGAACACCACGTCCAAAACCACCAACAAACCACCCCATCGACTCCCTCACGTCGAAACACCATCACGTTACTGTCCAAACGACCCCTTTCGTTGCATTCTCTCGAACCAACCTGCTGCGTCGAGAAAAATCCAACAGCAGCAACAGTTTCTTGGTCCGAGCTCCCTGCTTCCATCGAGGTCGTCGTAGTTCGTCGAGGTCCGGTACGTTGAGCTTGACGTCGAAGTTCCGTCGTTCCGTTATTGGAGAGGTGTCCGACAGTTGTCGGTCCAGTTGGTTGTTGTTCTTGCTTCAAACAGGTGCATGCGCATTTTTAAACTTGTTATATTTGCTTAATTGGAATGAAATGATATGGATTTCCTACGCACTGTTTGTGTATCAGATTTGTTGAATATCGGATTTCCTATTCTGAAAGGTTTTAATTACTTAGTTTGTCTTAATAGTTGTTTATACATGTGGTAGTAACGTTAAAATTTTAGTAGCAATTTTAATTCCGCAGGAAAAAAAAACCGCTTCATCAAATGAGTTCAATTTATAACCCATGATCTAGTGAAGTAGCGAAAAACGTAGTTGTTTTAGTCTTGTCCTTTTCCTAAAAGAAAAAAAGAGAAAAAAATAAATAAATAAACAAAAAACGAGACTAGCTTCGCCAAAAAAAAAATAAAAAAAATGTACAGATTGCGGAGCCTTCATAAAATATGTGTATTAAATACTTAGATTCCGGGACGGGCCGTTTAGCAAACTTCACGGCCCTACCCAAAAATAATAATGCGCTAGTGGCTTTAGGCGCGCCTCTAATAATTTAATTTTTCCTAAATTCTGGTGCACATTTATGTGACCCAAATCTAAATCTCGACGGAATCGAAATGTGTCTCTAAGCGCGGGTATATTGATTATGGCGTGGCCCGAGATGCATTTCCATGACGTTGTAAATTCTTTTAAAAATAATGAATGAGACGAGCCTCGACAAACAAAAATGTAGAAGCTGCGGGGCCCTCTAAATGTATATATATTAAAAATATTTAGAATTCAGGAGGGCCGCTTAGCGAATTTCGTGGCCTTCCCAAAATAATAAATAGTCTCTTTAGGCGCGTGTTTAATAATCTACTTTCTTAAACTCGGGTGTGCATTTCATGTGACCCAAATCCAAATCTCAAAACATCAAATAAAATGCGTTCCGGATTGTGGGTGCATTTCATGTGACGCAGTCCAAAGACGTGTTTTAAGCGATGTTCACATTCTTGTAAAAACAATAATAATAAAGCGGTTAAAAGTTAAAATTTGCACATAAGTTCATACTTGTATAAAATCAGATAATCAAGCCGAATATAACAGTTGAGCGACCGTGCTAGAACCACGGAACTCGGGAATGCCTAACACCTTCTCCCGGGTTAATAGAATTCCTTATCCGGATTTCTGGTACGCAGACTGTAATATGGAGTCATTCTTTTCCGCAATTCGGGATTAAAATTGGTGACTTGGGACACCCTAAATCTCCCAAGTGGCGACTCTGAAATAAATAAACCAATCCCGTTTCGATTGTCCTTTAATTGGAAAAAACTCCCCTGCGCCCATAGGGCGCGGAAAAAGGAGGTGTGACAGCTCTGGCGACTCTGCTGGGGATATTGATAACCCAGAACCACTGGTTCAGGGTTAGAAATTCGAGCTTAGATAAATTGTTATATTTGGCTTTATCTGATTTTTTACATGTTTTGAGCCTAATGTGCTAAATGTTGCTTTTACCGCTTTGATATTATGTGAACTGTATATAAATTGTGCCGAAACCCATCTTCTCTCTGAGTCTTCTAAATCATGAAGAAGGGCGTACTTCGTATGACTTCTTTTCTGTATAGTGTCAAATCCCAATTTAGAACGAGGTTCGGATAAGTTGCTAAGCCGGTGAAGCTTCTGTATTCCCGGTACGCTGCCCCCCTCGGCTCGAGCTGTCCGCTCGGGTAAGCCAGGTCTAGAACAAACACCCAGGTTCTGAACCTAGTATAACAAAGCCACATGCCGGATCCCTAGTAGGAACGTTTATTTGCATCATGTGCATTTGGCTTAGGGGACTCAACACAGGGGTTGGGTCCGTCTAGGACAAGCAACCTGAAAATAATAGACCATCTTATGGCATCCTATGTGCTACATGTTGTATTCAGTCAAGGGCGAATGGGTCATTTGGTCATTTCCAGCATGATGTTATTTTAATCAAAGCATGGGGAACATTTGTGGAATCCAAGAAGCCTTGGAATTCCCTATGTCCCCCACGCTTGCTTTTTGGGAAAACACATGGGGAACATTTGTGGAATCCAAGAAGTCTTGGAATTCCCATATGTCCCCCACGCTTCATATGTTGGAAAAAGCGCATGGGGAACATTTGCGAAATCCAAGATGTCTTGGAAATCCTTATGTTTCCCATGCCACATTTTGAAAATAACAATAAATATAAAAAAATAAAAATACATATAAAAACAAGGCATGAAAATTCAAAAGATTTTGTATGTTGTCATCATTTTCCACAAATTAGAAAATCGTGAAAAGATGAGGAAATGGCAGTGTAGAGATATAACTACTTATTTTTAGAAAGAAAAAAAAAACAAATGTCCAAGTAGTGTCGAAACTCTGCCGAAATTTTGAGAATATAAAATAAAAAATATATGTCTTATTAGTTTGTTTTATTAAAAAAAAAAGCATTAATAGAAAAGAAAATTGTTTGTCTTGCCATAAAAATGAAAAAAAAGAGTCTTGTTTTTAATATATGTGTTATTTATTTGTTTATGAAAATGACAAAATTAAAATAATCCAAAAATATTTTCTCCATTATTGGCTTCTCTAGGAAGTCTTTCTAATTGTTTTCAAAAAAAATAATATAATATAAAATAAAAAAAAAACAAATCCGAAAATATTTTGATTCTTTTTCAAAATTGAAAAGAAAATTCAAAATCCAAAAAAAAAAACATTTTGAGAAGCATTTCTTTTATTAAAAGCAAAATTCCGAAAAAATATTTTCTTCTTCTTCTTTAGAATAAAGAAAAAAAAAGAGCAAATGAAAATTCAAAATATATCTTAGAAGTGTTTCTTGTAAAAAGAAAATCAATCAAAAAATGCTTCCTTTCTTCTTTTAAAGTAGTTCTTTTGCCCGAACTACGCGGGTTTGATTCTCACCGGATATGAGATACGTAGGCAACCCTCATCGGGTCCAACCCCACCTTTTGCTAAAAAAGCCAAAAAAACAAATAATAATAATAAAAAAAATACATGTCAAATTTTAGTTTTGTCATAAAGAAGTCGGGTGACGCTGTTTTATCAAGACATAGCCGAATGTTCCCGAAAGGGACGCCGGAAGGCTGACTTTGCATAAACAGCCACTTTTTGGGTCATGTTTTGGATTTGGTCCAATTGGCCCACACAGCCTTAAAAATCTTCGTCCCCGAGACGTTGAAAGGCCGTGCTTGCAATATTGAGTTTCTAATTTGAAAAAATGATAAAAAGAGTCATAAATAAGTCAGGTGATGTTGTTTTGCCATAAATAGCCGAATGTTCCCGAAAGGGACGCCGGAAGGCTGACTTTGCATAAATAGCCACCTTCGGGTCATGTTTAGGATTTTTGGTCTGGTTGACCCACACAGCCTTATAAACATCTTCGTCCCCGAGGCGCTGAAGGGCCGTGTTTGCAACACTACGTTTTTACCGTAATTTGAAAAAAAAACAAAGAGTCAACGGTCAGGTGAATACCGTTCGAATTTTGTCATAATAAGCCGAGCCAGCTTCGACCGCGTCTTAAACCGTTATTGCCGAAATAGCCTTAGAGTATCTTTCAGTTGTCGAAAGGTTATTTTTGTAAAAGAATGGACAAGTTTGTAAAGTGCCAGAATAATCCTCCCCGACCTCAAAATTCATTTGAATTTGGAAGAGGCCATATTTGCAAAAATAACCGTTTGGTTGCATTTGTCAAATGGAGAAAGGGAGCTGATCATCTGTTGTTGGAGTTTGTAAATCTTTTAATTAGAATATGTGTGTTGTTTGATTTTTTTTCAGTTGTAGGTCATCTTCAGACCTGTGAAACCCAGTTTGTTTTAATATAAAAATTGAAAAAATTGTTTGTTATTGTTTATTTCTTATAGTCCGAACTACGCAAGGTCTGATTCATGCGGAGTCATGATACGTAGGCAATCTCCATAAGATTCGACCACAACAACAACAACAAAAAAAAAGAAACGAAAAAGAGAATGAAAAAAGAATGAAAAAAAAAAGAAAGGAAAAAAGGAAAAGAGAAAAACAAATGGCAAGCTAGGAATGAGGAATGAGTTTTTATTTTATTTTACTCTATTTTCAAAAAAAAGAGAAAAAGAAAAAATAAATAAAATAAAATAATAAGCTAGTTAGTTTATAACCCGAACTACGTCGATTTGATTCTCACCGGATGTGAGATACGTAGGCAACCCTCATCGGGTCCAACTCCCTTTTTCGTTTTACCAATAATGATATACCATAAAGCATATATGTACACACATGTATATAAATACATATATCGTTTGTTTTGTTTTCCAAGATTTTTGTTTAGAGTCAAAATAAAGGTTTCTGTTTTCACCTAAAAGGTCACCTTAATAAATGTGCAGGATGAGCACAGAGCAAAATGAACCATTCTCGGCCCTCAGCGAGGTCCCCCTACAACTCCACATGTGGTGGAATGATTTGGAAGCCAATAGCAAAGAGTTAGTAGGAAGAATATTGGGAGGTTTTGTAAATTTGTTGGGCGTTAGGCCAAGGACAGATATTCTTGAAGCTCTAATACCATTTTGGGACCCAACCCGTAATGTATTCCGTTTTGTTGACTTTGAACTTTCGCCAACACTTGAGGAAGTCACCGGATATGCGGGATTGAATGAGAGGTTAAGAGGGCAATATTTGCTTTCGCCAAGGCCAGTGTCTCCGCATGCGTTTCTGGATCTACTAAGCATCAGTCGGAAGATACAACATGACGATTTATCGAGAGGATGTTGTGATCTCCATTTCTTGTATCAGCGGTACGGAGCCCCGCAGGGTTTCGAGGAACCGAACCTTGGGCTAACTCACGGCGGGAACAGAAACAAATGGGAAGCAAGACGTACTTTGGCTTTTATCACAGCATTCTTGGGAGTCATGGTCTGTCCAAGGAAGGATAAAAAGATAGAGATAGGTCTGGTAGGTATGGCCGACGTTGCAATCAAAAGAACCAATAGTACTGTGGTTCCTTTGATTTTGTCCGAAATCTACCGGGCTCTGACTATATGCCGAGAAGGAGGCAAGTTCTTCCAAGGTTGCAACCTGTTACTTCAGCTATGGATGCAGGAACATCTCCATCACCGAGTAGGATACATGAACCACGGGTTGACCGAGAGGAATTGTATCAGCGGATTCAAGAAGCGCATGACAGGCGCCAGATTTCCTGAAGGTGTCGAAGCATGGTTTACACGGTTAAGGTCAACAACAGCTGACCAAATTGAATGGGCATTCGGTTGGTTGACTGATACTGAGGTGATCTACATGTCGGCTGAAGAATGTCATGTTCTCTTAATGGGGCTTCGCAGCATCCAGCCATATGCCCCTCATCGGGTATTACGACAACTGGGTAGGTTTCAAGTAGTCCCTACTGATGAAGATCTGAGCAAGCATGCCATGGAATTAAGCCCGGGTGTCATATTCCCCGAGGGGAAAATTAGAAAACTGTGGCATGAATGTAGATTCTTGGAGCCCAAGACCATGGTGCGAGAACTAGCTAAAGGTGAGGTAGACCCAAAGTACGACGCTTGGTTCGAGAGAAGGTTTCAGATTCGGCAAAGACCTGCTAAAAGGGCCCACGTCCAACACTTCACAGATGATTCACAAGAGCAATGGGGATGGTTAAAAAGGGAGGAAGGTTACCGGGTTGAAATCGGGAAGCTAAAGCAACAAGTCGAAAGGCTTGTATTTGAGAACAATGTGCAAGCCGCCTCGGAGCAGGCTGAAAGAAACAAGCTAGCCCAAGAAAACCAAATATTGAAGGCCCGCCTTCACCAAGCCAGTAAGAGTAACGTTGATCGACAGAAGCGTCGCTCTAACGAAAGATTGATAGCAAGTTTGAGAAGTCAGGTCATCCAGAGCCAAGAAGAATTAAAACAATCAGAAGCTTGCATAGCAAGGATGAAGGTCAGATGGGCAAGGTACACAATGGCCCGGAAGCAGCGTTTGCAACAGGTCATAAGGGATTATGAAATGAGCGTCGGAATATTGAGGGAGACGAACTCCACTCTACATGATCGGATCGTCAAACAAGCACGAGATGCCCAAGCCGACAGAAGGCGATGTTACGATGCAATGACCAGAATGGAAAGACAAATGGCGATATTCCAGGATCAGCTTGCCCACAATGCGCAAACACTGGGATTGAAGAACCGACAGATAAGGCATTTGTTCGCAGAAAGGGACAACATTCGAGGAAGGATCGATGAGATTGGGCATTACATCTACATGAGATGCCTGGCATGCGAGCAAATGCCTCGGAAGACCCTCCTTGTTTCCATCATGGGTTGCGTCCACCGAATCATGAATGAGTTGAAAAGCCTGCAGAGGGACCTCACACCAAGGGCCGCGGAAAGTCCGAATGATGCCTCGCGGGCCCCTAAGTTGGAAAATTAATCTTTGGTTGAGTCTTGTTTATTTGGCTTTGTTGCTTTTCCATATGTTGTTTTCTTTTCTTTTAGCCAAAACGGGTTAAGAACTGTGGAGTCTGTACTATTGCTATTCCTTGCTTGAAGTAATTTGTAATAGCAAATTTTTGAGAATGAATTTAACGATTTCACAAGAATTTTGTGTTTCTTTACTTTAAGGCAGAACTACGCCTGGTCTGATTCACGCGGGGACGTGATACGTAGGCAATCCCTATAAGATTCGACCGCTTTTAATAATGAAAGAAAAGAAAATAAAATAAAACACAGGGTTTCCCAAAGTACATTAAAAGGGGACGAATGAGCAAACCGGGATGACGCATGTTGTTTGAAGCAAAGCATGTAGAAACGGTTAACTGCCTAGGTGCATTGCATCCTCTATGTGTTATGATCAAATCTGTTAGACTCTAACGCTAACAAAGTTTGTTGTTGTCTGAATCAAACAAATTAGTTGTTAAAGAACTCTAGCAGCACACTCCTATCAAACCAGATCCAAGGGACCGATAGCAACCAGCATGACTACTTCAGAGAATAGTAATGAGGAAGAGAGGCCGATGAGCCAGTTGCTAAAAGAACGATGGAAAAGATTGAAAGGATGGGACTAGAGATGAATGCAATGCAGCTAGCCATAGCCAAAACACAAAAGAGCCCTGAAACACTGGGGCACATGCCGGAATACCCTCACTCTGGCCCTTCCACAAGCCGCCCAAATCCCCTTTATCATCAAGAAAGAAGCCCTCATGATTCCCAAGCTCCACCACCCCATCAACCTCTCCCAACACCCAATATTCCCATTTTTGTGGGACCAACATCAGCCCCTTTGCAAAGAACGACCAGTGAGCCATTGTTTCAGGCTCACGATACACAATACTACCACCCTGAGCCTACGTTTCATGCCCCCGAACCACAGGCTTACAATCCACATTTGGAAGTGCCGACAGAGATTGAGAAGCCGGCTAAGGCCCCTGAACAGGATGAAGTATTGAGAAAGTTCAAAAGCCTGGAGCAGTCCTTCAGGAACTTGCACGGGCTGGGCAATCAAGTCAGCGTAGCATACAAAGATCTGTGCCCTTTCCCAGACGTCCAACTCCCGGCTGGGTTCAAGATGCCTAAGTTTGATTTATATGAAGGTCACGGTGATCCCATGGCACATTTGCGGGGATTCTGTAGCAAAATGAGAGGGGCAGGTGGCAAAGATGAGCTGCTGATAGCTTATTTCGGCCAAAGTCTGAGTGGATCGGCACTAGAATGGTATACCAGGCAGGATTCCAGCAGATGGTATACTTGGGATGATCTGGCGCAGGCTTTCGCAGGTCATTTTCAATACAATCTCGAGATAGTCCCTGACCGTCTCACATTGCTGAGGACTGGAAAGAAGCCTGGGGAAAGTTTTCGTGAGTTTGGGTTCCGCTGGAGAGAGCAAGCGGCCAGAGTTGATCCTCCCATGAGAGAGGGAGAAATGGTGGACTACTTCTTGCAAACATTGGATCCAACCTACTTTGGTCACTTGGTGACAACGGTT
This sequence comes from Nicotiana tabacum, assembly GCF_000715075.1. NCBI lineage: Eukaryota > Viridiplantae > Streptophyta > Magnoliopsida > Solanales > Solanaceae > Nicotiana > Nicotiana tabacum. Next base: position 74,152,537 of record NC_134090.1, read on the forward strand.
GGGAAATCCTTCAATGAAGTGGTAAAGATAGGGGTCATGATAGAGGAGGGCCTAAGGTCTAACAAGATCCTAGATTACTCAGCACTCAAGGCAACGACCCAGGCTATTCAGAGCGGCACGGGAGGTGCGCGCGAGGTCGCATCAGTCGAAGCAGGTACTGGGTCCAAATTCAGAGGTCCTTCATCTCACTACCAGCCCAAACCCAGTCATCCAAATTATCCACGCACTCCATACAACCTTCCACAACCCTACTACCCACCATCAGAGCCACTCTTTTCAGCCTATCATGCCCAAGCCTGCCCCCGAGCTCCATATAATCCGCCTCAATATTATCCTCCAAACAAGGTCCGGTCGCAGGGTCAACCATCAGGTCACCCCCGCTGGCGAGAGCCAACACCACGTAATGCATTCTTGCCTTCACATCGTTTCCAAGCACCCAACGACCCTAGAAAACAGGGGCATGGGGGAAAACAAAGGCAAGGAAACAGTTTCACGCCAATTGGGGAGTCCTACGCAAGTTTGTTTGAAAAGCTAAAGCTTTCAGGACTGATTGAGCCGCTCCTTGGCTATACTCCAGATCCATATGCAAAAGGGTTCAATCCTGTTGTACGATGCATGTACCACTCTAATGTTCAAGGACATAGCATTGAAGACTGTCGTTCTTTGAAAAAGGAAATCGAAAGAATGATTCAGGAAGGGGCAATTGTGATCGACGACAGTGACAGGGAGCAGGCGAATCATCTTGAGAACTTGTTGATTGATGTTGATAATACTGAAGTTGGGGATGGTCTTGGCAATGTTGATATAGAGCTCAATGGCTAAAATGTCATGCTTTGCAGTTGGAAGATACTCCATTTTGGGTCAGCCGGAGATGCCGTGCTTGGATAGTTGGAAAGACACTCCATTTTGGGTCAACCGGAGAGGATCTTTGATGGTCTATTTTGTTGTCATTTCCGTTGTTCGGATTATTAGGATTGTAATTCGGATTTGTTTTGTGTCAATATCTTTCCGCTTGTCTTTCCGTTTTGTCATAGCGGTTTGTTTAAGTTTTGTCCAAGTTGTTTAGGATTTTATTCCGGTTTGCTTTGTTTTTAAAACCATTTGTTCAGTCCAATGCAAAAAATTCAGTCTTGGATTATTCCCAGTCATCTTTCTGTTTAGTCATTTTATCATTTTTATTCAACGCCGATTCTAGTGACATGACATGCGTGCACAGTTTGGGCCTAGCATTTAAAGTTAATCATAAAACCCCGGAAAGGCGATCAGACCATTTAAAGAAAATAAGGACGGTTTAAGATTATTCAGAGCCCGAGTCATATGGAACTGGGGCAAGTAAAACGCAAAGAAAACCGTTAAAAGCAAGATTCGCCAAATTGGCATGAGGGTCATTCATGATAATAAGAGTGTCGCCCGACGGTGCTTTAGAATTGACAAATGAAAAGGCAAACATGAATATGATTTGTCAAGACCAACACCATCTGAAGAGACTATAAATCTGTGTTCAATTGTGTTGTTTGCACTTGGCATGTTTTGAAGACTGGAATGACGAAGGCATTTTGTTCTGCTACCTAAACACTTTATCCTTCATTACCCCTTTTGAGCCTTATTTATTTTCTTTCATACCCCTCGTTCGGAATCAGTAAAAACGACTAGAAAATGCAAGCATATGGCATGAAAAAAAACAACAACAACAAAACAAAAAAAAAAGAAAAATGAAGAAAAAAAAAAGAAAGAAAAATGATAACAAAAAAAAGAGAAAAAAAAGAAAAACAAAACAACAAAAGAAAGTCGGAATGAAAAAAGGAATTGGGAACTACGTTTGACCTGATTCCTCAAAGAGGATACGTAGGCGCTTCACGGCTCGGTCATAGTTTTGAAAAAAAAATCAATTAAAATATCCCCAAGCAAGAAACTGGGGCAAAGGTTGCGTTTGTTGTAAATAAATCTAATTCCGAAGGTTGTAATTAATAACCCAAAAATTAATGTATTTTTGAGCCTTTAATACCCTTTCTTTCTAGCCCTATCCAAAACCCACATTACGGTCCAAAGAAAGACCTTCTGATCAGTCTTCAAAAGATGCCAAGTCAGACAAATGAAGAGTCTTACCGGCGAACATAACATTCTGTTCCACAGCAGAAAGGACTCTAATCTCCAACAGAAAGAGTCATACCAGAAACACGCCAAAATCCCCAGCTGGAGAGTGATACAAATGAGAGAGTCTTATCGGTGAAAACCTTCACAGGCACCATAAGGCGATGAAAGCTGAGAGAAAAGCCAAAAATGAGAGAGACTTGATAGTGAAAACCCTTTGGGCACCTGCAAGTCGAATAAGATTAAGAATCAGATGGGGAATCACCAATTGAGGATCTTGAAAGATGATTGACGGTAAAGGATAGGCCCCATATGCATGTCATGGCCATTAGAGTCGGTATCTGCATTTGATAGGGTTTTTATTTATAGTTTCTTTTGTAAAAGAGTCATCATTTCCTTTGTCTTTTATTTTGTTTCTGTTATCTTTCTCCTTTCATAAAAAATTTTCCCAATAGAGTCTGTCCGGTCAGAACAAGTATGAAATGACTTCAAAATATGCCATCAGCTTTCCAAGATGAGATCTGACTAGTATATCCAAATGGTATAGTCAGCGAGGAACAAGCGCGAGGCCAGTGTCAAAAAAGATATCCCCAGCAAAGGGAATTGACAAAAGGATTGACGAGCGTCAAGAGAGATATCCTTGCCAAACCCAAGGTTATAAACCTCAAAGGCCAAGGCCCATGAACAGAGCAAGGAGAGCAGTGAGCATAATTTGGCGAAATCCATACTAGACTAAAAGGTCGGGGAAATACCAGTTTCCGAGCTATGTCACAAAAGAGGAGGGATACCCCCAGCAGGAAGGGATTATCCCCAACACATAATATCATCCCCAACAAGTTGTGGAACACAGAGCAAGGAGGGAGAAAGGGAAAACCATCCCAGCAGGAGTATCACAACCAACCACCACGTTTTAAACTAACAGTTTTTGTTTGATTTGAAACAGGTAAAGGAAATGGCATTGATGCAGAAACGCATGCCACAAGGGATATTATCAAACTGGGGCAGAAAATTTTCCTTCCATTTAGAAAATTTTCTGGAAGTCAGGTACCCTCAGCTGATAACATTTTACCCCCCAACAGGTAAGTAAATCAAGGGAGGTAGTCTTTGAAGGAAGAAGCTATGCAAAAACAATACAAAAAAAAGGAATAAAAAAAAGAATAATAATAAAAAATGGGGAAGGTAGAAAAGGAAAATTCATCCCAATCCCAAATAGGATATGTTGGGTTCATCCGCCCTCAAATAGGATATGTCGGGTTCATCCGCCCTCAAATAGGATATGTTGGGTTCATCCGCCCTCAAATAGGATATGTTGGGTTCATCCGCCCTCAAATAGGATATGTTGGGTTCATCCGCCCTCAAATAGGATATGTCGGGTTCATCCGCCCTCAAATAGGATATGTCGGGTTCATCCGCCCTCAAATAGGATATGTCGGGTTCATCCGCCCTCAAATAGGATATTTTGGGTTCATCCGCCCTCAAATAGGATATGTTGGGTTCATCCGCCCTCAAATAGGATATGTTGGGTTCATCCGCCCTCAAATAGGATATGTCGGGTTCATCCGCCCTCAAATAGGATATGTCGGGTTCATCCGCCCTCAAATAGGATCTGTCGGGTTCATCCGCCCTCAAATAGGATATGTCGGGTTCATCCGCCCTCAAATAGGATATGTCGGGTTCATCCGCCCTCAAATAGGATATGTCGGGTTCATCCGCCCTCAAATAGGATCTGTCGGGTTCATCCGCCCTCAAATAGGATCTGTCGGGTTCATCCGCCCTCAAATAGGATATGTTGGGTTCATCCGCCCTCAAATAGGATATGTTGGGTTCATCCGCCCTCAAATAGGATATGTTGGGTTCATCCGCCCTCAAATAGGATCTGTTGGGTTCATCCGCCCTCAAATAGGATCTGTCGGGTTCATCCGCCCTCAAATAGGATCTGTTGGGTTCATCCGCCCTCAAATAGGATATGTCGGGTTCATCCGCCCTCAAATAGGATATGTCGGGTTCATCCGCCCTCAAATAGGATATGTCGGGTTCATCCGCCCTCAAATAGGATATGTCGGGTTCATCCGCCCTCAAATAGGATCTGTCGGGTTCATCCGCCCTCAAATAGGATATGTCGGGTTCATCCGCCCTCAAATAGGATATGTCGGGTTCATCCGCCCTCAAATAGGATATGTTGGTTTCAGTCTTTACTTTTAAGTGTTGAAGTTGGGAGCCCGCCCAGATAATAGAGGCATACATTCAGTCTTTTATTTCAAGTGTTGAAATTGGGAGCCCGCCCAGATAATAGAGGAATACATTCAGTCTTTTTTTAAGTGTTGAAGTTGGGAGCCCGCCCAGATAATAGAGGCATACATTTCAGTCTTTACTTTCAAGTGTTGAAGTTGGGAGCCCGCCCAGATAATAGAGGCATACATTTCAGTCTTTACTTTCAAGTGTTGAAGTTGGGAGCCCGCCCAGATAACAGAGGCATACATTCAGTTTTTACTTTCAAGTATTGAAGTTGGGAGCCCGCCCAGATAACAGAGGCATACATTCCACGTCTTTACCCATAGGAGAAGCATTTCCTCCTAAGTTCAGTTTTACCATAGGAGACGCACTTCCTAAGTTCAGTTTTACCGTATGAGACGCACTTCCTAAGTTCAGTTTCACCAATAGGAGACGCACTTCCTAAGCTAAGTTTTACCAATAGGAGACGCACTTCCTAGATCCATTGTACCAATAGGAGACGCACTTCCTAAGAATAGTTTCACCAGTAGGAGACGCACTTCCTAAGAACAGTTATCCCCAATAGGAGACGCACTTCCTAAGTTTATTGTACCCATAGGAGACGCACTTCCTAAGTTTATTGTACCCACAGGAGACGCACTTCCTAAGTTTCAGTTTCACCAATAGGAGACGCACTTCCTAAGATATGTTTCACCATAGGAGACGCACTTCCTAAAGTTCAGTTTCACCATAGGAGACGCACTTCCTAAAGTTCAGTTTCACCATAGGAGACGCACTTCCTAAGCAAGTTTCATCAATAGGAGACGCACTTCCTAAGTCAGTTTCACCATAGGAGACGCACTTCCTAAAGTTCAGTTTCACCATAGGAGACACACTTCTTAAGTTCATTTCACCCATAGGAGACGCACTTCCTAAGTTTAGTTCTACCAATAGGAGACGCACTTCCTAAGTTCAGTTTTACCATTAGGAGACGCACTTCCTAAGAATAGGTTCACCAATAGGAGACGCACTTCCTAAGTTGATTTCACCAATAGGAGACGCACTTCCTAAGCTAAGTTTTACCAATAGGAGACGCACTTCCTAGATCCATTGTACCAATAGGAGACGCACTTCCTAAGAATAGTTTCACCCAGTAGGAGACGCACTTCCTAAGAACAGTTATCCCCAATAGGAGACGCACTTCCTAAGTTTATTGTACCCATAGGAGACGCACTTCCTAAGTTTATTGTACCCACAGGAGACGCACTTCCTCAAAGTTTAGTTTTGCCCATAGGAGACACACTTCCTAAGTTTACTTTTACCCCATAGGAGACGCACTTCCTAAAATATTTTCATTCATAGGAGACGCACTTCCTAGTTCAAAATCATTAAGGTTTCACCCCTAGGAGACGCACTTCCTAAGACTATTTTATTTTAGGAGACACACTTCCTAGTCTGGTTCACTCAGGTTGTACTTTTGCTTTAGGGGACGCACTCCCGAGTTTGGCTTTTTAGATTATATTTTATTTCAGGAGACGCACTTCCGGAATTGAGATTTCACCTCTAGGAGATGCACTTCCTAGTTTGATTCATTTTAAGTTCGACCATAGGAGACACAATTCCTAGTCCAGTTTTTTGAAGTTTACCCGTAGGAGACGCACTTCCTAATCGAGATTTTATTCATAGGAGACGCACTTCCTAGTTCTAGTCACCGAAGTTTTCACCCTTAGGAGACGCACTTCCTAGTTTAGCTCATTCCGATTCAACCGTAGAAGACACACTTTCTAGTTTGAGTCATTGAGGTTTTTATTTTAGCAGACACATTTGCTAGCAAGAGTTTTGGTTTTACTCATAGGAGATGCACATCCTAGCCTTTAGTTTACTCTCATCATTGCATCAGTAGTGTAAGTGAGTTACAATTTTGCTAACGACTCACAAATCTTCCCAGTACAAACTGGGTTAGAAAATTTTGTTTGTTTTGTTTGTTTTGATTGTCAGGGACCCGCCCGTAGAACGGAGGTTGTTGCGTGTCGCAGATAGAAGAAGTTAGGAGTCCGCCTGTAGAACGGAGAAACATTTTTCAAGATCAAGCAGTGACCCACTGGAAAGTAGAAGGTTACAACAAAAATTCCCAGCACTCAATCCAAGGTAGAAGCAACAAGAAGCTCGCCCCAAGAATGCAAGTCAACAGTCTGGGATGATCAACAGAAGCTGGTCACACACAAAAAAAAAACAACAAAAACAAGAAGAAAAAAAAGAGGAAAAAGAAAAAGAACCCAAATTACAGAAGTGGAGAACAGATGTGGTCTGTTCAAGAACTAGCGCCTACAACTAACAAGTATCAAGGTTCCTATCCAAAGTCTATATGAAGCACCATTCAAGACTCAAAGATCAAGTTTCAGAAGACTCAGAGATAGGAATCCTTGTAACTAGTAGCTGATAGGTTTAGTTAGTCTTTTCAGTTATCATTTTTGATGTAATGACAGGACCGCGGACCGGAACCTCAACGGAACGGCACCTCGATCGGCTCTCCACCTCGGTACACTTCACTATCTCTCTCATCCCGAACTACACGTGGCCTGATTCCTGTATAACCAAGGATATGTAGGCAGCTCAGATACCAGGGCTCGGTCACATTCCCTCCCTTTCCTTAGTGTAGTCCGTCCAAGTAATGGTCGGGTCAAAAACACGTCTAGTCGTTCTTTGTCGGAAAACTCTTCGTGTTTCCAGTCAAAGAGGGGCAGCTGTAAGCACGTGATTTTTGACCCTCCCCGAGAATTTTCACATTTTTAGCATGAATATGTGAAATTGGGTCTAGTATAGCTATTTTAACTATTTTTACTTTATTTCGTTGCAAAAAGAAAATTTCAAAAAATATATATATAAATTTTAGTTTATGTATCTCTCATAAACTTGAAAAATACAAAAATTGTACTTTATTTTGGTACTTTATATAAATTCGAAAATTACAAAAAAAATATAGTTCTATTAATGTTTGCAGTCATAATTTTTTTGAAAAAATACAAAAAATATATTACTTCATATTTTTGTCTTTATTAAAGAACGAAAATTACAAAAAATAGTTTTATTAATATTCTATAGTCATTTTAACTTTGAAAAATACAAAAAAATATTACTTCATATTTTTGTCTTTATTAAAAACGAAAATTACAAAAAATAGTTTTATTAATATTCTATAGTCATTTTAATTTTGGAAAAATACAAAAATATTACTTTATATTTTATCTTTATATAAAAAAAACGAAAATTACAAAAAAATAGTTTTATTAATATTTTGTAGTTATTTTAAATCTTGAAAAAATATTAAGAAAATAATATAGTTTTGTTTTAGATAATTAGTCTTATTTTAGTAGCTATTTTGCTTACATAGGACTTGTTAAGCAACGTGTTCCTATTTCTCGGGTCCGGGCAAAAGAATAATATTCGGGTTCAAACTACCCGGTTTTAGGCCTAATTTCGGACCTAACCCATAATAAACCGTGTCCAGGACACATGGGGAACCCCACCACGCGTGGGGGACATAAACCTTGAACCCCACCACGCGTGGGGCTCATTTTTCTTGACAAACCAATGTCAAATACACGGACAAACCTGGACTGAAGGGGATTTTTTGGGGACTTTGGTCAGAAAGAAAAGAAAAAAAACGTGAAAATTTGTTTTGGCTCACTGTTCATCTTCTTCTTCACAAAGAAGAAGAAGAGAAAGCCCTAGGAGCAAACCACCCGTCCCCTCCAACGCCTAAACCCCAGCTTCCCTCATCCCTTCCGGCACCCCCACGCACCATCCCCATCGACCTACTGTCACAAACGCTCACCCTCCAGAAAACCACCAAACGACCCTTCAACCCAAAAAACCCTACTGAGCTCGACCACCCGCCACCTTCTCACACAACCACCAAACGTCACCTTCCTGGTCGAAACCCCTCCGCCATCGTCGACCACCACCCCTACTGTCGCACCCAAACACCACGTCCAAACAACCGGCTCCCCGACTCCCTCGTCGTCACTGTCCAACCATCGTGACCCACCTCCAACCAGCAATCACCCATCACCAAACGACCACTCCCTCACGTCCAAAACCAGCCGCGACACCCACTCCTTCGCGCCCGTCGACCACCGTTCGCCATCGTCTTCCTCATCGTCGCAACCTCAGCTCACGACCACCCTTCCATAACTGCCCAAGACACCACGACCAGCAGCTCCCCCCTCCTTGTCGTCAGGCAACCACCCTCCTCCTCCTAGCCCCATACACATCTCGTCCACCACCCAAATCGTCGCAACACTCGAAAACCACCCGTCCGTCGAACATCACTGAACACCATGTCCAAAACCACCAACAAACCACCCCATCGACTCCCTCACGTCGAAACACCATCACCCTACTGTCCAAACGACCCCTTTCGTTGCATTCTCTCGAACCAACCTGCTGCGTCGAGAAAAATCCAACAGCAGCAACAGTTTCTTGGTCCGAGCTCCCTGCTTCCATCGAGGTCGTCGTAGTTCGTCGAGGTCCGGTACGTTGAGCTTGACGTCGAAGTTCCGTCGTTCCATTATTGGAGAAGTGTCCGACAGTTATCGGTCCAGTTGGTTGTTGTTCTTGCTTCAAACAGGTGCATGCGTATTTTTAAACTTGTTATATTTGCTTAATTGGAATGAAATGATATGGATTTCCTACGCACTGTTTGTGTATCAGATTTGTTGAATATCGGATTTCCTATTCTGAAAGGTGTTAATTACTTAGTTTGTCTTAATAGTTGTTTATACATGTGGTAGTAACGTTAAAATTTTAGTAGCAATTTTAATTCCGCAGGAAAAAAAAACCGCTTCATCAAATGAGTTCAATTTATAACCCATGATCTAGTGAAGTAGCGAAAAACGTAGTTGTTTTAGTCTTGTCCTTTTCCTAAAAGAAAAAAAGAGAAAAAAATAAATAAATAAACAAAAAACGAGACTAGCTTCGCCAAAAAAAAAATGTACAGATTGCGGAGCCTTCATAAAATATGTGTATTAAATACTTAGATTCCGGGACGGGCCGTTTAGCAAACTTCACGGCCCTACCCAAAAATAATAATGTGCTAGTGGCTTTAGGCGCGCCTCTAATAATTTAATTTTTCCTAAATTCGGGTGCACATTTATGTGACCCAAATCTAAATCTCGACGGAATCGAAATGTGTCTCTAAGCGCGGGTATATTGATTATGGCGTGGCCCGAGATGCATTTCCATGACGTTGCAAATTCTTTTAAAAATAATGAATGAGACGAGCCTCGACAAACAAAAATGTAGAAGCTGCGGGGCCCTCTAAATGTATATATATTAAAAATATTTAGAATTCAGGAGGGCCGCTTAGCGAATTTCGTGGCCTTCCCAAAATAATAACACGATAGTCTCTTTAGGCGCGTGTTTAATAATCTACTTTCTTAAACTCGGGTGTGCATTTCATGTGACCCAAATCCAAATCTCAAAACATCAAATAAAATGCGTTCCGGATTGTGGGTGCATTTCATGTGACGCAGTCCAAAGACGTGTTTTAAGCGATGTTCACATTCTTGTAAAAACAATAATAATAAAGCGGTTAAAAGTTAAAATTTGCACATAAGTTCATACTTGTATAAAATCAGATAATCAAGCCGAATATAACAGTTGAGCGACCGTGCTAGAACCACGGAACTCGGGAATGCCTAACACCTTCTCCCGGGTTAACAGAATTCCTTGTCCTTCTTCTGGTTGTACTTTTCTTTGTAATTTTATTTATTCTGGATTTGTAATAATTTGTAATGAACATTCGGGGCTGGCTAGTGAAAAAGGGTGGGTATTTATGCATGTCAAGGGTAGAAACCATGCCTGTAGGACTGTTTTAATTCTGCATATTCAAACTACATATAGATACCATGTATATAAGATTTAATACAAGCATCTGCATTTAGATACCAGGTCTATAAGATTTAATACAAGTTTCTGCATTTAGATAGCCTGTCTATAAGGATCTAAAATCAGTAATGCATAGAAATCATGCCTATAGGGATTCTCGAGCAATTCTGATTCGTTTTCATTCACAGTCAATGTTAGATGTAAAATCAATAGTAGTAGTAGGTACTATCATCTGCAGAACCTACGATCAGTCTAACTTTTAATTTTGTATATTTTGCCTATCTTTTAATAACTTAATTCCCTCGCTTAACAAGGTTTAGCAAAGTATGCATATATATGATTTCAAACAATTTATTCCGATTTTTTTACTGTCTCATCACCTTCTGAATTCTGTAGATATCATACTTATAGGATCCCGTCTAAACACTTAGGCAAGCCTTAGAGTAATAAATGTAAACTGAATTTGCTTCTGTTAATTGCTACAACTAGCAGGCAGGCCTGATTCGGACTTCTTATCTGAGTTATGTAATAAACTAAAACTGCCTCAACAATCTCATCTCCCTCGTCTTTAGTATTTAAATCAGACTTAAGCAGTATGTGTAAGACATGCTATTTTATGTGTTTTGTTTGAGGAGGTGTACCCGAACCTCTGTTTATTTATATGTTTTTCCCCATAATGTGCAATATGTGTTTTTTGTATATCGCCTTAGAGTTTTTACCTTTTGAAACCTCAAATAAGCCTAATATCCCTCCCTTTTAGGATTAGTAGTCCTAAGTACCTCCGGGACTGATAGGAGTGGGGCAGGTAATAGCATGCAATAAGTAATCGAGATCAATCCACGCTTTAAATACCTTAACGGGGTGGGAAGGGTAGATATGGATATGATGACCACGCGATAATGTCATGCGTAGCCCCTCATTGAGGAGTGATTACCGAACATTGTGTGGGGTGATCCATATTTTTAATAAACCTAAGACCCTCTTCCTTTTTTCTTTATTTCTTTCAGCATTTTTAACTCCTTATTTTAAAAAATCAGCTTTTCTAATTGTTCTTTCAAACCATTATGTACTGAAATCCCCTTAAAAATTTGAGCCTTATTTGGTTCTATGTTAATTGCACTCCAAGTTCACAACAATTGTCTGGCCGGGAACCACACTAGTGGATTCTGAGGGGTGCCTAACACCTTCCCCTCAGAATAATTTTAAGCTCTTACCCTATCTCTGGTTATTCAAATCAAACTCTTTTGGTGTCCTAATGCACCCTAATCATTAGGTGGCGACTCTTCAAATTCAAACCCAATTCCCAAAAGGAATGAGTTGTCCCTCCAAATGTCATAAACCCGGACTCCACGAGGAAAAATGGGGCGCGACAGCTAGTGCCAAGGCTAACCTCAATCGAGTAATGACGAGGTCAGGTCAGGGCCCTACTGGAATATAAAAATTAAATAAGGCCGAATAAATATCGCAGTATAATAAGAGACTGAAATTTAACAAAAAGGCAATCACAGAAAATAACAATACAGTACACAGGAATAACAACAAGGGATCTTCAAGATACCGTCTCGTAGTCCCAAAAGTAAATATACAGGGGATCTTCCGGGATACCGTCCTATAGTCTTAAAGTAAATATGTAGGGGGATCTTTTGGAATACCGTTCCGTAGTCCGAAAGTAAATATGTAGCTCAAAATAATGGAATTAACAATTACAGCAAGAAATACTACAGTTTAGACTAAGTACAAGGCAAGAAAAAGCAGGAAAATCCACTAGACATGCTGCACATAGTTCAGTTAAGCATTTAAGGCACGTAGACATGCTATTCTAGGCTAAAAGGGATAATTAAACATGCTAGTATAACTTAAATAAGAAGGAACAGGTTATTACTAAGTGAAAATTGGATTTTACAACAAATAGTCTGTGTACACACTCGTCATCTCACATACACGATGCTCACATATTACAACAATACCAAATCTTAAGGGGAGTTCCCCACACAAGGTTAGGCAGACACTTACCTCGAACCAAGCTCAATCAATCGGTAACAATGCTTTATCTACGAATATCCGACTTCAAATGGCCCAAATCTAGCCAAAAACAATTACATACCATAATATAAATATAAGAAACTAATCTAATTAATGAAATCACGGCTTAAGCAAGTAATTAAAAAATTGCCACAAAAAGTCAACCCGGGCCCACGTCTCGAAATCGGGTAAAAATCACAAAATATGAACACCCGTTCACTCACAAGTTCACTCGTAACAAAATTATCCAAATCCGATATCAAAATCTCAATCAAAACCCAAAATCTTAGTTGAAGAACTTCCTCCTATCTTCCCCTAATTTTCAACCCAAATCCGAAATTAAAAGATGGAATTAATGATAGATTAGTGGGATATAACTAAAATCAAGTGTAGAATCATTACCCAATCGATGTCTCTGAAAATCTCTGAAAATCTCGTCCAAATCCGAGCTCTCAAACTCAAGTTTCGATAAAAATGTCAAAACCCTCGATTTTAAAATATTTAATACTGCCCAGGCATCCCTTCTTCGCGGACGGTGCCACGACCTTGCATTCGCGAAGTGCAACTTATTCCAGCCTAGAGTTCCTTCATCGCGAATGCGATGTCCTTATCGTGAACATGAAGGACACTTAACTCATCCCTACGCGAACGTGTAGGCAAAAGGGCCTGGGGACCCAGCTGGCCAGTTCCTCTACGCGAACGCGGGACCTCTATCGCGAACGCGTAGACCAACTACCTCAGTGCTTCACGAACGTAGGACCTACATCGCGAACGCGAAGCACAAAAATTCACTTGCCTCGTGTTCCTCTTCACGAACGCGAGATTCCCCTCGTGAACGCAAATAAGGAAACCAGAACTGGATAACACCAGAAATCTGCAATTTTCCTACGTCCAAAATGATCTATTAACCACCCGAATCAACCCGAGACCCCCGGGACCTCAACCAAGCATACCTACCTGTCCTAAAACACCATACAAACTTAGTAGAGCCCTCAAAACACATCAAACAACAACAAAAATACGAATCACCCTCCAATCCAAACTTAATGAACTTGAAACTTCAAATTTCTACAACCGATGACGAAACTTATAAAATCACGCCCGATTGACCTCATATTTTGCACACAAGTCATATTCGACATTACAGACCTATTCCAACTTTCGAAATCGAAATCCGACCCCGATATCAAAAAGTCCACTTTCGGTCAAAATCTCCAAAAATTCAACTTTCACCATTTCAAGTCTAAATCAGCTATAGACCTCCAAAACACAATCCGAACACGCTCCTAAGTCCAAAACCACCCAACGAAGCTTACGGAACCGACAAAACTCTATTCCGGGGTCGTATTCACACAATTTTGTCTACGGTCAAAATCCTAAGACTTAAGCTTCCGTTTTAGGAACTAAGTATCACAAAACACTCTAAAACCAAAAATAAAACCTCCCGTTAAGTCACATAAGCAGAAACAGATACGGGGGAAGCAGAAAATTGGGGATCGAGGCTATTACTCCCAAAACGACCGGTCGGGTCGTTACAAGAATGTATAAAAATAATAGAGGTGGAGGATACTTATACTTTAAATTAATTAAAAATAAATAAATTAAAAAAATAAATTATTTAAAAATGTTACTGATAAAATTTAAATGATTAAAAAATTCTGAATAAGAGGATACAAGCATAAAAATATAACAAATTTCAAGAATAAAAAATTTATACTTATTGAAGGCTATTAAAAGGATAATAATCAAGACATTAATTTAATTTTTAAGCTAATAAAACATTATGTGATAGTATAATAATATTAAAATAAATAATACAATAACTATAAAGAACAAAAAGAAAAAAGAATTTGCGTAAAAATGATGTGATGAATAAGACATATTTGACTTTCAAATAAAAACAAAGTGATAGTAAGAATTTTGTTAAAATAATATGATCTAATGTGCTCAAACTAAATTCAAGTACTAAAATCAAGGGATTAGATTGTTATAAATATATATATATATAAAAAGGTTATGCATTACGAAACTTGAATAATAATTTTATATATCCTACTTCATAATTAATATCTAATGTTATATAATTTCTATACGAAAAATTTATATTTTAAGATTATTTGCACATGATTCAAATACGTCTCAATTTGCCATGATTTCTGTAATACTAGTTATACACTAAAATCTTATTGAGGTTAAATGCTGAGACGACACGTGGACAGTCAAAGATATAGCGGCTGGATGAGGTATGGACGGTTCAACATAGTACAAAAGGTCACGTGACATATTCGGCAGTTTTATCTTCCGGTCCGTGACAGTATTGTGGATATATGGCGGGTCCCCAACTAAGGCGTTCTCTTCACGGCTTCATTATTGGATAGAGAGCATCGTACATGCCAATGCTCATTGTCTTGTCACTTCTCCCATAGCAATTCGTTCTTTTATTATATTTTTTATTTTTAAATTCATCTTCTCTTTGTTGTTTTGTTTTGAAGCTTGGGATGGGTTTTGGAAAGATGCATGTGTGGCTCTTTTATACTACTATATATTAATCTTATGATAGCTATATGATATACGAATAGAATGAAGAATAAGAGGAAAAAAGGAAAGATCAATTGTAGCAAGTAAAAATGTGAAGGGGAAGAAGATCAGGTGGCGGTGCTAAAAAGATCGCTTTCGTCCGGAAATTTTAGCTAGCATTTGGTCATATATTCTCAAATTTGTTTTGAAAAATTTGATTTGAATAAAGTTTTGTTTGAAAATTAAAATATGTTTGGACATAAGTTTTCAACACATATTTCACTTTTTTTTAAAAAAACAAACAAACATAAAACATGAGTTATACCCACAAGTTCTAAGAACTATCATAAATACCCAACCCTTTATCAATAGCTTTCGTTATATTATCGTAAACTATAGTCCAGCTGAGCATAAATAAATTTGGTACAAACTTATCATTTTTATAATGAACTACATAAGACACTATCAGATGACCGAGAAGACGAGACAACATTGTTACGAAATAATAAATGGTGGGCTCTTTTATAAAATACAATAATTTGGGACAATTTTTAAAAAATATAATACTGATATTTTGTGCCATTGAGATTTGGGTTTTAGGAACTTGCCAAAATATAGATAAAATCTATGGCCAAATATGTATTTGCTAAAAAAATCTCAAATATATTTTGGCATAATCTATGACCAAATGGGTCCTTACTAGTGTGTGCAAGGTCTGGTGAGTTTTAAATATCAAATATAGTTCATTAAAAAAACACACTAAGGGGTCGTTTGGTAGGATGCATTAGATAAACTAATGTATGCATTGACTTTGTGTATTAATAATACATTATTTGGTGGATATTTTGAACCTATGCATTAGTTATACATGCATTAGTTATACATCCTATTTGGTATTATCTTATGCATAACTAATGTATAGAAAACAATGGTATTAGCAATGCAATGGATTTTAATGCATCCATTAGCTTAGTTAAAGACAAAATTGTCCTTCAAAATTTATGCTTGATTAAAATATGCTAGTTAGTATATTAATGCAAGTTCAAAATAATCCAAATAGTGAGAAATAAAATTATATCCCTAGTAAATAAATAATTACTTAGCATATTTCCTTTTTTATAAATAAATATTTAATTTTATTTTACAATATAGGTAGACAAATAAAACAATTTTTTTAAACTTTTTCATATAAAAACATTTCTCAACATATGTTTCTTTTAAAAAGTTAGAGTGGACTAGTTTTGAGGGCATTTTTGTAAACAAACAATTCTTTTAGAAATTGTGCAATACTTTAATACATCAAACCAAACAATGGATAAGAAATATGTCAGCATAACTAATACAAGCATAACTAATATCAGCATTACTAATACACCCTATTCAGCATTATTCTTATGTACCCTACCAAACGACCCCTAAAAATATCAATAAACAGGAACACTCAATGGATGCAAGAAAAAGTTACTCCCTTGGTTCCAGTTTATGTGAACCTATTTCTTTTTGGTCTGTTCAAAAAAGAATGACTCCTTTCTAAATTTAAAAACAATTTAGCTTAAACTTTCAATTTACCCATACTGAGAAGTTTTTATATTCACTATGGACCCCTTTTTGACTTGTTTCGAACCATAAATTTAAAAAGTCTTTATTTTTTCTTAAATTTCGTACTCAATCAAACAAATTTACATAAATTGGGGAAGGAGTACTACTTTCTAGAGGAAAACCACAAGTTCGATGGAATTTACAAAGGAAGCTTTAACAAGGTGTAGATTTATTTTTAGTAGTATTTGCTAATAATAGTGATTGCTAGTCTAGTGAGACTTGTTCAAAACGTGAAACATTTATTGGATATAGACAAATTAGAGGAGGAACTTGAACATGTTCTAATGGTCCTCCACTCTTACTTTACGCCTACTACTTTAATTTCGTCTACTGCAAATAGAACTAATTGGAACTTTTGTCACATCTTCTATCAATGCCTGGTATTTCATACGGTCGTCAGTTCTTTTTTAAATGATAAATTAACATTGTATACTTCTTCTATTTCATATTGGATGGTACACTTCCCCTTTTAATCATTTTAAAAAGAATACTAACATATTTCTCTTTTTAGTAACTATTTAATCTTAACATTTCTGTTATACATACCCCTAAGGTCTAAGGACATGACTTGTTAAAATTTTCTTGGTTAATAGTATAAAAGTTGATTATTTTATACGAAGAGAAATAAAGTCTACGAAACTTTCATTAAAATAATTACCATGCATTCAAAAGGATAATTTTGATATTTATATTTAGTTTACAAGTGTGATGACCCAAAAGGTCATCACTTGTTTTTAAAATGAATTTTGCGATCCGAGGCTTTAAAAACCTCTCTTGGCATCACCTCGATTTACGTACTCATAGCCGGAAAGTTATTATGTAAAAATCTGTGAAAATGTTGAAATTTTGACTTAAAATGCATTTAAGTTGACTTCGGTCAACATTTTGGGTAAACGGATCCGGACCCATGATTTGACGGTCCCGAAGGGTCCGTGGAAAAATATGGGACTTCGGCGTATGTCCGGAATCGAATTCCGAGGTCCCAAGCCCGAGAAATGAATTTTTAAAAAAAATTGTTTTCTGGAAATTTCTATGAGTTTTGGAAATGAAATACATTTAGAATTTGATGGTATCGGGCCCGTATTCGGGTTCCGGAGCCCCGTACAGGTTTTATATGTGAAATAAAATGAGTCTGTGAAATTTGGTAAGAAACGGGAGTCGTTTGAGGTGATTCGGACCCGTAGTTGTAAAAATTCCTACTTTGAAAGTTTTGAGATTTTTCTTAGATTTCTATGCTAAATTCTTTGTTTAAGAGGTTATTTTGGTGATTTGATCGCACGGATAAATTCGTATGATATTTTTGAGTTAGTACGTATATTTGCATTGGAGCCCCGAGGGCTCGGGCGAGTTTCAGAAAGTTTTTGAACTCATAAAAGTTGCAGGTTTTTGGCTGTTCAGTGCCCAGGGGTTTTATTCTTCGCTTTCGCGTGGTCCCACTCGCGAATGCGTAAGGCAAATCTCCCAGGTGCCAGTTTTCTTCTTCGCGAACGCGAAGCCTGAGACGCGAACGCGAGACTGAGGGGGGAATACCCTTCGCCAATGCGTCCAAGCACTCGCGAACGCGTAAGGCAATGGGCCTGGGGGATGGGGTTCTCACTTGTTCTACGCGAACGGGGCCACTGTCCCTGGGGTCAAAGCTCCGCGAACGCGAGCCTAAGGTCGCAAACGCGAAGGTCACCTAGGCCTAACCCATCGCAAACGCGACAGGCCTATCGCGAACGCGATGAAGGCCTGTCTAGTGATTTTAAAACAGAAGCAAAACGGGACTTAACCAAAACTTCTTAACTTCTTCTTCCAAACTCCAAATTGGGCAATTTTTGACAGGAAATTTCACTACAAATCTATAGGTATGTAATCTTAGACTCATTTTCTTCAATTTTCATTAACACCCATTAGATTTCTAGACCTAAATCATGTTTTTAAGGGTAGAAAATTAGGGATTTGGGTAGAGTTAGGGCTTTTTGCATAATTGGGATTTAGACCTCGTTTTGGGGTCGGATTTTGGAACTAAATACATATTCGGGCTCGTGGGTGAATGGGTGATCAGGTTTTGGTCCGAACCTCGTATTTTGACCAAGCGGGCCCGGGGTCGATTTTTGACTTTTTGGAAAGAATGATGGGAATTCTATAATTGAGCATTGGAATTGGATTGTTTAGCGTTTATTGATGTTGTTAAATCAATTTGGGCTAGATACGAGTTGTTTGGAGGCGAATTCTAAAGGAAAAGCGGTGTTTGAAGCTTGAGTTGGCCATGGAAATTTGAGGTAAGTGTTTGGTCTAACCTTAGCTTGAGGGATTAAGAGTTGTGTCCTATTTGCTACATTTTAATTGTCGAGTATGACGTATAGGGATGGTGACAAGTATCTATACGTTGGTGTCAAGCATGACCGTGAGTCTTAAATTGAAATTGTTGTGTTCTTGATAAATCCTACGAATGCCTAAGTTGCTGATTCTCTGTGTTGAACAAAGATTATGATTATTCTCATGGAAATTACTTATGATTGAGTACTCGTGCTAATTGATGTAGTTAGATGTTAGAACACGTTTGGTTATAGCTGATTTCCCTTGCCGGGACGTAGTTACTTATATTGTCGGTTCCCTTGCCGGGATAGTGTTATTTCTTTATTGATCCCTTGCCGGGACTCTTGTTATGATTCGTGTTGAACTGTATATGTGGATCGGGTTGCGCGTCGCAATAATATTATATTTGGATCGGGTTGCATGCCGCAACAATATTATATTTGGATCGGGTTGCATGCCGCAACAATATTTTATTTGGATCGGGTTGCACGCCGCAACAATACTATATTTGGATCGGGTTGCACGCCACAAAAATAATATAATTGGTTCGGAATTGCACGCCGCAACAGTGATAAATGATATGGATCGGGTTGCACACCGCAACAAAGTTATTATATTTTGGGATCGGGTTGCGCGCCGCAACAATTGATAACACGAAGTGTTTATAGATTGGTTAGAGTTCCTTTCATTTTGCTATAAATTCTAAATTATTATTATGTTTTTCTCTTAATTTACTGTTGGTACTGATGTTTTCCCCACAGCATGTACCCCCTCTCATCTTTACTTGTTATTCTTGTTTTATTTGTCCACTGTATATTATATAACTGCACATGTTTATTTGGTAGTCTGGTCCTAGCCTCGTCACTACTTCGCCAAGGTTAGGCCAGGCACTTACCAGCACATGTGGTCGGTTGTGCTGATGCTACACTTTGCACTATGTGTATATCCCGGAGCAGCTTTTGGACCATAGCTTTGGGTGGTTGCCTTCAGTCCAGCTAGAAATCCCGAGGTAGTCCTGCAGGCGTCCGCAGGCCCGACGTTCTCTTCTATCTTATTATGTATTCTGTTTTCATTTGTTTCCGAGATAGATTGTACTTTCTTTTCAGACATTTGTTGTAGTATTCATAGACAGTCTGTGATATTGTGACACCGAATTGCGGGTAGAGACATATGTTGGCATTGTCATGTAGGCGTTGGTTATTTTATCAGATTAAGTCTTCCGCTTGTTTTATTTATCGTTAATGCTTCACTGTTGATCACATGTTAGTTTAAATTGTTAAAAAAGGCTAATAAATGAGTTGGAAATTTTACAATACGTGTTTTGCCTAGCTTTCATGAGTAGGCACCATCACAACTCCCGATGGTGGGAAATCCGGGTCGTGACAAGTTGGTATCAGAGCCCTAGGTTACATAGGTCTCATAATTCACGGACAAGCTTAGTTGAGTCTGAGGGATCGGTACAAAGACGTCTGTATTTATCCCAGAGGCTACAGTGTTAGGAAAAACTTCACATATATTCTTGCCTATCGTGCAGTTTGGTTTCTCAATGCTAATTGAATTTCTACTCTGTTCTTTCGCAGATGGCGAGGATACGCGCTTCCTCATCCACGAATTAGCAGCCCGAGCCCCCAGTAGCAGCTCCCACAAGGGGCAGAGGGCGAGGCCGAGGCCGTAGTAGAGGCCGAGGTAGGGGTAGAGCTCAGCCCAGAGCAGCAGCACCAGCGGTGGAGCCTCAGGTTGACTTTGATGATGAGGTTTCGGCCCAGACAGTTCCGGTGGGCCCAACTCAGGTCCCAGAGGGTTTTTTTGCTACCCTAGTACTCCAAGATGCGTTGGTCCGTCTAGTGGGCCTTATGGAGAGTGTCACCCGGGCAGGCTTGCTTCCTGTAGCACCAACCGTCTCTCAGGCTGGAGGAGGAGCCCAGACTCCTGCTACCCGCACTTCGGAGCAGATGGCTCCCCAATTTCAGACTCCAGCAGCTCAGCCAGTTAGAATAGTTCATCCAGGTGTGGTAGCTCAGACCGGTGGGGGAGTAGCTATGTCTGCCGATGCTTTGTGGATATTGGACAGGTTTACCAAGCTCTTCCCTACTACTTTCAACGGTGCATCTTCTGAGGATCCCCAAAATTTTTTAGACAGCTGTCATGAGGTTCTCAGAAACATGGGGATAGTGGAGACCAATGGGGTCGATTTTGCTACCTTTCGCTTGTCGGGATCCGCCAAGACTTGGTGGAGAGATTATTGCTTGGCAAGACCAACCAGATCATCATCTTTGACTTGGGAGCAGTTTACCCAGCTATTTCTGGAGAAGTTTCTCCCTATTACTCAGAGAGAGATCTATCAGAGGCTGTTTGAGCGTCTCCAGCAGGGTTCTATGACTGTTACTCAGTATGAGACCAGATTCATCGACTTGGCCCGTCATGCTCTTATCATACTTCCCACTGAGAGGGAGAGGGTGAGGAGGTTCATTAAGGGCCTTATCCAGCCTATTCGACTTCAGATGGCCAAGGAGATAGGGAGTGAGATTTCTTTCCAAGAGGCGGCCAATGTGGTTAGGAGAGTTGAGATGGTTCTATCGCAGGGAAGTGGTCAGGGGTCTGACAAGAGGCCTCGTCATTTAGGCCAATTCAGTGGTACCTCGTCTGGAGGCAGAGATTCGTATGGTAGAGGCCATTCTCCTAGGCCTTTTCAGTCAGCCCTTCAGGTTTCTCACGGTGCTTCAGGTGGCCATGGTTCTCACATGCAGTATTCTGATCAGCAACCCTACAGTGCACTGCTGCTCCAGAGTTTTCGGGGTGGTCATTCAGGTCACCAAGGTCAGTCTCAGTTTCCTCAGCTGCAACACTCAGGTGGATGCTATGAGTGTGGTAAGTATGGTCATATCCAGAGGGCTTGTCCGAGATTGGTGGGTACTTAGTCGCAGCAGTAGGTTTCCCGTGCTATGGTTCAGGCACCAGGTGTTCCACCGCCCGATCCGCCAGCTAGGGGTGGGGGTAGAGGTGTTAGAAGTGGAGGTAGATATGTTAGAGGTGGAGCTCAGACCGCTAGAGGTGGAGGTCAGCCAGCTGCAGGCCGTCCCAGAGATGTCATTCAGGGTGGTGGGGCTCAGCCCCGATGTTATGCTCTTCTAGTCAGGCCTGAGGCCGAGGCTTCCGATGCGGTTATCACAGGTACTGTTCTGGTTTGTAGCAGAGATGCTTCAGTTTTATTTGATCCAGGGTCTACAAACTCCTATGTGTCATCCTATTTTGCACTGTATCTGGTCATGCCTAGTGATTCCTTGAGTGTCCCTATATATGTGTTTACACCGGTGGGTGATTCTATTATGGTAAATCGAGTCCATCGCTCGTGTATAGTTGTGATCGGGGGTCTTGAGACTCGTGTGTATCTATTACTCCCGGACATGGTTAATTTTGATGTCATATTGGGGATGGACTGGTTATCACCTTACCATGCTATCTTGGACTGTCATGCCAAGACTGTGACCTTAGCCTTGCCACGCTTACCTCGTTTAGAGTGGAAGGGGACTCCTGCTCATTCTACCCGTAGTTTTATCTCTTATGTGAAGGCTCGATGTATGGTCGAGAAGGGGTGTTTAGCCTAGTTCGCATATGTTCGTGATTCTACTACCGAGGTTCCTCCTATGGATTCTGTACCGGTTGTTCGTGAGTTCCCTGAGGTATTTCTTTCAGACCTACCGGGTATGCCACCCGACAGGGATATTGACTTTTTCATTGATTTGGCTCTGGGCACTCAGCCCATTTCTATTCTGTCATATCGTATTGGCCGCCTGAGTTGAAAAGGTTGAAGGAGCAGTTGCAGGACTTGCTTGAAAAAGGGTTCATTAGACCTAGTGTTTCGCCTTGGGGTGGACGGTGTTGTTTGTTAAGAAGAAGGACGGATCGATAAGAATGTGTATTGATTACCGACAGTTGAACAAGGTTACAATCAAGAATAAGTATCCGTTGCCTAGGATTGATGATTTGTTTGATCAGCTTCAGGGTGCCAAGATATTTTCAAAGATTGACTTGAGATCTGGCTACCATCAGTTGAGGATTAGGGCATCCGATGTCCCTAAGACAGTTTTCCGCACTCAGTACGGGCATTATGAGTTCTTGGTAATGTCATTCGGGTTGACAAATGCCCCAGCAGCTTTTATGGATTTGATGAACCGAGTGTTCAGGCCTTACTTGGATTCTTTCGTGATAGTCTTCATTGATGATATTTTGATATATTCCCGTAGCCGGGAGGAGCACGAGCAACATCTTAGAGTGGTTCTTTAGACTTTGAGGGATAGTCAGTTGTATGCTAAGTTTTCGAAGTGTGAGTTTTCGTTGAGTTCAGTTGCATTCCTGGGTCATGTTGTGTCAGTAGAGGGTATTCAGGTTGATCTGAAGAAGATTGAAGAAGTCAAGAACTGGCTTAGACCAGCATCATCTACTGAGATCCGGAGTTTCTTGGGGTTGGTAGGCTACTATCATCGGTTTGTGGAGGGGTTTTCGTCCATTGCAACCCCGATGACCAGGTTGACCAAGAAGGGTGCCTAGTTCAGGTGGCTAGACGAGTGTGAGGCGAGCTTTTAGAAGCTCAAAATAGCTTTGACTACGGCGCCGGTGCTGGTGTTGCCCACAGGTTCAGGGCCGTATACATTTTATTGTGATGCATCTCGTATTGGGCTTGGTGCGGTGTTGATACAGGATGGCAAGGTCATTTCCTATGCTTCACGGCAGTTGAAAATTCATGAGAAGAACTATTGGTTCATGATTTCGAGTTGGTAGCCATTGTTCACACGTTGAAGATTTGAAGGCATTATTTGTATGGCGTGGCATGTGAGGTGTTCACAGATCACAAAAGTCTGCAGCACTTGTTCAAGCAGAAAGAGTTAAAATTGAGGCAGATAAGGTGGTTGGAGCTGTTGAATGACTATGATATCACCATCTTATATCATCCGGGAAAGGCCAATATGGTGGCTGATGCTTTGACTAGGAAGTCAACCAGTATGGGCAGCCTTGCTTATATTCCAGTCGGTGAGAGACCGCTTGCTTTGGATGTTCAGGTTTTGGCCAATCTGTTCGTGAGGTTGGATGTTCTGAGCCTAGTCGCGTGTTAGCCTGCACGGTCGCTCATTCTTCTTTATTGGAGCGTATCCATGATCGGCAGTATGATGATCCCCATTTGTGTGTCCTTAGAGACACGGTGCAGCACGGAGGTGCCAAGCAGGTTACCTTAGGTGATGATGGAGTTTTGAGATTGTAGGGTCGAGTTTGTGTGCCTAATGTGGATGAACTTCGAGAGTTGATTTTAGAGAAGGCCCATAGCTCCCGGTACTCTATTCATCCCGGCGTCGCTAAGATGTATCAGGATTTGCGGCAACATTATTGGTGGAGGAAAATGAAGAAGGATATCATTGCACATGTGGCTCGGTGTTTGAATTGTCAGCAGGTTAAGTACGAGCATCAGATGCTTGGTGGTTTATTCCAGAAGATTGAGATTCCCGAGTAGAAGTGGGAGCGAATCACTATGGACTTCGTTGTTGGACTCCCATGAACTCAGAGGAAGTTCGATGCAGTGTGGGTTATTGTTGATAGGCTTACCAAGTCAGCACATTTCATTCCTGTGGCAGTCTTCTACTCTTCTGAGAGGTTAGCTGAGATCTATATTCGGGAGATAGTTCGCCTTCATGGTGTGCCCGAGTCTATCATTTTGGACCGAGGTACGCAGTTTACCTCCCATTTCTGGAGAGCAGTTCAATGAGAGTTGGGCACACGAGTTGAGTTGAGCACATTGTTTCATCCTCAAACAGATGGGCAGTCTGAGTGGACCATTCAGATTTTGGAGGATATGCTCCGAGCTTGTGTCATTGACTTTGGAGGCTCGTGGGATCAGTTTTTGCCTTTAGCAGAGTTTTCCTACAACAACAGCTACCAATCGAGTATCTAGATGGCTCTTTATGAGGCTTTATATGGTAGGAGGTGTCGGTCTCCAGTTGGATGGTTTGAGCCAGGGAAGGCTCGATTGTTCGGTACGGATCTAGTTCAGGATGCCTTGGACAAGGTCAGGATTATTCAGGATAGGCTTCGTACAGCTCAGTCCAAGCAAAAGAGTTATGTCGACCGTAAGGTTCGAGATTTGGCATTCATGGTCGGCGAGCGGGTATTAATTCGGGTGTCGCCTATGAAGGGCGTGATGAGATTTGGAAAGAAGGGCAAGCTTAGCCCTAGGTTCATTGGCTTGTTTGAGATTATTGATCAAGTGGGAGAGGTGGCTTACAGACTTACGTTGCCGCCGAGCTTATCAGTCGTGCATCCAGTGTTTCATGTGTCCATGTTTTGGAAATATCACAGCGATCCATCCCACGTATTAGACTTCAGCACTGTCCAAATGGACAAGGACTTGTCTTATGAGGAGGAGCCGGTAGCTATTCTAGACCGGCAGGTTTGTCAGTTGAGATCGAAGAGTTTTCCTTCTGTTTGTGTTCCGTGGAGAGGTCATCCTGCTGAGGCATTGACCTGGGAGTCCGAGTCCGATATGCAGAGCCGTTATCCCCATCTTTTCCCCGACTCAGGTACTTCCTTCTTATGTCCGTTCGAGGACGGACGATTGTTTTAGAGGTGGAGAATGTGATGACCCAAAAGGTCATCACTTGTTTTTAAAATGAATTCTGCGATCTGAGGCTTTCAAAACCTCTCTCAGTATCACCTCGATTTGCGTGAACAGTCCGGGCACGTAGCTGGAAAGCTATTATGTGAAAATCTTTGAAAAATGTTGAAATTTTGACTTAAAATGTATTTAAGTTGACTTCGGTCAACATTTTGGGTAAACGAACCCGGACCCGTGATTTAATGGTCCTGGAGGGTCCGTGGAAAAATATGGGACTTGGGCGTATGCCCAAAATCGAATTCCAAGGTCCCAAGCCCGAGAAATGAATTTTTAAAGAAACTTATTTTCTGGAAATTTCTGTGAGTTTTGGAAACGAAATGCATTTAGAATTAGATGGTATCGGGCCCATATTTGAGTTCCAAAGCCCGGTACAGGTTTTATATGTGAAATAAGATGATTCTGTGAAATTTGGTAAGAAACGGGAGTCGTTTGAGGTGATTCGGACCCATAGTTGTGAAAATTCCTACTTTGAAAGTTTTGAGACTTTTCTTAGATTTCTATGCTAAATTTGTTGTTTAAGAGGTTATTTTGGTAATTTGATCACACGAATAAGTTCGTATGATGTTTTTGAGTTAGTACGTATATTTGCTTTGGAGCCCCGAGGGCTCGGGCGAGTTTCAGAAAGTTTTTGAACTCATAAAAGTTGTTGGTTTTTGGTTGTTCAGTGCCCAGGGGTTTTGTTCTTCGCGTTCGCGTGGTCCCACTCGCGAATGCGTAAGGCAAATCTCCTAGGTGCCAGTTTTCTTCTTCACAAACGTGAAGCCTGAGACGCGAACACGAGGCTTAGGGGGAATACCCTTCGCGAACGCGTCCAAGCACTCGCGAACGCGTAAGGCAATGGTCCTGGGGGAGGGGGTTCTCACTTGTTCTACGCGAACACGGCCACTGTCCCGCGAACGCAAAGTCTCGAGGGGTCAAAGCTCCCCAAACGCGAGCCTAAGGTCGCGAACGCGAAGGTCACCTAGGCCTAACCCATCGCAAATGCAACAGGCCTATCGCGAACGCGATGAAGGCCTCTCCAGTGATTTTAAAACAGAAGCAAAACGGGACTTAACCAAAACTTCATAACTTCTTCTTCCAAACTCCAAATTGAGCGATTTTTGAAAGGAAATTTCACTACAAATCCATAGGTATGTAATCTTAGACTCATTTTCTTCAATTTCCATTAACACCCATTAGATTTCGAGCCCTAAATCATGTTCTTAAGGGTAGAAAATTAGGGATTTGGGTAGAGTTAGAGATTTTTGCATAATTGGGATTTAGACCTCGTTTTGGGGTCGAATTTTGGAACTAAATACATATTCGGGCTCGTGGATGAATGGGTGATCAGGTTTTCTCCAAACCTCGTATTTTGACCAAGTGGGCCCGGGGTCGATTTTTGACTTTTAGGAAAGAATGATGGGAATTCTATAATTGAGCATTGGAATTGGATTGTTTAGCGTTTATTGATTTTGTTAAATCAATTTGGGCTAGATACGAGTTGTTTGGAGGCGAATTCTAAAGGAAAAGCGGTGTTTGAGGCTTGAGTTGGCCGTGGAAGTTTGAGGTAAGTGTTTGGTCTAACCTTAGCTTGAGGGATTAAGAGTTGTGTCCTATTTGCTACATGTTAATTGTCGAGTACGACGTATAAGCATGGTGACGAGTATCTATACATTGGTGTCAAGCATGACCGTGAGTCTTAAATTGAAATTGTTGTGTTCTTGATAAATCCTACGAATGCCTAAGTTGTTGATTCTCTGTGTTGAGCAAGGATTATGATTATTCTCGTGAGAATTACTTATGATTGAGTACTGGTGCTTATTGAGGTATTTAGATGTTGGAACAAGTTTGATTATAGTTGATTTCCCTTGCCGGGACGTAGTTACTTATACTGTCGATTCCCTTGCTGGGATAGTGTTGTTTCTTTATTGATCCCTTGCCGGGACTCTTGTTGTGGTTGGTGTTGAACTGTATATGTGGATCGGGTTGCACGCCGCAACAATATTATATTTGGATCGGGTTGTACGCCGCAACAATATCATATTTGGACCGGGTTGCACGCCGCAACAATAATATAATTGGATCGGGTTGCACGCCACAACAGTGATAAATGATATGGATCGGGTTACACGCCGCAACAGAGTTATTGTGTTTTGGGATCGGGTTGCGTGCCGCAACAATTGATAATACGAAGTGTTTATAGATTGGTTACGAGTTCCTTTTGTTTTGCTGTAAATTCTAAATTGTTCTTATGCTTTTCTCTTAATTTACTGTTGGTACTGATGTTTTCCCCACAGCATGTACCCCCTCCCATCTTTACTTGTTATTCCTAATTTATTTGTCCACTACATATTATATAACTGCACAAGTTTATTTGGTAGTCTGGTCCTTGCCTCGTCACTACTTCGCCGAGGTTAGGCCAAGCACTTACCAGCACATGGGGTCGGTTATGCTGATGCTACACTCTGCACTATGTGCAGATCCCGGAGTAGATTTTGGACCGTAGCTTTGGATGGCTGCCTTCAGTCCAGCTAGAGATCCCGAGGTAGTCCTGCAGTCGTCCGCAGGCCCGGCGTTCTCTTCTATCTTATTATGTATTCTGTTTTCATTTGTTTCCGAGACAGATTGTACTTTCTTTTCATACATTTGGTGTAGTATTCATAGACAGTCCGTGATATTGTGACACAGGATTCTGGGTAGAGACATATGTTGGCATTGTCATGTAGGCGTTGGTTATTTTATCAGATTAAGTCTTCCGCTTGTTTTATTTATCGTTAATGCATCACTATTGATCACATGTTAGTTTAAATTGTTAAAAAGGGCTAATAAATGAGTAGGAAATTTTACAATACGCGGCTTGCCTAGCTTTCACGAGTAGGCACCATCACGACTTCCGAGAGTGAAAAATCTGGATCGTGACAACAAGTCAAAACCTTCTTCTTTTTTAATTATTAAAATTTAGTGTGTTCAAATATTTTCACAAAAAATGAGGAGGGATTAACTTTTTTCAACAATAGCTTCAAATACAAATTTAAACTACCTCATTTATGTTGGAAAAATTGGGTGATTATGGAGAATAAAAGGTTTAGCTTGAGGCGCGTTAAAGACATTGTTCTTAAGGATATTTCACTCATGCCGTGATAAATAAAATTAGGCGTATTCCCCCGAATTAAACAAGTTCTTCTAGTATAAATTAGGAACAGAAACAACAAAAATTGAATAAAAGAAAAGCTTTTACTTTTTGTCACACTTTTTTCACCCATCAAAATGATCACAAAGGAAGATTATATATAGTCCAAAACCAATATGGACGTCTGATTTTCAAGAATAAAACATTGCATATTGAAGTTAATGGCAAAAACGTTATCAAAGTTAAGAAATAGACGTTACATAACTTTAAATGCATTAAGCCAAAAACGTTTCAAATAGCAAATTGATTATCATAATAAATCAAACTTATTTTGATAGCCATAATGATACTCATTCAAGGTTAGTAAAATTATATTCAAAGCTATTAAAATTTTCAGTTATTGATAATAAAATATATTTGATTAATTGGTATAATAAAGACTCATTAAAATAATATTAAAAGAATGGACCCAGATATTAATTTGAATATTTCCTTTTGAGATATTAAAATTAATTTTTTCCAACAATTTATATACACACGACATTAATCATAGGCACTTTCCCAGCCAAAATGAAATGGAAGAAGATGAGATATAGATTTTGAAACACTAGAATAATAAAACATATATAGAGGGTGTTTGGCTAAGCTTATAAGCTGGTCAAATTGGGCACTTTTTGGCTTATCCATGCGTTTGGTAAAATTAAAAGTGCTTATGAGCCAAAAATAAGCCAAAAGTTATAAGTTGGTCTCCCCCAACTTATCAAATTTCAGCTTATAAGCACTTTAAGTTTGACCAAAATATTTACTATTATATCCCTAAAATACTTATTTTTAAAACAAAACTTTTCGTATACCCAGTTCTTCAGTTGCTTATTATTAATTTCATCACTTTTATCTAAATACGTAACTGTTTATTTTTAAATCAGCTTCATCACTTAAAAGTGTTTTTCAGTACCTAATGCTTTTCAGTCATCCGCCCGTGCTTTCGATAAATTAATCATCTGAATTTATATCAGTCAATTTAGCAGCTTTCAAAGGACCCCAAAAACTCCATGCTGGAAGCACATGAATGCAGCATCCGTATTAGAAGATTGAAAAGAAATTAATTTATGCCTCATATATTCTTGTCTTAAATGCCCAAAACCTACATTCCACTAATTAAAAAGTATAACAAATGGAAGTTCAAGTCTTACTTAAATTTGGTATCTTCCCTTTTCTGGTCCTTACCACATGGAAATTTGGCCACCTGATTGATTATACTTCACTTTTGTTAACACATAAATTTGTCTTTCACTTTTCCGTCTCTTGTTTACTAACCAATGCCAATGCCAATGCCACTGCCACTGCCACTGCCAGCTTTAATTTTCTTGTCTTATCTATCCTGAATTTTCCTAAAATTGGTCTATTTATTCTTGAAATACATATCCACAATGCACATGGTCTGGGGATCTATTTTTAAGGTAAAACTTCTATTTAGACGGCAGTCGGAAAAAGTTATATTGTGATCCAAATAAATCTATATATATATATATATTTTTTTTTTTGGTAATCATGCTACCTGATTCACAATTGGATTAATTAAATACTCTCCAAAGGAGAAACGCTATAAATTTCATTCTTGTGAGGAATTAATACATAAAAGACCTTACTACTTTAGAACTTTCTAGACTTGAAACTCCACAACTCTCCCCTTAACAACACCCAAAAGAAAAAGGAATAAAAAGGACCATTTTTGTTATTTCTCTCTAAGCCAGGTGATATTGTAATGGAATCTGATTTTTTTTTTTTAAATGACAAGCTGAACAAATGAGTAATCAAAAAAACAAAAAGCCAATAAGATACTCCAGTGCTGTCCACCCTATATACCTGGTAAAATCACTGCCAAACAGAACAAGTGGTCATATTTTAAAGTCAATGAGGATCGCATTTGGTTATTTTGAACAATTGTCTAACAAAGTTTAGCCATGTTAGTGCTAAGCATCGTTAAAAAGCCAAAAAGCATTTCTTAATTTTGCACGATAAGATGTGATTTTTGTATTGGTGAAATAAGATTGTGACACATAGCACGGGCATTTCGAGTAATACCGCAATATTCGAAGTCAGAAAATATCCTTCCATTTACGCTTATATGGGCATATAAATCTCAACTAACCACAGCTACCATTGTAAATATCGTTCCTGTTCTTGTTCTTACAGAGATTATAATGCACTTGTTCAATATTGTTTAAAAAGGATCGAAGCCCATATTCTACTCAATAAGAATCTCTTTAATTTATATTGTGTTTTATATTTACGTTCCATCTATCCTCTTAATTAGAGGTGTTCATAAAAATCCGAAAACCCGAACCAAGCCGAAAACCAAATCAAACCAACCAAAAAATCGATACTTTTTGGTTTGGTTTGGTTTGGTTTTGGTTTTGAAATTTAAAAACCGATCAAATTTGGTTTGGATTTGGTTTTAATTAAAAAAAATCGAACCAAACCGAATATAGGAGTAGCTATTTTAAATTTATTATTACACATATATATATATGTATACCTTTATACAAAGTTTTAAATTTTATAGTAAATATTAATCGTTTGCATATTTAGTACAGTTCTTTACCTTTACATTCTAGTTTAATTGGTAGTTTTCTTTTGTTAAATGTAAAAATCTATTTCATGTTAAAAATAATACTCCCTCCGTTTTAATTTATGTGAACCTATTTCCTTTTTAGTCCGTGCCAAAAAGAATGACCTCGTTCCTTATTTAGAAACAATTTACCTTTACACAATGATTTATTGCCACACAAAATATATGTGCCTCATTTTATACCACAAGATCAAAAGTCTTCTCTCTTTTCTTAAACTCCGTGCCCAGTCAAATGGGTTAACATAAATTGAAACGGAAGGAGTATATTTTTAATTGAGTCCTTAAATTATTCATCACTATTTGATTCAATTATCATCAATATATCTTGGTAAATAATAGATTTCTCAAAGGGCAATTGATTTGATAGTGTTACGTTGAAAATATGGTCGCCGAAATGTGTGTTTGGTAGTGCATGTCTTATATTTAAGAAAAAATCGACAAATAACCGAAAAACCGACAAAAACCGAATCGAGAAAAAATCGACTTAATTGGTTTGGTTTGGTTCTAATATTTAAAAAACCGACTTACTTGGTTTGGTTTCCTTTTTGGGAAAAACCGATCCAAACCGAACCATGAACACCCCTACTCTTAATCTTGATTTTTTCTTTTTAATTCAATTATTTTGGTTCAAACAAATTGCTAGAGGCCTAAAAAAATAAATTCAATTGCTTAATCTAAAAATTAATTTTTTGATTAAACAGTTCTCTTATATAAGAACCAAACATCCTTCACAAAAATGCGGATCCTATATTAAGTATATGTGTTTACCATCAACTTTTAACAAATTTCAGATTTAATATTTCTGGATACAGAATTCGCACATTAGTAAACACCAACTATATAGGAGACTATAAATTAGGCTGCAAAATACCATAGACTGCACTAGCTAATTTTTATATACGAATTTATTTATTTACCTGAGCAATCTAATTAAATTTGTTCTGAACTTTTTTCGCTGATAACCTGTAATAGTATACATTATTGTTTACCCTAAAATTCGAGTAACAATTAAACTTATATTGTGGTTTTTTAAGGATATGTAATTTAATCCAATATCAATTGATAAACAAGGAATTAAATATATAAATTGAAGAATAAAATAAGTCAAAACCAGTGTGCAAGCCAAATCTCGACCTCGAGCTATGACAGCCTTGAGGTGGAATAGTAGGAATAGCAAGTTACAAAGCAACTCTGATGAACAGTGAATAAAATAGCTAGAGAATAAAGTGTATCTTATCAGTCAAAAACGTGTCTTACAAATGAATGTGCTCCCCTTTATATAATAGGGGAGTCCTAAATAAGGTACATCTAATTACAGTAAGAAATCATAATTGACAGATGTCTAACCGCCAAGAGTCAATCTATCCCGCAATTTACGTCGTGATCCTCGGGCCGTTGTGGGTATCTAGCTCTTTCTGTTACTAAACCATAACGGTATTATCTCGAGGTATGCTTTCTCCCGACCTCGGCAAATGATCTCGACCTCGATCTCGGCGTCCTGGCCTCTCGACGTGGTATCACCTTTTCCATCGAAGAACAAGAACAAAATCGGATAGCCCCGATTTTCACCGTATACAGATAGTCCCCTCGTTTTTTTGGATAAAATGATAAGAAGCGACTTGAACCTCGATTTTTCGGAGACCCTGATGGTGACATCATCCCAATGACGTAAGCGCTCGAGGTGACCAAAACGTCACGTCGGTTCGTTTTCCCAAAACATTAAATGTTTGCTAGTGGCGGTCGGCCACTAGCGCCGCCGAACCGTCATCGTGTGCCTATAAATACAAGGCTTCTTATTTGAATCAAAAACTTTGATTCCTCCTTAAAACGTTCCTGATCTCTTCCTCTAGTCATCTCTCTCTTTCATTACCTGTTGATCCCACCCTTTTAGCACCAAAAAATATCAAACTCCACCTCTTTCCGCTTCCTTCAACCTGAATCAATGGCGAAAACCTCTAAAACTGTTCCTCAAAAGGAGAAAGCTTCCTTCGCTTCTTCCTGGCCGGCCGATGATAAAGCGCCGACCCTTCACGAGATTGTTCCTGGCCCCGTGTCACAAAGAACGATTTCAAAGTCGAGAATCCCTCATCGATCCCTGGCCGACGCGAGCACGTATCGAGATATATTTGCTCGATAATGGAGAAACACTTCAAGGCCATGAAGAGAGATTGTGGCTAGGGAGACGAGGTCGTGGTATAGATCCCTGCTCCCGAGGAGAGTATCACCACTTACGTGGAGGGGTTCTTAAGTGTCTACACTTACCCCTTCACACTGGGACTCATTGATCCAGTTGTCCTCGATTTTTGCAAGAGGTACCAGGTCACCCTTAGCCAAATCCACCCTTCTTTCTGGCGCATAGTGATCATGCTCCATTTCTTCTCTACTAAGACCGAGGGGCTGGAGTTCACCCTTAACCATCTCATTCGATTATATCGACCTCAATTTTTTCGAGGGTTGATCAAGCTTCAACGTCGGTCGACCAAGGCCTTTTTTGCCAGCAATGACAAGGATAAAGATCGGGGTTGGATGAGCCAGTTCGTGCAAGTGAGGACCTGTGACATCATTCCGGAGGAGAAAATGCCGTTCGCAGAGAAGTGGAATCCAAAACGTAAGTGAAGTTTTTACCCACTAACTTTCGTACTCCGTTTATGCATTATATGATACTTTCATCTATTTTGCAACGGTCGCTTGGATACTTTATGTGGTCACTGACCTCGAAGACTGGGTCCGGAAACTAGTCGCGACCTCCTCTTATAACGAGCGCCGCTGGTGTGACTTGGCGAGGGGCAAATGGGAAGCCAAACATCATGGTAAGTTCATCTTGTAAGCTTTTGATGCATTCCTCTTTATCGGAAATGTCTTTCTACTCATATTTGATTTTCCTCAATGCAGGCATTGGAGATTTCTCTGAAATGAGGCCGGCTCCCCCCGGGGAAGAAACCGAGTTCAGGGAAAGATAATAAGAGGAAAAGGGTCTCAAAGCCCGAAGACCCCCAAGATAAAAAGGCTTTAGCTCGAAGACGAAGGAGAAACTTCATTCCTGTGGATATAGATCTGGTCCACAAGCTGGTTGAAGAAGAAGAAGATGATGAGGATGAAGACTCGGCGCTAGTGGTTCGAACCAGGAAATTAGTTGAAGCTGCCAAACCCTCCGAGCTGAAGACCCTGCCTCGTGATGAGGAGGCTTCAAAGAAAAATGCAGACAAAACCCCTGAATCGCCTGAGGACGAGATTGGTCCTCGGCCATCAACAAGCACACTAGAGGGGGCAGGTTCCGAGATCCCCAAGGTTGAACAGAGCGCCCGAGTGATTCGCTTGGGTCTATGACAATAAGTCATTTTATCTCTCTCTCTCTCTACCGGTTTATTCTGAAAAGGCCATAAGGGAGGCTCGGGCTCTGTAGATGCCTGACTTCTGTGGAGTCCCCAGCGAAGAGGATCCTTTCTGAGATTGTTTCACCGGGGTCGATGATGCCGCCGATCTCAACGTCGCATCTTCCCTTTTCGAATAGGCTCAACGTCTTTTCTTTCGAGTAAGCATCAATTCCTATTGTTGTAATTTTCTTTTCCTTCTTCTCATTTTACCCTAGCTTGTATCCTTTTTTCCGTGTAGGCTTTTACCAAGTTTAGGGCCGATCTAAGCCAATGCGAGGCCGAGCTCCAGAAGAACTCAGATGAAAGAAACGCTTTGAAGCTCCTTTGCAGTCCAAAGGAGGAGGATCTCAGGGACCTTCAGGTAGACTTGTCAAAGGCTCGTAAGGATGAGGCCGAGCTAAAGAAGCAGGTAATTGTCATTTTGAAAAAGTACGGTCTACTCGACCCAACTATGGAGGCTAATACTTTAGTGTCTCAGTTGCAGCAAAAACTAGAGAGGATAGAGTTGCTTCGAAGGGAGATCGATCAGATCAAGGCCAACTACAATTGGTGGAAAGAGAACATGGACCACCTGGCTGTGGAGAAAGACGTCGCTCTGGCTAAGCTGGCATCAACCGAGGCCCAACTTCGGGGCGCTAAAGAGAAAAGTTCGGCCAGGCGAAAAAGATCGATGAGCTCGAGGCCAAACTTGCTGAGGCCATGGTAGAGGTCGGGAAGACGAAGACAGTGGCTGACAAAACCATTGCTGTATACTTGGCCAATGCTGAGGCTACTCCAATGTAGCTAAGGGAAGCCTCCGACCGAGAGTGACGGAGCAGTGATTTGGCTAAGTGCCAATCCTGGAGGGAGAGCCTCCACGCTCTAGGTTACGACCTCTCTGAAGAGATATCTCAAGCAAAAACGCTCGAAGCTGATGCCAGATTTCTCGTCTCCTCCTCTGACGATGGTGATGATGAAGGCAGCCAGGGCAGGTCTGATAATGATGAGGGGACCAAGGAAGAAGCCGCTCCCAGGGGATAAATCAGCCTGGGCATACTTAGAATTTTTTCTTTTTCTTTTTGTAAAACCTTTGTCGGTCTCTTATACATATATATAGAAAACAATTCTTGAATATCTTCTCAATATTTATGAACATGTTTTTTGCCTTGCAAAATTTTAGCATAGTCTCATGCTTCGAATGGTGTGTTAGAGACTTTGTCTTGGGTTGCTTTGTTTAAGTTACCATGGTCGAGCTCGAATAAGGTTCGAACTTTGAGGCATAGACCCTTAAGGGTTCGTACCGGATAACGGTGAGTCCCCGAGCCATAATCAAGTTATTGTTTATTTGGGCTCGGGATAATCGAACCCTTGGGTTTGGATTGAGTGAGAAAAAGATCTCCAACCCTAAATATATTGGCCCTTAGGCTCTTTTAGATCGGCTCGTTATGGCCTTTAAAAGATGGCTATTATTTCCCTTTTTTGGCTTAAATACTTAGTGAAAATTTCTTTATGCCTTAGCATGTATTTTTACCCATTAGGTTTTTTAGGGTTCGATGTTAATTGAAACCCTTCTGCTTTTTGTGCCTTAGCACATTTGTGCTAAGATAATTTTGATACCTCTTATGGTTTTTCGAGGGCTGATTTTAACGAAGCCCTTTTATTATTTACCGAGGGTAGACTATTTTAAATGATTTTTCAAAGAACTTGAAGGCCTATTTTGATTGCAGGGTTCGGACGTCTCCGAGCCGCATTAATTTGGTCGTAGCCTTTGGGTATTCTTCTTGGGCTTATTCCCCAATAACACTTCGAACTTGTTCGAGGTGTTAGTCCCCGAGAAAGATGGCCTTGGCCTATAGATCGAGGGGTGCCTCTTTGAGGTTTTATGAGATAACTCGAATGTGTTGACTGTCGATAATAGTCCCCGAGTGTTCAAGGTGTACTTGTGCTTGGCCCTTGAGCCATTTCTCACAAAATCATAAGTATAGAGCTAGTACAACAACAACAACAACGACCCAGTATAATCCCACAGGTGGGGTCTGGGGAGGGTAATATGTACGCAGACCTTACCCCTACCCCGAAGGGTAGAGAGGCTGTTTCCAGGAGACCCTCGGCTCAAAAAAGCAACAGGAGCCGATATATTAGTACCATAAAAATGCATAATAAAATAACAACAATATAAAAGATATGAAATACAGAATACGAAATATGAAATAGATGGCTGGTATAGTAAAACTAGCAGGTAAAGCCCTGCATCAATAGACGACCAATGACATTCTTAGTCTAACTCCTAACTGGCTAGTCTCACTCTATTGTGTTGTAGAAATATTCACAACTTTCCCTAACCTACAACCTTAATGCTCGACCACCATAATTCCCTGTCAAGGGCCATGTCCTCAATAATCCTAAGTCACCTCATGTCCTGTCTGATCACCTCTCCCTAATACTTCTTAGGTCGCCCTCTACCTCTCCGCGTACCCACTACAGCCAGTCGCTCACACCTCCTCACCGGTGCATCAGTGCTCCTCCTCTGAATGTGCCCGAACCATCTGAGTCTTACTTCCCGCATCTTGTCCTCCATGGGGGCCACGCCCACCTTCTCTCGAATATCTTCATTCCTAATCTTATCCATCCTTGTATGCCCGCACATCCACCTCAACATCCTCATCTCTGCTACTTTCATCTTCTGGATGTGTGAGTTCTTTACCGGCCAACATTCAGTTCTATATAACATGGCAGACCTAACCACTGCTCTATAAAACTTACCTTTTAGCAACAGTGGCACTTTCTTGTCACACAAGACTCCCGACGCTAACCTCCACTTCATCCACCCCACCCCTATACGGTGTGTGACATCCTCGTCAATCTCCCCGATCCCCTGAATAACCGATCCAAGGTACTTTAAAACTACCCCTCTTGGGAATGACTTGAGAGTCAAGCCTCACTTCAACTCCCGCTTCCGTCGGCTCAACTCCAAATTTGCACTCGAGGTATTCCGTCTTCGTCCTGCTCAACTTGGAATCTTTAGACTCAAGAGCATGTCTCCAAATCTCTAGCCTTTCGTTGACGCCGCCTCGTGTCTCGTCAATTAGAATAATATCATCAGCAAATAGCATGCACCATGGCACCTCCCATTGAATATGATGAGTCAGTGCATCCATCACCAGGGAAAATAGAAATGGGCTGAGCGCAGACCCTTGGTGCAACCCCGTAATAACTGGAAAGTGTTCAGAGTCGCCTCCTACTGTCCTAACCCGAGTCTTAGCTCCAGCATACATGTCTTTAATCACCCTAATATAGTCAACCGGGACCCCTTTATCCTCTAAGCAGCTCCATAAGACCTCCCTAGGAACCCTATCGTACGCTTTCTCTAGATCAATAAACACCATGTGGAGATCCTTCTTCCTATCCCTGTACTGTTCCACCATCCTCCTAATAAGGTGGATAGCTTCTGTGGTAGATCGCCCCGGCATGAACCCGAACTGGTTGTCTGAAATATAGAGCTAGTATAGTAGCAAATTTTCTTTAAGACACAAAGTATTTGATATAGAAAGAATGCTTCTTTGAATAATTTATACATGCGTACATATTTTGCTATCGGGGCTCGACTAATCTATATGGACACGGTTCACTCGACTGTTTGGCCCATTACAAGGTTTCCCTATCAAGACCTTTTGACATGAAGTATTTTTCTCGAAAATATAACCTCTGAGGGTGATGCCCCCCAGTATTCGAGGTTGATTGAAAAGAAGCCTTGGATATTGTTGAATTTTTCTCAGGGTAGCACATAATTGTTGCCTCGTTAAAAACCTCGCCGAAAAAGACCCATTCGGGATAAAAGCTGATCTGAGGGAAAAAGAGTGCAACGCGTGCTTTAAAACCTAAGATCTTTGTGTTGGAGAGTTTTCTTGAGGCCTCGATCGAACACCTGCAATAAGTTACTATCAAATACAAATGGAAAAGGTAGAAAGTGATACCTCACCAATAATATCGTTTGAGTAGTGATATATTCCAATTGTTTGGCAATTGTTCGTCATCCATCATGCCAAATTTGTAAGATTCATTATCGATAACACCGATGACTCGATATGGTCCTTCCCAATTCGGGCCTAGTTTTCCTTCGTTTGGGTCTCGAGTATTGAGGGCGATTTTCCTTAGAATTAAGTCCCCGATTCCGAAGTGGCGAAGGTTGGATCTTCTATTGTAATATCTCTCGATTCTTTGCTTCTGTGCAGCAATCCGAACAAGCGCAACTTCTCATTTTTCATCCAATAATTCGAGGCTAGTATTCATGGCCTCGTGATTTGATTCCTTTGTTGGATGTCAAAATCTGGCGCTAGGTTCCTCGACCTCGGACGAAATTAAGGCCTCGAAGCCATATACTACGGAGAACGGGGTTGTCCCTGTGCTGGACTTCGATGTCGTTCAATACGCCCAAAGAACTTCGGGTAGAACTTCTCTCCATTTCTCCAAAGTGTTGCTTAACCTTTTCTTTAAGTTTTGAATGATAATCTTGTTTGTTGATTTGGCATGTCCGTTTCTGCTTGGGTGATATGGAATCAATAAGATTCTTTTTATTTTGTGTTCTTCTAGGAACTCTGTTACCTTGCTACCGATGAATTGCTTTCCGTTGTCGTATACGATTTTAGCAGGTATCCCGAATCGACACACGATGTGGTCCTAGATGAAATCTATAACTTCGTTTTTTCTAACCTTCTCGAAGGCTCGTGCTTCCACCCATTTAGAAAAGTAGTCAGTTATAAACAGAATGAATTTAGCTTTACCTAGGGCCGTTGGCAGAGGGCCAACGATATCCATACCCCATTTCATGAATGGCCATGGGGAGAGGACTGAATGAAGTTGTTCTCCGGGCCGATGGATCATCGGCGCAAACCTTTGACATTTATCACATTTTCGAACAAACTCCTTAGTGTCTTTTTCCATGTTATCCAAGTAGTACCCTGCTCTAATGATTTTGTGAACCAAAAATTCGACGCCGGAGTGGTTCCCGGAAGTGCCTTCATGGATCTCTCATAAAACATAATCGATATCCTCTAGCCCCCTAAACATACCGCCACTGGTCCATCGAGCGTCCTCTTGTATAACGTTCCATCTTCATCCAATATGAATTGAGCATCTTTGGTTCATAGGGCCCTCGACCCTTTAGGGTTCAATGGGAGCTTTCCGTTCTTTAGGTATCCAATATATTTATTCCTCCAATATCAGGTCAAGCTTGTAGAGTTTATCTCGGCATGAACCTCCTCGATAACATATCTCGATAATTAGACGACAGTCCCCAGGATGATATTGTCTTCCTCGACTGATGATCCCAAATTTGCAAGTACATCAGCCTCGCTGTTTTGTTCTCGAGGTACGTGATCTAGAGTCCACTCCTTGAAGCGGTGCAAAGTTACCTGTATCTTGTTCAAATACCTTTGCATTTTATCATCTCGAACTTTGAAGCTTTTGTTTACTTAGCTCACCACTAATAAAGAGTCGCACTTGGCTTCAATGACTTCTGCCCCCAAGCTTTTAGCTAGATCGAGACCTGCAATCATGGTCTCATACTCGGCCTCATTGTTAGTCAACCTTGAAGTTTTGATAGACTGCCTAATAGTGCTACTTGTGGGTGGCTTCAAAACGATGCCTAGCCCGGACCCCTTTGTCGCACCCCCTTTTTCTCGCAAAATCGGGTTTTGACATTTATGTGACAACTCCTTTTTGAGAGGGAATTGGGATTGAAAGAGTCTCCACCTAACGGATTAAGGTGCGTTAGGGCACCTAGATCAGATAACTCATGTTACTAGTTTACGTCACCAAAGATCGAGTAAGGGCTCGAAATTACCTTGAAGGGAAGGTGTTAGGCACCCATCGAGGTCCACAACGGTTGGTCCCGACCGAACTTAACTTATGAATTAGTCTAATAAAGAAGAGAGAGGAATATTTAATAGGTATGGGGGTCCTAAATTTTTTAGCCTAAAGGATCACCCCGTGCAACATAAATAATACTTCGTAACTCCCTCGAGTTTGGGTGTTACTCATATTATTCAGCGGGCACAAACTATCATCTCCTGCTACTGGATTACTATCTTTAAGTTGTTATTTAAAATGCTTTAATTGATTCTAGTTCGATCCATATGCGTGCACTACCCATCACTTACCTATGGCCCTAGAGGTATTAGGACCTCTATTTGGGATAGTTCTAGACCAAACCTAGGTTGCTCAAAAATGTAAAAGTCTAGGCGACAAACAAAAACAGTTAGGGCTTTCAGATAGTAAACATATATAGGCTCATATTGATCTCCGCATATAAACAACAAAAGCATGCAATTGATTCAGCAAAACTCTATTAACTTTAAAATCCTATAGGCAGGATGTCTATACGAGAAAACAGAGTGCAAAGACAATTTTGTTAAGGCGAGTGTTAAAACCTACTGTTTTCCTACTGATTTTTATTCAGCATGATCTGGGCAGTTCAGGCAGTAATTTAGCACAATCATAAATCCAAAGTTATTAAATCCTATAAGTATATTGCCTAAGTGATTGCCAAGGGCGATTTTATTCAGAATCAATTGATAAAACCCTATAGGTATGATTTCTACGAGTTTGATGATTACAGACCTATATACATGATTTCTAGGTGTTGTACTGACTTTAACTTACAGAGATTGGTTATATTCCTTTTAATCCTATATGCATGATCTCTAACTGTTGTACTTACTTAAGTCTTATAGGCATGATCTCTAGGTTTGAAACTGGTTTTAGTCATATAGGCATGGTATCTACTACTGAATTGATTTAAATCCTATAGGCATGATTTCTACGAGCTGTGTATGGGTAGAAATTATGCAGATTGCCAGAAAATCGATCAAATCAAACATCGAGGTCCTATAGGCATGATTGCTAATGCACATTTGTTGGATTGATAGATCCTATGAGCAGGATTTCTAATATGCATTTTAATGTCAACCCTATAGGCAGGACTTCTAATATGCAAACACGGAATTAACACCATCAATGAAAATCCTATAGGCAGGATTTCTAAGCACAGTATAGAACTCATACAGTTTTTACCAAATGAACAGAATTGACAGCATAACTAAATCCTATAAGCAGGATTTCTACCCAGTTTAACAAAAGGAAATAAGAAAACCCCCCAGCTTTACTAAATATCCTAGAATCTATTATTACAAAGTTATTACATACCAGAATAACAAATGAATTATACAATAGTAATGAGACACTATAGGGAGCCTTCATTAGGCCCAAATAAACCTGGGAACCTTCCAACCATAATAAATTTGAGGCACAGCATAGTGATTCATCATAGCACATTAGAACCAGGTTTCTAGTATGTCAAAGTTCCTAAGGGCCTCAAGGACCAGGGCAATGCTCACACCAGAATCATACATTCAGAAGATAGCTCATAAAATATTGAAAAACCAGTCTCCAATGTGTCAAAGTTCACATGAGTCTCATGTGGACCCTGAGCAGTGATCACACTGGAGTGGTTGAGAACCTAAAGGACTAAGAGTGGGAGTTTTAAAATTAGTACATAAAAGAGGTAGGGGTAGATTTTAAAATAGTTTGAATTTAGAAGAAACCAGGTTTAAAACAAAGGATTGCATTCATAAAGAAAACAACAAATTTTGCAAAGTACATAGTTTCAAACAGGTTAATTCAGAAGAGAGACTTAATAATACTAGGGAGCATGCTGACATTTAAGACAACTATTGTTTAATCACAGAATCAATTAGGCAAAAACAATTAAGTTGGCCAAACACATGAATTAAGTAACCATACAAAAATCTGTAGAGTTAGGATTAATGAACCAATTTCATGCTAATAGTATTATAGGGATACTAAGTTCAGAACAAGTGTAAGATTAACAAATAGTGCATGAAACAAATTTAGACATTAGGCTAACTTATCAGAGGATTCATATTATTCAAAACACCTTAATTCTAAATTAACAATGCTACTCATAGGGCTAG
The DNA here is from genome assembly GCF_000715075.1 of Nicotiana tabacum. NCBI lineage: Eukaryota > Viridiplantae > Streptophyta > Magnoliopsida > Solanales > Solanaceae > Nicotiana > Nicotiana tabacum. The sequence goes on from NC_134090.1 coordinate 74,194,913, forward strand.
ATTAGATCATAGAATCAAATAAAGTAACAAAATCATACTTGGAATTAAAACATGCTAGTCAAGCAAAGCATAGAGAATGAAATTACAAGGATTAGGGTATACCAGTTAAGTAAGAAAGCAAGTAAATATGCCACAGCAATTAAGTTTCAGAATAACTTTGGCCTTGGCTTTCAGCCGGCCAAACCAGAGACAATTAGCACAGAATCAGAATAAGAGAGCTTAAGTTTTTAGTGAGAGTATGAGAGTTCGAGTCTGTCCCAAAGGAAAAGAGGGGAAAGGGTTTAAATAGTATTCAATTAGGCAGACCAATAAGGGAATAAATCAAACATACACAAATAAGGAATGAAAAATATCTAGAATTAATTTGAAGTCGAATTCAATCAATTAGCACGACATAATAGCGTGTAATCGAGCAAGTACTACTTAGACTAAGGTAAGTATTATACAAAATCAATCAACAGTCAAATGCAAGATCGACTAAGGTAAGGAAATAAGGAGAACATGGTAAAAATAAGGAAACATCAGTACCATACAAGAAATGAAAGATTAGAATCTCACTAAAAGCTTTCAAAACCCTACTTTATTGGTAAACCATAAAATCAGCGGAGTGAAATAAGGCAAACAAGAGAATATTCAAAAGGCAAACCATAAAATCAACACAATATCACATAATGAACCTAGACAGGAGTTATTAAAGAAAACAAAAAATTTGAACCAAATCTGGTTGGATTAAAGATCTGAAAACCCCAACTAATTTTTAAAAGAAAAAAAATTAGTAATAAATAACTCCGAAGATCATAATAGGGGTGCATATAGATAGATTTATGAAAATATTACAGAGAATATTCAAAAAAAGGAAACTGTAACAGATCTTGAAAGATCTGAACCCTAACTTTAGGGTAAATGAAGAATCGGGAGAATCTCAGAGATTCACACCATAAGAGACGAAGAATGAACATAGAAGGAAATAAAATCAAAGTTAGAACTAGATTTGGTTCAAAGTGAAGGAGATCAGCTTGCTATATTAAGCAAGCTACTAGGTTATACCATAATCGAGTAGCCAGTAGCGAGATGAGACCGATAAGGTAAGAAAATCACTTAGGGATTCCAAATCTGGTTGGAATAAAAGGGGAATTGGAAGGGATTTAGGTGACGACACCTAGGGTTTGCATATAGAAAAGGATAGGTTGAGAGGGTTCAAGGGCGGCGGGTAAAGGAAAATGGGGTTAGGGTTTCTGGGTTGGTATAATTAAAAAGGGTTGGGGTATTAGGATCTTAAAGAGGAAATAGGTCGGGTTTTTAAATGGGTATGGGTTAATGGATATTGGGCTGGGGTAATGGGTAGTATAAAGGTCCGAAATTAATTAAGAAAAAAGGGCTAGATTTTAAGTACTCAATTAAATCAGTAAATAATTTATAAAAAATAATTAATAAAATAAAAAAATATAACTTGTGCAAGAAAATGATTTAAAATAATTACTTAATATTATAAAAATATAAAAAGTCATTTTTATGTAAATAATGTAATTATGCACATATATGGGCTATTATTGCAAAATGTCCAATTTTAGCCTAAGGATGAAAAAAATAAATATATATAAAATTTAAAGCTTAATAAGGATATAAATGATTAAAAATTAGATAATAAATTATTATAAAATTATTTGTGATGCAATTAATAATTATTTATATAAAAAACGCAGGAATAAATTGATTAGAAGCCTTTAAAAAATATAGAAAATAATGAAAAAAATACTTGGTGATGCTCATGCACTATTTTGAAGATATATTTGCATATTTAAAATATGTGAGAGAAAAATTGGATATCAACACCCTTCACATTAGAGGCTCCGTCTGTGAAAAGGGTCCATACCCCCCGATGATGTGCCCGATTTTAACAAGAGTTCCCTTTCAACTTCGGGTACGAGGGTTGTCCTGAAATCGGCCAGGAAGTCCACTAAGATTTGATACTTGATGGTCATTCAGGGTTGATACTCGATATCGTACTGAGTTCGATAGCCCATTTGGCCAATCGACCCGAAAGTTCGGGTTTGTGCAAAATATTGCGAAATGGGTAAGTGGTTAACACACATATGGGGTGACATTGAAAGTATGGTTTCAACTTTCTAGAAGTGCTTATTAGTGCAAGTACTAATTTCTCTAAGTGTGAATATCTAGTTTCTGCTTCCTCTAAGGTTCGACTTACATAGTAAAGGGGAAATTGCGTACATTGGTCTTCTCGAACTAGGACACCACTTACTGTGACTTCCGACACCGCCAAATATAAGTAGAGTTTCTCATCTGCCTTCGACGTGTGAAGCAATGGTGGGCTCGATAGGTATCATTTTAATTCCTCTAATGCTTGTTGACACTCCGGGGTCCAGGTGAAATCATTCTTCTTCTTGAGTAAAGAGAAAAATCTGTGGCTTCGATCCGATGACCTCGAGATAAATCGGCCTAAAGCAGTTATCCGCCCAGTTAGCCTCTATACGGATTTTACGCTATCCACAATGGTGATGTCTTTAATGGCCTTGATTTTATCGGGGTTGATTTCGATCCCCCAATTTGACACCATGAAGCCTAGGAACTTTTCGAGCCGACCCCGAAAGCACATTTCTCGGGGTTGAGTTTCATGCTATATTTCCTCAAAATCTCGAACGTTTCCTGTAAATGAGCCAAATGGTCCTTTGCGCGTATGGACTTAACTAGCATGTCATCAATATAAACTTCCATTGACTTACCTATTTGTTCTTCGAACATCTTATTTACTAGGCGTTGGTAAGTAGCTCTTGCATTTTTTAGCCTGAAGGGCATTACATTGTAACAATATGTTCCATGCTTGGTGATAAATGAGGTCTTCTCCTGGTCTTCCGGGTTCATCTGAATTTGATTGTACAAGGAATAGGCGTCGATAAAGGTAAGGATCTCGTGGCCAGTCATGGCATTGATCATGCGATCGATGTTAGGCAGTGGAAAAGAGTCTTGAGGGCATGCCTTGTTCAAATCCTTGTAATCTACACACATTCTAAGTTTGTTCCCTTCTTTAGGGACTACGACTATATTAGCTAACCATTCGGGGTATTTTACCTCCCGAATGAACTCTATTTTAAGAAGTTTAGTTACCTCGTCCTTTATGAATACATGTTTTACCTCGGACTGGGACCTTCTCTTTTGTTTCATCGATTTGAACCTGGGGACAAGGCTTAGCCAATGCGTTGTTACCTCCGTGGGGATCCCTGTCATATCTAAATGGGACCAAGCAAAAATAATCCATATTATCGATAAGAAATTGAATGAGCTTTTTCTTGAGATCAAGGGTTAACCCCATTCCCAGGTATACCTTTCGCTCGGCTAGGTACTCGATCAATATAACCTATTCTAGCTCCTCGACCATTGATTTGGTGGCATCGAATTCCTTCGAGGCTGGTGGTTGTGATTGCTATTTGGTTTCCTGTTTACCTTTGATGCTCGACCTTTTCGAGGTTGATAACGTTGATACTAGTATTACCTCGTCAACTACGAACATTTACTTTGCAGCATGTTGTTCCCCGTATACTGTTTTCACGCCGTCCGACATTAGAATTTAATTATTTGGTGAAGAGTCGAAGGAACTGCCCTCATGTTGTGGATCCAAGGCCTCCCGAGTAGGGCATTGTACCTCATATCGCCCTCGATCATGTGGAACTTGATATCTTGAATGTTTTCGGACACGTTCACTGGTAGAGTAATCTCGCCTTTAGTTGTTTCACTGTCTATGTTGAAAGCCATTTAAGACCCGAGTTGCTGGCACAATTTGATCTTGTAGGCCGAGTTGCTCCACGACCCTCGATCGGATGATATTCGCTGAACTACCTAGATCCACTAAAACACGCTTAACTTGAACTTTATTTAATAAGATAGAAACTACCAAAGCGTCAGTGTGTGGTTGAGAAACTCCCTCTACTTCTTCATCGTTGAATGATATGGGGCCCTCAAGCACATAATCTCGGGTCCGCTTCTCCCTAGTAATAGATACCTTTGTGTGTTTGAATACGGGCCTTTGTGTAACATTGACCCCGCCGACGATCATATGAATGACATGTTGTGGTTCCTCCTGTTCATTTTTCATGTTGGCATCTCTGTCTCTTAAATGATTCTTGGCTCGATCGCTAAGGAACTCTCGAAGGTGGACCTCATTGAATAGACGGGCTACCTCCTCCCTTAACTGCCTGTAATCCTCGGTCTTGTGACCATGCGTGCCATGATACTTGCACATCAAATTTGGGTTTCAGTTGGAAGGATCAGTTTGTATGGGTTTGGGCCACCTAGTATCTTTGATCCTTTCGATTGCCAAGACAATTCCTGATGCATCGACGCTAAAGGTATATTTTGATAACCGAGGTGCCTCTACGGTATTGGCGTGCTTATCAAAACCACTTTTGCTTATAAATCCCCGAGAATTTTATCCTCGATCATTTCTTCGATCATTCCGAGAGGGATTGCACCCCGAACCACTGTTTCTTCGATCTGCGATATATGGCTAATATCGTTCCCTATTCAACCTTATCTCCCTATCGATGTCCCTTGGGGCTTTAACCGCCAACCTATTTGGATGTACCAAACCAAAAGGGGCTCCTAATTGGTCGTCCTCAACCCTGATCTTCGATTGATATTGATTGTGCACATCTGCCCAGGTTACAGCTGGATACTCGACCAAGTTATGTTTCAATTGTCGTGATGCTATCGAACTCCGCTTGTTCAACCCTTGGGTGAAAGGTTGAACGGCCCAATCATCTGTGACTGGTGGCAACTCCATCCGTTCCATTTGAAATCAGGATACGAACTCCCTCAACATTTCATCATCCCTTTGTCTTATCTTAAAAATATCTGATTTCCTTGTTGCGACCTTTATGGCCCCGGCTTGCACCTTCACGAAGGCGTCTGCTAACATGGCAAATGAGTCGATGGAATTTGATGGAGTATTGTGATACCAAATCATTGCTCCCTTTGATAAAGTTTTCCCAAATTTTTTCAACAAAACTGACTCGATCTCATCATCATTTAAGTCATTCCCTTTAATCCCGCATGTGTATGAAATGATGTGTTCATTAGGATCGGTTGTCCCATTGTATTTAGGTATATCTGGCATATAGAACTTTTTAGGAATGGGCTTCGGAGCAGCACTCTAAGGAAAAGGCCTTTGCACCAAATTTTTCGCATCCAAACCTTTTAAGATCGGGGGTGCCTCCGGTATCTGATCAACTCGGGAGTTGTATGTTTCCACTTTTTATTATTATCTTCGATTTTCCTCTCTCCCAACTCGATTCTTTTGGTGAGCTCCTCGATCATCTTCATAATTGTAGGAGGATCAGTCCCTGATCCGTTATCATTTGATCTTTCTGGTACTGGCTCGGTACGGCGAGTGATCTCTGGTTCGACCACACTCGGAGTTCTATGTTGACTTTGAAGTTGAGCAATAATAGCCTGCTGAGCATGTAGCATTTCGAATATTACCTGGAGACTAACTCCCCCGTCTCCTACGCCCTGTGTTCCTTGGCCACTTGATCGGCCTTCCCCGCGTACACTCCCTTCGGGGTCTGTGCCTAAATCCACATTCAAAGAAATATGCGAACTGATATCGACTGGATCGGTACTTCCCCGAGGTTAGCCGGTGGCACCCCGGCTCCTGGAGCAATTACGTTATCATTTTCCCGTGAAATCCAAGACTATCATCACCATATACATGTACGTTTTATGAGTTTGACATGTTTTAACCTAAGAATAAAATTTCCTAACAAGAACAAATGTGAAAATAACCCGTGTTATCAGAATCAGCACTGAAACAATCACTATTATCCTTAGCCCCACGGTGGTGCCAAACTGTTTACGATAGAATCCGAGTAACAATTAGACCTATATTGTGGTTTTAAGAATATGTGATTTAATCTAATACCAATTGATAAACAAGGAATTAAATATATAAATTGAAGAATAAAATAAGTCAAACCAGTGCGCAAGCCAAATCTTGACCTCGAGCTATGACGACCTCGAGGTGGAATAGTAGGAATAGCAAGTTATAAAGCAACTCTGATGAACAATGAATAAAATAGCTAGAGAATAAAGTGTATGTATTATCTTATCAGTCAAAAACGTGTCTTACAAATGATGGGCTCCCCTTTATATAATAGGAGAGTCCTAAATAAGGTACACTTCTAATTACAGTAAGAAATCATAATTGACAGTTGTCTAACCGCCAAGGGTCAATCTATCTCGCAATTCACGTCGTGATCCTCAGGCCGTTGCGGTATCTAGCTCTTTATGTTACTGAACCATAATGGTATTATCTCGAGGTATGCTTTCTCCCGACCTCGGCAAATGATTTCGACCTCGAGACGTGGTATAACTTTTTCCATCGAAGAACGAAATCGGGTAGCCTCGATTTCCACCGTATACAGATAGTCCCCTCGTTTTTTAAAATAAAATAATAAGAAACGACTTGAATCTCGATTTTTCGGAGATCCTGATGGTGACGTCATCCCCGTGAAGTAAGCGATCGAGGTGACTGAAACGTCTCGTCGGTTCATTTTCCCAAAACATTAAATGCTTGCCAGTGACGGTCGGCCACTAGCGCCGCCGAACCGTCACTGTGTGCCTATAAATACAGGGCTTCTTATTTGAATCAAAGCCTTTGCTTCCTCCTTCAAACGTTCATGATCTCTTCCTCTCTTCATCTCTCTCTTTCATTATCTGTTGATCCCACTCTTTTAGCACCAAAAAATATCAAAGCTCCACCTCTTTCCGCTTCCTTCAACCTGAATCAATGGCGAAAACCTCTAAAACCGTTCCTCAAAAGGAGAAAGCTTCCTCCTCTTCTTCCCGACCGGCCGATGATAAAGCGACGGCCCTCCACGAGATTGTTCCTGGCCCATATGTTACAAAGAACGACTTTAAAGTCGAAAATCCCCCATCAATCTCCAGCCGATGCGAGCACGTATCGAAATATATTTGCTCGATAACGAAAAAACACCTCGAGTGAAGAGAGATTGTGGCTGGGCGACGAGGTCGTGATTACACGTAGAAATTAAAGGCAAGTACCCTACTCTAATTTTCTTCATAGTAAACAGAGGGGACGAGAGAAAGAAGTCTTATGAAGTCCAACAATGCATTGACTAATTTAGCCACGGAAGTCACAGTCCACTGACCGACCACTCAATCAGTGTACCGTTTGGGCTCAAAATATTATTGACGAGTCTTAGCCACCAAACCAATGACAATGTGCCACCTCTCTATACATGCTACGGCCATTTCCACCACCCTTCTCTCTGGCATTTGCATTTTCGGCCGAAATGTTTGAAATTTCACCATCCTATATCTTCTGCGTTAATTGACTGTGTGAATATATCTTTATGTGATTTTGTTGTCCTATGCTTTATATGAATTAATTTTTTTGGACACGGAATTGAACGTTTGAGTTTGCTCTGCTGGCTCAGATTTGTTGGGACAAACGATTGTGTTATCTCCCTTGCAATAAATTCAAATGCAAATTCAAAATTTTAAATTTAATTTGATGAGTTTAATATTTAAAATTTTCAGCACTAAATACAATTTTATTATCGAAAATATTAATTTCAATTGAACTCATAAACAAGAACCATCTGCCACTGCATCTAATAGCATACAATCATGCTAAGAAGAGTACTTCACTATAGTTTTACCATCTTACCCTTATACGTATTGCGGAAGCCAAATGTATATAGTGTGAATGAGTCACAACTACTATACCAAAAATTATGGCAGCCACTAATAAAACAATAATACAACAATAAAAAGAACACCAGAATTTACGAGGTTTGGCCAATTTTGCCTACTTCCTCGGACACAACCAATATTTTATTCCATTCCAAAAATACAAGTGAAATAATACTAAAGAGAGAAGATACAAATGTCTTAAGAAGATAAGAAGGCAAATGAGAGGTGTGTTTAAATCCTAAACATTAGGCCCCCTTTTATAGGGAGCAATTCTCCCCCAAATACAAGTCTCCCACCGATATGGGATGAAGACATATTCAACAAATCTCTACCTTGGCAAAATTCCACATCTTTAATTTTCTCTCAGTAACAAATTTTGGTTGTGTCATCATCTTCAATCTTCAGTGTTCAACAATGTTGATCAAATCCAAACAATGTTGAAACTTGACCGCAGTCACCACTTTTGTCAGCATATCAGCAGGATTCTCTGTAGTATGAATTTTCTTCACCGTGACTCCACCTTCTTCTATAATTTCTCGTACGAAATGATACCGAACATCAATGTGCTTCGTCCTTGCATGATAAACTTGGTTCTTCGCTAATTGAATAGCACTTTGACTATCACAAAAAATTGTGATACTTTTTTGTCCAATATCAAGCTCCTTTAGCAACCCCTGAAGCCAAATTGCCTCCTTCACAGCCTCTGTAATAGCCATGTACTCTGCCTCTGTTGTAGACAAAGCAGTTGTTGACTGCAAAGTGGACTTCCAACTAACTGGTGCTTTTGCAAAAGTAAACACATAACCAGTAGTTGATATTTGTTTGTCCAGATCACCCGCAACATATGAGTCACAATATCCAACTACAAATTGATTGCCTTCCTGCTCAAAAACTAACCCAACATCTATAGTATTATGAATATACCGTAGAATCTACTTCACAGCTTGCCAATGCTCCTTTCCTGGATTATGCATATATCTGCTAATAACTCCAACAGCTTGTGAAATGTCAGGTCTCGTACAGACCATTGCATACATCAAGCTACCAACAGCATTTGCGTATGGTACCTTTGACATATACCCTCGTCCAGCTTCATCTTTTGTCGACATAGTAATACTTAGCTTAAAATGGGGAGCAAGTGGAGTACTAACTGACTTAGTCTTCTCCTCTATACCAAAACGTTGTAGTACTCTTTTCAATTATTCTTTCTGAGATAAACAGAGTTTCTTTGAACATCTATCTTATTATCTCCATGCCAAGAATTTTCTTTGCCTCACCCAGATCCTTCATCTCGAACTCCTTCTTGAGTTGAATCTTCAACTTATCAATTTCTTCCGAATTCTTGGAAGCTATCAACATATCATCAATATATAGGAGAAGATATACAAAGGAACCATCTTCAAGCTTGCACAAATACACACAATGATCGTATTTGCTTCTCTTGTACCCTTGCCGCAACATAAACTTGTCAAATCGCTTGTACCATTGTCTAGAAGATTATTTCAATCCGTACAATGATTTTTCAAGTTTGCATACCATATTTCCTTTTCCAGCAACTTTGAATCCTTCTGGCTGAGTCATATAGATTTCCTCCTCCAAGTTTCCATGTAAAAATGCAGTTTTTACATCCATTTTAACTAGTTCCAAATCCAACTGTGCTATCAAAGCCAACATAATTCTAATTGAGGAATGTTTTACAACTGGAGAAAACACTTCATTGTAATCAATTCCCTCCTTTTGAGCATATCATTTGGCCACCAATCTTTCTTTGTAGCGACCATCTTCTTGGTTAGGAAATCCTTCTTTCTTTGCAAATACCCATTTACACCCAATTGCTTTCTTTCTCTTCGGGAGATTGGCCAATCTCTATGTATGATTCTGATGAAGGGATTGTATTTCATCATTCATGGCAATCCTCCACTTATCTTCTTCTGAACTTTGGACTGCGTCTTTATTAGTGGTAGGAACATCATCAGCTACAATTGAGGCGGCACAAGCAACTGTCTCTATAAGACAAACAAGTTTTGTTATTATCCTTTTTGGCCTGCTAGTTGCAATTGATTTAAGTTGTTGTTGAGGTTCCAGAGTTGGAATCTCCCTCTCTACTGGCTCTTCTTCTAGAGGATAATCTTCATTTGTTTCCTCCTCTGCTTCTTGTGTAGGAAAAATAAATTTTCCCTCAAACTCCACCTGTTTAGAAGAATCCTCATTTTGTTTGGTATCTTCTGTTACCTTATTTACCATAGCAGATTCATCAAAGGTAACATCCCTGCTGAATATTACTTTCTTTGTCATAGGACACCATAAGCGATATCCTTTGACTCCAGAAGTAATCCCCATAAAAATAACCTTCTTTTCCTTTGGATCCAATTTTGACGCCGTCACATGATAATATGCAGTTGAGTCAAACACGTGCAAAGAGTCATAATCTACAGCAGGCTTTCCATATCATTTTTCAAATGGTGTCTTGCCATCAATAGCAGCATATGGTAAGTGATTAATGAGGTGACATGCATATGTAATTGCCTCAGCCCAAATTTCTTTGTCCAAGCCAGTATTGGACAACATACTCCGTACCTTCTCCAGCAAGGTCCGGCTCATACGTTCTGCCACTCCATTCTATTGTGGTGTATGTCTGACAGTGAAGTGTCGGACGATGCTATCATTTTCACAGACCTTATTGAAATGATCATTTTTGTATTCACCTCCATTGTCCGTGCGAATACACTTGATCCTCCTACCTGTTTGATTCTCCACCATCGTCTTCTATTTGAGAAAAATTCTCAACACTTCATCTTTGTTATTTATTGTATACACCACACTCTTCGGGAAAAATCATCAACAAAGGTTACAAAATAGTGTTTCCCACCCAATGAAGGTATTTTGGAAGGACCCCAAACATCAGAGTGTACATAATCCAAAATACCTTTAGTATTATGGATCGTTGTACCAAATTTAACCCTTGTCTGTTTCCCTTTGACACAATGCTCGCAAAACTCTAAGTTGCAAGCCTTTACTCCTTTTAATAATCCTTGATCTAATAAAGTTCAAGGATTTTCCTCTAGCATGTCCCAAGCACATGTGCCATAGCCTGGTTGCTTCTGCCTCTTTTTCGTCACTGGATGTTACTGTCGCTGTCCCAAAACTGTACTACCGTGATAACGGTACATGTTATTATTCTTCTGGTTGTCCTTCATTACCACTAGTGCACCGGAGATTTTTTGCAATGATTTTGAACCCTTTTGATTCTAGGGCTCCCACAGAGATGAGATTTTTCTTCAAACTCGGTACATATCGAACATATGTTAATGTTTTGATCATTCCATCATGATTCCTTAATCGTATTGAACCAATGCCATATGAGGTAAGAGGGTTGTTATCCGCTGTGTGGACGACTCCATATTCTCCTTCTTGAAAATCCACAAACCAGTCCTTGTTGGGATACATATGATAGCTACAAGCCGAGTCCATCAACCATATGTCTGATGATGTTGATGGCTCGTTTGTAACTACTGAGAAGTCTGAATCATCACCATCAGCTACATTTGAATCCATAATGGCCTTTCCATTGTTATGTTTGGCCTTATTCTTCAACTTCGGACAGTCTTTCTTCTAGTGCCCCTTTTCTCGACAAAAGGCACATTCATCTTTGCTGGGTCTAGATCTTGACTTGGATCTTCCTTTCTTTATTCTCGTTTGATTTTGAGGACGACCCCTCACAACCAGTGCTTCTCTTTCTCCGCCCTTCTGCTTTTCTCCCTTTCTTTGTTCATAGCTGTACAAAGCCGAACAAACTTCTCTGAGAGAAATTTCGCCATTCCCATGGAGTAGATTAGTTTTAAGGTGCTCGTACTCATCAGAAAGTGACCCCAACAACATCAAGGCCAAGTCACCATCATCAAAAGTTACATCCATATTTTGCAAACCTGTGACCAACTTATTGAAACTGGTGATATGTTCATTCATCGTGGTACTAGGAACATAGGTGAAGCGAAATAGTCTCTTCTTCATGTACAATTTATTTTGACTATTTTACTTCAAAAATTTATCCTCCGGTGCTTTCCATAATTTACTTGCAAAAGTTTCCTTTGTGTATGGATATTTCTGCTCTGTAGCAAGGTAGGATCAAATGGTACCGCAAGCAACACGGTTGATAATTCTCCAATCTTCTTCTCCAATAACATCTGGTCTTTTTTCTTCAATTGGAAGATCTAGCCCTTGTTGAAAAAGAAAATCTAGAACCTCGCCTTGCCATATCCCAAAATGTCCTGACCCGTCAAAAATTTCTACCGCAAATTTCGCATTTGACACAATTCATGTCATAAGCGAAGATGCCAATAATGACGTATTGTTGACACTTGATGTAGATTCTTCTTGTTTATTGTCTCCCATCTTTGATACAGATATTATTTAATAGCTGACGACACAAATCAAGATTATTTCCTTTCTAGTGTGGAAGACCAGACTAAGCTGCAACCACAGAGCATACTCAGACAGAACCTTGACTCAGTTACCAAGATAAATCTTTTCTGATGTAGAAGATCAGACTATGCTGCAACCACAGAGCATACTTAGACAGTACCTTGGCTCTGATACCAATTGTTGCGGAAGCCAAATGTATATAGTGTGAATAAGTCACAACTACTATACCAAAAATTATGGTAGCCAGTAAATAATAAATAAGACAATAATACAACAATAAAAGGAACACCAGAATTTACGAGGTTCGGCCAATTTTGCCTACTTCCTCGGACACAACCAATATTTTACCACTCCAAAAATACAAGTGAAATAATACTAAAGAGAGAAGATACAAATGTCTTAAGAAGATAAGAAGTCAAATGAGAGGTGTGTTTAAATCCTAAACATTAGGCCTCCTTTTATAGGGTGCAATTCTCCCCCTAAAACAAGTCTCCCACCAATGTGGGATGAAGACATATTCAACAATACGTTCATACAAAATTCGATTCTCGAGAATTCTTTTATTTTTTCCTTTTTCTTGCGAAACCCCTTCACTCCTAAAAGAATTTTGTTCCTTAAAAATAATATATGCAGTGAATTGCTGCATAAACGAGATCCATTTGCCACTTATTTTGATTGTTTTTTCTAAAATATCAAGTCCATTACTCAAATGGTCACTCAACTATTTGAAATTATCTAATAAAGTTATATTTCTTTTGTTAGCGGAAACGTAAAAAAAATATAAGATTTAACATGGTTCAGATCAAAATAATCCTACGCCCACCAGAGAACAGTTGTCTTTTTATTATTAACAAAGGAAGGGGAGATTTCCCATTTACACTTAAGAGAATTTCTCTCTTAACTCTCTACTCACTACAATATATTGTATTATTTTTGGGATGGTTTCTACAAATGAAGGAGTGCATCTATTTATAGAGGTAAAGACCTCCTCTTGATGTCATTGATGACATCAAACTACCTCCTCTTGATGTCATGGGTGACATCAAAGGAGAAAGCTTCCTCCTAGCATCCACACCAACTCTTTCTACCAACTCTTCCAATTGGCATGCCATTGTTGACTAAACATAAACCAACACTTTCAATTTCCACCTTGGTTTGCGTTTCGAGCGTGCATGTGAACAATTCTGGCCAAAACTTCTAAGCTTACTAGGCAACCCCGTTGTAAGAAATAAGAAGAATTAAACCATTGTTGAACATATCACATCCACCTAACAACTATTCTCTTCGGAGTTGCATCAGTTGATGCACACCCCCGCCAAGTCCTTGCAGTGTGCAAACTTAGCGAGCGGGACTATCTTGGTCAACATGTTTGCAGCATTATCGTCTGTGATAACCTTCACGACCTTGATAGTTCCCTCTTCAACAACATCTCGAATAAAATTAAATCCGACATCAATGTATTTAGTACGCTCATGAAATCTCTGATTTTTCATTAGATGAATAGCACTCTGACAATCACATCTAAGAGTTGATTCCAGCTGAACCAAACTCAATTCCGCTACTAAACCTTTCAACCAGATAGCTTCCTTCACCGTCTCCGCTGCTGCCATGTATTCTGCTTCTGTCGTAGACAAAGCGACAATCAACTGCAGAGTCGACTTCCAACTAACGGCACTGTCAACGAGGGTAAAGATGTATCCAGTTGTGGGCCTTCTTCTGTCAAGATCTCTTGCATAATTAGAATCTACATAACCGAGAATTGAAATACCTCCACCACTTTTTCGAAAGGTCAGACCAACACCAAAAGCTCCTTTGAGATATCTCAATATCCACTTGACAGCTTCCCAATACCTCTTTCCTGGCTGGACATGTATCTACTTACCACACTTACAGATTGAGCAATATCTGGACGTGTACATACCATAGCATACATAATGCCACCAACTTCACTGGCATAAGGAATCTTTGACATATGCTCCACCTCATCCTCTGACTGAGGCATTTGTAACTCTTAAAGTTTAAAATGAGAAGCTAATGGTGTACTTACAGGTTTGCACGTATGCATATTTAATCTCTCGAGAACCCTTTCAATATACCTCTTCTGAGAAAGATGTACAACACTGTCTTCTCTTGAAATCTCCATACCAAGGATTTTCTTTGCAGCTCCTAAATCCTTTATGTCAAATTCCTTACTCAACAGTTTCTTCAAAGCATTTATCTTTGTAATGTTATTAGCAACAATAAGCATATCATCAACATACAACAGTAAATAAATTATTGAGTTACCAGACATCTTCTTGTGATACACACAGCTATCAAATACACTCCTTGAGAATTCATGTGTAGTCATGAATGTATCAAACCTCTTGTACCACTGTTTAGGGGATTGCTTCAAACCATACAAAGACTTCTTTAGTTGGCATACGTGATCTTCTTTTCACTCAGCTAGGAAACCTTTAGGCTGATCCATATAGATTGTCTCTTCTAGATCATCGTGTAAGAAAGCAATTTTGACATCAAGCTATTGAAGCTCCAAGTCAAATTGTGCAACCAATGCTAGTAGCACGCGAATTGAGTTATGTTTCATGACTGGAGAGAAAATCTCATTATAGTCAATTCCCTCCTTCTGACTGAAACCTTTTGCAACCAATCTCGCCTTGAACCTAGCATCTTCCACTTCAGGAATTCCCTCTTTTTTTCAGTAGACCCACTTGTATCCAACTGTCCTCTTCCCCTTTTGTCTTTTCACTAAGACCCATGTCTGATTCTTGTGAAGAGATTCCATCTCTTCAGTCATGGCTAACCGCCATTGTACATCATCCTTGCAAGAAGTTGCTTTAATATATGAGGAGGGCTCCAGATCCTTAATCTCTTCTTGTGCAGCTACGAACGCATATGCAATCAAGTTTGCCTGATCTATAAGGCGTTTCGGTTCTCGGGTTTTCCTCTTCTCCCTCCCCTTCGCAATTGTGTATTCCTTCCCCTTCGTAATTATGTATTCCCTCCCCTTCTCAATTGTGTATGGTTCATTGACAGCAAGTTCTTCAAGGTATATATCTTCTGACTCATCTTTAACTTGAATCTCTTGATCCTTTTCCTTGGCAAGCTCCACCGGAAGCTCCACCTGCTCATCGTTCTTGTTTCCTGAAAATTCCACGAAAACTTTACGGGGATCAAGTATAGAGGATTCATCGAAGGTGACATCTCTACTAACTATAAATTTGAGTAAAGACAAACACCAAAGTTTGTACCTTTTTACTCCATCTACATACCCTACGAATATGGCCTTCTTAGCCCTTGGTTCAAGCTTTCCTTCATTAACGTGATAATAAGCTGGACACCCAAATACTTGTAAGTATGAATAGTTAGAGGGTTCACCTGACCATACCTCATTCGGAGTCTTAAAGTCAATTGCCGATGCTGGAGATCGATTGACAATATGAGCAGCAGTGTGAACTGCTTCAGCCCAAAATACTTTGGACATTTTGGCTTGTAGGAGCATACAACGAGCCTTTTCAAGAAGAGTTCTGTTCATTCTCTCGGCAACTCCATTCTGTTGTGGGGTATGCCTGACAGTCCTATGTCTTGAGATCCCGTGAACCTTGCAGAATTCATTAAACTCTTCATTGCAAAACTCCAAGCTATTGTCTGTGCGAAGATACTTGATTTTCCGCTCCATTTGATTTTCAACCAAAATCTTCCACTCTTTAAATGCTTCAAAATCATCACTTTTTGCCTTCAAAAAATGCACCCAAACCTTTCGTGAGAAATCATCAATAAAAGTGAGAAGATACCTTTTTCTACCCTTCGATGGAAGTTTAGAGGGACTCCATAAATCTGAATGGATGTAGTCTAGCACTCCTCTTGTATTGTGTTTGCCAGTGCTGAAGCTGACCTTCTTCTGCTTCCCTAGAACGGAATGCTCACAGAAGTCAAGTGTGTTGATCTTCTCACCTTCCAAAATGTTACGATTGCTCAACATCTCCAGTCCACATGCGCTCATATGACCCAGTCTCATGTGCCATAGTCTTGCCTTGTCATCATTAGATAATTGCACTGTAGATGCATTTGCAGAGCCAACAATGGTGCTTCCAGCCAATGTGTAAAGTCCATTCTGCAGCTTGCCTTTCATCATGACTAAAGAACCTTAAGTCACCTTTATAGTTCATGCTTCGCTCATGTACCTGTAGCCATGTTCATCTAGAGTACTCAAGGAGATCAAATTCTTCTTCAGATCAGGAACATGACGGACTTGTGTAATAGTCCTCACGACTCCATCATGGCAACAAACCCGAACTGAGCCAATACCAACTATTGCACGAGTTGCATTATTGCCCATTACTACAGTTCCTTCACTTTTCTCATAGCTGCTAAACCAGTCTTTTCGGAACGTCATATGCAGAGTACAAGCAGAGTCTAACACCCATTTGTTTCCATAACTACTATTATTATTACACGATGTTGTTAGTACATAATCATTATCAAAATCATGTACCTGTTCAACTGTAGATGCACTCGCCTTTTCTTTGGACTTTGACATTGGGCAATCTCGTTCAAAGTGCCCCTTCTTGACACAACCCCAACACTTTGTATTCTTCTTGTTCACACGAGACTTTGATTTGTGCTTTGATTTGCTCTTTCTCTGTTGGCTAGTCAGGCCTCAAACAAAGAGCCCACTTGCCTGGTCATCTCTATCTCCTTCAATGTGCTTCCGCACATCTCTAGAGTTAAGTGCCTGCCGCACTTGCTCAAGCTTGATAGGCTCCTTGCTATACATCATTGAATTATTAATATCACGATATCCTGAAGTCAATGAAAATAGCAAAGCACATGCAAGCGTCTCTTCCTTCCTTTTAATTCCTGCAATCTGCAAGTCCATGATAAGTTTATTGAACGCATCTAAATGATCTTGTAACGAAGTACCTGACCCCATCTTAAATGTGTGAAGACGTCGTTGTAACAACATTCTTGTTGTCACTGATCGGTCTTGGTATAGCCCTTCTAGCTTTTCCCATAACTGTTTGGCCGTCTCTTCAGTACCCGTACTCACTTCACAAAGCACGTTAGGTGCAAGGGATAGTTGGATTGCACTCAATGCATCCCCTTCAATCTTCTCCTTGTCGGGAGCTGATATATCCTTAAGATACTTTCCGTCAATAGCATGGATTAAACCTTCCCTCTGCAGTAACGCCATCATCTGGATCTTCTAGATATTGAAGTTGTTGCGTCCACTAAATCTATGAATTTCAAACTTCATGGAACTCATCTTTGCTTGTTCTTCCTCCTTGGATCATTAAAGAATCATGTCGCCCTGATAGCAATTGTTAGCGGAAACGTAAAAGAAAGAACACAATATTTAACGTGGTTCGGATCAAAATAATCCTACGTCCACCAGAGAACAGTTGCCTTTTTATTATTAGTAAAGGAAGGGGAGATTTCCCAATTACACTTAAGAGAATTTCTCTCTTAACTCTCTACTCACTACAATGTATTGTATTATTTTTGGGATAGTTTCTACAAATGAAGGAGTGCATCTATTTATAGAGGTAAAGACCTCCTCTTGATGTCATTGGTGACATCAAACTACCTTCTCTTGATGTCATGGGTGACATCAAAGGAGGAAGTTTCCTCATAGCTTCCACACCAACTCTTTCCACCAACTCTTCCAATTGGCATGTCATTGTTGACTAAACATAAACTAACACTTTTGTTACGCCACGCAATATTATGGCGATATCACATTTCGTAGTATTAAGTTACAACGATGTTGCACCCTGAAGTATTGTACGTAGAATTTGTTGTAAGGTAATTGACATCAGTCCAGGTATAAGATTATTTGGAGATTATAAGGATTATGCTATTTCACAAGTGATTAGTAAATTCGTGAAGGTGAGAGAGGAAGCAAGTCGAAGAAAATGAATTTCGTTGAAATTTGGCATTTTGGGATAAAATATGACCCGAGCTAAAATACCTGATATTTATAGACTAGTACCATACAAAGTACCACATGGCCATGATAGTAAGGTGTATAAGGCATGTTAAAAGTGGGTAATATTTTAAGTAATTTGAGATAATTCTTAATTACGTGGGTAATTAGTTAATTATTAATTTAATGGAAGATTAACCATGCAATTAAGGATTTGTGGATAATTGTAGGCGGGGACAAAAACCCCTCCCCCACGTGGCATTAAGTAAAGGGGGATTGGAGATGACTTGACTTTGGGCAATTTATTATGATGACACATGGAAAGAGAAATATTAATAGCTATCCCTATACTTGTCTTGAAATTATAACAAATTCATTTGGTAAGTGGGTTCACAAAATGCCAAGCCAAGAATTCTTATCTTGAATGAATTTCAAGACTCCACTTCGTAAGTGGCTTATACAGATACAATCTAAGAATTCTTATCTTGAATGAAATTCAAGAACCCACTTCGTAAGTTGGTTATACAAATACAAGCCAAGGACAATTATCTTGAATGATTACTAAAGTTCATTCGGCAAATGAATTATATAGAATATAAAGTCAAGGACGACAGTCACTCCATATTATAATAACAACGGGATTTTTCGATTTTAAGGAAGTATGGTGTAATCCTTTTCAAGAATATCACATGGATTTTTCCTTATTCCAGGTATGTTAAGGCTATCCCTTTTTTTTTGGCATGATCCATACGATACGAACGAAATGTGCAAATGCATAAATTCCATGAATGACTCTATTCATAGAAGCATTAGAGATATCTATATTCTGGAATTTCCGTGTGTCATAATATTTTATAATCTGTTCCTGGGTCTCAGAAGAAAAAAATACAAAAGTTGAAAAGAGTTTACTTTATGATATTACTCAAAGACAAGATGGTCTTATGAAGCTCCGAAGATTTTATTTCGTATTTTTCATGAATTTCATACATGTACATTGGCCCATGACCAGATGGCGTTATATACGCGTATATATATAAATATATGTATATGGGATATGGGAAAAGGTTACGGCGTTATATACGCACCACTACCTGATCAGCTGGTATATTATGATGATGTTGCCCATAGTGGCTGAAATATGATTCAAACGGCGTTATATACGCATATATAGGTAAATATGATTCAAATGGCATTATATACGCGTATATATGTATGTATATATATGTATATAGGATGTGGAAAAGGTTATGGAGTTATATACGCACCACCACCTGATCAGCTGGTATACGATAATGATTTTTCCCACAGTGGCCGATATGATATGATGGGATGCCCTCAGAGGTTGATGATGTTATGAAACATGTACCGATGCATGACATGACATTCATACGCATATGCATGACGCTAAAAGTAATTTATGATTTACAAAGTTATTCAGACTTACAGGTTGAGTCATGTACTCTATATTTCTTCCATGTCTCTTATGTACTTATTTATGTGCCTTACATACTCGGTACATTATTCGTACTGACGTCCCTTTTGCCTGGGGACGCTGCGTTTCATGCCCGCAGGTCCCGATAGACAGGTCGAGAGCCCTCCAAGTAGGCTATCTGCTCAGCGGATGATGTTGGTGCGCTCCATTTGCTTCGGAGTTGCTTGTTTGGTTAGTATGATTTAGACGTGTATTATTTGGTATGGCGGGACTCTGTCCTGACCCTTATAAGATTTATGTATTCTTAGAGGCTTGTAGACATATGTCGTTTACGTGAAAGATTATACGGCCTTATCGGCCTATGTTTTGAGTTTATAAATGATTATATTGGTCTATTAGGCCCGTATGTCACGTGTATATGATGATGTAATAAGAAAGATACGTCACATTGGTACTCGGTCGAGTAAGGTACCGGGTGCCCGTCACGGCCCATCAGTTTGGGTCGTGACAGAAGTGGTATCAGAGCAGTTCTGTCCTAGGGAGTCTACAAGCCATGTCTAGTAGAGTCTTGTTTATGGGTGTGTTGTGCACCACACTTATAAGCAGGAGGCTACAGGGCATTTGGGACTGTCACTCTTTCTTCTTACTCTAGATCGTGTTGTAGAGCTCACTTATAAGAATTCAAGTCCCGAACTTCTATTCGTAATAAAACGATGCCTAAATTCAGAAAGACGATTGATAAGGGATACAACTGTGGGATTATTGATTTAAAGGAACTCGATTTTGCATTTTGCTTATGATAAGTAAATGTTAGGTCTTTAGCAAATCATGGGTGTACTGAAAGGTGTAAGCCTCTTGATAAGGGACCTTAAGGAAAGAATATTTATCCACCTTTATGGTAAAAGATAATGCTTTTAAGAGGTAAAAGAAGCAAGGTGAAAAGGGTACGAGGCGCCCAGTTAATGAAGATTATCGGTATTACAGTTCCGGTAGAAAAATATAAGCATTAAGAGTTACCCTCAACAGCAACAGAGATATGTACAATTGGCCGTACCTATCTCAGTTAAGCCATATAGGGGCTAACAGGTGTAGTTTAAGAAAAGGACGGAACATCAGGACTTAGCTGGGGTTAGAGTAAACCAAAATGGTGAATGGATTATTTGTGTTAGTTGACATTTCCAAAGGATATTGCAAGTGTGCTAGTAGATCTCCTCGTGAGACACCTAGATGGTGCCCCCTAAAATATTAAAGCTAGATATGAGCACTGGAAGCCTTAAAGGGATAAATATTACTTTAGTATGGCTCCCATACCTAGTAGAACGAGAATGTTTGGCAACCCGAAGAGCCAATGGATGAAGCAAGGGGAGCTAAAAGCAAAAGAATGTCATGTTGAAATTTTTCAAAAGAAAGTGATCGGTAGAAATATTAGCAGAGTAATGAGAAGAGAGATAAGGAAGAATTATGAGTAAGATGTGACACATGGATGACAATGGTAAAGTGTCACACAACCTATAGTAAAATGAAGAAAGAGACGAAAAGTGATGGGCCTTAAGACAATAAAAGAGTATAGGCCATACAGTCATATCCTCATTTCGGGAAATGAGTTCGCGACTCTAACGTGATTAACAACAGGAAAAGCTAGACCCTAGAGTAATAGAAATCAGTATGGACTGGTAAACAAGATAAACTAAATATGAATTATGGACTGAATGATTGGAAAGTACTCAGCATCATGGGAATTTCATATTTCGTTCTGGAGGTAACAGAATAGACAACAGAAGAAGATCCATGAGAAACTCAAAGAATGGTTATTCAGGAATACGCTTCCCTAGAGCAAGCAATGTGAGAAAAATTAAGCTTAAGAGACTGTATGTGTCAGTTACGCTAAGTGTCACCCTCGCGAGTAATGGAATTTGTCATCCTTGGTACAGAAGAATTGCCGCAAGGCAAGTAAGGATCATTGATGTTGAGAAACGACGCCAAAGATGAAGAGGTAATACATCTATAGGTAGATCCTCGTGGCTTCAACTTTTAGTACTCCCCTAAAGAGGGGAATATAGAGTGATGTGGTGTTAAGTCAGAATTAAGTGGTTCCATATAGGCTACGATAGGCTACGATGAAGAGGTAAAGGAAGAATGCAATAAAAATAAGAAAGGGATGAGATTGCACTATTCAAAGCCTACAGATAGGCTACGATCCCAGAACATTATGAAAACACGACGTCAAGGAGAAAAAGTGAGGCGTTCCTGCCCGGAATGTTATGGATAAATAAGGAGCCAACACGAGACGTAAGTTAAGACAAAGGAAATAACCCAAGAAAGATTATGTGAAATATTTATATGAGAATGGGCCAACGAGTAGTTAGTAGTTGATTAAGGAAGAGCGTAGTTACGGTAAAACAGGAGGTTACAGACGAATCAACAGATCGTGTAAGATAAACATACTAAGACCCAATATAGTGAATTCATCTTCGCAATAATGTTATTATACTTGAAATATATTCAGATAGGAGTCAGGGTAGTTAAAGGTATCATATGAATGTTACAGGAATAAAAGAGAGTGCCACTGGGGAGACAGTCAAAATATCAGTTCAGAAGCAACCCTACAAGCACAACAGCACGTAGGTAAGCAACTACGGATAATTATAGGCAAGGAAGGACATCAAAAGGTCCATAATAAGCTCACAACTTTACATGAATCAAGGTTGCTACCTAAATACTATAATGAAAGACTAGCTCAGGAAATAAGGAAGAAGGCTTCAACCTAAGCACAACGACCTAAAAAGGAAAAGGTCGTGTAACAATAGTCTCACAACAACATTGTAAGCACTCTAAAGGAAAGTGGCCCCTACCGTGGCTAATGAACGGGGAGAAAGATCGAAGATAATATTCGAGACTATATGAGTTGCACAAAAATTCTGGCATGTGTGGGAACTAGGATGAGTTATGTATGCATTCAACAAGGGGCAGAAAAACCAGGAAAAGTAATTGCACACGTTTAAAGAAAGCTGAGATGGAATGAAAGGAATCATTCTATCAATGATCCAGAGTTAGTACGTTAAGGATGCACTCAAGATTTTGGAGCACTATACTTGTTGACAATCATACAACCATAGAAGACTCCGGTATAAGTTAAAAAAAAAAAGAATTGAGCCTAGGGCATAGACAAAGGATTGAATTGTTAGAAGATTGTATCATGGATATTCCATAACGCCCATGAAAGGCTAAGGTAATAACTGATACCATGAGCCACAGATCGGAACATAGCTTAAGCCTACATAAAGGCTAATCGGAAGGAAGAGAAAGCTAAAGAATTACATCACCCAAGTAAATAAAGAGTGTGATTATTGGACCTAGAAAAATTATAGAAGTTGTGTTTGAGAACATGAAAGAATCACTCTTAATATCAGATGTTCAAGAGAAATAACATAACAACCATAATCTATAATGGCTCTACAAGAAAGCCAGTTAAGAAGAAGTACCAGCCTTATAAGAAGTCAGTAAAAGCTCCCATCAGATTGTGTATGTAGAATAGAACTTCAAGTTATGGATGTGAATTACACCTAGGTGGAAGCCAGGTCAGGAAAAAGATAGGAGATACGATGCGAAATTTTAAGGTATGTAAGGTAAAGGTGAATAACGTACGAGATACTCAAAGGTAGAAGATCGTGAATAATCCATACTTCGGATAGAAGGCTATAAGCACGGGGATCCAATAACCAGGAGTGATAGCGGCAACGTTGACGACAAGTCTTCCAACCTATGGTTTCTAAATACTGACAGATCTAGTTAAGAAAGTAAAGAATAATTAGAGACGATGTGATGTCTCGCTTGATGTTCTAAAATAACACAAGGAAATTCAAGCAAGTTGAAGGAAGATTATGAGTAGTATAAATAGATATGTATAGGTCGCAAGCTAAAGTATTGTAAAGCGATAAAGTTTTATGATAGGATGTAAGAACGAGAAAAGGCGAGTGAAAAGGTGACGAGAATGGATTATTATTCAGGATTAGGCCCATGAAAACAAGGGAGCTAATGGATTCTCTATGTTATACAAAGCTCACTATAGCCTTAATAAACTCAAATGAGTCTATGATTAATAGCATTTAGAAGGAATGAAATGTTGACTTGGTAATAAAATGAGGATATAATTGTGATAGATAAAGGATGACGTTTGGGCCTTCGATTTAGTAATTTCAAAAAAAAAGGAATTCATGAATTGTACATGATTAAAATACCTACGCAAGGTAAATCACTTTGGGATGCCATGAGATATGGTTATGAAAGCAGGGTATCGCCCCAGGTGGATCAATCTAATCATTTCAAATGTTTTCCGATAAAACGTGAATCCTAGCAGGAATATTACATAAAAGGTTAGTTATTAGGGGTGGATTATGGATCAAAACTGAGGTGAATCAACAATATATGGACATAAGTCACAAAGTATGAGATGAGGTCAAGTCGTCATTCTAAAGATGAACAGTAAGGAGGAAGAATTAAAGGACATAAATTTATACATATGGAATAAGCAATGAGAGTAAGCTGAGATTTGGTAGCAGACCTCAGCAACCATAAATTAAAGTAAGAGTTATGGCAGTAAATTCATACGGATGGCTAAACGGACCTATGCGATGAGATAAATATTCGTGAATTCAATAAAGTACTGAGCAAAGAACTTCAGTATACTCATAGGCTCCCAAAGGGACATCTTATCAAGCTCTACATATGAAGCCTAGAGATTGGGCACGCTTACAAGGTTAAAATTGTACAGGCTGCATGATGAAAGGTAGCAACAGTTATGATATTGAAAGGATTCCGACTACAAGTTGTGGTATGAGAAGGAGGTCTAAGGGGGGAATGCTCTGGACTTTGGACTCATTCATAGAATAGTCACCTAGGTAGCAAGGGAAGTTCTAAAGTATTCGGGAGATATAAGTTATGAAAATAATAAGAGCATTAGTCAACATTCGAGGACGAATGTTCCAAAGGGGGAATAATGTTACGCCCCGCAATATTACGGCGATATCACATTTCGCAGTATTAAGTTACGACGATGTTGCACCCTGAAGTATTGTACGTAGAATTTGTTGTAAGGTAATTGACATCAGTCCAGGTATAAGATTATTTGGAGATTATAAGGATTATGCTATTTCACAAGTGATTAGTAAATTCGTGAAGGTGAGAGAGGAAGCAAGTCGAAGAAAATGAATTTCGTTGAAATTTGGCATTTTGGGATAAAATATGACCCGAGCTAAAATACCCGGTATTTATAGACTAGTACCATATAAAGTACCACATGGCCATGATAGTAAGGTGTATAAGGCATGTTAAAAATGGGTAATATTTTAAGTAATTTGAGATAATTTTTAATTACGTGAGTAATTGATTAATTATTAATTTAATGGAAGATTAACCATGCAATTAAGGATTTGTGGATAATTGTAGGCGGGGACAAAAACCCCTCCCCCACGTGGCATTAAGTAAAGGGGGATTGGAGATGACTTGACTTTGGGCAATTTATTAAGATGACACATGAAAAGAGAAAGATTAATAGCTATCCCTCTACTTGTCTTGAAATTATAACAAATTCATTTGGTAAGTGGGTTCACAAAATGCCAAGCCAAGAATTCTTATCTTGAATGAATTTCAAGACTCCACTTCGTAAGTGGCTTATACAGATACAATCTAAGAATTCTTATCTTGAATGAAATTCAAGAACCCACTTCATAAGTTGGTTATACAAATGCAAGCCAAGGACAATTATCTTGAATGATTACTAAAGTTCATTCGGCAAATGAATTATATAGAATATAAAGTCAAGGACGACAGTCACTCCATATTATAGCAACGGGATTTTTCGATTCTAATGGAGTATGGTGTAATCCTTTTCAAGAATATCACATGGATTTTTCCTTATTCCAGGTATGTTAAGGCTATTCCTTATTTTTTTTGGCATGATCCATACGATACGAACGAAATGTGCAAATGCACAAATTCCATGAATGAATCTATTCATAGAAGTATTAGAGATTTCTATATTCTTGAATTTTCGTGTGTCATAATATTTTATCATCTGTTCATGGGTCTCAGAAGAAAAAAATACGAAAGTTGAAAAGAGTTTACTTTGTGATATTACTCAAAGGCAAGATGGTCTTATGAAGCTCTGAAAGATTTTATTACGTATTTTTCATGCATTTCATACATGTACATTGACCCATGACCAGATGGCGTTATATACGCGTATATATGTAAATATATGTATATGGGATATGAGAAAAGGTTACGGCGTTATATACGCACCACCACCTGATCAGCTAGTATATGTTGATGATGTTGCCCATAGTGGCTGAAATATGATTCAAACGGCGTTATATACGCGTATATATGTATGTATATGGGATATGGGAAAGGTTATGTGTATGTATGTATATATATATATGGGATGTGGAAAAGGTTATGGCGTTATATACGCACCACCACCTGATCAGCTGGTATACAATGATGATTTTGCCCACCGTGGCCGATATGATATGATGGGATGCCCTCAGAGGCTGATGATGTTATGAAACATGTACCGATGCACGACATGACATTCATACGCATATGCATGAAGCTAAAAGTAATTTATGATTTACAAAGTTATTCAGACTTACAGGTTGAGTCATGTACTCTATATTTCTTCCATGTCTCTTATGTACTTATTTATGTGCCTTACATACTCGGTACATTATTCGTACTGACGTCCCTTTTGCCTGGGGACGTTACGTTTCATGCCCGCAGGTCCCGATAGACAGGTCGAGAGCCCTCCAAGTAGGCTATCTGCTCAGGGGATGATGTTGGTGCGCTCCATTTGCTTCGGAGTTGCTTGTTTGGTTAGTGTGATTTAGACGTGTATTGTTTAATATGGCGGGACTCTGTCCTGACCCTTATGACATTTATGTATTCTTAGAGGCTTGTAGATATATGTCGTTTACGTGAAAGATTATACGGCTTTATCGGCCTATATTTTGAGTTTATAAATGATTATGTTGGCCTATTAGGCCCGTATGTCACTTGTATATGATGATGTAATAAGAAAGATACGTCACGTTGGTACTCGGTCGAGTAAGGTACCGGGTGCCCGTCACGGCCCATCGGTTTGGGTCGTGACAACTTTCATCTTTCGTTTGTAATGGAAAAATCACTAAACCATGGATATAATCAGAAGGTCACTCGACCATCTTTGTCAAACTTTTGATGGAACTCAAGAACTTCTTCACCCAAAATATTTCTTGAGAAAGAAACCCCATCCTCGTTAAAAATTCAAATAGTCTGTAAATTTCAAAAAAAAAAAAAAAAAAAAACAAATAGTCCCTAAAGTTCAAAACTTCCAAAAACTGTACGCTCGAAAGCTAAACATTTTATTCCCTAATTCTCATACTAGTCCATTCTGTAATATTTCGATAATGTCCACCCAAGAATAGTGTCGAGAGAACACTACAGTTCAAAGGAAGTCCCAAACAATTAGCGTAACGTCAAATCAAACAACCCATTGAATTGGGATGTCAAAGAAAAGAAATTTTCATAAATCACTATCTTTTAGTAGTAATTAGTCATCTATAGATATCATTTGCTATATTATGGATTATAGATATCTTTTTTGTGGTTATAAGTTATATTTGATGTATTTAAGTTATTGTATTCATGAATACAGTAGCAAAAATAGGCGTGAAACAGGGAAGTCCAACTAATCAGTTGTTGTATTCGAGTGTATTCGACTGTATTCATGGAGTGAAACATGTTACAGTTGGACAGATTATTGTATTCGACTGTATTCACGGCGTGAAATAGGGGATTACACTATTTTTAAAACGGAAAGTGAATTAATTAACATAATGGACTCCTGATACAACTCAACAAGCTCAATTATAACACACAAATTTTGTATTTTCAGTTATAAAAAAAATTCTCAACCGAAAAATACCCCAAAAATATAGCAATCTTCAGAGAAATTATATAATACATCTGAATACATAAATTATATATTAATTAAAAAAAATATATGAACACATTCATGACATATAGCGAGACAGTGAATACAATGAAACACATAGAATACAGCGGGATACCTTGAAATACAGTGAGAAAAAAAGACAGTGAATACAATGAAATACATTGAAATACATTGAGAAAAAAAGACAGTGAATACAATGAAATACATGAAATACAACGAGATACATTGAATTACAATGGAAAAAAAGACAATGAATATAATGAAATACATGAAAATACAACGTGATACGTTGAAAAAACATTAAAATATATTAATAAAAAATCAAGTTGCTCAGCCCCAAACTCCGTCGTTTTTGTTCAAGAACAAACCCTAATTTCCAGCGAATTCGTCGTCGAGCAAAAACCCTAAATCTCACTGTCCACACGCCGCCGTCGATCGGAGGCTTCATCTCCTTTGGATTTAATTTCGGTTGCAAAAATTACTAATACTGCTTGGGGACCCGTGACCGTCTTGTCAGAGGAGACATCCATAGCCGCACGACCATTTTTCTTATTCTTGTTTCTGTTCTTCGCCATAGCTATGCAAACAGGGAGACGTAAGGATTTCTTCTGCAATTGTAATTGCAACGGAAGGGTTTAGGGTTTAATCCTTTCTCCGCAAATAACTAGATTAGATTGTTTAGTTTGGTTGATAAATTGATCCTTAAGTTAATGGCGATGGTGGGTGAAGGAATTGGAGAGCTCTTTATGAGAAATCTGAGGCAAAAGTTGTATCAAAGTAGAGAGAGAAAGAAAATATTGTAACTGGATAGCGTATTTAGTGGCTTAGGAGTAGGAGGTAACCAAAATTAGATATTTTTCTATAAACATTAAAAGGTATCTATAGAATATAATTTTTTAAATGATATTTATTTAAAATGAATAAGGTGTTAATCTTTGCTATAGGTGGTAAAAATTCATTGCAAGAATCATTTGAGAATTGGGTAAAATTATCTTACTAATAAATGTGGCAGAATAAAGGTGTTGAAAACCATATCTATTCTTTTCACCATTTAATTTGTTTCATTGAATGTGGTCCACAAAGACAGGCTTCTCAGCTATTACTGGACCACTCTATGTTAAGGTGACTCATGGCCAACAAGCATAAAAATTTGTACTATTTACTCTCAATAATATATTTTTGCCTTTCATATAAAACTTCATCGGGCCTTTCATAGAGGTCTTCGGTAGTGTTTAACACGTTTAAAACTCTTCAACACTCTGTAAGACTAGGGGCGAGTTAGCATTTGAGTTGCCGGTTCTGTCAAACTTAATAATTTTTATTCAAATCCACATTTATTTTAAAAAACTGCTCAACTCAATAAAGTAAACGGCTAGTAGATTAAGACAATTATATCAAAGTAGGTTTAATATAAATATATTTTTCAACTCAAGCAGAATATTTACGACAAAAACTTGTTTGATTTAACTGGATTATGTTTTAAATTGTATTCGCTTGGATGGTAAAATAAAAGTTTATTATATTTATTTGAGCGTCAAATTTGTAATGAGTGATACAAAATCACGACATGTTGAAACATATTATAAAGAGCAAGTAAATATAAGTCAGTATAACTGAATTATAATTAATAATTTAAATAAGAAAATGGTTTATATATGTATAATTTTTCTTAATTTTGTATTTCTAAATACTAGGATTTCCTACACAAGTCAAATGAGAAAAAAAATTAGTTGATTTCAAAGTCCTAAAAATTAAAAAATTTATTTAGTTACAATTTTATCCAATATAAAATCTATTTTTAAAGTAAAAAGTGCGAACAATATTTCACTAAGGGGCTTCGTGTTTTTAGTATACGTGTTGCACGCATATTTTTTGTTTATCAATAAAAAGTATACAAAATATAGAATAAAAAAAATATGGTGTAAAAATAATTGATATCGAGATAGATGCAACACTTATTTAAAGTAATTGCACATCTTCTGAACTTGCGAAAACGAAGATTTTAAGTGAGTAAATTATACTATTTGTAATTAAGATATTTTATTATTTGAGACAACGATATGTTATGTTGTTATATCTGACCTACTATCTATTTGTAGACGATGTTATTGATGCATATTCCTTTTTGTACTCCGTCATGAACAAAATTCTTATCGTTAACATTAATATTTTTCTTGAAAGTGCAACATATAATTGTCCGTGTGAGAAAACGTATTGCGGCACGTATAATTCAACATTAGGTATGCTTTTGTCAAATCCAACAATAAGTGTTGTTTGTCCTTGTACTTTATTTGTTATTATCGAAAAACATATTTTTATAAAAAAATATTTTTAATGAATTTGAAAAGGTATTCTTTATTTTTTTGGAGGCAAAGTTGAATTTTGGGGATAAATACATACTCCAAAACCTAAAAGATGTATGAAAGTGGTAAAAATTTTACCAAAAAAATATCCTAAAAATCAGAAGGAAGTGAAAGTGCTCGAAACATTTTTTATTTTTTTTACGATTTTTTCATGTGTTAAAAAAAGCAAACAAAAAAGATCGGTAAACCTAAAAGGACTTTTTTTTTTTGGACGTAAAAAGAATTGAATAAAGTGCTCAAAAAAACTAAAGCTCCCAATACAAAAGGAGTTCAAAGTGTGCAAACAATTTTTTTTAAAGCACTTAACAAAATACTGTGATTTTCCTTTGTTATTATTTTCTTATTCTATAGATTTATTATATTACATAATTCAAATAGAGAAGAATTTAATGGCCAAAATCTAATTGATTTCAAATTCCTAAATATTTGAAAAACATTAAATGACTATTCCTATTCTTAAATATTAAAAAAATGACTATTTTGCCTAGTATGAAATATAATTTTAAAAGGTATAAAAGACGAACGACATTTCGCTAAGAACCTTCGTACTTTTAATATAGTAATAGATTAATACTCCCTCCTGTCCACATTAAGTGACACACGCCCATTAAGAAAATACTAAATTGTGTACAAAAATACCTAATATGACTAAACTACCCTTAATTAAATATTTAATGTGAGGAATAAGAAAACTTTTTAGGGATATGTACATAAGGGTAATTTTGTAAAAACAAATTGAATTCTTTCTTGAGTATATAAATGGACACTTATTTTAGATCAAAACAAAAAAGCAAATTGGTCACTTATTGTTGATAGGATGGAGTACTACTATTAGTACATAAATCTATAATCTTGGGTGTGTTTGGTATGAAGGAAATTTTCCCATGTTTGATTGGCTTAAATATTTTCCTTATCAACTCATTTTCTTCCAAGAGAAAACATTTTTCAAAACTTCCTCTCAACCTTCCCTAACCCACCCCCTCTCTCCAAAAAAAGGCTTTTTTTTTTTTTCAAATTTCAGTTTTTCTGTTATCACCCACCCTACTATCCCTCCACTCCACCCCCCTCCCGCAACAAAAATATTTTTTAACCTTGTTTTTTTTTTTGTAATTTCAAATTTCTGTTTTTTCGTTTTTCTGCACCACCCATCCCCCATCCCACCCCGCACAAACTTTTTTTTTTGTAATTTTAAATTTCTATTTTTTTTCATTTTTCTGCCCCCCACCCAACCCCTGCCCCCCTCCCCCTCCCTGAAAAAAAATATTTTTTAAAATATATTTTTCAGTTTTAATTTTTTTATTTATCGGTTTAAAGGTTCAAAATTTTACAAGTTCTAAAGTTATGAGTTCGGAGGTTTATGTGTTTGGAGGTTTACATGTTTAGAAATTATAAAGTTTACGGGTTCAAAATTCCGCGCTCGAAAGTTTAGCGGTTCGAAAGTTTATGAAATTTGTGGGTTCGGACGGTTGTTGGTTTGAAAGTTTATGGCTTCATGTTTATTATATCTAAATTATTTATGAATACTCTTGAGAAGTCATTTTCCTTAATTTGCATACCAAACATCGGAAAATAAATAAGATTACTACTTGTTTTCCAAGAAAACATTTTCTTGGAAAACATTTTCTAATATTTTCCGTTATACCAAACACACCACTTGTGTTTTTTCATTTTGTTTCCAAATATTATTTTCCATATTTATGCATTCAATAGAAATTTAAAATAAAATAATTATAAATTAAAAAAAAAGTCGAAGAAGAAAGATTAGGTCCCTAATCATCTTTGCTGTCTCATAACAACAGGGAATTGTGGAGATCGAGCATTAAGGTGGTAGGTTAGGGAAATTGTGATGTCTTTGTTACAGCGCACTAGAGTGAGACTAGCCAGTTAGGAAGTAGTCTTAGGATGCTATTGATCAACTACTGATGATGGGCTTTATCTCCTGTGTATTAATACCTTACATCTTTCTCGTATTTCCTATATCTCTTATATTGTTGTTACTTTGTTTTTATGGTATTTATGTTATGTTATGGATTTTATGGTACTTTATGTTGTTTTATTATGAGTCTATTGATAGTACTAATATAGTGTCTCTTGTTGCCTCTTTGAGCCGAGGGTCTCCTGGAAACAGCTCTCTGCCCCTCAGGGTAGAGGTAAGGTCTGCGTACATATTACCCTCCCCAGACCCCACTTGTGGGATTACACTGGGTTGTTGTTGTTGTTGTTGTCTCTACTATGTGCAATATTTATTTTCAAGAAACACGATCTATATTTTGGGTTTTTTATATCCCGAAGCACTTTTTTAATAAAGAATAACTTTTTTGAATGAAATAGGATGACAAAAATAAATGATGAAATAACAATAACAACATAGTAATAATGAAACTACGATCAAACTATTGGAGTTTGTACACATTCAAATTTTATTCAAGTTTGACCATGTAAAATCTGGTCTTAGTTCCAAAATAAAAACATGTTGGACCAAATCAAATTAAACTATTTAAGGCCAAGAAATGGATTTAAATCATAAGTCCAACTTTATTTGGGCTAGTCCATTGAGTTGGCCTTCAAGGGATGAGCACACTTTATTAGCCCAAGGTTCATGCCATTTATCAAATGACGTGGCACATCAAGTCTCGAGACAAATAAAATCATGTCACATGCGTAAATGATGTAGCATGCCAAGTCAAATGCAAGGACCAATCATATGTCGCCAAGTGTTCAAAATGACAGGTCCAATCAATTATATACAAGCTTATCACATACCCTTTGCGACAAGTTTGATGTCTCAAATTGACTAATTAAATTGGAGGAAAAAGGTTTGTATTCATCACAAACTCTCTTACCCTACAACTATAAATAGGGGCCTTCACCAGGCCAAAAAGGGAAGACAACAAGAAAAATACATAGAGAATTTCTCCTCTCCGGTGGCAATTCGTAAGTCTTCCACATAGAAAGAAGTCATCATCTCCATGTGATGAACCGCAAGTTTCCATCCTCAACGTTCGTAACAACAAGTGGCCCATCAATTCAAGAACAAGCAAAGCTCTCGAATTGACGGTTATGAGGAGAAGAATTAGTGGATTACATCTTATAACTTGAGATTGTTCAAAGAATCAGCGTAAATTATTAAAATATAAATACTTTTATTTGTCGTTATATTTCTTGTCTTGATTATTATTTTCAGGGACGAAATTTTAGTTTTTACGGAGTTATCACAAAGTAAGGCATGTCTAAAGTGGGAAAAAGTGGAACATTTACCAAAAATAAAAGGATATTTTCTTGTTGTAATTTAAAACTAGGTCAAATGTTAAAAGAAACTAAAAGGATATTGGATGCCTAATCCTTTAAACGTAAATTATACATTAGTTATACACGATTATCCACATATTATATATTATTTTTAATTTAAACGATTGAGTTAAAAACTATTTAAGTTATTTTTTCTTTAAATTTGGACGTCAACATAAATCCATATTCAGGCCATGAAGAGCTGTCGAAGGAGATTCATGTCTAATTTTAACGTAATCCATTAGAAATGATCAGAACTATCTAGAGTAGGGGGCTATTATTAAGCACGTACATTGGTCCAAAATACTCATTTGGGCCTGGTGTAGACGTGTCTTCGCAGAAATGGCCACTTTTGATGTACTGCTTAAGTATAAAATTTTATGGAACGCCTTATTTGGTCATTCACATTTAACATATACTTATGTCACGATCCTAAATACCCCGGTTGTAATGACACCTATCACAGTGCTAGGCAAGCCAAACCAACATTTACCACATCGAATTCTTTTTATAAAAATCATTTTCTAAAACCGATTAAGTCTCAAATTCTTCATGTGTAATATATAAATCAACAGAAAGGTGCGGAAACCAGTACAAAATATACTAACACAGCCCGAATCCGGTGTCACTAGTCATGAGCCTCTAAGTATAACTAAAACACTGTCTGAATAATACAAAATAAGTCTGAAAGACATAATAATAAGATATGAAGGAGGAAAGCAGGGTTGCGAACGTCATGCAGCTACCTTACGATCTCCGGTAAAACTCTGAGAGTGCTAGAAGCTCTTACTTTGATGCTCGGGCACCTGGATCTGCACAGAAGGTGCAGGGAGTAACGTGAACTCAGTAAGTAACTAAAGTAAATAAAGTCTGAGTGCAGTGACGAACATTTAAAAATCATATAAGAAATCTCAACAGAAATATCAAGTCAAAAGTTGCAGTTCAATAGCCAGTTATCTCGTAAAACTCCAGTTTCAGTTAAAATCCTTTGAAAATATTATTTTAACATTTTTCAACAGAGGCCCAGTATAAAAAGAAGAGTGAAAGCAGCAAAGTCATAAACAAGCCACTCGGGCAAGGTATCACTCATAAGTATAGCCTCTCGGGCAAGCCTCTCAGTCACTCGTGACTCAGCTCTCGTCAATCAGTACCCACACTCAGCACTCCGACTCTGTAGATATCTAATAATACTAATAATAATAATCGTTGCAGCATGCAGCCCGATCCATTTCATATATATATTCCTCACCATTAGGTCATCAACTTCTCTTAGTCATTAACCTCACGGCCACTCGGGCATATCAATGAAAATCAGGGAAACTCAACCCAAACAATCTTCATATATTAAGAAGTAGAGTGATGAAACCGAATTTAAACAATAAACAGGTAAAACATGACCGAGGATATGCTTTCGAATCAAATAAAGTGAGAAAAGTAATAAAAATACTCGTAAGGGTCTAAACAGATCGGCATAAAGGCCCCAAATATGGCATTCAGCCCAAGTTATCAAACCAATTTCTAAACACATGGGTATCATATACAATATATCAAAATATGCAACTATATAGTCGCCACGGGACGGACCAAGTCACAATCCCTATGGGTGCACGCCCACACGCCCGTCACCTAACATGTGTGTCACCTCATTTATCAAAACAGTACGAAATTCTGAGGTTTCATACCCTCAGGTCTAGATTTACAATCATTACTTACCTCAAACCAGATGAAATACTACTCCACGACGCCCTTGCCTCTCAACTCGGCCTCGACTCGCATTGAATCTATCCAAAAACAGAATCATGACATCAATATATGCTACGGGAACGAAGCACATGCGAAAATAATCAAATTACATCAAAAATTTCGAAATTGTCCAAACCCGACCCCCGGGACCACGTCTTGAATTTCGATAAAAATTACAAAACTAGAATCCTTATACTCTCACGAGTTCATACATACCAAATACATCAAAATCCGACCACAAACGACCCCTCAAATCCTCAAATCAAAGTCTTCAATTTCAAGTCCTAACTCCCCAATTTTAGGCTTTAAATCCCACTAATTTCATATTTAATTGGGAAGAAATCATCATAGAATCGAGTATTGAGTTCAAAAATCTTACCTCCAAGTGTTTCCTTTCGATTCCCTCTTCAATCCCCCCCCAAAAGGCTTCAAATCGCCCAACAATGGAGGAAATAGACCAAAATTCGCGAAGATTGCTATTTAAACATTCTGCCCAGGCCAAAAATTCCTTCTTCGCGAACGCGGTCAAAGCCTTGCGTTCGCAAAGCACAAAAATTCCATTGACCAAAATCCTCTTTTGCGAACGCGAGTCCCATCT
Source organism: Nicotiana tabacum (assembly GCF_000715075.1). NCBI lineage: Eukaryota > Viridiplantae > Streptophyta > Magnoliopsida > Solanales > Solanaceae > Nicotiana > Nicotiana tabacum. The sequence continues at coordinate 74,230,406 of NC_134090.1, forward strand.
TGCGAACGCGGAGCTTCAACTGTCCAGACCATCGCGAACGCGACACCTCCAACGCGAACGCGAAGTACAAACCTCTGGGGGACCAGCTGCTCCACTTTACTCTTTGAGAACGCGTACATCTCCTCGCGTTCGCGTTCCTTTTACTGGCCATACCTTCACGAACGCGAAGGGCAAATCTTCTGCAACAAAATACCAGAAATCTGCAACTCTCCAAAATAAGAACTTGGTCTGTTAACCTCCCAAAACTCACCCGAGGCCCTCGGGACCTCAACCATACATGCCAACACATCCTATAACATCATTCAAACTTTTTCCAACTTTCGGATCACTCAAAACAACATCAAATCATCATCGGATTCAAGCCTAAGAAATTCCAAAACTTCCAAATTCCGCTTCCGATTAAAAAGTCTATCAAACCTCGTCCGAATGACTTGAAATTTTCGCACACACATCTCAAATGACACAACGGACCTACTCCAATTTCCAGAATTTCATTCCGACCCCTATATCAAAATTTCCACTACCAACTGGAAAACTCCAAAATTCCAATTTCGCCAATTTAAGCCTAAATCTACTCCAGATCTCCAAAACACATTCCGATCATGCTCCTAAGTCCCAAATTACCTAAAGAAGATATCCAAACCATCTAAATTCACATCTGATACGTTTTTAATATAAGTCAATATCCAGTTGACTTTTCCAACTTAAGCTTACTCAAAAGAGACTAAGTGTCTCATTTCACTACAAAACCACTCCGAAACCAAACCAACCAACCCGATACCATAAAATACAGCTGAACAAGATATAAAGAAGCAGAAATAGGGAAAATGGAGTGGTAACTCATGTCACACCACCGTTTTCCGCCCCCACGGTGGGTACAGGGGGGTTTTTCCAATTAAAGGACAATCGAAACGGGATTTATTTATTTATTTCAGAGTCGCCACTTGGGGGATTTAGGGTGTCCCAAGTCACCAACTTTAATCCCGAATCGAGGAAAAGAATGACTCTGTATTACAGTCCGCGAACCAGAAATCCGGATAAGGAATTCTGTTAACCCGGGAGAGGTGTTAGGCATTCCCGAATTCCGTGGTTCTAGCACGGTCGCTCAACTGTTATATTTGGCTTGATTATTTGATATAATACGTATTATAAACTTATGTGCAAATTTTATCCTTTGGCCGCTTTTATTATTATATTTTTAAAGAATGTGAACATCGTTTAAAAAACATGTCTTTGGATTGCGTCACATAAAATGCATCCACGATCCGGAACGTATTTTTATTCAATGTTTTGGGATTTGAATTTGGGTCGCATAAATGCGTACCCGTTTTTAAGAATGTATTATTATTATATCGCGCCTAAAGCGATTAGCGCTTTATTACTTTGGGGAAGGCCGTGAAATTTGCTAAACGGCCCATCCCGAAGTTTAAGTAATCAATTTAAATTTTATGAGGGCCCCACAATTTGTATTTTATTTGGCAAGGCTCGTCTCATCTTATTTAAAAAAAAAAGACAGTCCTAAAATACTTACATTTTCCTATTGAAATTTGTCTCTACAAAATAAAAGAAAAAATATCTTAATTTATTTACATGCTTGAGTTGTTATAGATGAATTTTGAATATGATTCATAAAGTCTGAAAATGATGCAAACATGACAGTCCGTTGTCACTGCAGGCCCAGGCCCAACGTGTATGACATAAAACTAAACATGGGTCGTCTTATTCACATGTTATTACCTAGTTACATAATACTAGGCATGCTATCAGTTTGTCAAATTAAAAAAAAACGTAGCAATCTAATTTTAATCCTAGACCATTCACATGCTGAAATTAACCAATATTTTTTAACTAAACAATATTTCTACCAAGTTCCTACTAGATGGCCTATTCGTTTGATTTTTTTTTACTTGACGGAGTTACTACACCATTTATTTATTTTTGGCAATATGTAGATAGTTCAATCGTTAAGCTATCGTCGGATGTTCCACTATATGTATTAAATAGCTACACGATTCTGATTTTTTGCAAACTAAACAAATTATACATACAAATAAAATTCAGAATATAATTAAAGCTAATTCAGAATTTCAACTCCTCATTTTTCGTATTCATGCTTCATATTCGGATTACAATAACCAGCGTGTCAGATGTGTACCTGATATTAGAAGCAAAAGAAAATGAAGATGAGAATCAGCAGCAGTAATAACAGTACAACACAGCAACAACAACCCAGCAACAGTAACAACCCAGGAACAGAGTTTGCAAACCAGTGGAGCAGTAATCCCAAAAAAAACAAAAGCTTCAAGCTTTGATGTAACAACAATTAATTCTAATTTCAAACAATGAAAGAAAGCAGGAGATTTTTTTTTAGTTTTTTTTTATTTTGAAAGTTTAAATATTTTTTCGGAATTTTCTCTCTCGTAAATGTTCAGCCCTTTTTTCTCTCTCTTATTCTCTTTCTGTTAGATTTTTTTTTCTATCTGTATTCTGTTCTTTTTTTTCAGATTTCGTTTTTTCTCTTCTTCCCTTCAGTCTTTTCATGTGTCTTTCAAGACTTCCTATATATAATCTCAACCCTTTAATCAATTAAAATCAATCCCTTTCTCTACCAAACCCATTATCTTCCCACTCATCCCCATTACATTAAATAAATATATCACACCACCCCATTATATTTTGTCCCCCATGCCTAACATAAACAAATACAAGATTCCCTCACACTAAAATTTGTTTTGTCCCCCCTTTATATTAAATAACTATATCACAACCCACCCCATTTCATTTTGTCACCCATGCTTCACATAAAAAATTACAAAAATGTACAATTCCTAAACTACCCCTCCGACCTTATTGCAATTACTATTTTACCCCCAAACGTACTGCGATTTACCAAATTACCCCATCAGCTATAACAAATCAATTAATCAAACTTAACCAAAATATAGACAATATGATCAATTTCTAACAATGTTCAAACAACGAATCACATGAACATGATTTCTTCAATATTTCAACAACAAATCACATGAACACAAATTGAACAACAAAGAACAACTAAAATTTGATTGAACAATATTTTAGCAACAAACAAACCTATTTTCCGATTCAACAACAACAACAACAAACAAGTATATTCAGATTTCTAAATTCAATAATATTGAACTTAAAATCAACCCTAACAACATTACAACCAACAATTCCTATACTAAACTTAAACAAGATTATGAGACAAATTCAATAAATAATCATAAATGATAAACAAGAAATCAAACTATACAAATTTCGGATTCAAGATCAACCAAACAAAGTATGAACATGAATGAAAATATTCAATAACAATAACAAACAAACTTTGTTCAAACTTCGAATTAAACTTAAACAAAACAAATAAACATATTCAAATCACTAATATTCAAATAATCAACTAATCTTTCTTAAATTAAATCCAACAAAATTTATAACAAAGATGCATGATCCAAAAATTAAAACCAAAACATAACTTCTCATTATATTACTAAATTAAAAACGAACTTCAAACAAGATGAACACTAACTAAATCTATATTAACAACAAACAACGGATTTGAACGATTTAAACTAATACCTTTCTATATTAAAACTAAACTAACAATTCCTTTTTACAAAAATAAATAAAATTAACATGAAACAAAATGAAAAACAATTAATTAAATTTTCATTTGAATCTGAAAATTAAACCAACAAAACACATGAACAAACTAAAAAAAATTAATTCAACGATGAACAAGACAAGAATGTTAAACCCAAATCTTAAACCCACTAACCGGATCGAAACGACGATCGAAGAAGATGGTCGTTTGGCGTCGTTTGAAGACGACGCAGCAGCTACAGTAGCAGTTCCAGGAGCAGCAGCTCAACACGATGGAACAGCAGCAGCAACACGTCGGAGCAGGCAGCAGCGCGACATAGTAGCAGCAGCGCGAATGGAGACGAAGACGCAGCGGCAGCCATGGGAGCTCGAGTTCGAGCTTGATGAAGCTCGTCCATAGCTGTTCGTAGCAAAAGCAAGCAGCAGCATGACAGAGCAGCAGCGGGCAGCAGCAAAACGCAGCAGTGGGCAGCAGCAAAATGCAGCAGTGGCGGACAGCAACATCTCCAAGACTGTTGCTTTTTCTTCTTCACCTCATGTTGCTCGTTGGTTTTCTGTCCAGCGACGACGAGGTGGTTTAGAATCAGCTGCTCGACGGGCAGCAGCAGTAGAAGAAGGAGAAGATGCAGCAGCGGCCAGCAACAGTAGAAGAAGCAGACGATGCAGCAGCAACTACGAAGAAGCAGACGATGCAACAGCGCGACGAGTTCGACGGAGGGTTGGCTGCGTTTTTTTTCTTATTGAAGAAAGAAGATGAAGGATTTGTGCGTGTGTATGTGAGTGTGACGGGGTGAGGGGGAAGGGCTGGAGGGGGTGGTCGTTGGGGGTAGGGCAGCCATGGATGGAGCTTGAAGATGGTGAAGGAGAAGAGAGAAAGAGAGAGGGGGGGGGTGGCGGATGTGTTAGTATTTTTTAGGGTTTTCTTCTTCTTCTTTTTTTGTTTTGTGTTGTTTGTAAGATAATAGGGGTGTTGGGTTATGGGCTGGGTCGACCCAGTTCGAAATGGACTGGGTCGTTTGGGAAGATTGGGCCAATTTTTGGGCCTGTGGCTTGAAATCGAAGAAGAGGCCCAATTCCGACTTTCTTTATATTTTCGCTCTCTTTTCTTCTTTTATTTCTCTAAAACTAAATTATAAAAATACTTAAATTATTATTAAGAACTAAATTAAGTTATAAAAGCGCAAATTAACTCCAAATAACAATTAACGCACAATTAAGTAGTAATTAAGCATAAAATTATATATTTGGACATTAAATGCTAAAAATGCAAACGATGCCTATTTTTGTAAATTTTTATTTTTTTGTAAACAAACTTAATTACTAACAAATTGTAGAATTAAATCCTACATGCAAAATGCGACATATTTTTGTATTTTTTATTAATTTAGCAAATAAACATGCACAGACAAATACAAATAATTATTCAAAATATCACAAAATTGCACACCAAGGAAAATTATTTTATTTTTTGAATTTTTTGGGAGTAATTCTCATATAGGGCAAAAATCATGTGCTTACAGTTGCCCCTCTTTGCCCGAAGACACGAAGGGTTTTCGTGCAAAGATAAAACGAGCGATTTTTGTCCATCTGAGTACTCCGTGTGAAGCATTTTTTAAAAAAAGATTTGACCGAACCTTTGCTTCAAAGGTTTCCTACATATCCTGGGCTAAACAGGAATCAGGTCAATGTAGTTCGGGAAGTTTTGGTAGCTGGGACTACCGTGAGACTACATTGTTACTGTTGTTGCATGCTATTACCATTGCTTACCGATCTCCTTGTTACACCATGCTTAAAAGAAAACAAGAAGCTAGGCTAGACTGCAATTTGTTCTTGTTGCCTTGCTTTCTTGTCTGCTTGCGTTTCTTCCAGTGCTTTTCTTCCGATGCTTTTCTTCCTTTTGACACATGCACTTGAGTTTGTGCTGGGACCTCTTGTTGCAACCTTCTGCTTCCCGGTGCTGGGGATTTTTATTGTTTCCTGCTGGGGATTCCTATTGTAACCCTCTGTTTTATTGTCCTCTAACTTGATCCTGAAATGTATGCCTCTGTTGTATGGGCGGGCTCCCAACTTCAATACTTGAAATGAAAAACTGAAATGTATGCCTCTGTTATCTGGGCGGGCTCCCAACTTCAACGCTTGAAATGTAAAGACTGAAATGTATGCCTCTGTTCTATGGGCGGGCTCCCAACTTCAACACTTCAAATGAAAAGACTAAAATGTATGCCTCTGTTCTATGGGCGGGCTCCCAACTTCAATACTTGGAATAAAAAGACTGAAATGTATGCCTCTGTTCTATGGGTGGGCTCCCAACTTCAACACTTGAAATGAAAAGGCTGAAATGTTTGCCTCTGTTCTATGGGCGGGCTCCCAACTTCAACACTTGAAATGAAAAGACTGAAATGTATGCCTCTGTTCTATGGGCGGGCTCCCAACTTCAACACTTGGAATAAAAAGACTGAAATGTATGCCTCTGTTCTATGGGCGGGCTCCCAACTTCAACACTTGGAATAAAAAGACTGAAATGTATGCCTCTGTTCTATGGGCGGGATCCCAACTTCAACAACAACTTTAAAAATAAACGTCATTCCTCTCTTCAGGTGGGCTCCTGACTTCAACCAATAAATCGCCATTCTGTTATTCAGGGGGGCTCCTGACTTCAACCAATACTTGAACTGTGTGTCTCCGTTCTTCAGGAGGACTCCTGACATCAGACTTGAAAAGTATGTCTCTGTTCTCCAGGCGGACTCCTGATTGCTAAATTTAAAATTGAATGTCTCTATTCTCCAGGCGGACTCCTGACTTTTGAAATTTAAACTGTATGTCTCTGTTCTTCAGGCGGACTCCTGACGTCAAACTTGAAAAGTATGTCTCTGTTCTCCAGGCGGACTCCTGATTGCTTAAGTTAAAATTGAATGTCTCTATTCTCCAGGCGGACTCCTGATTGCTAAATTTGAAATTGAATGTCTTTATTTTCCAGGTGGACTCCTGCTTTCAACAACAACTTAGGAGGAAATGCCTCTCCTATGGGTAAAAACAAACTTAGGAGTAAATGCATCTCCTATGGGTGAAACTAAACTTAGGAGGAAATGCCTCTCCTATTGGTTCAACAACAACTTAGGAGGAAATGCATCTCCTATGGGTGAAACTAAAACAAACTTAGGAGGAAATGCATCTCCTATGGGTGAAACAAACTTAGGAGGAAATGCATCTCCTATAGGTGAAACTAAACTTTAGGAGGAAATGCATCTCCTATGAATGAAACTAAACTTAGGAGGAAATGCCTCTCCTATGGGTGAACTAAACTTAGGAGGAAATGCCTCTCCTATGGGTAAAAACTAAACTTAGGAGGAAATGCCTCTCCTATGGGTGAAACTAAACTTAGGAGGAAATGCCTCTCCTATGGGTAAAAACTAAACTTAGGAGGAAATGCCTCTCCTATGGGTGAAACTAAACTTAGGAGGAAATGCCTCTCCTATGGGCAAAACAAACTTAGGAGGAAATGCATCTCCTATGGGTAAAACAAACTTAGGAGGAAATGCCTCTCCTATTAATGAAATCTTCACTTAGGAAGTGTGTTTCCTATGCGTGAACCATTTCCTTCTTCCTGAATTATTTACTTACCTGTGTTGTCTTTCCTCGAAACTGCTGGGGATTATTTTGATGGGGATGACTTTTCATTTTCTTCCTTACCCACTCTGGGTTGCCCAAAACTCTGTCGAGGATGCTTCTACATCTCGATGAGCCACTGGGGATAACACTGCGAACTGCTGAGTAACCCTGCTAAGGATAACACTGCTGAGGATAAATTTGCTGAGTAAATATGTTATCTTACTCCTTCCAAAATTACTTCCTTTTAAGTAGGATGTTTCATTCCTCTGCAAACTGCTTCCTTTTTTTTCTCTTTTTTTTTTCTTTTTTTTTTATTTTTTTTATTCTTTTTATTTTTTTGGTGTTTTTGTTTTATGCATAACTTCTTCCTTCAAAGATTAACTCCCTTGAGACTCGTTTTGCCTTTCCCCGAAAGGAACCGCTGAGGATGCCGATTTTCACCAAACTTATGTTGGACTCCTCGAAACTGCTGGGGATAACACTGTTGGGGAATTATTTACTTACCTGTTGGGGGGATAGAATGTTATCAGCTGGGGATAACGCTGTCGAGGATAACACTGCTGGGGGATTCTGATTCTTTCAGAACTAGTGCTTCACTCTTCGAAAGGCTGTTGGGAATGATACTGGCCTTTTGCTTTTCTGAGCACAAGCTTCATCCCTTTGTTCTGTCTGCTGGGGAACAACTTCCTCCATTGAAACTTATTACGTTGGGGGCAACACTGGTTCAGAGATCACTTCCCTTGTTATCTTTATTTTTCCCCAAATGGGTACCTGACTTCCAGAAAATTTTCTAAATGGAAGGAAAATTTCCTGCCCCAGTTTGATGATATCCCTTGTGGCATGCATTTCTGGCATCAATGCCATTTCCTTTACCTGTTTCAAATCAAACAAAATTTGTTAGTTTTAAAACGTGGTGGTTGGTTGTGATACTCCTACTGGGATGGTTTTCCCTTTCTCCTTCCTTGTTGTGTGTTCCACAACTTGTTGGGGATGATATTATTTGCTGGGGATAATCCCTTTATGCTGAGGATATCCCTCTTCTTTTGTGGCATAGTTCGGAAACTGGCATTTTCCCGACCTTTTAGTCTAGTATGAATTTCCCCAAATCATGCTCACTGCTTTCCTTGCTTTGTTCATGGGCCTTGGCCTTGAGGTTTATAACCTTGGTTTTGGCAAAGATATCCCTCTTGACACTCGTCAATCCTTTTGTCAATTCCCTTTTGCTGGGGATATCTTTTTTTGACACTGGCCTCGCGCTTGTTCCTTGCTGACTATACCATTTGGATGTACTAGTCATATCTCATCTTGCATGATTGGATAGATGATGGCCTATTTTGAAATCATTTCCCGCTGGTTCTAACCAAACAGACTCTACTGGGGAATTTTCTGTGAAAGGAAAAGATAAAAGGGAACAGAATAAAAGACAAATGAAAAAGATGACTTTGTAACAAAAGAAACTATAAATAAAAACCTATCAAACGCAGACACCGACTCTAATGGTCATGACATGCATATGTGGCCTATCCTCCGTCGTTAATCGTCTTTCAAGACCTTCAATTGGCAATTCCCCATCTGATTCTCAATCTTATTCGACTTGTAATGCCCGAAGGGTTTTCACTATCAAGTCTCTCTCATTTTGGTTTTTCTCTTAGCTTTCATCGCCTTATGGTGTCCGCGAAGATTTTCACCGATAAGACTCTCTCATTTGTATCACTTTCCAGCTGGGGATTTGGAGTGTTGCCGGTATGACTCTCTCTGCTGGAGATTAGAGTCCTTTCTGCTGTGGAACAGAATGTTATGTTCGCCGGTAAGACTCTCATTTGTCTGACTTGGCATCTTTTGCAGACTGGTCAGAAGGTCTTTCTTTGGACCGTAATGTGGGTTTTTGGACAGGCTAGAAAAAAAGGGTATTAAAGGCTCAAAAACAAAATAAATTTGGGGTTTTAAAATTACAACCTTCGGAACCAATTTTGCTTACCACAAGCTCAACCCTTGACCCAGTTTCTTGCTTGGGGGTTATTTACTTATTTTTTATTATTTTTATTACACCATGTACACTATGACCATTGTGGTCATTATGCACCCTATGACCGAGCCGTGAAGCGCCTACGTATCCTCTTTGAGGAATCAGGTCAAACGTAGTTCCCAATTCCTCTTTTTTCATTTGAATTTCTTTTTTTTTTGTTAGCATTTTTCCTCTTCTTCTTTTTTCGTCTTTTTTTTTGTTGATTTTTTTTTGTTTACCTTCCAGGCTCGTATTTCCTAGTCATTGCTATTGATTCCGAACGAGGGGTATGAAGGAAGTAAATAAGGCTCAAAAGGGGTAACGAAGGATAAAGTGTTGAGGTAGCAGAACAAAATGCCTTCGTCATTCCAGTCTTCAAAACATGCCAAGTGCAAACAACACAATTGAACATAGATTTGTAGCTTCTCCCGATGGTGCTGGACTTGACAATTATGTTAAACACTTGCTTTTTCATTTGTCATTTCTAAAGAACTGCTAGGCGACACTCTCACTCTCATGAACGACCCTCATGCCAATTTGGCGAATCTTGCATTTAACGGTTTTCTTTATGTTTTACTTGCCCCAGTTCCACATGACTCGGGCTTCAAATAATCTCAAACCGTTCTTATTTCCTTTAAATGCTTTGATCACCTTCCGAGGATTTTATGATTAACTTTTAAGATTAGGCCCAAACTGTGTGCGCATGTCATGTCACAAGAATCGGCGCTGAACAAAAATGATAAAATGACTAAACAAAAAGATGACTGGAAACAATAAAAGACCGGCTTTTGTATTAGACTACCGGCGAAATGGTTTGAATAATAAAACAAACGAAACAACCATAATAAAATCCTAACACAGCCTTGACAAAACTTAAACAAACTGATATGACAAACTGGAAAGATAAGAAGGTTTGACACAAGACAATATTCGGATTACAACCCTAAGAATAATCCGGACAACAGAAATGACAACAAAATAAGCCACCAAAAACTTCTCTCCTGCTAACCAAGGAACGGAGCGTCCTCCCATTTTATCAAAACTGGCATCTCAGCCACTGAGCTTCGCATCAGTATTGCCCAGACCATTGCCAACTTTAATATCATCAACTTTAGTCAACAAGTCCCAATAGGATTCGAGTGCTTCTGTTATCAGGCCTGATCCCCGCAAAGTGTGCTTCTGGGTCTTGTATTTCCGGCTTACCACAAAACAACCACCTTAACTTTCTTTGTGATTCAAAGTGAAACGGGTTAGAATGGACTCCGTCGGTCCCCATTATTAATAACAACTTTTCCTCTTCTTTTTTTTCATTTTTTATTTTTTTTTCTTTTCTTTTTTTCGATTTTTTTTCTTCATTTTTTTTTCTTTTTTTTTTCTTTTTTTTCATTCTTTTTTTTCTCATTTTTTTGTTTTGGTCGAATCTTATGGAGATTGCCTACGTATCATGACCCCGCATGAATCAGACCTTGCGTAGTTCGGACCAATAAAAGATAAACAACATTTTTTCAATTTTCATATTAAAACAAACTGGATTTCAAAGGTTTGAAGATGACCTACAAACTCGAAAATCAAACAACCCACACATTCTAATAAAAGATTTACAAACTCCAAAAACAAATGGCCAGCTTCCTTTCTCCGTTTGACAAATGCAACCGAACGATTATTTTTGCAAACGTGGCCCCTTCCAAATTTCACATGAATTTTGAGGCCGGGGAGGATTATTTTATGACACTTTACAAACTTGTCCATTCTTTTACGAAAATAACCTTTCGACAATTGAGAGATACTCTAAGTCTATTTCGGCAAGAACGGTTTAAGACACTGCCGAAGCTGGCTCGACTTACTTTGACCAAAAGCCCAAACGGTATTCACCTGACTGCTGACTCTTTGTTTTTTTTTTCAAATTACAATAAAAACTTGGTGTTGCAAACACGACCCTTCAGCGCCTCGGGGACGAAGATTTTTAAGGCTGTGTGGGTCAACTGGACCAAAATCCCTAAAAAAAATGACCCAAAGGTGGTTGTTTATGCAAAGTCAACCTTCCGGCGTCCCTTTCGGGAACATTCGGCTATTTATGATAAAACAACATCACCTGACTTATTCATGACTCTTTTTATCGTTTTTTTTTTCAAAATAGAAAATTCAATATTGCAAACACGACTTTTCAACGTCTCGGGGACGAAGATTTTTAAGGCTGTGGGGGTCCACTATACCAAATCTTAAACATGACCCGAAAAGTGGTTGTTTATGCAAAGTCAGCCCTCCGGCGTCCCTTTCGGGAACATTCGACTATTTTTGACAAAACAACATCACCCGACTTATTTATGACTCTTTTTATCATTTTTCAAAAATAGAAAACTCAACATTGCAAACACGGCCTTTCAACGCCTCGGGGACGAAGATTTTTAAGGTTGTGGGGGTCGACTAGACCAAATCTTAAACATGACCCGAAAAGTGGCTGTTTATGCAAAGTCACCCTCCGGCGTCCCTTTCGGGAACATTCGGCTATTTTTGACAAAACAGCATCACCCGACTTATTCATGACAAAATTAAAATTTTGACATATATATATATATATATATTTGTCTTTGGCTATTTTAGCAAAAAGGGGGTTGAACCCGATGAGGGTTGCCTACGTATCTCACATCCGGTGAGAATCAAACCCGCGTAGTTCGGGCAGATTGGATACGAGTGAGAATAAAAAACTAACTAATTCAGAAAAAACATATTTTTTTTCTTTTGCTTTTTCTTAAAAGGTGATGAAACATGTAAAATCTTTTGGATTTTCTTTTTCCTTTTTTTTTATTTTTGATTTTTCAAAAATGATAAAAAGTGCAAAGATTTTTTTTTTTTGAATTTTTCATCATTTTTTTTTAATTTTTTTTTTAAATAAAAATGTAACAAAACATAACCGGGCCCTATTTGCTTAATCTTCTCACTTCACCCTCTCTTTTTCCTTTTTTTTCCTTTTCATTCACTCTCAATTATCATTGGTCCGCCAAATGACCCTTTTACCCTTGAAGGAATGCAACATGTACCACATATGATGCATCAAGATGGTCTTTTTCATTTCAGGTTGCTAGCCCTAGACAGACCCAACCCCTGTGTTGAGTCCCCTAAGTCAAATGCAACATGATGCAAATAATCGTTCCTACTAGGGATCCGGCATGAAGTCATGTTATTTTATGTTCAAGACCTGAGTCGGTGTTCTAGACTGTGTACCCGAGCGGACAACTCAAGTCGAGGAGGGGGCAACTTACCGGGAACCAAAAGGCCATCCGGCTTCGTAACTTGTCCGAGCCTCTTTTTTATTTCAGGATATGACACTAACAGAATAAGGAGTCTCAACCAGTAAGCACATCCCCGGAGGTTAAGAGAGAGGGGTTCGGCACACTTTATATATACAGTCAAATAATATCAAAGCGGTAAAAGCAACATTTAGCACATTAGGCTCAAACATGTAAAAATCAGATAAAGCCAAATATAACAATTTATCTAAGCTCGAATTTCTAACCCTGAACCAGTGGTTCTGGTTCATAGAAAATTCCCCAGCAGAGTCGCCAGAGCTGTCACACCACCGTTTTCCGCCCCCACGGGGGGTACAGGGGAGTTTTTCCAATTAAAGGACAATCGAAACGGGATTTATTTATTTATTTCAGAGTCGCCACTTGGGGGATTTAGGGTGTCCCAAGTCACCAACTTTAATCCCGAGTCGAGGAAAAGAATGACTCTGTATTACAGTCCGCGAACCAGAAATCCGGATAAGGAATTCTGTTAACCCGGGAGAGGTGTTAGGCATTCCCGAATTCCGTGGTTCTAGCACGGTCGCTCAACTGTTATATTTGGCTTGATTATTTGATATAATACGTATTATAAACTTATGTTCAAATTTTATCCTTTGGCCGCTTTTATTATTATATTTTTAAAGAATGTGAACATCGTTTAAAAAACATGTCTTTGGATTGCGTCACATAAAATGCATCCACGATCCGGAACGTATTTTTATTCAATGTTTTGGGATTTGGATTTGGGTCGCATAAATGCGTACCCATTTTTAAGAATGTATTATTATTATATCGCGCCTAAAGCGATTAGCGCTTTATTACTTTGGGGAAGGCCGTGAAATTTGCTAAACGGCCCATCCCGAAGTTTAAGTAATCAATTTAAATTTTATGAGGGCCCCACAATTTGTGTTTTATTTGGCAAGGCTCGTCTCATCTTATTTTTAAAAAAAGACAGTCCTAAAATACTTACATTTTCCTATTGAAATTTGTCTCTACAAAATAAAAGAAAAAATATCTTAATTTATTTACATGCTTGAGTTGTTATAGATGAATTTTGAATATGATTCATAAAGTCTGAAAATGATGCAAACATGACAGTCCGTTGTCACTGCAGGCCCAGGCCCAACGTGTATGACATAAAACTAAACATGGGCCGTCTTATTCACATGTTATTACCTAGTTACATAATACTAGGCATGCTATCAGTTTGTCAAATTAAAAAAAAACGTAGCAATCTAATTTTAATCCTAGACCATTCACATGCTGAAATTAACCAATATTTTTTAACTAAACAATATTTCTACCAAGTTCCTACTAGATGGCCTATTCGTTTGATTTTTTTTACTTGACGGAGTTACTACACCATTTATTTATTTTTGGCAATATGTAGATAGTTCAATCGTTAAGCTATCGTCGGATGTTCCACTATATGTATTAAATAGCTACACGATTCTGATTTTTTGCAAACTAAATAAATTATACATACAAATAAAATTCAGAATATAATTAAAGCTAATTCAGAATTTCAACTCCTCATTTTTCGTATTCATGCTTCATATTCGGATTACAATAACCAGCGTGTCAGATGTGTACCTGATATTGGAAGCAAAAGAAAATGAAGATGAGAATCAGCAGCAGTAATAACAGTACAACACAGCAACAACAACCCAGCAACAGTAACAACCCAGGAACAGAGTTTGCAAACCAGTGGAGCAGTAATCCCAAAAAAAAAACAAAAGCTTCAAGCTTTGATGTAACAACAATTAATTCTAATTTCAAACAATGAAAGAAAGCAGGAGATTTTTTTTTAGTTTTTTTTTATTTTGAAAGTTTAAATATTTTTTCGGAATTTTCTCTCTCGTAAATGTTCAGCCCTTTTTTCTCTCTCTTATTCTCTTTCTGTTAGATTTTTTTTTCTATCTGTATTCTGTTCTTTTTTTTCAGATTTCGTTTTTTCTCTTCTTCCCTTCAGTCTTTTCATGTGTCTTTCAAGACTTCCTATATATAATCTCAACCCTTTAATCAATTAAAATCAATCCCTTTCTCTACCAAACCCATTATCTTCCCACTCATCCCCATTACATTAAATAAATATATCACACCACCCCATTATATTTTGTTCCCCATGCCTAACATAAATAAATACAAGATTCCCTCACACTAAAATTTGTCTTGTCCCCCCTTTATATTAAATAACTATATCACAACCCACCCCATTTCATTTTGTCACCCATGCTTCACATAAAAAATTACAAAAATGTACAATTCCTAAACTACCCCTCCGACCTTATTGCAATTACTATTTTACCCCAAACGTACTGCGATTTACCAAATTACCCCATCAGCTATAACAAATCAATTAATCAAACTTAACCAAAATATAGACAATATGATCAATTTCTAACAATGTTCAAACAACGAATCACATGAACATGATTTCTTCAATATTTCAACAACAAATCACATGAACACAAATTGAACAACAAAGAACAACTAAAATTTGATTGAACAATATTTTAGCAACAAACAAACCTATTTTCCGATTCAACAACAACAACAACAAACAAGTATATTCAGATTTCTAAATTCAATAATATTGAACTTAAAATCAACCCTAACAACATTACAACCAACAATTCCTATAATAAACTTAAACAAGATTATGAGACAAATTCAATAAATAATCATAAATGATAAACAAGAAATCAAACTATACAAATTTCGGATTCAAGATCAACCAAACAAAGTATGAACATGAATGAAAATATTCAATAACAATAACAAACAAACTTTGTTCAAACTTCGAATTAAACTTAAACAAAACAAATAAACATATTCAAATCACTAATATTCAAATAATCAACTAATCTTTCTTAAATTAAATCCAACAAAACTTATAACAAAGATGCATGATCCAAAAATTAAAACCAAAACATAACTTCTCATTATATTACTAAATTAAAAACGAACTTCAAACAAGATGAACACTAACTAAATCTATATTAACAACAAACAACGGATTTGAACGATTTAAACTAATACCTTTCTATATTAAAACTAAACTAACAATTCCTTTTTACAAAAATAAATAAAATTAACATGAAACAAAATGAAAAACAATTAATTAAATTTTCATTTGAATCTGAAAATTAAACCAACAAAACACATGAACAAACTAAAAAAAATTAATTCAACGATGAACAAGACAAGAATGTTAAACCCAAATCTTAAACCCACTAACCGGATCGAAACGACGATCGAAGAAGATGGTCGTTTGGCGTCGTTTGAAGACGACGCAGCAGCTACAGTAGCAGTTCCAGGAGCAGCAGCTCAACACGATGGAACAGCAGCAGCAACACGTCGGAGCAGGCAGCAGCGCGACATAGTAGCAGCAGCGCGAATGGAGACGAAGACGCAGCGGCAACCATGGGAGCTCGAGTTCGAGCTTGATGAAGCTCGTCCATAGCTGTTCGTAGCAAAAGCAAGCAGCAGAATGACAGAGCAGCAGCGGGCAACAGCAAAACGCAGCAGTGGGCAGCAGCAAAATGCAGCAGTGGCGGACAGCAACATCTCCAAGACTGTTGCTTCTTCTTCTTCACCTCATGTTGCTCGTTGGTTTTCTGTTCAGCGACGACGAGGTGGTTTCGAATCAGCTGCTCGACGGGCAGCAGCAGTAGAAGAAGGAGAAGATGCAGCAGCGGCCAGCAATAGTAGAAGAAGCAGACGATGCAGCAGCAACTACGAAGAAGCAGACGATGCAGCAGCGCGACGGGTTCGACGGAGGGTTGGCTGCGTTTTTTTCTTATTGAAGAAAGAAGATGAAGGAGTTGTGCGTGTGTATGTGAGTGTGACGGGGTGAGGGGGAAGGGCTGGAGGGGGTGGTCGTTGGGGGTAGGGCAGCCATGGATGGAGCTTGAAGATGGTGAAGGAGAAGAGAGAAAGAGAGAGGGGGGGGAGGGTGGCGGATGGGTTAGTATTTTTTAGGGTTTTCTTCTTCTTCTTTTTTTTGTTTTATGTTGTTTGTAAGATAATAGGGGTGTTGGGTTATGGGCTGGGTTGACCCAGTTCTAAATGGACTGGGTCGTTTGGGAAGATTGGGCCAATTTTTGGGCATGTGGCTTGAAATCGAAGAAGAGGCCCAATTCCGACTTTCTTTATATTTTCGCTCTCTTTTCTTCTTTTATTTCTCTAAAACTAAATTATAAAAATACATAAATTATTATTAAGAACTAAATTAAGTTATAAAAGCGCAAATTAACTCCAAATAACAATTAACGCACAATTAAGTAGTAATTAAGCATAAAATTATATATTTGGACATTAAATGCTAAAAATGCAAACGATGCCTATTTTTGTAAATTTTTATTTTTTTGTAAACAAACTTAATTACTAACAAATTGTAGAATTAAATCCTACATGCAAAATGCGACATATTTTTGTATTTTTAATTAATTTAGCAAATAAACATGCACAGACAAATACAAATAATTATTCAAAATATCACAAAATATCACAAAATTGCACACCAAGGAAAATTATTTTATTTTTTGAATTTTTTGGGAGTAATTCTCATATAGGGCAAAAATCATGTGCTTACAACTCATGAAAAGACCGGTCGAGTCCTTACAACTTACTTTTTAAAAAAGTTTATCTGATACTTAATTTTTGAGTAACTTCATATACGCTTTTCTCTTTTTCTTTGATGTTGCTCTCTTTTTCTCTATATTAGTGTTCTATGCATCCATGAGCTTCGTTGCTGCTTTCTTCTCTCTATATTCATATCTCATATATTCAGGAGCCATTTGGTTTCTTCTTCTTCTTCTTCGTCTTAGTTGCAAAATGTCATTGTAGGTTGTGCTTAGGGTTTATTCTATTCTCTTCTTAGTTACAAAATGAGTTTGTTAAATTTGTTGTTATTTTGATAATTTGATGATTGAGGTTTGTTCCTTATGATATTTGAAAGTTATGTTCAAAGTAAGCTCACTTGGAGTAGAATTGAGCGTTGAATCATGTGTTGAATTGTTAAGATTTGAAGAACAAGTTTAATTTAAGAGCTTAAGATCCAATTTTTGAAGTTGTATTGAAGATATAAAACTACTTAAGATCCAAATTTTCTACAGTTGCATTGGAAAGATAATGTAACGATCTGACCGGTTGCTTTGCATATTTGAACCCCATTTCCTTTTTTGAAGCTTCTTGTATGTGTATTTATGATTTGCAAGGATGGTTGATTTCGTTTCGGGGAAGTTTTGGAATGATATGGACCCTTTGATTCTTGGTTTAGAATCTTAAGTTGGAAATATTGACTGAGGTTTGGCTTTTGGTGAAAACAACCTCGAAACGGGTCTTGATAGATCCAATAGGTTTGTATCATGATTTTGGACTAGACGTATGCCTGAAATTAAATTCGGAGGTCTCTAGGTCGATTTGTCATGTTTTTCCGTAAGTTGAAAATTTGAGGTTCGAAATTACCTTAAGTTTGAACGTAGGTTGATTTTATAATTATTGGGTTCGAATTTTGATATTAGGACTTAGAATAGGTCTGTTTTGCTATTTTGATCTTGTATTCAAATTTTAGTATAGTTCAAAGTTGGTTTGATAGGAATTGGACGCTTGGTTGTGATTCTGGAGATTTTTGAGTTTCCTTTTGAATTTCATGCGTTTTGATGTCTGACTCGTGGTTTCAGATGTTATTTGGTATTTTGATCATGCGAGCGAGTGCGTATGATACTTTTAGACTTGTGTGGATATTTGATATAGAGCTCCAAGGGCTCGGGTGAGTTGCGGATGTGTTTCGGATTGATTTGAACTCATTCCAGGTTGTTGGTGTTCTAGTGCTCCAGTTATCGCAATTGCGAGCACCAGCATCGCAATTGTGATCATAGCAAGAGGGTCTTACATATCACATTTGCGACACCGTGATCGCATTTGCAAAGTTAGGGTTGGGCTGGGTATGGTCACATTTACGGAAGGGACAGATTTCGCGAATGTGAAGTCAGTATCGCATTTGCGATATTTCCCTGGGTTGTCAGGTACCGCATTTGAGAGAAACCATTTGCATTTGCGAGGGTTCGCAATTGCGAACCCAGGGTCGCAATTGTGACTTCTGCACCTGAACAAAAGGGTTGGAAAATGGGACTTAATCTCATTTTCACATTTTAGAACCCTAGACTCGGTAGGAGACAATTTTGAGGAGAGATTTTTACCTACAACTATTGGGTAAGTGCTTTTGACCAGTTTTTAGTTATATTACATGATTATATGTGAGATTTAACCCATAATCCATGGAATTTGAAGAGAAACTTTGGGAAATTTTGTCTATATTTTGAAAATTGAAAATTTGGGATTTAATAGTCGAATTGGACTCAAATTTGAAAATAAAATACATATATGAACTCGTGGGGATATGGTTAGTCAAGATCTACCCTTGGGATCGGGTTATGACCGAGCAACCCGGGGTTGATTGTTATTGACTTTTGGGAAAGTTTGTAAAGATCTTAGCTTTATTAATTGGAACTGGTTTTTTTTTTTGAATTGTTTGATATTATTAAGTCATTTTTTGTTAGATTTGAGTCATGCGGAGGCGATTTTTAAAGGGAAGGGCATTTTTAGTGATAATTTGGCCTAGTTGAGGTAAGTATCTTGCCTAACTTTGAGTGAGAAAAGAATCCCTTAGGATTTGGATTTGATTGTACTATTTGAACTATGTGGAAGACATGTACATGAGATGACGAGTGTGTACACGGGCTTATATGTGAAAATTGACCGGCTTAAACTCTTAGATTACTTATAAGCATTTAATTGAATTTGTTATTAATTATACTATCTTTCATTGTCAAGTTTATTCTTATATGCATTAATTGAAGTTGTTTTTACATGTTCTATTTTTCATTGTCGAAGTTACTCCTATATGCATCTATTAATAGTTGTTATTACATGACATCCTTTCCATTATTGAGTTATTCTCATACATTTAGTCGTATTTGCTATTTCATGCTATCTCTTTTGTTGTTGAGCTTATGTCTTGCATTTGAATTTGAAGTTGTCATTTCATGGAAATACCTTCATTGTCGAGTTATTGAAGTTGTAGTTGTTGAGAGCTATTAACACGTTGTGGTAGAAGTTGTTGATTATTGAAATATCTTTCCTTGTTGAGTTATTTCCCATTCATTTTTTGTTATTAAGATTCTTATACACATTACGGTTGAGTTGTAGGTTATGTGTTATGGTGACATTTGTACTATTGATTTTGACAATATTATGGCATATGGGCACGTGTGGTGCAAGTTAACTGTGGTGATGTGATATTGATACACATAAGGCAGTATAAGGGTGGTGTATTGATGTGCACGCGGCGTGGGGTTTATGCACCTGTTGCTTGTATGAGAATTACTTGAAGCCATACGGCGAGATAAGGGGACTAAAGCGTGTGAAGATATTTCAAAAAAAAAATATTTTTAAAAATAAATTTAAGGCTCACGCACCAATATAAGGAAGATTGTGATTGTGATTTATGAAATGTGAATATGAGGTGTGGTACCTCAATGTGATTCTTGTTGTACATTCTATGTTGGAAATGCTTGTTGATTTGAACGATTATTGTTTTGTCTCCTTACCTCATTCCATTCGTATTATGATTGTAATTAAATACTTGTCTTTATCATATGCACACTCTTTGTTGTCATTTGTTACTTTTCGTTTTTAGTCTTGTATTGATAAATTACTTTATTTGTCATTTATAGCCTTTACTTTCTTGATATTAGATTATATTAATATTCTGCACAGGTTTCTATGTCTAGTAGGTGTATTGATCTAACCTTGTCATTACTCTATCGAGGTTAGGCTTGATACTTACTAGGCACCATTGTGGTATACTCATGCTATGCTTCTACACATTTTTGTGCAAATCCAGGTACTTCTATACGTGTCGGGCACTAGTGAATTGATTCAAATGCCTTAGAATCTTCAAGGTATACATGCTCGACGCTCGCAAGCCTCAGAGTCACCTTCTGATATTGACTTTACTACTATTTATCTTCATATACAAATAGTATTGTATTTTGAGATTTCTAGTGTACTTCTTTAGAGATTATGACTCTTTACCACCAGTTTGGGGATAATATGACTATTGTACCATTTTGGTTTTATTATGTTGGTTATCAGTTTAATTTAATATCTTATGTATGCTAAATTTTCTATGTGTTTTAGGCTTACCTTATCTTAGAGACTAGGTGTCATCACGACTACCTAAGGTGAGATTTTGGGATCGTGACAAGTTAGTATAAGAGTTTTAGGTTGATAGGTGCTACGAGTTATAAGCATATTTAGTATAGTCTTACGGATCAGTATGGAGACATCTGTACTTATCTTCGAGAGGCTACAAAACTATTAGAGTTATAACCAAACTATTGGTATGTTTGGTTGATGTCTTAAGGGGGCCTCGGGTATGATTCGGACCATGTTCGGCGCATTTCGGAATTTGAAGACTGCTAATTTTTGCTGGTACTGGTTTCCTTGTATGCGTTCGCGAGAGAGGACTCGTGTTCGTGAAGAGTAATTTGGGCAGGTGAGGATTTTTTCTTCATGTTTGCGAAGGTCTGGGGAAATTGTGCATCGTGATCGCTATGGGGAGCTCGCGTTCGCATAGAAAGTAGTGGCAGGCTTGGGCACCAGTCCCTAAGCCTTCGTATTCGTGGTCAGGGGGAAGCACTCATGTAGGCAAAGCTCTACAAAGCATCACGTTCGCGAGGCACTTTCTGTGTTCGCGAAGGAGGATGTCTGGGTAGAATATAAAACATCAAAAGCGATGGTTAGAGTTATTTTTCATAATTTGACTTTGGGAGCTCGGATTGAGATGATTCTTGGAGGAATTTTCAAGGTCCTCATAGGATTTAATTTGAGGATTTAAAGGTCGAATTGTGATCGGATTTGAGTAATTTTGGTATGGTTTGACTCGTGGTTGAATGGGTATTTGGATTTTATAATTTTGGTCGGGTTCCAAGATGCGGGCCCGAGTTGACTTTTTGAGTTGGCTTTTTATTTCTTTGCAAAGATCGTAACTTTATGATTCGAAATAGTTTCATTTAGATTATATTTATTATATGAAATTTTTTTGGCTAGATTCGAGACGTATGGAGTTGGATAATCGAGAAAAAGGTCTACTAGGGGATTGAGTTAGCGTGCTTTGAGGTAAGTGCCTTGCCTAACCTTGTGGGGGGAAATTTTCCCTTAGGATTGATGATGTTTGTGATAACTGCGATGTGTGAAAGCCGTGTACGCAAGGTAATGAGTGTGTGCACGGGCTAAATGTAGAAATTTACCGATTTTAGCTATGTATATTCCTTTCACGCCTTAATCGTGTTACCTTAACATGTTATTGTCACACCTCTTTTTTACCTACACCCCCGGAAAGGGGTATATAAGGGGAGTTTTTTCTAACTTAAAGTGACAATCAAAACAGGATTATTTATTTATTAAATTCAGAGTCGCCACCTCGGATAATTTTATGGTGTCCCAAGTCACCGGTTCAAATCCCGAATCGAGGAAAGATTGACTCTATATTACAGTCCGCGAACACAGAAATCCGGATAAGGAATTTTGTTAACCCGGGAGAAGGTGTTAGGCATTCTCGAATTTCGTGGTTCTAGCACGGTCGCTCAACTGTTATAATTGACTTATTATCTGATTTTAATACATGTTTTAACCTATGGTTCAATTTTAACTTTATAGCCGCTTTTATTTAAATATTTTTTTAGAAAGATTCAACGTCGCATAAAACGCGTCTTGAACCACGTCACATAAATACACCCACAGTCTGTAACACATTATATCTAACGTTGTGGAGATTTGGATTTGGGTCACATAAATGCGCACCCAAGTTTAGGAAGGTAAATTATTAAAATAGCGCGCCTAAAGCAGCTACGCACTTTCACATTAGCGAGGGCCATGGAAAATTCGCTAAATAGCACACCTCAATTTCTAATTTCAAAGGATTTTATTATTCGGAGTTATTATAACCGGGTTACATGAAATGCATCCCCAAATTTTAGCAATTACGAATCACAACTACGTCACTGGAATCGTACTCATAGCCACGATGGTTCATTATAGCGCGCTTATGTAAAGGTCACATTTCCTAAACCACTTTATTGAAACAGTTTCATCCATAATAATCCTAAATAAATTATAACTCAAAACTTATTAAACTTCTAAAAATCAAACTAACTAATAGCCTATTCACGTCATTGGTTCTGGTTCCTCGTTCGAAAGCTCAGTATTCCATGTTTGAACCCTTTACATTTTCCTCTTTGTCTGACATATTTGGTGGGTGTTGAAATCTAAAGCACATGGCAATAATACTTCATTAAGCCGTGAAGCATATAACTTCTTTCGTTTACTACGGACCATTACAGTACGCAACATAAGAGAATTTAACAAATGCACTAACTTAACAGATCCGAAAACAAACATATGTGCAAGGAAAAAAAATCATATCGCATTCAACTTAATAAGTATCAAGTGCACGATAACTAATATAATATCAAACCTGAGCATATCTCACAGATTGATCTCCATACATGAACTATTCTTCTGAGATGTTATTTCTAATTTGATCATCCAAATAGACTAAACACCAAATAAGAACTAAACATCAAATCAGAGACAAACGTAGAATACCTTCATTTGGTCTTTTCATTGAAACCAATTTCAAGCATTTTCAATACCAACTTCAAAATTTTCTTATATTAACTTATTAAAGGAAAATAACCAGACAAGAAGAACACAAAGCAATATGAACATCAACATGAACAAATACTGACCGTTTCAAACATTCATGTACCAAATAAACCCATTTAGTCCAAATTTATTGCACGAAATTGAGAAGAAGGACGAGAGTGAGAATCTAACCTCAATTATATTAATAAAAACTCAGTTACAATAAACTCCGATGAACAAATCTGGCCGGAAGAAGCAAAAGTAACAAAAGCCCGGACAGCGAAGGAGCTTCGCCGGTGAACCTCGAGCAGACCCCAAACCTCACGAAAAAACTAACTATGAAAATGCCTTTGTTGTAGCCCAGAACTGGTGTTTGACATAGAAGCGTTGGTCTTGAGGTATGTTTTGGTTGTTTAGGAATCAGCCATGAAAATGGCTCTTGAATGATGAAGAAGGAGAACATGGGGATCGGGTGAAAGAGACGAGATGGGGGGGATCTCCTTAGTTTTGCGGCGCTCTGATTTTGATTAGCGTCTCCGTCTGTTCCTTTTAGACGTTATTTTTTATGTTTTTTTCTCCCCCTTCAGATTTTTAGCATTACTTTATATGTAGAGTCTATGTTTAGGTGTATTTTTGTGTATTTTGCCAATTAGTCCCTAGGTTTTTTGTGTTAAGTCCTTAGGGTCTTTTTAATTTATTTTTGTTCCAAAGAAGAGTCTAGAAGGATCCCTAGGCTTAATGGACTAATCCGAATTGGGCCAAGAATTGGGCTCTAAAACTCTTAAAATTGTGATCCAACACCTTAATTGACTCATTTAAAATAAGATAAAAATACTACACAATGCAAAAGCTAACATGAAACTATTATATATTTTTTGTATTATCAAAATTATATAAAGATAAAAATAAGGTACTATTTTTTGTATTATTATTTTTAAAAAAATTTATGAAAGATACATACTGAAATATTTTTTGTAATTTTAATTTTTCTTGTAATAAAATAAAGTAAAAGAGTAAAAATAAGTTGAAATAGCTATATTAGGCCTAAATTAAATATTTACGTGCTAAATATTTTCAAACAAAGAACGACTAGACAGGTTTTTTGACCCGACCCTTATTTAAGGAGACCAAAACTAAGAGAAAAGGGGAATGTGATCGAACCCTGGTATCTGAGCTGCCTACATATCCTTGGCTATAAAGGAATCAGGCCACGTGTAGTTCAGAGGAGAGTGAGATGATGGAGTATGCCGAGGTGGAGAGCCAGTCGAGGTGCCGTTCCGCCGAGGTTCTGATCTGCGGTCCTGTTATTACATCAAAAAATCAAAAGATGAAAAAGACTAGCTAAGCCTGTCAACTACGAGTTACAAGATTCCTATCTATAAGTCTTCTGAAGCTTGATATTGAGTCTTGAATGGTTCTTCATGCAGACTTTGGATTTGAACCTTGATGTTTGCTAGCTGCAGGTGCTACTGCTTACTGACTTCCTTATGACACCATGACAAACTAAAAGAAGCTAGACTAAACTATGATTTAGGCATTACAAGAATCCTATCTATATCTTCAAACTTGATCTTGTAATTCCTGTTGCCTTGTTGACTTATATTTTCTAGATGAAGTCCCTTTGTTGCCGACTTGAATTGTGATTTGAGACACTTTCCCTTTTCTTCAAGTGGACGCCTGATTGCTGAACTCGAATTATAATCTGAGATGCTTTCCTTTTCTCAAGGTGGACGCCTGATTGCCAAAACTTGAACTGTACTCCCGTGCTCTCCAGGTGGACACCTGATTGCTGAACTTTAACTGTATTCCCGTGCTCTCCAAGTGGGCGCTTGATTTCTGAACTTGAACTATATTCCCGTGATCTCCGGGTGGGCGCCTGATTGCTGAACATGAACTGTATTCCCGTGCTCTCCAGGTGGGCGCCTGATTTTTGAACTTGAACTGTATTCTTGTGCTATCCAGGTGGGCGCCTGATTGCTGAACTTGAACTGTATTCCCATGCTCTCCAAGTAGCACCTGACTGCTGGACTTGAACGGTATTCCCGTACTCTCCATGTGGGCACCTGATTTAAACAAAAATAGACAAAACAAAGAAAATTTTCTGCCCTAGATTGGTAGCTGGGCACATCTGTGAGTATTAAACTGAATCATGTTACCAAATATTACTAAGAATTTGAAAGCTGGATCCCCTTATCCAAAAGGGTCCTGACAACTCCTAGTTAAATGACAGTTTTAAAAGCTGAATTATGTTTTCTAAAGATATGACTTCCGCTAAATCTGGTTATCTAAGAAGGTCTTAAAATTACATCTCATTATCAGATCGAACGTAGTTCATGTCATAGGAATTACTTTGTTTGTTGTGATTTTTCTTTTCTTTTTCTTTCTCTTATTTTCTTCTTTATGTTTTTCTTTTTGTTGTTTTTTCCTCTCTTTTTCTTTTTTTTTTCTTTTTCTTTTCATTCTTTTCTTTCTCTCTTCATTCTTTTCTTTCTCTTTTCATTCTTTTCTTTCACTTTTTCTCTTTGTACTTTACTTACATTTTGCACTTGCGTTTCTGAACTTTAATACTGATTCCAAAAGAGGGGTATGAAAAAGAAATAAATAAGGCTCAAAAAGGGTAACAAAGGATAAAGTGTTTAGATAGCAGAACAAAATGTCTTCGTTATTCCAATCTTCAAAACATGCCAAGTACAAACAAACACAACTTAACCAAAGAAATAATACATAATATCTTTTGACCGCATCAGAATTGATAGCCATTTCTACACATTTGCCTTCTACATCTGTTAAATACAAAGCACCATTGGACAACACTCTCACTCTCATTACCACGAACGGCCCTCCTGCAAATTTGGGGCGAACTTGCCTTTAGCTTCGACCCGATGCGACAATATGAATTTTAATAAGGTTTCTTTATGTTTTATCTGCCCCAGTTTCACATAATTCGGACTTGAAGTGATTTCAAAATGCCTTTGCTTATTTCCCCTCGCATGTCCCTACATCTTCAAAATTGCTTCATTGCTTCATGACTAAATTGATCTTTAAAACCAGGCTGAGAATTATGTGTGCATGTCATGTCACTAGAGTCAACAGGAAAAGAACTATAAAAGAAAAGAGAACTAAACAAAAATGACTAGCAGTTACGGAAAACAGAAAATTGCATTAGATAGCTGGTGAAAGGATTTGAACAACAAAACAAAAAAACTAAACTGGGGTTACAAACCTAGAACAAACCTAGACAACACTAAACGAGCTACTACGACTAAACAACTAGGCAAAATAAAAGGATAGAAGGGTTTGAGTCACAAGACAATATTCGGATTACAATCCTGGAAATAACCCGGACAATAGAAATGACAACAAAATAAACCACCAAAACTCCTCCCTGGCTAACCTATAAAAGAGCTTCTTTTCAATCCCCAAACTCAGCATCTTAGCCATTGACTTCTGCATCAACAATACTAGGACCTTCATAAGTCTCCATCACATTGTTCTTAACAAATTGCTTTTGGGTTCCCTGTGCTGCTCGTTCTTAGGATCAACCTCTGATAGTGCTGAAAGCTTCGTAGCGTGTGGACCTCCGAGGATCTCAGAATAATTCTCATATTCCTTTATAAAATAAATCATACCCACCATATGCGTCTCATTATGCACAGCCGATGGCCCTTGGCTAGTGTCTGCTGCATCTCGATTTTGCATGACAATGTCACCTGCATAAATAAGCTTCTGAATTGCTTTCTTCAGATGCCAACACTTCTCTATGTCATGCCACGGGGCATCTGAGCAATATGCGCACCTTTGAGAAAAATCAAACTTCTTTGGAAGAGAGTTTGGCATTTTTATCTGAATCGGCTTCAACATGTCCAATTTCCTTAGCTTCTGGAACAGACTGGCATATGACTCTCACAAGGGAGTGAAGGTTTTCTTTCTCTACAACCTCTCGTTATTAAATGCTTGATTGGGCCAGAAACCTGATCCAGGAGGGTTTCGGTAGGCTCGTAGGGGCGGGTAAGATATTTGGGGAAGTGGTGTGGGCCATCGCGGTCCTTGTGGGTGTGGAACATATGGTGGTGCAATGTGGACAGGGTACTGGGAAAGTGATGTATGACTTTGAGAGTTCTGTGGAGAGAAGTAGCATTGGGGAGAGTCATCTGGTGCACAAGGATATCCACGGGGACGATGTCGAGGCTAGAAATGTTGAGCAGAAAGGCCCATCGGATCATTTTTTCTATTTCTCTATCTTCCACCCAAACTTACTGGGATGTTCTGAATGTCTTTCATAGTATCTTTTAATGCCGAATAACTCATGATTTTTCCTGACTTGATTCCCTCTTCTACCATCTCCCCCATTTTTAACACATCATTGAAAGGCTTACCCAAGGCCGGGATCAAATGACTGAAGTAGGTGGGCCCCTGGGCTTGTAGGAAAAGCTCAACCATTTCTTTTTCACCAATCGGGGTACTGACTTGAGCAGCTTGCTCCCTCCATATGAGCCCAAACTCCCTAAAGCTTTCCTCCGGTTTCTTTTCCATTTTAGATAGGGAAGAGCGGTCTGGGGTAACGCCTGATTTGTATTGAAAGTATCGAACAAAATCTTGAGCCATGTCACCCAATGTAGGCCACTTACCAATATCTTGACGATTATAGCTGCCCCAGTCAAGCTCTTACAAAAGTATGCCATCAATAAATTATCTTTCTCGCCAACACTTCTCATTTTACTGCAAAAGACCCTTAAGTGGGCTACCAGATCCCCACGCCCATCATACAAGTTAAATTTTGGCACTTTAAATCCCGAGGAAAGGCGAACGTCAGGGAACATACACAATTCTTTGTAAGACGTGTTAACCTGGTCTCCCATCCCTTGCATGTTCTTTAAGGACTGTTCTATGCTTTTCAGCTTCCTGGATATCTCATCTCGCCCTTCTTTTCCTGTGACCTTTTCATTTTCAACATGAAGCTCATCCCAAGGGCTCTCCTTGTATGAGTCAAGAACCTCGTGGGCAACCTCTGTGGGGTAGTATTGGGCATCCTGAGCTTTGAGTGAGTATTCATTGTTTGAGATAGTGGATATGACGGGAGGGCAATTTTGGGGAGAGGTAATTGGAGGATGAGTGATGGAGCTATTAGGGTGGTTGGGAAAGCTGTGATAAATTGGTGGATTTGGAGAGTATGGGGGATCATCCGGTATTATGACCGGAGTTTGGGTAAGGGTAGCATCTAAGAAGTTAGGTGGTGGCGGGGGTGGTGCCTTCCCAGTCATCCAGGCCTGATACATGTCCGTCATGTGTTGTCTTAGCATCCTCACCTCTTCAACCAACCCCTTATCCTGTTCGACTAATTGCTTTTGGGCACCTGTATCAACCAACTCAGTTTTGTTGTTGTCTGCCATTGCCTTTTGACTTTATGTTGTGGAGAAGAGTTACTACTTCGAGAACCACAAACCAACCACCTTTCCACTATGAAGATATCAAAAGGAACAAAATGGGGTCATCCCGTTAGCGTTAGGGCATTTAACAGCAAAAATATCACATTGTGTGCAATGCACCTAGCAACAATTAATGGTTCTAGAATGACTTCGAGGGTCACAAGGTCACTTGGCATCATCTTTTTTCTCTCGTTTTTCCTTTTTCCTTTTTTTTCTTTTCTTTTAACAGTAAAAAAATGATTCGATCGAACCCTATGTAGGTTGCCTACGTATCATGACACTGCATGAAACATATCTTTGCGTAGTTCTGGAAGAACGGGAATAAAGTAAACAAACTAACGTTCTTTTTTCTTTTCTCTTTTTTTTTATCTTAAGGACTATTTTTATAAGAAAAGAGGAATAAAAGAAACAAATCTTTTTTTTTTTGAATTTTCTAGACTTAATGTTCTATAACCTATTACAAACTCAAGCTTAACGAGCATATATTTTTTGCTTTTTTTTTCTTTTTCGAAACAAACACTCTATGGAAAATTATTAAGGAAAACCCCTAGAAGAGAAAAAAAATATTTTTATTCTTTTTTTAGGAAGAAGATCGAAAGAATAAACCACATAAAAATATTTTAAATTTTCATTTGATATCCTGATGCAGGATTTTGAAACAAGCAATGAAAATGATAAAACAACATGTATTTGGATTTCAATTTGATTGCCTAAAAGAAGAAACTTTAAACAAAATATTAAGTATGTTGTTTTTTCTTCTATGTACAATATCCTAAAGTTCTTGGGAAAATAATAGAATATTGTTTTTTCATTTTTCATTAATTTTCCAAAGAAAACCTCAAAAGAAAATCTTTTTGGATTTTTGAGATTAATGCCTTAAAGAAAACTTTTAAAAAGATACTAAAAGGAATTTTTTTTTTGAATTTTGGTCCTAATATAGTAAAGGGAATATAAAAAAAAATTATTTAAGTCCTAGATATTAATTGACTAAAGGAAAAACCACCTCCAAAATGCTTTTATTTTCATTCTGACAATTAGTATTCTAAAGAAAATCCTAACCGAAATATAAAACGCAAATTTTTTTTGGATTTTTGATTCATTACACACCCTTTCAAATGCAAAATAGAAAGTACAATAATAATAATAAAACCCGATATTACTGTACAAAACTAAAAGGTAAAAGACGACATAAAATAAAAAAAATAAAAAAACAGACTCAAAACATAAAAAGAAAAGAAAATCTTCTTTTAATCCACTCCTGAATGAGCGATCCTGACTAGATGTCCTGGAGCTCTGTCATGTCAAACTCCGATAAGTACATGCACGCCTGTATGAGAAAATTAAAACCAAATAGGTTAAAGACCTAGAGCGCTATGTGAGACAATAACCCTTCCTGTTGGAAACATGCAAGACATGATTTAGGCTATTTTTTGCAAAATGCTATTTGGCCAAAAGATGGCTAGAAGTGCAAAATTTGGCTAAGACCTCGCAAAGCCAAAAACCTAAGATTTAGTAAGAAAACGGGACCCTATGTGGGTTGCCTACGTATCATGCCCCGAAAGACGAGAATCAGGTATGCATAGTTCGGGCAGATTGGATACGGGCGAGAATTAAAAAAACAACTAATTTAGAGAAAACATATTTTTTATCTTTTTTTAAAAAAATGATGAGACATGTAACTTTTTTTTTATTTTTTATTATTTTCTGATTTACGGAAAATGATGAAAAAGTGCAAAATCTCTCTTTTTTTTTGAATTTTCAAGCTCTTTTTTTTAACAAGAATGTGACAGAAAACATAATTGGGTCCCACTCGTTTTATCTTCACACTTCAACCTCTTTTCCTTTTTCTTTTTATTTTTCTTTTTCATTTGCCCTCTCTATCATTTGTCCGCCAAATGACCTTTTTACCCTTGAAGAAATACAACATGTAGCACACAGGATGCATCAAGATGGTCTGTTATTTTGGGTACACCTGTCCTAGACGGACCAACCCCTGTGTTGAGTCCCCAAAGTCAGATACAGGTGATGCAAACAAGCGTTTATACTAGGGATCCGGCTTGAGGCTGAGTTATTCTAGGTTCAAAACCTGGGTATGTGTTCTAGACTGTGTACCCGAGCGGACAACTCGAGCCGAGGAGGGGGCTACGTACTGGGAACCAAAAGGCCATCCGACTTAGTAACTTGTCCGGGCCTCTTTCTTATTTCAAGGTATGACACTAACAGAATAAGGAGTCTCGACCAGTGAGCACATCCCCGAAGATGAGAAGAGAAGGGTTTCGTAGCAGTTTATATACAGTTCAGATAATATCAAAACGGTAAAAGCATCATTTAACACATTAGGACCAAACATGTAATCAGATAACAAATAAAGCCAAATACAACACTTCATCTAAGCTCGAATTCTGAACCTTGAACCAAAGATTCTAGGTTCGGTCCCCAACAGAGTTGCTAGAGCTGTCACGCCTCCTTTTTACCTACACCCCAGGAAGGGGTATGTAAGGGGAGTTTTTTCCAACTTAAAGTGACAATCGAAACGGGATTATTTTTTTATTAAATTCAGAGTCGCCACTTGGGATAATTTTATGGTGTCCCAAGTCACCGGTTCAAATCCCGAATCGAGGAAAGATTGACTCTGTATTACAGTCCGCGAACACAAAAATGCGGGTAAGGAATTCTATTAACCCGGGAGAAGGCATTAGACATTCCCGGATTCCGTGGTTCTAGCACGGTCGCCCAACTGTTATAATTGGCTTATTATCTGATTTTAATACATGTTTAACCTATGGTTCAATTTTAACTTTATAGCCGCTTTTATTTAAATATTTTTTTAGAAGGATTCAACGTCCCATAAAACGCGTCTTGAAACACGTCGCATAAATGCACCCGCAGTCCGCAACACATTTTATCTAACATTGTTGAGATTTGGATTTGGATCACATAAATGAGCACCCGAGTTTAGGAAGGTAAATTATTAAAATAGCGCGCCTAAAGCAGCTACGCACTTTCACATTAGCGAGGGCCATGAAAAATTTGCTAAATGACACACCTCGATTTCTAATTTCAAAGGATTTTATTATTCGAAATTATCATAATCGGGTTACATGAAATGCACCCCCGGATTTTAGCAATTACGAATCACAACTACGTCAACGGAACCGTACCCGTAGCCACGATGGTTCATTATAGCGCGCTTATGTAAAGGTCACATTTCCTAAACCACTTTATTGAAACAATTTCATCCACAATAATCCTAAATAAATTATAACTCAAAACTTATTAAACTTCTTAAAATCAAACTAACTAATAGCCTATTCACGTCATTGGTTCTGGTTCCTCGTTCGAAAGCTCAGTATTCCATGTTTGAACCCTTTACATTTTCCTCTTTGTCTGACATATTTGGTGGGTGTTGAAATCTAAAGCACATGCCAATAGTACTGCATTAAGCCGTAAAGCATATAACTTCTTTCGTTTACAATGGACCATTACAATACGCAACATAAGAGAATTTAACAAATGCACTAACTTAACAGATCCGAAAACAAGCATATGTGCAAGGAAAAAAAATCATATCGCATTCAACTTAATAAGTATCAAGTGCACGATAACTAATATAATATCAAACCTTAGCATATCTCACAGATTGATCTCCATACATGAACTATTCTTCTGAGATGTTATTTCTAATTTGATCATCCAAATAGACTAAACACCAAATAAGAACTAAACATCAAATCAGAGACAAACGTAGCATACCTTCATTTGGTCTTTTCATTGAAACCAATTTCAAGCATTTTCAATACCAACTTCAAAATTTTCTCATATTAACTTATTAAAGGAAAATAACCAGACAAGAAGAACACAAATCAATATGAACATCAACATGAACAAATACTGACCGTTTCAAACATTCATGTACCAAATAAACCCATTTAGTCCAAATTTATTGCACGAAATTGAGAAGAAGGATGAGAGTGAGAATCTGACCTCAATTATATAAATAAGAACTCAGTTACAATAAACTCCGATGAACAAATCTGGCCGGAAGAAGCAAAAGTAACAAGAGCCCGGACAGCGAAGGAGCTTTGCCGGTGAACCTCGAGCAGACACCAAACCTCACGGCAAAACTAACTATGAAAATGCCTTTGCTGTAGCCCAGAACTGGTGTTTGACATAGAAGGCTTGGTCTTGAGGTATGTTTTGGTTGTTTAGAAATCAGCCATGAAAATGGCTCTTGAATGAAGAAGAAAGAGAACATGGGGATCGGGTGAAAGAGACGAGATCGGGGAGGGGGATCTCCTTAGTCTTGCGGCGCTCTGATTTTGATTAGCGTCTCCGTCTGTTCCTTTTAGACGTTATTTTTTGTGTATTTTTCTCCCCCTTCAGATTTTAAGCATTACTTTATATGTAGAGTCTAGGTTTAGGTATATTATTGTATATTTTGCCAATTAGTCCCTAGGTCTTTTGTGTTTAGTCCTTAGAGTCTTTTTTATTTGTTTTTATTCCAAAGAAGAGTCTAGAAGGATCCCTAGGCTTAATGGACTAATCTGAATTGGGCCAAGAATTGGGCTCTAAAACTCTTAAAATTGTGATCCAACACCTTAATTGACTCATTTTAAAATAAGATAAAAATACTACACAATGCAAAAGCTAACATGAAACTATTCTATATTTTTAAATTTTAAAAATTATATAAAGATAAAAATAAGGTATTATTTTTTGTATTATTTTTTTAAAATTTTTTTATGAAAGATACATACTAAAATATTTTTTTGTAATTTTTATTTTTCTTGTAATAAAATAAAGTAAAAGAGTAAAAATGAGTTGAAATAGCTATATTAGGCCTAAATTAAATATTTATGTGCTAAACATGAAAAAATCTTGGGGAGGGTCAAAAATCACATGTCTACAGCTGCCCCTCTTCGGCTGGAAACGCGAAGAGCTTTCAGACAAAGAACGACTAGACAGGTTTTTTGACCCGACCCTTATTTAAGGAGACCAAAACTAAGAGAAAAGGGGAATGTGACCGAGCCCTAGTATCTGAGCTATCTACATATCCTTGGCTATAAAGGAA
The DNA here is from genome assembly GCF_000715075.1 of Nicotiana tabacum. NCBI lineage: Eukaryota > Viridiplantae > Streptophyta > Magnoliopsida > Solanales > Solanaceae > Nicotiana > Nicotiana tabacum. Next base: position 74,264,144 of record NC_134090.1, read on the forward strand.
TCAAGCCACGTGTAGTTCAGAAGAGAGTGAGATGATGGAGTATGCCGAGGTGGAGAGCCAGTCGAGGTGCCGTTCCGCCGAGGTTCCGGTCCGTGGTCCTGTTATTACATCAAAAAATCAAAAGATAAAAAAGACTATCTAAGCCTGTCAACTACGAGTTACAAGATTCCAATCTATAAGTCTTCTGAAGCTTGATCTTGAGTCTTGAATGGTTCTTCATGCAGACTTTGGATTTGAACCTTGACGCTTGCTAGCTGCAGGTGCTACTGCTTACTGACTTCCTTATTACACCATGACTAAATAAAAGAAGCTAGACTAAACTATGATCTATGCATTACAAGAATCCTATCTATATCTTCAAACTTGATCTTGTAATTCTTGTTGCCTTGTTGACTTGTATTTTCTAGATGAAGTCCCCTTGTTGCCGACTTGAATTGTGATTTGAGACACTTTCACGCCTGATTGCTGAACTCGAATTATAATCTGAGATGCTTTCTTTTCTCCAGGTGGATGCCTGATTACCAAAACTTGAACTGTACTCCCGTGCTCTCCAGGTGGGCGCCTGATTGCTGAACTTGAACTGTATTCCCGTGCTCTCCTGGTGGGCGCTTGATATCTGAACTTGAATTGTATTCCCGTGCTATCCAGGTGGGCGCCTTATTGCTGAACTTGATCTGTATTCCCGTTCTCTCCAGGTGAGCGCCTGATTTCTGAACTTGAACTATATTTCCGTGCTCTCCAAGTGGGCGCCTGATTGCTGAACTTGAACTGTATTCCCGTGCTCTCTAGGTGGGTGCCTGATTGCTGAACTTGAACTGTATTCCCATGCTCTCCAAGTAGCGCCTGACTGCTGGACTTGAACTGTATTCCCGTACTCTCCAGATGGGCACCTGATTTCAACAAAAACAGACAAAACAAAGAAAATTTTCTGCCCCAATTTGGTAGCTGGGCACATCTGTGAGTATTAAACTGGATTATGTTACCAAATATTACTAAGAATTTGAAAGCTAGATCCCCTTATCCAGAAGGGTCCTGACAACTCCTAGTTAAATGACAGTTTTAATAGCTGAATTATGTTTTCTAAAGATATGACTTCCGCTAAATCTTGTTATCTAAGAAAGTCTTAAAACTATATCCCATTATCCAGGAGGGTCCTGAAAGTCAAAAATCAAGTATTATCCTAAGGGTGACAATTTTTACGGCTGAATTACACTACCCTACAACAGAGCTTACGCTAAATCTTGTTATCTAATGGAAGTCTTAAAGCTATGTCCCATTATCCAGGAGGGTCCTGAAAACTTCTAATCGAATCCTATCTTAAACATGCAAACTTTGAAGCCAACTTATATTCCTCAGGGGTACATCTATGCTAGATTTTGCTACTCATGATTGTTTTGAATTTTAAACTAGGTCACATTTTCCATGAGGGTCCTGAGAATTTACGGTCAAACCTGTCTGGTGCTTGATTTTCCTCACGGAGGGTTTCTCTGAAATAAACAAAATTTTCTGCCCCTGTTTCAACTCAAAGAACAATCTTGTCAGTTCAAAAATATGGTAGTTGGTTTGTGGCCTTGACTTTGAGGGCGATTGCTCCTTCACTTCCCATGATAACTTGATTTCCATTTCGAAGACCTTGCTTGTTTATTGACTAGCCATTTTCTTTGTCATCCTTATCACAAAAAGTACCTCTTCTCCATTTAGACCCAATAACCTCTATCTGTTGCATTGCTCGTGACCTGACATTTACCAAACCTTTGTGTTTCACCGAAAATATCTTTGATCCGTTCACCTAGCACCCTCCATCTGTTGCATTGTTCATGAATTGATATGTACCAAACCTTTGTATTTCACATGGATCCCAAAGCATGTTGATTATTACCAATTCAGTGCGCTTGTTGTTCTTTCCTGACTTATGACACTTTGATGTGCTAGCCAGACTTCGTTTTGTGCAATTGGAAAGGTGATGGAAGATTTTGGAGTCATTTCTCACTTGTTCTGACCAAACAGACTCAGGAAGAAGAAGTAAACAAGACAAAAGGAACAGAGTAAAGGACAATAGAAAGAGATAATTCCTAACAAGAAAACTACAAAGTAGAAACCTATCAGATGTGGATACCAACTCTAATGACCATGACATGCACCTGCGGCCTATTCTGTCAAGCAAATGTGATGTTCAACTCTTGTTGTACCCTTAAACCGTGAAACTGGGCTTCAATGCTCTGATTATCCAATCTGATTCACAATCCTTATTCGACTTGTAGTGCCCGAAGGGTTTTCACAATCAAGCCTCTCTCATTTTATTCTTTCTCTCAACTTACAGTTGCCTCAAGGTGCTCGTGAAGGTTCTCACCAATAAGACTCTCTCATCTTTTATTTCTCTCAGCTTTCAATCACCTCAGGGTGCCCGTGAAAGTTTTCACCGATAAGACTCTCCCATTTTTGTTTTCCTTGTTCAGAATAGAGTGTTGTCCCTGATGTGAATCGCCTCTACTTGCTCGACTTGACATCTCTCAAAGACTGGTCGGAAGGTATTTCTTTGGACCGTAATGTGGGCTTTTGGATAGGGCTAGAAATAAAGGGTATCAAAGGCTTAAAACAATTCACATGGGTTCAAAATTACAACTTTCGGAATCAGATTTCTTAAAACAATCGCAACTTCTGCCCCAGTTTCTTTGCTTGGGGACTTTTGGATTTTTATTTTGATGGGACCGAACCGTGAGGCTGCCTACGTATCCTTAAAAGGAATCAGGTCGAATGTAGTTCATGTCATAGGAATTACTTTGTTTGTTGTGATTTTTCTTTTCTTTTTCTTTATCTTCTTTTCTTCTTTTTGTTTTTCCTTTTGTTGTTTTTTCCTCTCTTTTTCTTTTCATTCTTTTCTTTCTCTCTTCATTCTTTTCTTTCTTTTTTTCTCTTTGTCCTTTACTTACATTTTACACTTGCATTTCAGAACTTTACTACTGATTCCAAAAGAGGGGTATGAAAAAGAAATAAATAAGGCTCAAAAAGGGTAACAAAAAAGTGTTTAGATAGCAGAACAAAATGTCTTCGTCATTGCAATCTTCAAAGTACAAACAAACACAACTTAACCAAAGAAATCATACATAATATCTTTTAAACGCATCAGAATTGATAGTCATTTCTACACATTTGCCTTCTACATCTATTAAATACAAAGCACCATTGGACAACATCTCGCTCTCATTACCATGAACGGCCCCCTGCAAATTTGGGGCAAACTTGCCTTTAGCTTCGACCCGATAAGGCAGGATGCATTTCAATAGGGTTTCTTTATGTTCTATCTGCCCCAGTTTCACATAATTCGGGCTTGAAGTGATCTCAAAATGCCTTTGCTTATTTCCCCTCGCATGTCCCTACATCTTCAAAATTGCTTCATTGCTTCATGACTAAATTGACTTTTAAAACCAGGCTGAGAATTATGTGTGCATGTCATGTCACTAGAGTCAACAGGAAAAGAACTATAAAAGAAAAGAGAACTAAACAAAAATGACTAGCAGTTACAGAAATCAAAAAATTGCATTAGACAGCTGGTGAAAGGATTTGAACAACAAAACAAGCAAACTAAATTGGCGTTACAAACCTAGAACAAACCTAGACAACAGTAAACGAGCTGCTACGACTAAACAACTAGGCAAAATAAAAAGGATAGAAGGGTTTGAGTCACAAGACAATATCCGGATTACAACCCTGAAAATAACCCGGACACCAGAAATGACAACAAAATAAACCACCAAAACTCCTCCCTAGCTAACCAAGAAAAGAGTATCTTTCCAATCACCAAACTCAGCATCTTAGCCACTGACTTCTGCATCAACAATACTAGGACCTTCACAAGTCTCCATCACATTGTTCTTAACAAATTGCTTTTGAGTTCCTTGTGCCTGCTCGTTCTTAGGATCAACCTCTGATAGTGCTAAAAGCTTCGTAGAGCATGGACCTCCGAGGATCTCAGAAGAATTCTCATATTCCTTTTCAAAATAAATCATACCCACCATATGAGTCTCATTACGCACAGCTGATGGCCCTTGGCTAATGTCTGCTGCATCTGGATTTTGCACGACAATGTCACCTGCATCAATGAGCTTCTGAATTGCTTTCTTCAGATGCCAAAACTTCTCTATGTCATGCCCCGGGATATCTGAGCAATATACGCACCTTTGAGAAAAATGAAACTTTTTTGGAAGATGGTTTGGCATTTTATCTGAATCGGTTTCAACATGTCCAATTTCCTTAACTTCTGGAACTGACTGGCATATGACTCTCCCAAGGGAGTGAAGGTTTTCTTTCTCTGTAAACTCTGGTTATTAAATGCTTGATTGGGCCGGAAACCTGATCCAAGAGGGTTTCGGTAGGCTCGTGGGGGCAGGTAAGACATTTGGGGAAGTGGTGTGGGCCGTCGCGGGCCTTGTGGGAGTGGAACATATGGTAGTGCATTGTGGACAGGGTATTAGGAAAGTGATGTATGACTTTGAGAGTTCTGTGGAGAGAAGTAGCAATGGGGAGGGTCATCTTGTGCACAAGGATATCCACGGGGACGATGTCAAGGATGGAAGTGTTGAGCAGGAAGGCCCATCGAATCATCTTTCTATTTTTCTTTCTTCCACCCAAACTTACTGGGCTGTTCTGAATGTCTTTCGTAGTATCTTTCAATGCCGAATAACTCATGGGTTTGCCTGACTTGATTCCCTCTTCTACCATCTCCCTCATTTTTAACACATCATTGAAAGGCTTACCCAAGGCTGGGATCAAATGACTGAAGTAGGTGGGACCCTGGGCTTATCTGAAAAGCTCAACCATTTCTTTTTCACCAATCGGGGTACTGACTTAAGCAGTTTGCTCCCTCCATCTGAGCCCAAACTCCCTAAAGCTTTCCTACGGCTTCTTTTCCATTCTAGATAGGGAAGAGCGATCTGGGGTAACGCCTGATTTGTATTGAAAGTATCAAACAAAATCTTATGTCATGTCACCCAATGTAGGCCACTTACCAATATCTTGACGATTATGCCATTCCAAAGCTGCCCCAGTCAAGCTCTCACCAAGATATGTCATCAACAAATCATCTTTCTTGCCAACACTTCTCATTTTACTGCAAAAGACCCTCAAGTGGGCTACCAGATCCCCACGCCCATCATACAAGTTAAATTTTGGCACTTTAAATCCTGAGGAAAGGCGAACGTCAGGGAACATACACAATTCTTTGTAAGACGTGTTAACCTGGTCTCCCATCCCTTGCATGTTCTTTAAGGACTGTTCTATGCTTTTCAGCTTCCTGGATATCTCATCTCGCCCTTCTTTTCCTGTGACCTTTTCATTTTCAACATTAAGCTCATCCCGAGGGATCTGCTTGTATGAGTCAATAACCTTGTGGGCAACCTCTGTGGGGTAGTATTGGGCATACTGAGCTTTGAGTGAGTATTCATTGTAGGAGATAGTGGATATGACGGGAGGGCAATTTTGGGGAGAGGTAATTGGAGGATGAGTGATGGAGCTACTAGGGTGGTTGGGAAAACTGTGATAAATGGGTGGATCTGGAAAGTATGGGGGATCATGCGGTACTATGAGCGGAGTTTGGGTAAGGGTAGCATCTAAGAATCTAGGTGGTGGCAGGGGTGGTGCCTTCCCAGTCATCCAGGCCTGATACATGTCCGCCATGTGTTGTCTTAGCATTCTCACCTCTTCAACCAACCCCTTGTCCTGTTCGACTAATTGCTTTTGGGCACCTGTATCAACCAACTCAGTTTTGTTGTTATCTGTCATTGCCTTTTGACTTTATGTTGTGGAGAGGAGTTACTACTTCGAGAACCACAAACCAACCACCTTTCTGCTATAAAAATATCAAAAGGAACAAAATGGGGTCATCCCGTTAGCATTAGGGCATTTAACAACAAAAATTTCACATTGCGTGCAATGCACCTAGCAACAATTAATGGTTCTAGAATGACTTCGAGGGTCACAAGGTCACTTGGCATCATCCCCAATTTGTCCATTTTAATCTTCTCTTTTCTTTGCTTTTCTAGCACTTGCTTGATCATTTTCCTTCCTCTTTTTTTCTAATTTCACTCTTTTCTTTTCTTCATTTCTCACATCCCACAATTTCATCTCTCTTTTTTCTCTCTTCTTTTCCTTTTTCCTTTTTCTTTTCTTTTCTTTTAACTGTAAAAAAATGATTCGATCGAACCCTATGTAGGTTGCCTACGTATCATGATGCCGCATGAATCAGATCTTTGCGTAGTTCTGGAAGAACGGGAATAAAGTAAACAAACTAACGTTCTTTTTTATTTTCTCTTTTTTTTACCTTAAGGACTATTCTTATAAGAAAAGAGGAATAAAAGAAGCAAATATTTTTTTTTTGAATTTTCTAGACTTAATGTTCTATAACCTATTGCAAACTCAAGCTTAACGAGCATATATGTTTTGCTTTTTTTTTTCTTTTTTGAAGCAAACACTCTATGGAAAATTATTAAGGAAAAACCCTAGAAGAGAAAAAAAATATTTTTTGATTCTTTTTTTTAGGAAGAAGATCGAAAGAATAAACCACAGAAAAATATTTTGAATTTTCATTTGATATCCTGATGCAGGATTTTGAAACAAGCAATGAAAAAGATAAAACAACATGTATTTAGATTTCAATTTGATTGCCTAAAGGAAGAAACTTTAAACAAAAGATAAAGTATATTCTTTTTTCTTCTATGTACAATATCCTAAAGTTCTTGGGAAAATAAAAGAATATTTTTTATTTATTTTTCATTAATTTCCCAAAGAAAACTCTCAAAAGAAAATCTTTTTGGATTTTTGAGATTAATGCCTTAAAGAAAACTTTTAAAAAGGTACTAAAAGGAATTTTTTTTTTTGAATTTTGCTCTTAATATAGTAAAGGGAATATAAAAAAAATTTATTTAAGTCCTAGATATTAATTGACTAAAGGAAAAACCACCTCCAAAATGCTTTTTTTTTCATTCCTACAATTAGTATTCTAAAGAAAATTTCTAACGGAAATATATAACACAATTTTTTTTTTTTGGATTTTTGATTCATTACACACCCTTTCAAATGCAAAATAGAAAGTACAATAATAATAATAATAAAACTCGACATTACTATACAAAACTAAAAGGTAAAAGACGACATAAAATAAAATAAAATAAAAACATACTCAAAACATAAAAAGAATAGAAAATCTTCTTTTAATCCACTCCTGAATGAGCGATCCTGACTAGATGTCCTAGGCCTCTGTCATGCTCAAACTCCGATAGGTAAATCCACGCCTATATGAGAAAATTAAAACCAAATATTTTAAAGACCTAGAGCGCTATGTGAGACAATAACCCTTCCCGTTGGAAACATGCAAGACATGATTTAGGCTATTTTTGCAAAATGACTTATTCGGCTAAAAGATGGCTAGAAATGCAAATTTTAGCTAAGACCCCACAAAGCCAAAAACCTAAGATTTACTTGGAAGACCGGACCCTATGTGGGTTGCCTACGTATCACGCCCCGAAAGACGAGAATCAGGTATGCGTAGTTCGGGCAGATTAGATACGGGCGAGAATTAAAAAAACAACTAATTTAGAGAAAACATATTTTTTGTCTTTTTTTATTTAAAATGATGAGACATGTAACTTTTTTTGTTTGATTTTCTGATTTACGAAAAATGATGAAAAAGTGCAAAATCTCTTCTTCTTTTTTGAATTTTCAAGCTCTTTTTTTTAACAAGAATGCGACAGAAAACATAATTGGGCCCCACTCGCTTTATCTTCACATTTCAACCTCTTTTCCGTTTTCTTTTTCATTTGTCCTCAACTATCATTGGTCCGCCAAATGACCTTTTTTACCTTTGAAGAAATGCAATGTAGCACATAGGATGCATCAAG